>NC_136888.1:20933712-21573712 GCF_949152265.1 Phoxinus phoxinus
TATTTTGCCTTTTAACCATGATAGGAAAGTATGAAAAAAAAAAAAAAAACGATGACCCGGGACCTGTCGTCAAAATCCCAAAAGTATGAAAAAAAAACTGAAAAAAAACGATGACCCGGGACTTGAACTCTGGTCTCAAAAATCCCAAAATTGATAAATGTCAGTGCTTAGACCACTAGGCTATAGGGGACAGATGCAAAACAAAAGTTTGTTGTGTATTTGAACCTCACTGCTAAGAAAAATGAGAGGGGGGGGGAACAGAATCCGACGGCAAAAAAACAGCTGTCGGAATCCGTTCCCCACCCTCATTTTGAGAGGTTTTGATGAAGTGGCTTAAAAAAAGGCTGATTCAATTTTTTTGTGGATGGAGCTTATCTGCCATCAGTTTAAAGAATATATTTTGCCTTTTAACCATGATAGGAAAGTATAAAAAAAAAAAAAAAAAAAAAAAAAAACGATGACCCGGGACCTGTCGTCAAAATCCCAAAAATATGAAAAAAAAAACAAAAAAACGATGACCCGGGACTTGAACTCTGGTCGTCAAAATCCCAATATTGTTAAATGTCAGTGCTTAGACCACTAGGCCATAGGGGCACGTGCAAAACAAAAGTTTGTTGATTATTTGAACCTCACTGCTAAGAAAAATGAGAGGGGGGGAACAGAATCCGACGGCAAAAAAACAGCTGTCGGAATCCGTTCCCCCACCCTCATTTTGAGAGGTTTTGATGAAGTGGCTTAAAAAAAAGGCTGATTCAATTTTTTTGTGGATGGAGCTTATCTGCCATCAGTTTAAAGAATATCTTTTGCCTTTTAACCATGATAGGAAAGTATGAAAAAAAACGAAAAAAAAAAAAACGATGACCCGGGACCTGTCGTCAAAATCCCAAAAATATAAAAAAAAAAAAAAAAAAAAACGATGACCCGGGACTTGAACTCTGGTCGTCAAAATCCCAAAAGTGTTAAATGTCAGTGCTTAGACCACTAGGCTATAGGAGACAAGTGCAAAACCAAAGTTTGTTGAGTATTTGAACCTCACTACTAAGAAAAATGAGTTGGGGGGAACAGAATCCGACGGCAAAAAAACAGCTGTCGGAATCCGTTCCCCCACCCTCATTTTGAGAGGTTTTGATGAAGTGGCTTAAAAAAAGGCTGATTCAATTTTTTTGTGGATGGAGCTTATCTGCCATCAGTTTAAAGAATATCTTTTGCCTTTTAACCATGATAGGAAAGTATGAAAAAAAAAAAAAAAAACGATGACCCGGGACCTGTCGTCAAAATCCCAAAAATATGAAAAAAATAATTAAAAAAAACGATGACCCGGGACTTGAACTCTGGTCGTCAAAATCCCAAAAGTGTTAAATGTCAGTGCTTAGACCACTAGGCTATATGGGACAAGTGCTAACCAAAAGTTTGTTGAGTATTTGAACGTCACTGCTAAGAAAAATGAGACGGGGAGAACAGAATCCGACGGCAAAAAAACAGCTGTCGGAATCCGTTCCCCCACCCTCATTTTGAGAGGTTTTGATGAAGTGGCTTAAAAAAAGGCGGATTCAATTTTTTTGTGGATGGAGCTTATCTGCCATCAGTTTAAAGAATATCTTTTGCCTTTTAACCATGATAGGAAAGTATAAAAAATAAAATAAAAAAAAAAACGATGACCCGGGACCTGTCGTCAAAATCCCAAAAATATGAAAAAAATAATTTAAAAAAACGATGACCCGGGACTTGAACTCTGGTCGTCAAAATCCCAAAAGTGTTAAATGTCAGTGCTTAGACCACTAGGCTATATGGGACAAGTGCTAACCAAAAGTTTGTTGAGTATTTGAACGTCACTGCTAAGAAAAATGAGAGGGGGGGAACAGAATCCGACGGCAAAAAAACAGCTGTCGGAATCCGTTCCCCCACCCTCATTTTGAGAGGTTTTGATGAAGTGGCTTAAAAAAAGGCTGATTCAATTTTTTTGTGGATGGAGCTTAACTGCCATCAGTTTAAAGAATATATTATGCCTTTTAACCATGATAGGAAATTATGAAAAAAAAAAAAAAAACGATGACCCGGGACCTGTCGTCAAAATCCCAAAAGTATGAAAAAAAAACAGAAAAAAAACGATGACCCGGGACTTGAACTCTGGTCTCAAAAATCCCAAAATTGTTAAATGTCAGTGCTTAGACCACTAGGCTATAGGGGACAGATGCAAAACAAAAGTTTGTTGTGTATTTGAACCTCACTGCTAAGAAAAATGAGAGGGGGGGGGGAACAGAATCCGACGGCAAAAAAACAGCTGTCGGAATCCGTTCCCCACCCTCATTTTGAGAGGTTTTGATGAAGTGGCTTAAAAAAAGGCTGATTCAATTTTTTTGTGGATGGAGCTTATCTGCCATCAGTTTAAAGAATATCTTTTGCCTTTTAACCATGATAGGAAAGTATGAAAAAAAAAAAAAAAAAAAAAAACGATGACCCGGGACCTGTCGTCAAAATCCCAAAAATATGAAAAAAAAAAAAAAAAAAACGATGACCCGGGACTTGAACTCTGGTCGTCAAAATCCCAAAAGTGTTAAATGTCAGTGCTTAGACCACTAGGCCATAGGGGCACGTGCAAAACAAAAGTTTGTTGAGTATTTGAACCTCACTGCTAAGAAAAATGAGAGGGGGGGAACAGAATCCGACGGCAAAAAAACAGCTGTCGGAATCCGTTCCCCCACCCTCATTTTGAGAGGTTTTGATGAAGTGGCTTAAAAAAAGGCTGATTCAATTTTTTTGTGGATGGAGCTTATCTGCCATCAGTTTAAAGAATATCTTTTGCCTTTTAACCATGATAGGAAAGTATGAAAAAAAAAAAAAAAAACGATGACCCGGGACCTGTCGTCAAAATCCCAAAAGTATGAAAAAAAACAAAAAAAAAAACGATGACCCGGGACTTGAACTCTGGTCGTCAAAATCCCAAAAGTGTTAAATGTCAG
Organism: Phoxinus phoxinus; assembly: GCF_949152265.1. Classification (NCBI taxonomy): domain Eukaryota; kingdom Metazoa; phylum Chordata; class Actinopteri; order Cypriniformes; family Leuciscidae; genus Phoxinus; species Phoxinus phoxinus. The sequence goes on from NC_136888.1 coordinate 20,936,673, forward strand.
TGCTTAGACCACTAGGCTATATGAGACAAGTGCAAAACCAAAGTTTGTTGAGTATTTGAACCTCACTACTAAGAAAAATGAGAGGGGGGGAACAGAATCCGACGGCAAAAAAACAGCTGTCGGAATCCGTTCCCCCACCCTCATTTTGAGAGGTTTTGATGAAGTGGCTTAAAAAAAGGCTGATTCAATTTTTTTGTGGATGGAGCTTATCTGCCATCAGTTTAAAGAATATATTTTGCCTTTTAACCATGATAGGAAAGTATGAAAAAAAAAAAAAAAACGATGACCCGGGACCTGTCGTCAAAATCCCAAAAGTATGAAAAAAAAAACAGAAAAAAAACGATGACCCGGGACTTGAACTCTGGTCTCAAAAATCCCAAAATTGTTAAATGTCAGTGCTAAGACCACTAGGCTATAGGGGACAGATGCAAAACAAAAGTTTGTTGTGTATTTGAACCTCACTGCTAAGAAAAATGAGAGGGGGGGGGAACAGAATCCGACGGCAAAAAAACAGCTGTCGGAATCCGTTCCCCACCCTCATTTTGAGAGGTTTTGATGAAGTGGCTTAAAAAAAGGCTGATTCAATTTTTTTGTGGATGGAGCTTATCTGCCATCAGTTTAAAGAATATCTTTTGCCTTTTAACCATGATAGGAAAGTATGAAAAAAAAAAAAAAAAAAAAAAAACGATGACCCGGGACCTGTCGTCAAAATCCCAAAAATATAAAAAAAAAAAAAAAAAAAACGATGACCCGGGACTTGAACTCTGGTCGTCAAAATCCCAAAAGTGTTAAATGTCAGTGCTTAGACCACTAGGCCATAGGGGCACGTGCAAAACAAAAGTTTGTTGAGTATTTGAACCTCACTGCTAAGAAAAATGAGAGGGGGGGAACAGAATCCGACGGCAAAAAAACAGCTGTCGGAATCCGTTCCCCCACCCTCATTTTGAGAGGTTTTGATGAAGTGGCTTAAAAAAAGGCTGATTAAATTTTTTTGTGGATGGAGCTTATCTGCCATCAGTTTAAAGAATATATTTTGCCTTTTAACCATGATAGGAAAGTATGAAAAAAAAAAAAAAAACGATGACCCGGGACCTGTCGTCAAAATCCCAAAAGTATGAAAAAAAACAAAAAAAAAAACGATGACCCGGGACTTGAACTCTGGTGGTCAAAATCCCAAAAGTGTTAAATGTCAGTGCTTAGACCACTAGGCTATATGAGACAAGTGCAAAACCAAAGTTTGTTGAGTATTTGAACCTCACTACTAAGAAAAATGAGAGGGGGGGAACAGAATCCGACGGCAAAAAAACAGCTGTCGGAATCCGTTCCCCCACCCTCATTTTGAGAGGTTTTGATGAAGTGGCTTAAAAAAAGGCTGATTCAATTTTTTTGTGGATGGAGCTTATCTGCCATCAGTTTAAAGAATATCTTTTGCCTTTTAACCATGATAGGAAAGTATGAAAAAAAAAAAAAAAAACGATGACCCGGGACCTGTCGTCAAAATCCCAAAAATATGAAAAAAATAATTAAAAAAAACGATGACCCGGGACTTGAACTCTGGTCGTCAAAATCCCAAAAGTGTTAAATGTCAGTGCTTAGACCACTAGGCTATATGGGACAAGTGCTAACCAAAAGTTTGTTGAGTATTTGAACGTCACTGCTAAGAAAAATGAGACGGGGAGAACAGAATCCGACGGCAAAAAAACAGCTGTCGGAATCCGTTCCCCCACCCTCATTTTGAGAGGTTTTGATGAAGTGGCTTAAAAAAAGGCTGATTCAATTTTTTTGTGGATGGAGCTTATCTGCCATCAGTTTAAAGAATATCTTTTGCCTTTTAACCATGATAGGAAAGTATAAAAAAAAAAAAAAAAAAAAAAAACGATGACCCGGGACCTGTCGTCAAAATCCCAAAAATATGAAAAAAATAATTTAAAAAAACGATGACCCGGGACTTGAACTCTGGTCGTCAAAATCCCAAAAGTGTTAAATGTCAGTGCTTAGACCACTAGGCTATATGGGACAAGTGCTAACCAAAAGTTTGTTGAGTATTTGAACGTCACTGCTAAGAAAAATGAGAGGGGGGGAACAGAATCCGACGGCAAAAAAACAGCTGTCGGAATCCGTTCCCCCACCCTCATTTTGAGAGGTTTTGATGAAGTGGCTTAAAAAAAGGCTGATTCAATTTTTTTGTGGATGGAGCTTAACTGCCATCAGTTTAAAGAATATATTATGCCTTTTAACCATGATAGGAAAGTATGAAAAAAAAAAAAAAAACGATGACCCGGGACCTGTCGTCAAAATCCCAAAAGTATGAAAAAAAAACAGAAAAAAAACGATGACCCGGGACTTGAACTCTGGTCTCAAAAATCCCAAAATTGTTAAATGTCAGTGCTTAGACCACTAGGCTATAGGGGACAGATGCAAAACAAAAGTTTGTTGTGTATTTGAACCTCACTGCTAAGAAAAATGAGAGGGGGGGGGGAACAGAATCCGACGGCAAAAAAACAGCTGTCGGAATCCGTTCCCCACCCTCATTTTGAGAGGTTTTGATGAAGTGGCTTAAAAAAAGGCTGATTCAATTTTTTTGTGGATGGAGCTTATCTGCCATCAGTTTAAAGAATATCTTTTGCCTTTTAACCATGATAGGAAAGTATGAAAAAAAAAAAAAAAAACGATGACCCGGGACCTGTCGTCAAAATCCCAAAAATATAAAAAAAATAATTAAAAAAAACGATGACCCGGGACTTGAACTCTGGTCGTCAAAATCCCAAAAGTGTTAAATGTCAGTGCTTAGACCACTAGGCTATATGGGACAAGTGCTAACCAAAAGTTTGTTGAGTATTTGAACGTCACTGCTAAGAAAAATGAGACGGGGAGAACAGAATCCGACGGCAAAAAAACAGCTGTCGGAATCCGTTCCCCCACCCTCATTTTGAGAGGTTTTGATGAAGTGGCTTAAAAAAAGGCTGATTCAATTTTTTTGTGGATGGAGCTTATCTGCCATCAGTTTAAAGAATATCTTTTGCCTTTTAACCATGATAGGAAAGTATAAAAAAAAAAAAAAAAAAAAAAAACGATGACCCGGGACCTGTCGTCAAAATCCCAAAAATATGAAAAAAATAATTTAAAAAAACGATGACCCGGGACTTGAACTCTGGTCGTCAAAATCCCAAAAGTGTTAAATGTCAGTGCTTAGACCACTAGGCTATATGGGACAAGTGCTAACCAAAAGTTTGTTGAGTATTTGAACGTCACTGCTAAGAAAAATGAGAGGGGGGGAACAGAATCCGACGGCAAAAAAACAGCTGTCGGAATCCGTTCCCCCACCCTCATTTTGAGAGGTTTTGATGAAGTGGCTTAAAAAAAGGCTGATTCAATTTTTTTGTGGATGGAGCTTAACTGCCATCAGTTTAAAGAATATATTATGCCTTTTAACCATGATAGGAAAGTATGAAAAAAAAAAAAAAAACGATGACCCGGGACCTGTCGTCAAAATCCCAAAAGTATGAAAAAAAAACAGAAAAAAAACGATGACCCGGGACTTGAACTCTGGTCTCAAAAATCCCAAAATTGTTAAATGTCAGTGCTTAGACCACTAGGCTATAGGGGACAGATGCAAAACAAAAGTTTGTTGTGTATTTGAACCTCACTGCTAAGAAAAATGAGAGGGGGGGGGGGAACAGAATCCGACGGCAAAAAAACAGCTGTCGGAATCCGTTCCCCACCCTCATTTTGAGAGGTTTTGATGAAGTGGCTTAAAAAAAGGCTGATTCAATTTTTTTGTGGATGGAGCTTATCTGCCATCAGTTTAAAGAATATCTTTTGCCTTTTAACCATGATAGGAAAGTATGAAAAAAAAAAAAAAAAAAAAAAACGATGACCCGGGACCTGTCGTCAAAATCCCAAAAATATGAAAAAAAAAAAAAAAAAAACGATGACCCGGGACTTGAACTCTGGTCGTCAAAATCCCAAAAGTGTTAAATGTCAGTGCTTAGACCACTAGGCCATAGGGGCACGTGCAAAACAAAAGTTTGTTGAGTATTTGAACCTCACTGCTAAGAAAAATGAGAGGGGGGGAACAGAATCCGACGGCAAAAAAACAGCTGTCGGAATCCGTTCCCCCACCCTCATTTTGAGAGGTTTTGATGAAGTGGCTTAAAAAAAGGCTGATTCAATTTTTTTGTGGATGGAGCTTATCTGCCATCAGTTTAAAGAATATCTTTTGCCTTTTAACCATGATAGGAAAGTAAGAAAAAAAAAAAAAAACGATGACCCGGGACCTGTCGTCAAAATCCCAAAAGTATGAAAAAAAACAAAAAAAAAAAACGATGACCCGGGACTTGAACTCTGGTCGTCAAAATCCCAAAAATGTTAAATGTCAGTGCTTAGACCACTAGGCTATATGAGACAAGTGCAAAACCAAAGTTTGTTGAGTATTTGAACCTCACTACTAAGAAAAATGAGAGGGGGGGAACAGAATCCGACGGCAAAAAAACAGCTGTCGGAATCCGTTCCCCCACCCTCATTTTGAGAGGTTTTGATGAAGTGGCTTAAAAAAAGGCTGATTCAATTTTTTTGTGGATGGAGCTTATCTGCCATCAGTTTAAAGAATATCTTTTGCCTTTTAACCATGATAGGAAAGTATGAAAAAAAAAAAAAAAAACGATGACCCGGGACCTGTCGTCAAAATCCCAAAAGTATGAAAAAAAAAAAAAAAAAAAAACGATGACCCGGGACTTGAACTCTGGTCGTCAAAATCCCAAAAGTGTTAAATGTCAGTGCTTAGACCACTAGGCTATATGGGACAAGTGCTAACCAAAAGTTTGTTGAGTATTTGAACGTCACTGCTAAGAAAAATGAGAGGGGGGGAACAGAATCCGACGGCAAAAAAACAGCTGTCGGAATCCGTTCCCCCACCCTCATTTTGAGAGGTTTTGATGAAGTGGCTTAAAAAAAGGCTGATTCAATTTTTTTGTGGATGGAGCTTAACTGCCATCAGTTTAAAGAATATATTTTGCCTTTTAACCATGATAGGAAAGTATGAAAAAAAAAAAAAACGATGACCCGGGACCTGTCGTCAAAATCCCAAAAGTATGAAAAAAAAAACAGAAAAAAAACGATGACCCGGGACTTGAACTCTGGTCTCAAAAATCCCAAAATTGTTAAATGTCAGTGCTCAGACCACTAGGCTATAGGGGACAGATGCAAAACAAAAGTTTGTTGTGTATTTGAACCTCACTGCTAAGAAAAATGAGAGGGGGGGGGGAACAGAATCCGACGGCAAAAAAACAGCTGTCGGAATCCGTTCCCCACCCTCATTTTGAGAGGTTTTGATGAAGTGGCTTAAAAAAAGGCTGATTCAATTTTTTTGTGGATGGAGCTTATCTGCCATCAGTTTAAAGAATATCTTTTGCCTTTTAACCATGATAGGAAAGTATGAAAAAAAAAAAAAAAAAAAAAAAACGATGACCCGGGACCTGTCGTCAAAATCCCAAAAATATGAAAAAAAATAAAAAAAAAACGATGACCCGGGACTTGAACTCTGGTCGTCAAAATCCCAAAAGTGTTAAATGTCAGTGCTTAGACCACTAGGCCATAGGGGCACGTGCAAAACAAAAGTTTGTTGAGTATTTGAACCTCACTGCTAAGAAAAATGAGAGGGGGGGAACAGAATCCGACGGCAAAAAAACAGCTGTCGGAATCCGTTCCCCCACCCTCATTTTGAGAGGTTTTGATGAAGTGGCTTAAAAAAAGGCTGATTCAATTTTTTTGTGGATGGAGCTTATCTGCCATCAGTTTAAAGAATATATTTTGCCTTTTAACCATGATAGGAAAGTATGAAAAAAAAAAAAAAAACGATGACCCGGGACCTGTCGTCAAAATCCCAAAAGTATGAAAAAAAAAAAAAAAAAAAACGATGACCCGGGACTTGAACTCTGGTGGTCAAAATCCCAAAAGTGTTAAATGTCAGTGCTTAGACCACTAGGCTATATGAGACAAGTGCAAAACCAAAGTTTGTTGAGTATTTGAACCTCACTACTAAGAAAAATGAGAGGGGGGGAACAGAATCCGACGGCAAAAAAACAGCTGTCGGAATCCGTTCCCCCACCCTCATTTTGAGAGGTTTTGATGAAGTGGCTTAAAAAAAGGCTGATTCAATTTTTTTGTGGATGGAGCTTATCTGCCATCAGTTTAAAGAATATCTTTTGCCTTTTAACCATGATAGGAAAGTATGAAAAAAAAAAAAAAAAAATAAACGATGACCCGGGACCTGTCGTCAAAATCCCAAAAATATGAAAAAAAAAAAAAAAAAAACGATGACCCGGGACTTGAACTCTGGTCTCAAAAATCCCAAAAGTGTTAAATGTCAGTGCTTAGACCACTAGGCTATAGGAGACAAGTGCAAAACCAAAGTTTGTTGAGTATTTGAACCTCACTACTAAGAAAAATGAGAGGGGGGGAACAGAATCCGACGGCAAAAAAACAGCTGTCGGAATCCGTTCCCCCACCCTCATTTTGAGAGGTTTTGATGAAGTGGCTTAAAAAAAGGCTGATTCAATTTTTTTGTGGATGGAGCTTATCTGCCATCAGTTTAAAGAATATCTTTTGCCTTTTAACCATGATAGGAAAGTATGAAAAAAAAAAAAAAAACCGATGACCCGGGACCTGTCGTCAAAATCCCAAAAATATGAAAAAAATAATTAAAAAAAACGATGACCCGGGACTTGAACTCTGGTCTCAAAAATCCCAAAAGTGTTAAATGTCAGTGCTTAGACCACTAGGCTATATGGGACAAGTGCTAACCAAAAGTTTGTTGAGTATTTGAACGTCACTGCTAAGAAAAATGAGAGGGGGGGAACAGAATCCGACGGCAAAAAAACAGCTGTCGGAATCCGTTCCCCCACCCTCATTTTGAGAGGTTTTGATGAAGTGGCTTAAAAAAAGGCTGATTCAATTTTTTTGTGGATGGAGCTTAACTGCCATCAGTTTAAAGAATATATTTTGCCTTTTAACCATGATAGGAAAGTATGAAAAAAAAAAAAAAAACGATGACCCGGGACCTGTCGTCAAAATCCCAAAAGTATGAAAAAAAAACAGAAAAAAAACGATGACCCGGGACTTGAACTCTGGTCTCAAAAATCCCAAAATTGTTAAATGTCAGTGCTTAGACCACTAGGCTATAGGGGACAGATGCAAAACAAAAGTTTGTTGTGTATTTGAACCTCACTGCTAAGAAAAATGAGAGGGGGGGGGGGGACAGAATCCGACGGGAAAAAAACAGCTGTCGGAATCCGTTCCCCCACCCTCATTTTGAGAGGTTTTGATGAAGTGGCTTAAAAAAAGGCTGATTCAATTTTTTTGTGGATGGAGCTTATCTGCCATCAGTTTAAAGAATATCTTTTGCCTTTTAACCATGATAGGAAAGTATAAAAAAAAAAAAATAAAAAAAAAAACGATGACCCGGGACCTGTCGTCAAAATCCCAAAAATATAAAAAAAATAATTTAAAAAAACGATGACCCGGGACTTGAACTCTGGTCGTCAAAATCCCAAAAGTGTTAAATGTCAGTGCTTAGACCACTAGGCTATATGGGACAAGTGCTAACCAAAAGTTTGTTGAGTATTTGAACGTCACTGCTAAGAAAAATGAGAGGGGGGGAACAGAATCCGACGGCAAAAAAACAGCTGTCGGAATCCGTTCCCCCACCCTCATTTTGAGAGGTTTTGATGAAGTGGCTTAAAAAAAGGCTGATTCAATTTTTTTGTGGATGGAGCTTAACTGCCATCAGTTTAAAGAATATATTATGCCTTTTAACCATGATAGGAAAGTATGAAAAAAAAAAAAAAAACGATGACCCGGGACCTGTCGTCAAAATCCCAAAAGTATGAAAAAAAAACAGAAAAAAAACGATGACCCGGGACTTGAACTCTGGTCTCAAAAATCCCAAAATTGTTAAATGTCAGTGCTTAGACCACTAGGCTATAGGGGACAGATGCAAAACAAAAGTTTGTTGTGTATTTGAACCTCACTGCTAAGAAAAATGAGAGGGGGGGGGGAACAGAATCCGACGGCAAAAAAACAGCTGTCGGAATCCGTTCCCCACCCTCATTTTGAGAGGTTTTGATGAAGTGGCTTAAAAAAAGGCTGATTCAATTTTTTTGTGGATGGAGCTTATCTGCCATCAGTTTAAAGAATATCTTTTGCCTTTTAACCATGATAGGAAAGTAAGAAAAAAAAAAAAAAACGATGACCCGGGACCTGTCGTCAAAATCCCAAAAGTATGAAAAAAAACAAAAAAAAAAACGATGACCCGGGACTTGAACTCTGGTCGTCAAAATCCCAAAAATGTTAAATGTCAGTGCTTAGACCACTAGGCTATATGAGACAAGTGCAAAACCAAAGTTTGTTGAGTATTTGAACCTCACTACTAAGAAAAATGAGAGGGGGGGAACAGAATCCGACGGCAAAAAAACAGCTGTCGGAATCCGTTCCCCCACCCTCATTTTGAGAGGTTTTGATGAAGTGGCTTAAAAAAAGGCTGATTCAATTTTTTTGTGGATGGAGCTTATCTGCCATCAGTTTAAAGAATATCTTTTGCCTTTTAACCATGATAGGAAAGTATGAAAAAAAAAAAAAAAAACGATGACCCGGGACCTGTCGTCAAAATCCCAAAAGTATGAAAAAAAAAAAAAAAAAAAACGATGACCCGGGACTTGAACTCTGGTCGTCAAAATCCCAAAAGTGTTAAATGTCAGTGCTTAGACCACTAGGCTATATGAGACAAGTGCAAAACCAAAGTTTGTTGAGTATTTGAACCTCACTACTAAGAAAAATGAGAGGGGGGGAACAGAATCCGAAGGCAAAAAAACAGCTGTCGGAATCCGTTCCCCCACCCTCATTTTGAGAGGTTTTGATGAAGTGGCTTAAAAAAAGGCTGATTCAATTTTTTTGTGGATGGAGCTTATCTGCCATCAGTTTAAAGAATATCTTTTGCCTTTTAACCATGATAGGAAAGTATGAAAAAAAAAAAAAAAAACGATGACCCGGGACCTGTCGTCAAAATCCCAAAAATATGAAAAAAAAAACAAAAAAACGATGACCCGGGACTTGAACTCTGGTCGTCAAAATCCCAAAAGTGTTAAATGTCAGTGCTTAGACCACTAGGCTATATGGGACAAGTGCTAACCAAAAGTTTGTTGAGTATTTGAACGTCACTGCTAAGAAAAATGAGAGGGGGGGAACAGAATCCGACGGCAAAAAAACAGCTGTCGGAATCCGTTCCCCCACCCTCATTTTGAGAGGTTTTGATGAAGTGGCTTAAAAAAAGGCTGATTCAATTTTTTTGTGGATGGAGCTTAACTGCCATCAGTTTAAAGAATATATTTTGCCTTTTAACCATGATAGGAAAGTATGAAAAAAAAAAAAAAAACGATGACCCGGGACCTGTCGTCAAAATCCCAAAAGTATGAAAAAAAAAACAGAAAAAAAACGATGACCCGGGACTTGAACTCTGGTCTCAAAAATCCCAAAATTGTTAAATGTCAGTGCTTAGACCACTAGGCTATAGGGGACAGATGCAAAACAAAAGTTTGTTGTGTATTTGAACCTCACTGCTAAGAAAAATGAGAGGGGGGGGGGGAACAGAATCCGACGGCAAAAAAACAGCTGTCGGAATCCGTTCCCCACCCTCATTTTGAGAGGTTTTGATGAAGTGGCTTAAAAAAAGGCTGATTCAATTTTTTTGTGGATGGAGCTTATCTGCCATCAGTTTAAATAATATCTTTTGCCTTTTAACCATGATAGGAAAGTATGAAAAAAAAAAAAAAAACGATGACCCGGGACCTGTCGTCAAAATCCCAAAAGTATGAAAAAAAACACAAAAAAAAACGATGACCCAGGACTTGAACTCTGGTCGTCAAAATCCCAAAAGTGTTAAATGTCAGTGCTTAGACCACTAGGCCATAGGGGCACGTGCAAAACAAAAGTTTGTTGAGTATTTGAACCTCACTGCTAAGAAAAATGAGAGGGGGGGAACAGAATCCGACGGCAAAAAAACAGCTGTCGGAATCCGTTCCCCCACCCTCATTTTGAGAGGTTTTGATGAAGTGGCTTAAAAAAAGGCTGATTCAATTTTTTTGTGGATGGAGCTTATCTGCCATCAGTTTAAAGAATATATTTTGCCTTTTAACCATGATAGGAAAGTATGAAAAAAAAAAAAAAAACGATGACCCGGGACCTGTCGTCAAAATCCCAAAAGTATGAAAAAAAACAAAAAAAAAAACGATGACCCGGGACTTGAACTCTGGTGGTCAAAATCCCAAAAGTGTTAAATGTCAGTGCTTAGACCACTAGGCTATATGAGACAAGTGCAAGACCAAAGTTTGTTGAGTATTTGAACCTCACTACTAAGAAAAATGAGAGGGGGGGAACAGAATCCGACGGCAAAAAAACAGCTGTCGGAATCCGTTCCCCCACCCTCATTTTGAGAGGTTTTGATGAAGTGGCTTAAAAAAAGGCTGATTCAATTTTTTTGTGGATGGAGCTTATCTGCCATCAGTTTAAAGAATATCTTTTGCCTTTTAACCATGATAGGAAAGTATGAAAATAAAAAATAAAAAAATAAACGATGACCCGGGACCTGTCGTCAAAATCCCAAAAATATGAAAAAAAAAAAAAAAAAAACGATGACCCGGGACTTGAACTCTGGTCTCAAAAATCCCAAAAGTGTTAAATGTCAGTGCTTAGACCACTAGGCTATAGGAGACAAGTGCAAAACCAAAGTTTGTTGAGTATTTGAACCTCACTACTAAGAAAAATGAGAGGGGGGGAACAGAATCCGACGGCAAAAAAACAGCTGTCGGAATCCGTTCCCCCACCCTCATTTTGAGAGGTTTTGATGAAGTGGCTTAAAAAAAGGCTGATTCAATTTTTTTGTGGATGGAGCTTATCTGCCATCAGTTTAAAGAATATCTTTTGCCTTTTAACCATGATAGGAAAGTATGAAAAAAAAAAAAAAAAACGATGACCCGGGACCTGTCGTCAAAATCCCAAAAATATGAAAAAAATAATTAAAAAAAACGATGACCCGGGACTTGAACTCTGGTCGTCAAAATCCCAAAAGTGTTAAATGTCAGTGCTTAGACCACTAGGCTATATGGGACAAGTGCTAACCAAAAGTTTGTTGAGTATTTGAACGTCACTGCTAAGAAAAATGAGACGGGGAGAACAGAATCCGACGGCAAAAAAACAGCTGTCGGAATCCGTTCCCCCACCGTCATTTTGAGAGGTTTTGATGAAGTGGCTTAAAAAAAGGCTGATTCAATTTTTTTGTGGATGGAGCTTATCTGCCATCAGTTTAAAGAATATCTTTTGCCTTTTAACCATGATAGGAAAGTATAAAAAAAAAAAAAAAAAAAAAAAACGATGACCCGGGACCTGTCGTCAAAATCCCAAAAATATGAAAAAAATAATTTAAAAAAACGATGACCCGGGACTTGAACTCTGGTCGTCAAAATCCCAAAAGTGTTAAATGTCAGTGCTTAGACCACTAGGCTATATGGGACAAGTGCTAACCAAAAGTTTGTTGAGTATTTGAACGTCACTGCTAAGAAAAATGAGAGGGGGGGAACAGAATCCGACGGCAAAAAAACAGCTGTCGGAATCCGTTCCCCCACCCTCATTTTGAGAGGTTTTGATGAAGTGGCTTAAAAAAAGGCTGATTCAATTTTTTTGTGGATGGAGCTTAACTGCCATCAGTTTAAAGAATATATTATGCCTTTTAACCATGATAGGAAAGTATGAAAAAAAAAAAAAAAACGATGACCCGGGACCTGTCGTCAAAATCCCAAAAGTATGAAAAAAAAACAGAAAAAAAACGATGACCCGGGACTTGAACTCTGGTCTCAAAAATCCCAAAATTGTTAAATGTCAGTGCTTAGACCACTAGGCTATAGGGGACGGATGCAAAACAAAAGTTTGTTGTGTATTTGAACCTCACTGCTAAGAAAAATGAGAGGGGGGGGGAACAGAATCCGACGGCAAAAAAACAGCTGTCGGAATCCGTTCCCCACCCTCATTTTGAGAGGTTTTGATGAAGTGGCTTAAAAAAAGGCTGATTCAATTTTTTTGTGGATGGAGCTTATCTGCCATCAGTTTAAAGAATATCTTTTGCCTTTTAACCATGATAGGAAAGTATGAAAAAAAAAAAAAAAAAAAAAAACGATGACCCGGGACCTGTCGTCAAAATCCCAAAAATATGAAAAAAAAAAAAAAAAAAACGATGACCCGGGACTTGAACTCTGGTCGTCAAAATCCCAAAAGTGTTAAATGTCAGTGCTTAGACCACTAGGCCATAGGGGCACGTGCAAAACAAAAGTTTGTTGAGTATTTGAACCTCACTGCTAAGAAAAATGAGAGGGGGGGAACAGAATCCGACGGCAAAAAAACAGCTGTCGGAATCCGTTCCCCCACCCTCATTTTGAGAGGTTTTGATGAAGTGGCTTAAAAAAAGGCTGATTCAATTTTTTTGTGGATGGAGCTTATCTGCCATCAGTTTAAAGAATATCTTTTGCCTTTTAACCATGATAGGAAAGTAAGAAAAAAAAAAAAAAACGATGACCCGGGACCTGTCGTCAAAATCTCAAAAGTATGAAAAAAAACAAAAAAAAAAACGATGACCCGGGACTTGAACTCTGGTCGTCAAAATCCCAAAAATGTTAAATGTCAGTGCTTAGACCACTAGGCTATATGAGACAAGTGCAAAACCAAAGTTTGTTGAGTATTTGAACCTCACTACTAAGAAAAATGAGAGGGGGGGAACAGAATCCGACGGCAAAAAAACAGCTGTCGGAATCCGTTCCCCCACCCTCATTTTGAGAGGTTTTGATGAAGTGGCTTAAAAAAAGGCTGATTCAATTTTTTTGTGGATGGAGCTTATCTGCCATCAGTTTAAAGAATATCTTTTGCCTTTTAACCATGATAGGAAAGTATGAAAAAAAAAAAAAAAAACGATGACCCGGGACCTGTCGTCAAAATCCCAAAAGTATGAAAAAAAAAAAAAAAAAAAACGATGACCCGGGACTTGAACTCTGGTCGTCAAAATCCCAAAAGTGTTAAATGTCAGTGCTTAGACCACTAGGCTATATGAGACAAGTGCAAAACCAAAGTTTGTTGAGTATTTGAACCTCACTACTAAGAAAAATGAGAGGGGGGGAACAGAATCCGACGGCAAAAAAACAGCTGTCGGAATCCGTTCCCCCACCCTCATTTTGAGAGGTTTTGATGAAGTGGCTTAAAAAAAGGCTGATTCAATTTTTTTGTGGATGGAGCTTATCTGCCATCAGTTTAAAGAATATCTTTTGCCTTTTAACCATGATAGGAAAGTATGAAAAAAAAAAAAAAAAACGATGACCCGGGACCTGTCGTCAAAATCCCAAAAATATGAAAAAAATAATTAAAAAAAACGATGACCCGGGACTTGAACTCTGGTCTCAAAAATCCCAAAAGTGTTAAATGTCAGTGCTTAGACCACTAGGCTATATGGGACAAGTGCTAACCAAAAGTTTGTTGAGTATTTGAACGTCACTGCTAAGAAAAATGAGAGGGGGGGAACAGAATCCGACGACAAAAAAACAGCTGTCGGAATCCGTTCCCCCACCCTCATTTTGAGAGGTTTTGATGAAGTGGCTTAAAAAAAGGCTGATTCAATTTTTTTGTGGATGGAGCTTAACTGCCATCAGTTTAAAGAATATATTTTGCCTTTTAACCATGATAGGAAAGTATGAAAAAAAAAAAAAAAACGATGACCCGGGACCTGTCGTCAAAATCCCAAAAGTATGAAAAAAAAACAGAAAAAAAACGATGACCCGGGACTTGAACTCTGGTCTCAAAAATCCCAAAATTGTTAAATGTCAGTGCTTAGACCACTAGGCTATAGGGGACAGATGCAAAACAAAAGTTTGTTGTGTATTTGAACCTCACTGCTAAGAAAAATGAGAGGGGGGGGGGGGAACAGAATCCGACGGCAAAAAAACAGCTGTCGGAATCCGTTCCCCACCCTCATTTTGAGAGGTTTTGATGAAGTGGCTTAAAAAAAGGCTGATTCAATTTTTTTGTGGATGGAGCTTATCTGCCATCAGTTTAAAGAATATCTTTTGCCTTTTAACCATGATAGGAAAGTATGAAAAAAAAAAAAAAACGATGACCCGGGACCTGTCGTCAAAATCCCAAAAATATAAAAAAAAATAAAAAAAAAACGATGACCCGGGACTTGAACTCTGGTCGTCAAAATCCCAAAAGTGTTAAATGTCAGTGCTTAGACCACTAGGCCATAGGGGCACGTGCAAAACAAAAGTTTGTTGAGTATTTGAACCTCACTGCTAAGAAAAATGAGAGGGGGGGAACAGAATCCGACGGCAAAAAAACAGCTGTCGGAATCCGTTCCCCCACCCTCATTTTGAGAGGTTTTGATGAAGTGGCTTAAAAAAAGGCTGATTCAATTTTTTTGTGGATGGAGCTTATCTGCCATCAGTTTAAAGAATATCTTTTGCCTTTTAACCATGATAGGAAAGTATGAAAAAAAAAAAAAAAAACGATGACCCGGGACCTGTCGTCAAAATCCCAAAAATATGAAAAAAATAATTAAAAAAAACGATGACCCGGGACTTGAACTCTGGTCGTCAAAATCCCAAAAGTGTTAAATGTCAGTGCTTAGACCACTAGGCTATATGGGACAAGTGCTAACCAAAAGTTTGTTGAGTATTTGAACGTCACTGCTAAGAAAAATGAGAGGGGGGGAACAGAATCCGACAGCAAAAAAACAGCTGTCGGAATCCGTTCCCCCACCCTCATTTTGAGAGGTTTTGATGAAGTGGCTTAAAAAAAGGCTGATTCAATTTTTTTGTGGATGGAGCTTAACTGCCATCAGTTTAAAGAATATATTTTGCCTTTTAACCATGATAGGAAAGTATGAAAAAAAAAAAAAAAACGATGACCCGGGACCTGTCGTCAAAATCCCAAAAGTATGAAAAAAAAACAGAAAAAAAACGATGACCCGGGACTTGAACTCTGGTCTCAAAAATCCCAAAATTGTTAAATGTCAGTGCTTAGACCACTAGGCTATAGGGGACAGATGCAAAACAAAAGTTTGTTGTGTATTTGAACCTCACTGCTAAGAAAAATGAGAGGTGGGGGGGAACAGAATCCGACGGCAAAAAAACAGCTGTCGGAATCCGTTCCCCACCCTCATTTTGAGAGGTTTTGATGAAGTGGCTTAAAAAAAGGCTGATTCAATTTTTTTGTGGATGGAGCTTATCTGCCATCAGTTTAAAGAATATCTTTTGCCTTTTAACCATGATAGGAAAGTATGAAAAAAAAAAAAAAAAAAAAAAACGATGACCCGGGACCTGTCGTCAAAATCCCAAAAATATGAAAAAAAAAAAAAAAAAAACGATGACCCGGGACTTGAACTCTGGTCGTCAAAATCCCAAAAGTGTTAAATGTCAGTGCTTAGACCACTAGGCCATAGGGGCACGTGAAAAACAAAAGTTTGTTGAGTATTTGAACCTCACTGCTAAGAAAAATGAGAGGGGGGGAACAGAATCCGACGGCAAAAAAACAGCTGTCGGAATCCGTTCCCCCACCCTCATTTTGAGAGGTTTTGATGAAGTGGCTTAAAAAAAGGCTGATTCAATTTTTTTGTGGATGGAGCTTATCTGCCATCAGTTTAAAGAATATCTTTTGCCTTTTAACCATGATAGGAAAGTATGAAAAAAAAAAAAAAAACGATGACCCGGGACCTGTCGTCAAAATCCCAAAAGTATGAAAAAAAACAAAAAAAAAAACGATGACCCGGGACTTGAACTCTGGTCGTCAAAATCCCAAAAGTGTGAAATGTCAGTGCTTAGACCACTAGGCTATATGAGACAAGTGCAAAACCAAAGTTTGTTGAGTATTTGAACCTCACTACTAAGAAAAATGAGAGGGGGGGAACAGTATCCGACGGCAAAAAAACAGCTGTCGGAATCCGTTCCCCCACCCTCATTTTGAGAGGTTTTGATGAAGTGGCTTAAAAAAAGGCTGATTCAATTTTTTTGTGGATGGAGCTTATCTGCCATCAGTTTAAAGAATATCTTTTGCCTTTTAACCATGATAGGAAAGTATGAAAAAAAAAAAAAAAAAAAAAACGATGACCCGGGACCTGTCGTCAAAATCCCAAAAATATGAAAAAAAAAAAAAAAAAAACGATGACTCGGGACTTGAACTCTGGTCTCAAAAATCCCAAAAGTGTTAAATGTCAGTGCTTAGACCACTAGGCTATATGAGACAAGTGCAAAACCAAAGTTTGTTGAGTATTTGAACCTCACTACTAAGAAAAATGAGAGGGGGGGAACAGAATCCGACGGCAAAAAAACAGCTGTCGGAATCCGTTCCCCCACCCTCATTTTGAGAGGTTTTGATGAAGTGGCTTAAAAAAAGGCTGATTCAATTTTTTTGTGGATGGAGCTTATCTGCCATCAGTTTAAAGAATATCTTTTGCCTTTTAACCATGATAGGAAAGTATGAAAAAAAAAAAAAAAAACGATGACCCGGGACCTGTCGTCAAAATCCCAAAAGTACAAAAAAAAACAAAAAAAAAAACGATGACCCGGGACTTGAACTCTGGTCGTCAAAATCCCAAAAGTGTTAAATGTCAGTGCTTAGACCACTAGGCTATATGAGACAAGTGCAAAACCAAAGTTTGTTGAGTATTTGAACCTCACTACTAAGAAAAATGAGAGGGGGGGAACAGAATCCGACGGCAAAAAAACAGCTGTCGGAATCCGTTCCCCCACCCTCATTTTGAGAGGTTTTGATGAAGTGGCTTAAAAAAAGGCTGATTCAATTTTTTTGTGGATGGAGCTTATCTGCCATCAGTTTAAAGAATATCTTTTGCCTTTTAACCATGATAGGAAAGTATGAAAAAAAAAAAAAAAAACGATGACCCGGGACCTGTCGTCAAAATCCCAAAAATATGAAAAAAATAATTAAAAAAAACGATGACCCGGGACTTGAACTCTGGTCTCAAAAATCCCAAAAGTGTTAAATGTCAGTGCTTAGACCACTAGGCTATATGGGACAAGTGCTAACCAAAAGTTTGTTGAGTATTTGAACGTCACTGCTAAGAAAAATGAGAGGGGGGGAACAGAATCCGACGGCAAAAAAACAGCTGTCGGAATCCGTTCCCCCACCCTCATTTTGAGAGGTTTTGATGAAGTGGCTTAAAAAAAGGCTGATTCAATTTTTTTGTGGATGGAGCTTAACTGCCATCAGTTTAAAGAATATATTTTGCCTTTTAACCATGATAGGAAAGTATGAAAAAAAAAAAAAAACGATGACCCGGGACCTGTCGTCAAAATCCCAAAAGTATGAAAAAAAAACAGAAAAAAAACGATGACCCGGGACTTGAACTCTGGTCTCAAAAATCCCAAAATTGTTAAATGTCAGTGCTTAGACCACTAGGCTATAGGGGACAGATGCAAAACAAAAGTTTGTTGTGTATTTGAACCTCACTGCTAAGAAAAATGAGAGGGGGGGGGGGAACAGAATCCGACGGCAAAAAACCAGCTGTCGGAATCCGTTCCCCACCCTCATTTTGAGAGGTTTTGATGAAGTGGCTTAAAAAAAGGCTGATTCAATTTTTTTGTGGATGGAGCTTATCTGCCATCAGTTTAAAGAATATCTTTTGCCTTTTAACCATGATAGGAAAGTATGAAAAAAAAAAAAAAAAAAAAAAACGATGACCCGGGACCTGTCGTCAAAATCCCAAAAATATGAGAAAAAAAAAAAAAAAAACGATGACCCGGGACTTGAACTCTGGTCGTCAAAATCCCAAAAGTGTTAAATGTCAGTGCTTAGACCACTAGGCCATAGGGGCACGTGCAAAACAAAAGTTTGTTGAGTATTTGAACCTCACTGCTAAGAAAAATGAGAGGGGGGGAACAGAATCCGACGGCAAAAAAACAGCTGTCGGAATCCGTTCCCCCACCCTCATTTTGAGAGGTTTTGATGAAGTGGCTTAAAAAAAGGCTGATTCAATTTTTTTGTGGATGGAGCTTATCTGCCATCAGTTTAAAGAATATCTTTTGCCTTTTAACCATGATAGGAAAGTATGAAAAAAAAAAAAAAAAACGATGACCCGGGACCTGTCGTCAAAATCCCAAAAATATGAAAAAAATAATTAAAAAAAACGATGACCCGGGACTTGAACTCTGGTCGTCAAAATCCCAAAAGTGTTAAATGTCAGTGCTTAGACCACTAGGCTATATGGGACAAGTGCTAACCAAAAGTTTGTTGAGTATTTGAACGTCACTGCTAAGAAAAATGAGAGGGGGGGAACAGAATCCGACAGCAAAAAAACAGCTGTCGGAATCCGTTCCCCCACCCTCATTTTGAGAGGTTTTGATGAAGTGGCTTAAAAAAAGGCTGATTCAATTTTTTTGTGGATGGAGCTTAACTGCCATCAGTTTAAAGAATATATTTTGCCTTTTAACCATGATAGGAAAGTATGAAAAAAAAAAAAAAAACGATGACCCGGGACCTGTCGTCAAAATCCCAAAAGTATGAAAAAAAAACAGAAAAAAAACGATGACCCGGGACTTGAACTCTGGTCTCAAAAATCCCAAAATTGTTAAATGTCAGTGCTTAGACCACTAGGCTATAGGGGACAGATGCAAAACAAAAGTTTGTTGTGTATTTGAACCTCACTGCTAAGAAAAATGAGAGGGGGGGGGGAACAGAATCCGACGGCAAAAAAACAGCTGTCGGAATCCGTTCCCCACCCTCATTTTGAGAGGTTTTGATGAAGTGGCTTAAAAAAAGGCTGATTCAATTTTTTTGTGGATGGAGCTTATCTGCCATCAGTTTAAAGAATATCTTTTGCCTTTTAACCATGATAGGAAAGTATGAAAAAAAAAAAAAAAAAAAAAAAACGATGACCCGGGACTTGAACTCTGGTCGTCAAAATCCCAAAAGTGTTAAATGTCAGTGCTTTTTTTTTTTTTTTTTTTTTTTTTAAAACTACACAAAAACGATGACCCGAGACTTGAACTCTGGTCGTCAAAATCCCAAAAGTGTTAAATGTCAGTGCTTAGACCACTAGGCCATAGGGGCACGTGAAAAACAAAAGTTTGTTGAGTATTTGAACCTCACTGCTAAGAAAAATGAGAGGGGGGGAACAGAATCCGACGGCAAAAAAACAGCTGTCGGAATCCGTTCCCCCACCCTCATTTTGAGAGGTTTTGATGAAGTGGCTTAAAAAAAGGCTGATTCAATTTTTTTGTGGATGGAGCTTATCTGCCATCAGTTTAAAGAATATCTTTTGCCTTTTAACCATGATAGGAAAGTATGAAAAAAAAAAAAAAAAACGATGACCCGGGACCTGTCGTCAAAATCCCAAAAGTACAAAAAAAAACAAACAAAAAAACGATGACCCGGGACTTGAACTCTGGTCGTCAAAATCCCAAAAGTGTTAAATGTCAGTGCTTAGACCACTAGGCTATATGAGACAAGTGCAAAACCAAAGTTTGTTGAGTATTTGAACTTCACTACTAAGAAAAATGAGAGGGGGGGAACAGAATCCGACGGCAAAAAAACAGCTGTCGGAATCCGTTCCCCCACCCTCATTTTGAGAGGTTTTGATGAAGTGGCTTAAAAAAAGGCTGATTCAATTTTTTTGTGGATGGAGCTTATCTGCCATCAGTTTAAAGAATATCTTTTGCCTTTTAACCATGATAGGAAAGTATGAAAAAAAAAAAAAAAAACGATGACCCGGGACCTGTCGTCAAAATCCCAAAAATATGAAAAAAATAATTAAAAAAAACGATGACCCGGGACTTGAACTCTGGTCTCAAAAATCCCAAAAGTGTTAAATGTCAGTGCTTAGACCACTAGGCTATATGGGACAAGTGCTAACCAAAAGTTTGTTGAGTATTTGAACGTCACTGCTAAGAAAAATGAGAGGGGGGGAACAGAATCCGACGGCAAAAAAACAGCTGTCGGAATCCGTTCCCCCACCCTCATTTTGAGAGGTTTTGATGAAGTGGCTTAAAAAAAGGCTGATTCAATTTTTTTGTGGATGGAGCTTAACTGCCATCAGTTTAAAGAATATATTTTGCCTTTTAACCATGATAGGAAAGTATGAAAAAAAAAAAAAAACGATGACCCGGGACCTGTCGTCAAAATCCCAAAAGTATGAAAAAAAAACAGAAAAAAAACGATGACCCGGGACTTGAACTCTGGTCTCAAAAATCCCAAAATTGTTAAATGTCAGTGCTTAGACCACTAGGCTATAGGGGACAGATGCAAAACAAAAGTTTGTTGTGTATTTGAACCTCACTGCTAAGAAAAATGAGAGGGGGGGGGGGGGAACAGAATCCGACGGCAAAAAACCAGCTGTCGGAATCCGTTCCCCACCCTCATTTTGAGAGGTTTTGATGAAGTGGCTTAAAAAAAGGCTGATTCAATTTTTTTGTGGATGGAGCTTATCTGCCATCAGTTTAAAGAATATCTTTTGCCTTTTAACCATGATAGGAAAGTATGAAAAAAAAAAAAAAAAAAAAAAAACGATGACCCGGGACCTGTCGTCAAAATCCCAAAAATATGAAAAAAAAAAAAAAAAAAACGATGACCCGGGACTTGAACTCTGGTCGTCAAAATCCCAAAAGTGTTAAATGTCAGTGCTTAGACCACTAGGCCATAGGGGCACGTGCAAAACAAAAGTTTGTTGAGTATTTGAACCTCACTGCTAAGAAAAATGAGAGGGGGGGAACAGAATCCGACGGCAAAAAAACAGCTGTCGGAATCCGTTCCCCCACCCTCATTTTGAGAGGTTTTGATGAAGTGGCTTAAAAAAAGGCTGATTCAATTTTTTTGTGGATGGAGCTTATCTGCCATCAGTTTAAAGAATATCTTTTGCCTTTTAACCATGATAGGAAAGTATGAAAAAAAAAAAAAAAAACGATGACCCGGGACCTGTCGTCAAAATCCCAAAAGTACAAAAAAAAACAAAAAAAAAAACGATGACCCGGGACTTGAACTCTGGTCGTCAAAATCCCAAAAGTGTTAAATGTCAGTGCTTAGACCACTAGGCTATATGAGACAAGTGCAAAACCAAAGTTTGTTGAGTATTTGAACTTCACTACTAAGAAAAATGAGAGGGGGGGAACAGAATCCGACGGCAAAAAAACAGCTGTCGGAATCCGTTCCCCCACCCTCATTTTGAGAGGTTTTGATGAAGTGGCTTAAAAAAAGGCTGATTCAATTTTTTTGTGGATGGAGCTTATCTGCCATCAGTTTAAAGAATATCTTTTGCCTTTTAACCATGATAGGAAAGTATGAAAAAAAAAAAAAAAAACGATGACCCGGGACCTGTCGTCAAAATCCCAAAAATATGAAAAAAATAATTAAAAAAAACGATGACCCGGGACTTGAACTCTGGTCTCAAAAATCCCAAAAGTGTTAAATGTCAGTGCTTAGACCACTAGGCTATATGGGACAAGTGCTAACCAAAAGTTTGTTGAGTATTTGAACGTCACTGCTAAGAAAAATGAGAGGGGGGGAACAGAATCCGACGGCAAAAAAACAGCTGTCGGAATCCGTTCCCCCACCCTCATTTTGAGAGGTTTTGATGAAGTGGCTTAAAAAAAGGCTGATTCAATTTTTTTGTGGATGGAGCTTAACTGCCATCAGTTTAAAGAATATATTTTGCCTTTTAACCATGATAGGAAAGTATGAAAAAAAAAAAAAAACGATGACCCGGGACCTGTCGTCAAAATCCCAAAAGTATGAAAAAAAAACAGAAAAAAAACGATGACCCGGGACTTGAACTCTGGTCTCAAAAATCCCAAAATTGTTAAATGTCAGTGCTTAGACCACTAGGCTATAGGGGACAGATGCAAAACAAAAGTTTGTTGTGTATTTGAACCTCACTGCTAAGAAAAATGAGAGGGGGGGGGGGGGAACAGAATCCGACGGCAAAAAACCAGCTGTCGGAATCCGTTCCCCACCCTCATTTTGAGAGGTTTTGATGAAGTGGCTTAAAAAAAGGCTGATTCAATTTTTTTGTGGATGGAGCTTATCTGCCATCAGTTTAAAGAATATCTTTTGCCTTTTAACCATGATAGGAAAGTATGAAAAAAAAAAAAAAAAAAAAAAACGATGACCCGGGACCTGTCGTCAAAATCCCAAAAATATGAAAAAAAAAAAAAAAAAAACGATGACCCGGGACTTGAACTCTGGTCGTCAAAATCCCAAAAGTGTTAAATGTCAGTGCTTAGACCACTAGGCCATAGGGGCACGTGCAAAACAAAAGTTTGTTGAGTATTTGAACCTCACTGCTAAGAAAAATGAGAGGGGGGGAACAGAATCCGACGGCAAAAAAACAGCTGTCGGAATCCGTTCCCCCACCCTCATTTTGAGAGGTTTTGATGAAGTGGCTTAAAAAAAGGCTGATTCAATTTTTTTGTGGATGGAGCTTATCTGCCATCAGTTTAAAGAATATCTTTTGCCTTTTAACCATGATAGGAAAGTATGAAAAAAAAAAAAAAAAACGATGACCCGGGACCTGTCGTCAAAATCCCAAAAATATGAAAAAAATAATTAAAAAAAACGATGACCCGGGACTTGAACTCTGGTCGTCAAAATCCCAAAAGTGTTAAATGTCAGTGCTTAGACCACTAGGCTATATGGGACAAGTGCTAACCAAAAGTTTGTTGAGTATTTGAACGTCACTGCTAAGAAAAATGAGAGGGGGGGAACAGAATCCGACAGCAAAAAAACAGCTGTCGGAATCCGTTCCCCCACCCTCATTTTGAGAGGTTTTGATGAAGTGGCTTAAAAAAAGGCTGATTCAATTTTTTTGTGGATGGAGCTTAACTGCCATCAGTTTAAAGAATATATTTTGCCTTTTAACCATGATAGGAAAGTATGAAAAAAAAAAAAAAAACGATGACCCGGGACCTGTCGTCAAAATCCCAAAAGTATGAAAAAAAAACCAGAAAAAAAACGATGACCCGGGACTTGAACTCTGGTCTCAAAAATCCCAAAATTGTTAAATGTCAGTGCTTAGACCACTAGGCTATAGGGGACAGATGCAAAACAAAAGTTTGTTGTGTATTTGAACCTCACTGCTAAGAAAAATGAGAGGGGGGGAACAGAATCCGACGGCAAAAAAACAGCTGTCGGAATCCGTTCCCCCACCCTCATTTTGAGAGGTTTTGATGAAGTGGCTTAAAAAAAGGCTGATTCAATTTTTTTGTGGATGGAGCTTATCTGCCATCAGTTTAAAGAATATCTTTTGCCTTTTAACCATGATAGGAAAGTATGAAAAAAAAAAAAAAAAACGATGACCCGGGACCTGTCGTCAAAATCCCAAAAATATGAAAAAAATAATTAAAAAAAACGATGACCCGGGACTTGAACTCTGGTCTCAAAAATCCCAAAAGTGTTAAATGTCAGTGCTTAGACCACTAGGCTATATGAGACAAGTGCAAAACCAAAGTTTGTTGAGTATTTGAACCTCACTACTAAGAAAAATGAGAGGGGGGGAACAGAATCCGACGGCAAAAAAACAGCTGTCGGAATCCGTTCCCCCACCCTCATTTTGAGAGGTTTTGATGAAGTGGCTTAAAAAAAGGCTGATTCAATTTTTTTGTGGATGGAGCTTATCTGCCATCAGTTTAAAGAATATCTTTTGCCTTTTAACCATGATAGGAAAGTATGAAAAAAAAAAAAAAAAACGATGACCCGGGACCTGTCGTCAAAATCCCAAAAGTACAAAAAAAAACAAAAAAAAAAACGATGACCCGGGACTTGAACTCTGGTCGTCAAAATCCCAAAAGTGTTAAATGTCAGTGCTTAGACCACTAGGCTATATGAGACAAGTGCAAAACCAAAGTTTGTTGAGTATTTGAACCTCACTACTAAGAAAAATGAGAGGGGGGGAACAGAATCCGACGGCAAAAAAACAGCTGTCGGAATCCGTTCCCCCACCCTCATTTTGAGAGGTTTTGATGAAGTGGCTTAAAAAAAGGCTGATTCAATTTTTTTGTGGATGGAGCTTATCTGCCATCAGTTTAAAGAATATCTTTTGCCTTTTAACCATGATAGGAAAGTATGAAAAAAAAAAAAAAAACGATGACCCGGGACCTGTCGTCAAAATCCCAAAAATATGAAAAAAATAATTAAAAAAAACGATGACCCGGGACTTGAACTCTGGTCTCAAAAATCCCAAAAGTGTTAAATGTCAGTGCTTAGACCACTAGGCTATATGGGACAAGTGCTAACCAAAAGTTTGTTGAGTATTTGAACGTCACTGCTAAGAAAAATGAGAGGGGGGGAACAGAATCCGACGGCAAAAAAACAGCTGTCGGAATCCGTTCCCCCACCCTCATTTTGAGAGGTTTTGATGAAGTGGCTTAAAAAAAGGCTGATTCAATTTTTTTGTGGATGGAGCTTAACTGCCATCAGTTTAAAGAATATATTTTGCCTTTTAACCATGATAGGAAAGTATGAAAAAAAAAAAAAAACGATGACCCGGGACCTGTCGTCAAAATCCCAAAAATATGAAAAAAATAATTAAAAAAAACGATGACCCGGGACTTGAACTCTGGTCGTCAAAATCCCAAAAGTGTTAAATGTCAGTGCTTAGACCACTAGGCTATAGGGGACAGATGCAAAACAAAAGTTTGTTGAGTATTTGAACCTCACTGCTAAGAAAAATGAGAGGGGGGGGGGGGAACAGAATCCGACGGCAAAAAACCAGCTGTCGGAATCCGTTCCCCACCCTCATTTTGAGAGGTTTTGATGAAGTGGCTTAAAAAAAGGCTGATTCAATTTTTTTGTGGATGGAGCTTATCTGCCATCAGTTTAAAGAATATCTTTTGCCTTTTAACCATGATAGGAAAGTATGAAAAAAAAAAAAAAAAAAAAAAACGATGACCCGGGACCTGTCGTCAAAATCCCAAAAATATGAAAAAAAAAAAAAAAAAAACGATGACCCGGGACTTGAACTCTGGTCGTCAAAATCCCAAAAGTGTTAAATGTCAGTGCTTAGACCACTAGGCCATAGGGGCACGTGCAAAACAAAAGTTTGTTGAGTATTTGAACCTCACTGCTAAGAAAAATGAGAGGGGGGGAACAGAATCCGACGGCAAAAAAACAGCTGTCGGAATCCGTTCCCCCACCCTCATTTTGAGAGGTTTTGATGAAGTGGCTTAAAAAAAGGCTGATTCAATTTTTTTGTGGATGGAGCTTATCTGCCATCAGTTTAAAGAATATCTTTTGCCTTTTAACCATGATAGGAAAGTATGAAAAAAAAAAAAAAAAACGATGACCCGGGACCTGTCGTCAAAATCCCAAAAATATGAAATAAATAATTAAAAAAAACGATGACCCGGGACTTGAACTCTGGTCGTCAAAATCCCAAAAGTGTTAAATGTCAGTGCTTAGACCACTAGGCTATATGGGACAAGTGCTAACCAAAAGTTTGTTGAGTATTTGAACCTCACTGCTAAGAAAAATGAGAGGGGGGGAACAGAATCCGACGGCAAAAAAACAGCTGTCGGAATCCGTTCCCCCACCCTCATTTTGAGAGGTTTTGATGAAGTGGCTTAAAAAAAGGCTGATTCAATTTTTTTGTGGATGGAGCTTATCTGCCATCAGTTTAAAGAATATCTTTTGCCTTTTAACCATGATAGGAAAGTATGAAAAAAAAAAAAAAAACGATGACCCGGGACCTGTCGTCAAAATCCCAAAAGTATGAAAAAAAACAAAAAAAAAAACGATGACCCGGGACTTGAACTCTGGTCGTCAAAATCCCAAAAGTGTTAAATGTCAGTGCTTAGACCACTAGGCTATATGAGACAAGTGGAAAACCAAAGTTTGTTGAGTATTTGAACCTCACTACTAAGAAAAATGAGAGGGGGGGAACAGAATCCGACGGCAAAAAAACAGCTGTCGGAATCCGTTCCCCCACCCTCATTTTGAGAGGTTTTGATGAAGTGGCTTAAAAAAAGGCTGATTCAATTTTTTTGTGGATGGAGCTTATCTGCCATCAGTTTAAAGAATATCTTTTGCCTTTTAACCATGATAGGAAAGTATGAAAAAAAAAAAAAAAAAAAAAAACGATGACCCGGGACCTGTCGTCAAAATCCCAAAAATATGAAAAAAAAAAAAAAAAAAAACGATGACTCGGGACTTGAACTCTGGTCTCAAAAATCCCAAAAGTGTTAAATGTCAGTGCTTAGACCACTAGGCTATATGAGACAAGTGCAAAACCAAAGTTTGTTGAGTATTTGAACCTCACTACTAAGAAAAATGAGAGGGGGGGAACAGAATCCGACGGCAAAAAAACAGCTGTCGGAATCCGTTCCCCCACCCTCATTTTGAGAGGTTTTGATGAAGTGGCTTAAAAAAAGGCTGATTCAATTTTTTTGTGGATGGAGCTTATCTGCCATCAGTTTAAAGAATATCTTTTGCCTTTTAACCATGATAGGAAAGTATGAAAAAAAAAAAAAAAAACGATGACCCGGGACCTGTCGTCAAAATCCCAAAAGTATGAAAAAAAAAAAAAAAAAAAACGATGACCCGGGACTTGAACTCTGGTCGTCAAAATCCCAAAAGTGTTAAATGTCAGTGCTTAGACCACTAGGCTATATGAGACAAGTACAAAACCAAAGTTTGTTGAGTATTTGAACCTCACTACTAAGAAAAATGAGAGGGGGGGAACAGAATCCGACGGCAAAAAAACAGCTGTCGGAATCCGTTCCCCCACCCTCATTTTGAGAGGTTTTGATGAAGTGGCTTAAAAAAAGGCTGATTCAATTTTTTTGTGGATGGAGCTTATCTGCCATCAGTTTAAAGAATATCTTTTGCCTTTTAACCATGATAGGAAAGTATGAAAAAAAAAAAAAAAAACGATGACCCGGGACCTGTCGTCAAAATCCCAAAAATATGAAAAAAATAATTTAAAAAAACGATGACCCGGGACTTGAACTCTGGTCTCAAAAATCCCAAAAGTGTTATATGTCAGTGCTTAGACCACTAGGCTATATGGGACAAGTGCTAACCAAAAGTTTGTTGAGTATTTGAACGTCACTGCTAAGAAAAATGAGAGGGGGGGAACAGAATCCGACGGCAAAAAAACAGCTGTCGGAATCCGTTCCCCCACCCTCATTTTGAGAGGTTTTGATGAAGTGGCTTAAAAAAAGGCTGATTCAATTTTTTTGTGGATGGAGCTTAACTGCCATCAGTTTAAAGAATATATTTTGCCTTTTAACCATGATAGGAAAGTATGAAAAAAAAAAAAAAAACGATGACCCGGGACCTGTCGTCAAAATCCCAAAAGTATGAAAAAAAAACAGAAAAAAAACGATGACCCGAGACTTGAACTCTGGTCGTCAAAATCCCAAAAGTGTTAAATGTCAGTGCTTAGACCACTAGGCCATAGGGGCACGTGAAAAACAAAAGTTTGTTGAGTATTTGAACCTCACTGCTAAGAAAAATGAGAGGGGGGGAACAGAATCCGACGGCAAAAAAACAGCTGTCGGAATCCGTTCCCCCACCCTCATTTTGAGAGGTTTTGATGAAGTGGCTTAAAAAAAGGCTGATTCAATTTTTTTGTGGATGGAGCTTATCTGCCATCAGTTTAAAGAATATCTTTTGCCTTTTAACCATGATAGGAAAGTATGAAAAAAAAAAAAAAAACGATGACCCGGGACCTGTCGTCAAAATCCCAAAAGTATGAAAAAAAACAAAAAAAAAAACGATGACCCGGGACTTGAACTCTGGTCGTCAAAATCCCAAAAGTGTTAAATGTCAGTGCTTAGACCACTAGGCTATATGAGACAAGTGGAAAACCAAAGTTTGTTGAGTATTTGAACCTCACTACTAAGAAAAATGAGAGGGGGGGAACAGAATCCGACGGCAAAAAAACAGCTGTCGGAATCCGTTCCCCCACCCTCATTTTGAGAGGTTTTGATGAAGTGGCTTAAAAAAAGGCTGATTCAATTTTTTTGTGGATGGAGCTTATCTGCCATCAGTTTAAAGAATATCTTTTGCCTTTTAACCATGATAGGAAAGTATGAAAAAAAAAAAAAAAACGATGACCCGGGACCTGTCGTCAAAATCCCAAAAGTATGAAAAAAAAACAGAAAAAAAACGATGACCCGGGACTTGAACTCTGGTCTCAAAAATCCCAAAATTGTTAAATGTCAGTGCTTAGACCACTAGGCTATATGAGACAAGTGCAAAACCAAAGTTTGTTGAGTATTTGAACCTCACTACTAAAAAAAAAAAAAAAAAAAGTGGATGGAGCTTAACTGCCATCAGTTTAAAGAATATATTTATTTTGAAAAAAAAAAAAAACGATGACCCGGGACCTGTCGTCAAAATCCCAAAAGTATGAAAAAAAACAAAAAAAAAAACGATGACCCAGGACTTGAACTCTGGTCTCAAAAATCCCAAAAGTGTTAAATGTCAGTGCTTAGACCACTAGGCTATAGGAGACAAGTGCAAAACCAAAGTTTGTTGAGTATTTGAACCTCACTACTAAGAAAAATGAGAGGGGGGGAACAGAATCCGACGGCAAAAAAACAGCTGTCGGAATCCGTTCCCCCACCCTCATTTTGAGAGGTTTTGATGAAGTGGCTTAAAAAAAGGCTGATTCAATTTTTTTGTGGATGGAGCTTATCTGCCATCAGTTTAAAGAATATCTTTTGCCTTTTAACCATGATAGGAAAGTATGAAAAAAAAAAAAAAAACGATGACCCGGGACCTGTCGTCAAAATCCCAAAAATATGAAAAAAATAATTAAAAAAAACGATGACCCGGGACTTGAACTCTGGTCGTCAAAATCCCAAAAGTGTTAAATGTCAGTGCTTAGACCACTAGGCCATAGGGGCACGTGAAAAACAAAAGTTTGTTGAGTATTTGAACCTCACTGCTAAGAAAAATGAGAGGGGGGGAACAGAATCCGACGGCAAAAAAACAGCTGTCGGAATCCGTTCCCCCACCCTCATTTTGAGAGGTTTTGATGAAGTGGCTTAAAAAAAGGCTGATTCAATTTTTTTGTGGATGGAGCTTAACTGCCATCAGTTTAAAGAATATATTTTGCCTTTTAACCATGATAGGAAAGTATGAAAAAAAAAAAAAAAACGATGACCCGGGACCTGTCGTCAAAATCCCAAAAGTATGAAAAAAAAAACAGAAAAAAAACGATGACCCGGGACTTGAACTCTGGTCTCAAAAATCCCAAAATTGTTAAATGTCAGTGCTTAGACCACTAGGCTATAGGGGACAGATGCAAAACAAAAGTTTGTTGTGTATTTGAACCTCACTGCTAAGAAAAATGAGAGGGGGGGGGGAACAGAATCCGACGGCAAAAAAACAGCTGTCGGAATCCGTTCCCCACCCTCATTTTGAGAGGTTTTGATGAAGTGGCTTAAAAAAAGGCTGATTCAATTTTTTTGTGGATGGAGCTTATCTGCCATCAGTTTAAAGAATATCTTTTGCCTTTTAACCATGATAGGAAAGTATGAAAAAAAAAAAAAAAAAAAAAAACGATGACCCGGGACTTGAACTCTGGTCGTCAAAATCCCAAAAGTGTTAAATGTCAGTGCTTTTTTTTTTTTTTTTTTTTTTTTTTAAAACTACACAAAAACGATGACCCGAGACTTGAACTCTGGTCGTCAAAATCCCAAAAGTGTTAAATGTCAGTGCTTAGACCACTAGGCCATAGGGGCACGTGAAAAACAAAAGTTTGTTGAGTATTTGAACCTCACTGCTAAGAAAAATGAGAGGGGGGGAACAGAATCCGACGGCAAAAAAACAGCTGTCGGAATCCGTTCCCCCACCCTCATTTTGAGAGGTTTTGATGAAGTGGCTTAAAAAAAGGCTGATTCAATTTTTTTGTGGATGGAGCTTATCTGCCATCAGTTTAAAGAATATCTTTTGCCTTTTAACCATGATAGGAAAGTATGAAAAAAAAAAAAAAAACGATGACCCGGGACCTGTCGTCAAAATCCCAAAAGTATGAAAAAAAACAAAAAAAAAAACGATGACCCGGGACTTGAACTCTGGTCGTCAAAATCCCAAAAGTGTTAAATGTCATTGCTTAGACCACTAGGCTATATGAGACAAGTGCAAAACCAAAGTTTGTTGAGTATTTGAACCTCACTACTAAGAAAAATGAGAGGGGGGGAACAGAATCCGACGGCAAAAAAACAGCTGTCGGAATCCGTTCCCCCACCCTCATTTTGAGAGGTTTTGATGAAGTGGCTTAAAAAAAGGCTGATTCAATTTTTTTGTGGATGGAGCTTATCTGCCATCAGTTTAAAGAATATCTTTTGCCTTTTAACCATGATAGGAAAGTATGAAAAAAAAAAAAAAAAAAAAAAACGATGACCCGGGACCTGTCGTCAAAATCCCAAAAATATGAAAAAAAAAAAAAAAAAAACGATGACTCGGGACTTGAACTCTGGTCTCAAAAATCCCAAAAGTGTTAAATGTCAGTGCTTAGACCACTAGGCTATATGAGACAAGTGCAATACCAAAGTTTGTTGAGTATTTGAACCTCACTACTAAGAAAAATGAGAGGGGGGGAACAGAATCCGACGGCAAAAAAACAGCTGTCGGAATCCGTTCCCCCACCCTCATTTTGAGAGGTTTTGATGAAGTGGCTTAAAAAAAGGCTGATTCAATTTTTTTGTGGATGGAGCTTATCTGCCATCAGTTTAAAGAATATCTTTTGCCTTTTAACCATGATAGGAAAGTATGAAAAAAAAAAAAAAAAACGATGACCCGGGACCTGTCGTCAAAATCCCAAAAGTATGAAAAAAAAAAAAAAAAAAACGATGACCCGGGACTTGAACTCTGGTCGTCAAAATCCCAAAAGTGTTAAATGTCAGTGCTTAGACCACTAGGCTATATGAGACAAGTGCAAAACCAAAGTTTGTTGAGTATTTGAACCTCACTACTAAGAAAAATGAGAGGGGGGGAACAGAATCCGACGGCAAAAAAACAGCTGTCGGAATCCGTTCCCCCACCCTCATTTTGAGAGGTTTTGATGAAGTGGCTTAAAAAAAGGCTGATTCAATTTTTTTGTGGATGGAGCTTATCTGCCATCAGTTTAAAGAATATCTTTTGCCTTTTAACCATGATAGGAAAGTATGAAAAAAAAAAAAAAAAACGATGACCCGGGACCTGTCGTCAAAATCCCAAAAATATGAAAAAAATAATTTAAAAAAACGATGACCCGGGACTTGAACTCTGGTCTCAAAAATCCCAAAAGTGTTAAATGTCAGTGCTTAGACCACTAGGCTATATGGGACAAGTGCTAACCAAAAGTTTGTTGAGTATTTGAACGTCACTGCTAAGAAAAATGAGAGGGGGGGAACAGAATCCGACGGCAAAAAAACAGCTGTCGGAATCCGTTCCCCCACCCTCATTTTGAGAGGTTTTGATGAAGTGGCTTAAAAAAAGGCTGATTCAATTTTTTTGTGGATGGAGCTTAACTGCCATCAGTTTAAAGAATATATTTTGCCTTTTAACCATGATAGGAAAGTATGAAAAAAAAAAAAAAAACGATGACCCGGGACCTGTCGTCAAAATCCCAAAAGTATGAAAAAAAAACAGAAAAAAAACGATGACCCGGGACTTGAACTCTGGTCTCAAAAATCCCAAAATTGTTAAATGTCAGTGCTTAGACCACTAGGCTATATGAGACAAGTGCAAAACCAAAGTTTGTTGAGTATTTGAACCTCACTACTAAGAAAAATGAGAGGGGGGGAACAGAATCCGACGGCAAAAAAACAGCTGTCGGAATCCGTTCCCCCACCCTCATTTTGAGAGGTTTTGATGAAGTGGCTTAAAAAAAGGCTGATTCAATTTTTTTGTGGATGGAGCTTATCTGCCATCAGTTTAAAGAATATCTTTTGCCTTTTAACCATGATAGGAAAGTATGAAAAAAAAAAAAAAAAAAAAAAAACGATGACCCGGGACCTGTCGTCAAAATCCCAAAAGTATGAAAAAAAACAAAAAAAAAAACGATGACCCAGGACTTGAACTCTGGTCTCAAAAATCCCAAAAGTGTTAAATGTCAGTGCTTAGACCACTAGGCTATAGGAGACAAGTGCAAAACCAAAGTTTGTTGAGTATTTGAACCTCACTACTAAGAAAAATGAGAGGGGGGGAACAGAATCCGACGGCAAAAAAACAGCTGTCGGAATCCGTTCCCCCACCCTCATTTTGAGAGGTTTTGATGAAGTGGCTTAAAAAAAGGCTGATTCAATTTTTTTGTGGATGGAGCTTATCTGCCATCAGTTTAAAGAATATCTTTTGCCTTTTAACCATGATAGGAAAGTATGAAAAAAAAAAAAAAAAACGATGACCCGGGACCTGTCGTCAAAATCCCAAAAATATGAAAAAAATAATTAAAAAAAACGATGACCCGGGACTTGAACTCTGGTCGTCAAAATCCCAAAAGTGTTAAATGTCAGTGCTTAGACCACTAGGCTATAGGGGACAAGTGCTAACCAAAAGTTTGTTGAGTATTTGAACGTCACTGCTAAGAAAAATGAGAGGGGGGGAACAGAATCCGACGGCAAAAAAACAGCTGTCGGAATCCGTTCCCCCACCCTCATTTTGAGAGGTTTTGATGAAGTGGCTTAAAAAAAGGCTGATTCAATTTTTTTGTGGATGGAGCTTATCTGCCATCAGTTTAAAGAATATCTTTTGCCTTTTAACCATGATAGGAAAGTATGAAAAAAAAAAAAAAAAACGATGACCCGGGACCTGTCGTCAAAATCCCAAAAATATGAAAAAAATAATTAAAAAAAACGATGACCCGGGACTTGAACTCTGGTCGTCAAAATCCCAAAAGTGTTAAATGTCAGTGCTTAGACCACTAGGCTATAGGGGACAAGTGCTAACCAAAAGTTTGTTGAGTATTTGAACGTCACTGCTAAGAAAAATGAGAGGGGGGGAACAGAATCCGACGGCAAAAAAACAGCTGTCGGAATCCGTTCCCCCACCCTCATTTTGAGAGGTTTTGATGAAGTGGCTTAAAAAAAGGCTGATTCAATTTTTTTGTGGATGGAGCTTAACTGCCATCAGTTTAAAGAATATATTTTGCCTTTTAACCATGATAGGAAAGTATGAAAAAAAAAAAAAAAACGATGACCCGGGACCTGTCGTCAAAATCCCAAAAGTATGAAAAAAACCCAGAAAAAAAACGATGACCCGGGACTTGAACTCTGGTCTCAAAAATCCCAAAATTGTTAAATGTCAGTGCTTAGACCACTAGGCTATAGGGGACAGATGCAAAACAAAAGTTTGTTGTGTATTTGAACCTCACTGCTAAGAAAAATGAGAGGGGGGGGGGAACAGAATCCGACGGCAAAAAAACAGCTGTCGGAATCCGTTCCCCACCCTCATTTTGAGAGGTTTTGATGAAGTGGCTTAAAAAAAGGCTGATTCAATTTTTTTGTGGATGGAGCTTATCTGCCATCAGTTTAAAGAATATCTTTTGCCTTTTAACCATGATAGGAAAGTATGAAAAAAAAAAAAAAAAAAAAAAACGATGACCCGGGACCTGTCGTCAAAATCCCAAAAATATGAAAAAAAAAAAAAAAAAACGATGACCCGGGACTTGAACTCTGGTCGTCAAAATCCCGAAAGTGTTAAATGTCAGTGCTTAGACCACTAGGCCATAGGGGCACGTGCAAAACAAAAGTTTGTTGAGTATTTGAACCTCACTGCTAAGAAAAATGAGAGGGGGGGAACAGAATCCGACGGCAAAAAAACAGCTGTCGGAATCCGTTCCCCACCCTCATTTTGAGAGGTTTTGATGAAGTGGCTTAAAAAAAAGGCTGATTCAATTTTTTTGTGGATGGAGCTTATCTGCCATCAGTTTAAAGAATATCTTTTGCCTTTTAACCATGATAGGAAAGTATGAAAAAAAAAAAAAAAACGATGACCCGGGACCTGTCGTCAAAATCCCAAAAGTATGAAAAAAAAAAAAAAAAAAAACGATGACCCGGGACTTGAACTCTGGTCGTCAAAATCCCAAAAGTGTTAAATGTCAGTGCTTAGACCACTAGGCTATATGAGACAAGTGCAAAACCAAAGTTTGTTGAGTATTTGAACCTCACTACTAAGAAAAATGAGAGGGGGGGAACAGAATCCGACGGCAAAAAAACAGCTGTCGGAATCCGTTCCCCCACCCTCATTTTGAGAGGTTTTGATGAAGTGGCTTAAAAAAAGGCTGATTCAATTTTTTTGTGGATGGAGCTTATCTGCCATCAGTTTAAAGAATATCTTTTGCCTTTTAACCATGATAGGAAAGTATGAAAAAAAAAAAAAAAAAAAAAAACGATGACCCGGGACCTGTCGTCAAAATCCCAAAAGTATGAAAAAAAACAAAAAAAAAAACGATGACCCAGGACTTGAACTCTGGTCTCAAAAATCCCAAAAGTGTTAAATGTCAGTGCTTAGACCACTAGGCTATAGGAGACAAGTGCAAAACCAAAGTTTGTTGAGTATTTGAACCTCACTACTAAGAAAAATGAGAGGGGGGGAACAGAATCCGACGGCAAAAAAACAGCTGTCGGAATCCGTTCCCCCACCCTCATTTTGAGAGGTTTTGATGAAGTGGCTTAAAAAAAGGCTGATTCAATTTTTTTGTGGATGGAGCTTATCTGCCATCAGTTTAAAGAATATCTTTTGCCTTTTAACCATGATAGGAAAGTATGAAAAAAAAAAAAAAAAACGATGACCCGGGACCTGTCGTCAAAATCCCAAAAATATGAAAAAAATAATAAAAAAAAACGATGACCCGGGACTTGAACTCTGGTCGTCAAAATCCCAAAAGTGTTAAATGTCAGTGCTTAGACCACTAGGCTATAGGGGACAAGTGCTAACCAAAAGTTTGTTGAGTATTTGAACGTCACTGCTAAGAAAAATGAGAGGGGGGGAACAGAATCCGACGGCAAAAAAACAGCTGTCGGAATCCGTTCCCCCACCCTCATTTTGAGAGGTTTTGATGAAGTGGCTTAAAAAAAGGCTGATTCAATTTTTTTGTGGATGGAGCTTAACTGCCATCAGTTTAAAGAATATATTTTGCCTTTTAACCATGATAGGAAAGTATGAAAAAAAAAAAAAAAACGATGACCCGGGACCTGTCGTCAAAATCCCAAAAGTATGAAAAAAAACCAGAAAAAAAACGATGACCCGGGACTTGAACTCTGGTCTCAAAAATCCCAAAATTGTTAAATGTCAGTGCTTAGACCACTAGGCTATAGGGGACAGATGCAAAACAAAAGTTTGTTGTGTATTTGAACCTCACTGCTAAGAAAAATGAGAGGGGGGGGGGAACAGAATCCGACGGCAAAAAAACAGCTGTCGGAATCCGTTCCCCACCCTCATTTTGAGAGGTTTTGATGAAGTGGCTTAAAAAAAGGCTGATTCAATTTTTTTGTGGATGGAGCTTATCTGCCATCAGTTTAAAGAATATCTTTTGCCTTTTAACCATGATAGGAAAGTATGAAAAAAAAAAAAAAAAAAAAAAACGATGACCCGGGACCTGTCGTCAAAATCCCAAAAATATGAAAAAAAAAAAAAAAAAACGATGACCCGGGACTTGAACTCTGGTCGTCAAAATCCCAAAAGTGTTAAATGTCAGTGCTTAGACCACTAGGCCATAGGGGCACATGCAAAACCAAAGTTTGTTGAGTATTTGAACCTCACTGCTAAGAAAACTGAGAGGGGGGGAACAGAATCCGACGGCAAAAAAACAGCTGTCGGAATCCGTTCCCCCACCCTCATTTTGAGAGGTTTTGATGAAGTGGCTTAAAAAAAGGCTGATTCAATTTTTTTGTGGATGGAGCTTATCTGCCATCAGTTTAAAGAATATCTTTTGCCTTTTAACCATGATAGGAAAGTATGAAAAAAAAAAAAAAAAAAAAACGATGACCCGGGACCTGTCGTCAAAATCCCAAAAATATGAAAAAAAAAAAAAAAAAAACGATGACTCGGGACTTGAACTCTGGTCTCAAAAATCCCAAAAGTGTTAAATGTCAGTGCTTAGACCACTAGGCTATATGAGACAAGTGCAAAACCAAAGTTTGTTGAGTATTTGAACCTCACTACTAAGAAAAATGAGAGGGGGGGAACAGAATCCGACGGCAAAAAAACAGCTGTCGGAATCCGTTCCCCCACCCTCATTTTGAGAGGTTTTGATGAAGTGGCTTAAAAAAAGGCTGATTCAATTTTTTTGTGGATGGAGCTTATCTGCCATCAGTTTAAAGAATATCTTTTGCCTTTTAACCATGATAGGAAAGTATGAAAAAAAAAAAAAAAAAAAAAAACGATGACCCGGGACCTGTCGTCAAAATCCCAAAAATATGAAAAAAAAAAAAAAAAAACGATGACCCGGGACTTGAACTCTGGTCGTCAAAATCCCAAAAGTGTTAAATGTCAGTGCTTAGACCACTAGGCCATAGGGGCACATGCAAAACCAAAGTTTGTTGAGTATTTGAACCTCACTGCTAAGAAAACTGAGAGGGGGGGAACAGAATCCGACGGCAAAAAAACAGCTGTCGGAATCCGTTCCCCCACCCTCATTTTGAGAGGTTTTGATGAAGTGGCTTAAAAAAAGGCTGATTCAATTTTTTTGTGGATGGAGCTTATCTGCCATCAGTTTAAAGAATATCTTTTGCCTTTTAACCATGATAGGAAAGTATGAAAAAAAAAAAAAAAAAAAAACGATGACCCGGGACCTGTCGTCAAAATCCCAAAAATATGAAAAAAAAAAAAAAAAAAACGATGACTCGGGACTTGAACTCTGGTCTCAAAAATCCCAAAAGTGTTAAATGTCAGTGCTTAGACCACTAGGCTATATGAGACAAGTGCAAAACCAAAGTTTGTTGAGTATTTGAACCTCACTACTAAGAAAAATGAGAGGGGGGGAACAGAATCCGACGGCAAAAAAACAGCTGTCGGAATCCGTTCCCCCACCCTCATTTTGAGAGGTTTTGATGAAGTGGCTTAAAAAAAGGCTGATTCAATTTTTTTGTGGATGGAGCTTATCTGCCATCAGTTTAAAGAATATCTTTTGCCTTTTAACCATGATAGGAAAGTATGAAAAAAAAAAAAAAAAAACGATGACCCGGGACCTGTCGTCAAAATCCCAAAAATATGAAAAAAATAATTAAAAAAAACGATGACCCGGGACTTGAACTCTGGTCTCAAAAATCCCAAAAGTGTTAAATGTCAGTGCTTAGACCACTAGGCTATATGGGACAAGTGCTAACCAAAAGTTTGTTGAGTATTTGAACGTCACTGCTAAGAAAAATGAGAGGGGGGGAACAGAATCCGACGGCAAAAAAACAGCTGTCGGAATCCGTTCCCCCACCCTCATTTTGAGAGGTTTTGATGAAGTGGCTTAAAAAAAGGCTGATTCAATTTTTTTGTGGATGGAGCTTAACTGCCATCAGTTTAAAGAATATATTTTGCCTTTTAACCATGATAGGAAAGTATGAAAAAAAAAAAAAAACGATGACCCGGGACCTGTCGTCAAAATCCCAAAAGTATGAAAAAAAAACAGAAAAAAAACGATGACCCGGGACTTGAACTCTGGTCTCAAAAATCCCAAAATTGTTAAATGTCAGTGCTTAGACCACTAGGCTATAGGGGACAGATGCAAAACAAAAGTTTGTTGTGTATTTGAACCTCACTGCTAAGAAAAATGAGAGGGGGGGGGGAACAGAATCCGACGGCAAAAAAACAGCTGTCGGAATCCGTTCCCCACCCTCATTTTGAGAGGTTTTGATGAAGTGGCTTAAAAAAAGGCTGATTCAATTTTTTTGTGGATGGAGCTTATCTGCCATCAGTTTAAAGAATATCTTTTGCCTTTTAACCATGATAGGAAAGTATGAAAAAAAAAAAAAAAAACGATGACCCGGGACCTGTCGTCAAAATCCCAAAAATATGAAAAAAATAATTAAAAAAAACGATGACCCGGGACTTGAACTCTGGTCGTCAAAATCCCAAAAGTGTTAAATGTCAGTGCTTAGACCACTAGGCTATATGGGACAAGTGCTAACCAAAAGTTTGTTGAGTATTTGAACGTCACTGCTAAGAAAAATGAGAGGGGGGGAACAGAATCCGACGGCAAAAAAACAGCTGTCGGAATCCGTTCCCCCACCCTCATTTTGAGAGGTTTTGATGAAGTGGCTTAAAAAAAGGCTGATTCAATTTTTTTGTGGATGGAGCTTATCTGCCATCAGTTTAAAGAATATCTTTTGCCTTTTAACCATGATAGGAAAGTATGAAAAAAAAAAAAAAAACGATGACCCGGGACCTGTCGTCAAAATCCCAAAAGTATGAAAAAAAACAAAAAAAAAAACGATGACCCGGGACTTGAACTCTGGTCGTCAAAATCCCAAAAGTGTTAAATGTCAGTGCTTAGACCACTAGGCTATATGAGACAAGTGCAAAACCAAAGTTTGTTGAGTATTTGAACCTCACTACTAAGAAAAATGAGAGGGGGGGAACGGAATCCGACGGCAAAAAAACAGCTGTCGGAATCCGTTCCCCCACCCTCATTTTGAGAGGTTTTGATGAAGTGGCTTAAAAAAAGGCTGATTCAATTTTTTTGTGGATGGAGCT
This sequence comes from Phoxinus phoxinus, assembly GCF_949152265.1. Classification (NCBI taxonomy): domain Eukaryota; kingdom Metazoa; phylum Chordata; class Actinopteri; order Cypriniformes; family Leuciscidae; genus Phoxinus; species Phoxinus phoxinus. The sequence goes on from NC_136888.1 coordinate 20,975,370, forward strand.
TATCTGCCATCAGTTTAAAGAATATCTTTTGCCTTTTAACCATGATAGGAAAGTATGAAAAAAAAAACAAAAAAAAAAACGATGACCCGGGACCTGTCGTCAAAATCCCAAAAATATGAAAAAAAAAAAAAAAAAAACGATGACCCGGGACTTGAACTCTGGTCTCAAAAATCCCAAAAGTGTTAAATGTCAGTGCTTAGAACACTAGGCTATAGGAGACAAGTGCAAAACCAAAGTTTGTTGAGTATTTGAACCTCACTACTAAGAAAAATGAGAGGGGGGGAACAGAATCCGACGGCAAAAAAACAGCTGTCGGAATCCGTTCCCCCACCCTCATTTTGAGAGGTTTTGATTAAGTGGCTTAAAAAAAGGCTGATTCAATTTTTTTGTGGATGGAGCTTATCTGCCATCAGTTTAAAGAATATCTTTTGCCTTTTAACCATGATAGGAAAGTATGAAAAAAAAAAAAAAAAACGATGACCCGGGACCTGTCGTCAAAATCCCAAAAATATGAAAAAAATAATTAAAAAAAACGATGACCCGGGACTTGAACTCTGGTCGTCAAAATCCCAAAAGTGTTAAATGTCAGTGCTTAGACCACTAGGCTATATGGGACAAGTGCTAACCAAAAGTTTGTTGAGTATTTGAACGTCACTGCTAAGAAAAATGAGAGGGGGGGAACAGAATCCGACGGCAAAAAAACAGCTGTCGGAATCCGTTCCCCCACCCTCATTTTGAGAGGTTTTGATGAAGTGGCTTAAAAAAAGGCTGATTCAATTTTTTTGTGGATGGAGCTCATCTGCCATCAGTTTAAAGAATATCTTTTGCCTTTTAACCATGATAGGAAAGTATGAAAAAAAAAAAAAAAAACGATGACCCGGGACCTGTCGTCAAAATCCCAAAAATATGAAAAAAATAATTTAAAAAAACGATGACCCGGGACTTGAACTCTGGTCGTCAAAATCCCAAAAGTGTTAAATGTCAGTGCTTAGACCACTAGCCTATATGGGACAAGTGCTAACCAAAAGTTTGTTGAGTATTTGAACGTCACTGCTAAGAAAAATGAGAGGGGGGGAACAGAATCCGACGGCAAAAAAACAGCTGTCGGAATCCGTTCCCCCACCCTCATTTTGAGAGGTTTTGATGAAGTGGCTTAAAAAAAGGCTGATTCAATTTTTTTGTGGATGGAGCTTAACTGCCATCAGTTTAAAGAATATATTTTGCCTTTTAACCATGATAGGAAAGTATGAAAAAAAAAAAAAAAACGATGACCCGGGACCTGTCGTCAAAATCCCAAAAGTATGAAAAAAAAACAGAAAAAAAACGATGACCCGGGACTTGAACTCTGGTCTCAAAAATCCCAAAATTGTTAAATGTCAGTGCTTAGACCACTAGGCTATAGGGGACAGATGCAAAACAAAAGTTTGTTGTGTATTTGAACCTCACTGCTAAGAAAAATGAGAGGGGGGGGGGAACAGAATCCGACGGCAAAAAAACAGCTGTCGGAATCCGTTCCCCCACCCTCATTTTGAGAGGTTTTGATGAAGTGGCTTAAAAAAAGGCTGATTCAATTTTTTTGTGGATGGAGCTTAACTGCCATCAGTTTAAAGAATATATTTTGCCTTTTAACCATGATAGGAAAGTATGAAAAAAAAAAAAAAAACGATGACCCGGGACCTGTCGTCAAAATCCCAAAAGTATGAAAAAAAAACAGAAAAAAAACGATGACCCGGGACTTGAACTCTGGTCTCAAAAATCCCAAAATTGTTAAATGTCAGTGCTTAGACCACTAGGCTATAGGGGACAGATGCAAAACAAAAGTTTGTTGTGTATTTGAACCTCACTGCTAAGAAAAATGAGAGGGGGGGGGGAACAGAATCCGACGGCAAAAAAACAGCTGTCGGAATCCGTTCCCCACCCTCATTTTGAGAGGTTTTGATGAAGTGGCTTAAAAAAAGGCTGATTCAATATTTTTGTGGATGGAGCTTATCTGCCATCAGTTTAAAGAATATCTTTTGCCTTTTAACCATGATAGGAAAGTATGAAAAAAAAAAAAAAAAAAAACGATGACCCGGGACCTGTCGTCAAAATCCCAAAAATATGAAAAAAAAACAAAAAAAAACGATGACCCGGGACTTGAACTCTGGTCGTCAAAATCCCAAAAGTGTTAAATGTCAGTGCTTAGACCACTAAGCCATAGGGGCACGTGCAAAATAAAAGTTTGTTGAGTATTTGAACCTCACTGCTAAGAAAAATGAGAGGGGGGGAACAGAATCCGACGGCAAAAAAACAGCTGTCGGAATCCGTTCCCCCACCCTCATTTTGAGAGGTTTTGATGAAGTGGCTTAAAAAAAGGCTGATTCAATTTTTTTGTGGATGGAGCTTATCTGCCATCAGTTTAAAGAATATCTTTTGCCTTTTAACCATGATAGGAAAGTATGAAAAAAAAAAAAAAACGATGACCCGGGACCTGTCGTCAAAATCCCAAAAGTATGAAAAAAAAAAAAAAAAAAAACGATGACCCGGGACTTGAACTCTGGTCGTCAAAATCCCAAAATTGTTAAATGTCAGTGCTTAGACCACTAGGCTATATGAGACAAGTGCAAAACCAAAGTTTGTTGAGTATTTGAACCTCACTACTAAGAAAAATGAGAGGGGGGGAACAGAATCCGACGGCAAAAAAACAGCTGTCGGAATCCGTTCCCCCACCCTCATTTTGAGAGGTTTTGATGAAGTGGCTTAAAAAAAGGCTGATTCAATTTTTTTGTGGATGGAGCTTATCTGCCATCAGTTTAAAGAATATCTTTTGCCTTTTAACCATGATAGGAAAGTATGAAAAAAAAAAAAAAAAAAAACGATGACCCGGGACCTGTCGTCAAAATCCCAAAAATATGAAAAAAAAAAAAAAAAAAACGATGACCCGGGACTTGAACTCTGGTCTCAAAAATCCCAAAAGTGTTAAATGTCAGTGCTTAGACCACTAGGCTATAGGAGACAAGTGCAAATCCAAAGTTTGTTGAGTATTTGAACCTCACTACTAAGAAAAATGAGAGGGGGGGAACAGAATCCGACGGCAAAAAAACAGCTGTCGGAATCCGTTCCCCCACCCTCATTTTGAGAGGTTTTGATGAAGTGGCTTAAAAAAAGGCTGATTCAATTTTTTTGTGGATGGAGCTTATCTGCCATCAGTTTAAAGAATATCTTTTGCCTTTTAACCATGATAGGAAAGTATGAAAAAAAAAAAAAAAAACGATGACCCGGGACCTGTCGTCAAAATCCCAAAAATATGAAAAAAATAATTTAAAAAAACGATGACCCGGGACTTGAACTCTGGTCGTCAAAATCCCAAAAGTGTTAAATGTCAGTGCTTAGACCACTAGCCTATATGGGACAAGTGCTAACCAAAAGTTTGTTGAGTATTTGAACGTCACTGCTAAGAAAAATGAGAGGGGGGGAACAGAATCCGACGGCAAAAAAACAGCTGTCGGAATCCGTTCCCCCACCCTCATTTTGAGAGGTTTTGATGAAGTGGCTTAAAAAAAGGCTGATTCAATTTTTTTGTGGATGGAGCTTAACTGCCATCAGTTTAAAGAATATATTTTGCCTTTTAACCATGATAGGAAAGTATGAAAAAAAAAAAAAAAACGATGACCCGGGACCTGTCGTCAAAATCCCAAAAGTATGAAAAAAAAACAGAAAAAAAACGATGACCCGGGACTTGAACTCCATCCATCCATCCATCTTCTTCCGCTTATCCGGGGCCGGGTCGCGGGGGCAGCAGTCTAAGCAGAGATGCCCAGACTTCCCTTTCCCTAGCCACTTCCTCTAGCTCTTCCGGGGGGACACCGAGGCGTTCCCAGGCCAGCCGAGAGACATAGTCTCTCCAGCGTGTCCTAGGTCTTCCCCGGGGTCTCCTCCCGGTGGGACGTGCCTGGAACACCTTCCAGGGAAGGCGTCCAGGAGGCATCCGGAACAGATGCCCGAGCCACCTCAGCTGACCCCTCTCGATGTGGAGGAGCAGCGGCTCTACTCTGAGCTCCTCCCGAGTGACCGAGCTCCTCACCCTATCTCTAAGGGATCGCCCAGCCACTCTGCGGAGAAAGCTCATTTCGGCCGCCTGTATCCGGGATCTTGTCCTTTCGGTCATGACCCAAAGCTCATGACCATAGGTGAGAGTAGGAACGTAGATTGACCGGTAAATCGAGAGCTTCGCCTTGCGGCTCAGCTCCTTCTTCACCACGACAGACCGGTACATCGACCGCATTACTGCTGAAGCTGCACCGATCCGTCTGTCAATCTCCCGTTCCATCCTTCCCTCACTCGTGAACAAGACCCCAAGATACTTAAACTCCTCCACTTGAGGCAGGAACTCTCCACCAACCTGAAGTAGGCAAGCCACCTTTTTCCGACTGAGGACCATGGCCTCGGATTTGGAGGTGCTGATTCTCATCCCAGCCGCTTCACACTCGGCTGCAAACCGTCCCAGTGCATGCTGAAGGTCCTGGTCTGATGGGGCCAACACGACAACATCATCCGCAAAGAGCAGAGACGAAATCGTGTTGTTCCCAAACCAGACACCCTCCGGCCCCTGGCTGCGCCTAGAAATTCTGTCCATAAAAATTATGAACAGAACCGGCGACAAAGGGCAGCCCTGCCGGAGTCCAACATGCACCGGGAAGAAGTCTGACTTACTGCCGGCAATGCGAACTAAGCTCCTGCTTCGATCGTACAGGGACCGGACAGCCCTTAGCAAAGGACCCCGGACCCCATACTCCCGGAGCACCCTCCACAGGCCGCCACGAGGGACACAGTCGAATGCCTTCTCCAAATCCACAAAGCACATGTGGATTGGTTGGGCAAACTCCCATGAACCCTCCAGCACCCTGTAGAGGGTATAGAGCTGGTCCAGTGTTCCACGGCCCGGACGAAAACCGCACTGTTCCTCCTGAATCCGAGGTTCTACTATCGGCCGTATTCTCCTCTCCAGTACCCTGGCATAGACTTTCCCGGGGAGGCTGAGAAGTGTGATCCCCCTGTAGTTGGAACACACCCTCCGGTCCCCCTTCTTAAAAAGAGGGACCACCACCCCGGTCTGCCATCCCAGAGGCACTGTCCCCGACTGCCACGCGATGCTGCAGAGGCGTGTCAGCCAAGACAGCCCCGCAACATCCAGAGACTTGAGGTACTCAGGGCGGATCTCATCCACCCCCGGTGCCTTGCCACCGAGGAGTTTTTTGACTACCCCGGTGACTTCAGCTTGGGTGATGGGCGAGTCCACCTCTGAGACCTCAGCCTCTGCTTCCTCCATGGAAGACGTGACAGCAGGATTGAGGAGATCCTCGAAGTATTCCTTCCACCGTCCGACAACATCCCCAGTTGAGGTCAACAGCTGCCCACCTCCACTGTAAACAGCGTTGGTGGGGCACTGCTTCCCTCTCCTGAGTCGCCGGACGGTTTGCCAGAATCTCTTCGAGGCCAGCCGATAGTCCTTTTCCATGGCCTCACCGAACTCCTCCCAGGCCCGAGTTTTTGCCTCCACAACCACCCGGGCTGCAGTTCGCTTGGCCTGCCGGTACCCGTCAGCTGCCTCAGGAGTCCCACAAGCCAACCAGGCCAGATAGGACTCCTTCTTCAGCTTGACGGCATCCCTTACTTCCGGTGTCCACCACCGGGTTCGGGGATTGCCGCCTCGACAGGCACCGGAGACCTTACGGCCACAGCTCCGAGCGGCCGCTTCGACAATGGAGGTGGAGAACATGGTCCACTCGGACTCAATATCTCCAGCCTCCCTCGGGATCCGGTCGAAGCTCCGCCGGAGGTGGGAGTTGAAGATCTCTCTGACAGGAGACTCGGCCAAACGTTCCCAGCAGACCCTTACAGTACGCTTGGGTCTGCCGAGTCTGTCCAGCTTCCTCTTCCGCCATCGGATCCAACTCACCACCAGGTGGTGATCAGTTGACAGCTCCGCCCCTCTCTTTACCCGAGTGTCCAAGACATACGGCCGTAGGTCAGATGAAACGACCACAAAGTCGATCATCGACCTACGGCCTAGGGTGTCCTGGTGCCACGTGTACTGATGGACACCCTTATGCTTGAACATGGTGTTCGTTATGGACAAACTGTGACTAGCACAGAAGTCCAATAACTGAACACCGCTCGGGTTCAGATCAGGGGGGCCGTTCATCCCAATCACGCCCCTCCAGGTAACACTGTCGTTGCCCACGTGGGCGTTGAAGTCCCCCAGTAGAACGACGGAGTCCCCAGTCGGAGCACTTTCCAGCACCCCTCCCAGAGACTCCAAGAAGGCCGGGTACTCTGCACTGCCGTTTGGCCCGTAGGCACACACGACAGTGAGAGACCTATCCCCAACCCGTAGGCGCAGGGAAACGACCCTCTCGTTCACCGGGGTGAACTCCAACACATGGCGGCTGAGTCGGGGGGCTATGAGCAAACCCACACCAGCCCGCCGCCTCTCACCATGGGCAACTCCAGAGTGGTGAAGAGTCCATCCTCTCTCAAGGAGTGTGGTTCCAGAACCTAAGCCGTGCGTAGAGGTGATTCCAACTATCTCTAGTTGGAACCTCTCAACCTCACGCACGATCTCAGGCTCCTTCCCCACCAGCGAGGTGACGTTCCACGTCCCTAGAGCTAGTTTCCGTGTCCAGGGATCGGGTTGTCGAGGCCCCTGCCTTCGACTGCCGCCCGATCCTCTAAGCACCGGCCCCTTACGGCCCCTCCTGCAGGTGGTGAGCCCACGGGAAGGCGGCCCCACGTCGCTCCTTCGGGCTGAGCCCGGCCGGACCCCGTGGGGGGAGGCCCGGCCACCAGGCGCTCGCATACGAGCCCCAACCCCGGGCCTGGCTCCAGGGTGGGACCCCGGCTGCGCCATACCGGGCGACGTCACGGTCCTCGATGTATTTTTCTTCATAAAGGGTTTTGAACCGCTCTTAGTCTGACCCGTCGCCTAGGACCTGTTTGCCTTGGGAGACCCTACCAGGGGCATATAGCCCCGGACAACTTGAACTCTGGTCTCAAAAATCCCAAAATTGTTAAATGTCAGTGCTTAGACCACTAGGCTATAGGGGACAGATGCAAAACAAAAGTTTGTTGTGTATTTGAACCTCACTGCTAAGAAAAATGAGAGGGGGGGGGGAACAGAATCCGACGGCAAAAAAACAGCTGTCGGAATCCGTTCCCCACCCTCATTTTGAGAGGTTTTGATGAAGTGGCTTAAAAAAAGGCTGATTCAATTTTTTTGTGGATGGAGCTTATCTGCCATCAGTTTAAAGAATATCTTTTGCCTTTTAACCATGATAGGAAAGTATGAAAAAAAAAAAAAAAAAAACGATGACCCGGGACCTGTCGTCAAAATCCCAAAAATATGAAAAAAAAACAAAAAAAAACGATGACCCGGGACTTGAACTCTGGTCGTCAAAATCCCAAAAGTGTTAAATGTCAGTGCTTAGACCACTAAGCCATAGGGGCACGTGCAAAATAAAAGTTTGTTGAGTATTTGAACCTCACTGCTAAGAAAAATGAGAGGGGGGGAACAGAATCCGACGGCAAAAAAACAGCTGTCGGAATCCGTTCCCCCACCCTCATTTTGAGAGGTTTTGATGAAGTGGCTTAAAAAAAGGCTGATTCAATTTTTTTGTGGATGGAGCTTATCTGCCATCAGTTTAAAGAATATCTTTTGCCTTTTAACCATGATAGGAAAGTATGAAAAAAAAAAAAAAAACGATGACCCGGGACCTGTCGTCAAAATCCCAAAAGTATGAAAAAAAAAAAAAAAAAAAAACGATGACCCGGGACTTGAACTCTGGTCGTCAAAATCCCAAAATTGTTAAATGTCAGTGCTTAGACCACTAGGCTATATGAGACAAGTGCAAAACCAAAGTTTGTTGAGTATTTGAACCTCACTACTAAGAAAAATGAGAGGGGGGGAACAGAATCCGACGGCAAAAAAACAGCTGTCGGAATCCGTTCCCCCACCCTCATTTTGAGAGGTTTTGATGAAGTGGCTTAAAAAAAGGCTGATTCAATTTTTTTGTGGATGGAGCTTATCTGCCATCAGTTTAAAGAATATCTTTTGCCTTTTAACCATGATAGGAAAGTATAAAAAAAAAAAAAAAAAAAAACGATGACCCGGGACCTGTCGTCAAAATCCCAAAAATATGAAAAAAATAATTAAAAAAAACGATGACCCGGGACTTGAACTCTGGTCGTCAAAATCCCAAAAGTGTTAAATGTCAGTGCTTAGACCACTAGGCTATATGAGACAAGTGCAAAACCAAAGTTTGTTGAGTATTTGAACGTCACTGCTAAGAAAAATGAGAGGGGGGGAACAGAATCCGACGGCAAAAAAACAGCTGTCGGAATCCGTTCCCCCACCCTCATTTTGAGAGGTTTTGATGAAGTGGCTTAAAAAAAGGCTGATTCAATTTTTTTGTGGATGGAGCTTATCTGCCATCAGTTTAAAGAATATCTTTTGCCTTTTAACCATGATAGGAAAGTATGAAAAAAAAAAAAAAAAACGATGACCCGGGACCTGTCGTCAAAATCCCAAAAATATGAAAAAAATAATTAAAAAAAACGATGACCCGGGACTTGAACTCTGGTCGTCAAAATCCCAAAAGTGTTAAATGTCAGTGCTTAGACCACTAGGCTATATGAGACAAGTGCAAAACAAAAGTTTGTTGAGTATTTGAACGTCACTGCTAAGAAAAATGAGAGGGGGGGAACAGAATCCGACGGCAAAAAAACAGCTGTCGGAATCCGTTCCCCCACCCTCATTTTGAGAGGTTTTGATGAAGTGGCTTAAAAAAAGGCTGATTCAATTTTTTTGTGGATGGAGCTTATCTGCCATCAGTTTAAAGAATATCTTTTGCCTTTTAACCATGATAGGAAAGTATGAAAAAAAAAAAAAAAACGATGACCCGGGACCTGTCGTCAAAATCCCAAAAGTATGAAAAAAAACAAAAAAAAAAACGATGACCCGGGACTTGAACTCTGGTCGTCAAAATCCCAAAAGTGTTAAATGTCAGTGCTTAGACCACTAGGCTATATGAGACAAGTGCAAAACCAAAGTTTGTTGAGTATTTGAACCTCACTACTAAGAAAAATGAGAGGGGGGGAACAGAATCCGACGGCAAAAAAACAGCTGTCGGAATCCGTTCCCCCACCCTCATTTTGAGAGGTTTTGATGAAGTGGCTTAAAAAAAGGCTGATTCAATTTTTTTGTGGATGGAGCTTATCTGCCATCAGTTTAAAGAATATCTTTTGCCTTTTAACCATGATAGGAAAGTATGAAAAAAAAAAAAAAAAAAAAAAAAAAACGATGACCCGGGACCTGTCGTCAAAATCCCAAAAATATGAAAAAAAAAAAAAAAAAAAAACGATGACCCGGGACTTGAACTCTGGTCGTCAAAAATCCCAAAAGTGTTAAATGTCAGTGCTTAGACCACTAGGCTATAGGAGACAAGTGCAAAACCAAAGTTTGTTGAGTATTTGAACCTCACTAATAAGAAAAATGAGAGGGGGGGGACAGAATCCGACGGCAAAAAAACAGCTGTCGGAATCCGTTCCCCCACCCTTATTTTGAGAGGTTTTGATGAAGTGGCTTAAAAAAAGGCTGATTCAATTTTTTTGTGGATGGAGCTTATCTGCCATCAGTTTAAAGAATATCTTTTGCCTTTTAACCATGATAGGAAAGTATGAAAAAAAAAAAAAAAAACGATGACCCGGGACCTGTCGTCAAAATCCCAAAAGTATGAAAAAAAAACAGAAAAAAAACAATGACCCGGGACTTGAACTCTGGTCTCAAAAATCCCAAAAGTGTTAAATGTCAGTGCTTAGACCACTAGGCTATAGGGGACAGATGCAAAACAAAAGTTTGTTGTGTATTTGAACCTCACTGCTAAGAAAAATGAGAGGGGGGGGGGGACAGAATCCGACGGCAAAAAAACAGCTGTCGGAATCCGTTCCCCACCCTCATTTTGAGAGGTTTTGATGAAGTGGCTTAAAAAAAGGCTGATTCAATTTTTTTGTGGATGGAGCTTATCTGCCATCAGTTTAAAGAATATCTTTTGCCTTTTAACCATGATAGGAAAGTATGAAAAAAAAAAAAAAAAACGATGACCCGGGACCTGTCGTCAAAATCCCAAAAATATGAAAAAAATAATTAAAAAAAACGATGACCCGGGACTTGAACTCTGGTCGTCAAAATCCCAAAAGTGTTAAATGTCAGTGCTTAGACCACTAGGCTATATGAGACAAGTGCAAAACAAAAGTTTGTTGAGTATTTGAACGTCACTGCTAAGAAAAATGAGAGGGGGGGAACAGAATCCGACGGCAAAAAAACAGCTGTCGGAATCCGTTCCCCCACCCTCATTTTGAGAGGTTTTGATGAAGTGGCTTAAAAAAAGGCTGATTCAATTTTTTTGTGGATGGAGCTTATCTGCCATCAGTTTAAAGAATATCTTTTGCCTTTTAACCATGATAGGAAAGTATGAAAAAAAAAAAAAAAACGATGACCCGGGACCTGTCGTCAAAATCCCAAAAGTATGAAAAAAAACAAAAAAAAAAACGATGACCCGGGACTTGAACTCTGGTCGTCAAAATCCCAAAAGTGTTAAATGTCAGTGCTTAGACCACTAGGCTATATGAGACAAGTGCAAAACCAAAGTTTGTTGAGTATTTGAACCTCACTACTAAGAAAAATGAGAGGGGGGGAACAGAATCCGACGGCAAAAAAACAGCTGTCGGAATCCGTTCCCCCACCCTCATTTTGAGAGGTTTTGATGAAGTGGCTTAAAAAAAGGCTGATTCAATTTTTTTGTGGATGGAGCTTATCTGCCATCAGTTTAAAGAATATCTTTTGCCTTTTAACCATGATAGGAAAGTATGAAAAAAAAAAAAAACAAACAAAAAAAACGATGACCCGGGACCTGTCGTCAAAATCCCAAAAATATGAAAAAAAAAAAAGAAAAAAAACGATGACCCGGGACTTGAACTCTGGTCGTCAAAAATCCCAAAAGTGTTAAATGTCAGTGCTTAGACCACTAGGCTATAGGAGACAAGTGCAAAACCAAAGTTTGTTGAGTATTTGAACCTCACTAATAAGAAAAATGAGAGGGGGGGAACAGTATCCGACGGCAAAAAAACAGCTGTCGGAATCCGTTCCCCCACCCTCATTTTGAGAGGTTTTGATGAAGTGGCTTAAAAAAAGGCTGATTCAATTTTTTTGTGGATGGAGCTTATCTGCCATCAGTTTAAAGAATATCTTTTGCCTTTTAACCATGATAGGAAAGTATGAAAAAAAAAAAAAAAAAAAAAACGATGACCCGGGACCTGTCGTCAAAATCCCAAAAATATGAAAAAAAAAAAAAAAAAAACGATGACTCGGGACTTGAACTCTGGTCTCAAAAATCCCAAAAGTGTTAAATGTCAGTGCTTAGACCACTAGGCTATATGAGACAAGTGCAAAACCAAAGTTTGTTGAGTATTTGAACCTCACTACTAAGAAAAATGAGAGGGGGGGAACAGAATCCGACGGCAAAAAAACAGCTGTCGGAATCCGTTCCCCCACCCTCATTTTGAGAGGTTTTGATGAAGTGGCTTAAAAAAAGGCTGATTCAATTTTTTTGTGGATGGAGCTTATCTGCCATCAGTTTAAAGAATATCTTTTGCCTTTTAACCATGATAGGAAAGTATGAAAAAAAAAAAAAAAAACGATGACCCGGGACCTGTCGTCAAAATCCCAAAAGTACAAAAAAAAACAAAAAAAAAAACGATGACCCGGGACTTGAACTCTGGTCGTCAAAATCCCAAAAGTGTTAAATGTCAGTGCTTAGACCACTAGGCTATATGAGACAAGTGCAAAACCAAAGTTTGTTGAGTATTTGAACCTCACTACTAAGAAAAATGAGAGGGGGGGAACAGAATCCGACGGCAAAAAAACAGCTGTCGGAATCCGTTCCCCCACCCTCATTTTGAGAGGTTTTGATGAAGTGGCTTAAAAAAAGGCTGATTCAATTTTTTTGTGGATGGAGCTTATCTGCCATCAGTTTAAAGAATATCTTTTGCCTTTTAACCATGATAGGAAAGTATGAAAAAAAAAAAAAAAAACGATGACCCGGGACCTGTCGTCAAAATCCCAAAAATATGAAAAAAATAATTAAAAAAAACGATGACCCGGGACTTGAACTCTGGTCTCAAAAATCCCAAAAGTGTTAAATGTCAGTGCTTAGACCACTAGGCTATATGGGACAAGTGCTAACCAAAAGTTTGTTGAGTATTTGAACGTCACTGCTAAGAAAAATGAGAGGGGGGGAACAGAATCCGACGGCAAAAAAACAGCTGTCGGAATCCGTTCCCCCACCCTCATTTTGAGAGGTTTTGATGAAGTGGCTTAAAAAAAGGCTGATTCAATTTTTTTGTGGATGGAGCTTAACTGCCATCAGTTTAAAGAATATATTTTGCCTTTTAACCATGATAGGAAAGTATGAAAAAAAAAAAAAAACGATGACCCGGGACCTGTCGTCAAAATCCCAAAAGTATGAAAAAAAAACAGAAAAAAAACGATGACCCGGGACTTGAACTCTGGTCTCAAAAATCCCAAAATTGTTAAATGTCAGTGCTTAGACCACTAGGCTATAGGGGACAGATGCAAAACAAAAGTTTGTTGTGTATTTGAACCTCACTGCTAAGAAAAATGAGAGGGGGGGGGGGAACAGAATCCGACGGCAAAAAACCAGCTGTCGGAATCCGTTCCCCACCCTCATTTTGAGAGGTTTTGATGAAGTGGCTTAAAAAAAGGCTGATTCAATTTTTTTGTGGATGGAGCTTATCTGCCATCAGTTTAAAGAATATCTTTTGCCTTTTAACCATGATAGGAAAGTATGAAAAAAAAAAAAAAAAAAAAAAACGATGACCCGGGACCTGTCGTCAAAATCCCAAAAATATGAGAAAAAAAAAAAAAAAAACGATGACCCGGGACTTGAACTCTGGTCGTCAAAATCCCAAAAGTGTTAAATGTCAGTGCTTAGACCACTAGGCCATAGGGGCACGTGCAAAACAAAAGTTTGTTGAGTATTTGAACCTCACTGCTAAGAAAAATGAGAGGGGGGGAACAGAATCCGACGGCAAAAAAACAGCTGTCGGAATCCGTTCCCCCACCCTCATTTTGAGAGGTTTTGATGAAGTGGCTTAAAAAAAGGCTGATTCAATTTTTTTGTGGATGGAGCTTATCTGCCATCAGTTTAAAGAATATCTTTTGCCTTTTAACCATGATAGGAAAGTATGAAAAAAAAAAAAAAAAACGATGACCCGGGACCTGTCGTCAAAATCCCAAAAATATGAAAAAAATAATTAAAAAAAACGATGACCCGGGACTTGAACTCTGGTCGTCAAAATCCCAAAAGTGTTAAATGTCAGTGCTTAGACCACTAGGCTATATGGGACAAGTGCTAACCAAAAGTTTGTTGAGTATTTGAACGTCACTGCTAAGAAAAATGAGAGGGGGGGAACAGAATCCGACAGCAAAAAAACAGCTGTCGGAATCCGTTCCCCCACCCTCATTTTGAGAGGTTTTGATGAAGTGGCTTAAAAAAAGGCTGATTCAATTTTTTTGTGGATGGAGCTTAACTGCCATCAGTTTAAAGAATATATTTTGCCTTTTAACCATGATAGGAAAGTATGAAAAAAAAAAAAAAAACGATGACCCGGGACCTGTCGTCAAAATCCCAAAAGTATGAAAAAAAAACAGAAAAAAAACGATGACCCGGGACTTGAACTCTGGTCTCAAAAATCCCAAAATTGTTAAATGTCAGTGCTTAGACCACTAGGCTATAGGGGACAGATGCAAAACAAAAGTTTGTTGTGTATTTGAACCTCACTGCTAAGAAAAATGAGAGGGGGGGGGGAACAGAATCCGACGGCAAAAAAACAGCTGTCGGAATCCGTTCCCCACCCTCATTTTGAGAGGTTTTGATGAAGTGGCTTAAAAAAAGGCTGATTCAATTTTTTTGTGGATGGAGCTTATCTGCCATCAGTTTAAAGAATATCTTTTGCCTTTTAACCATGATAGGAAAGTATGAAAAAAAAAAAAAAAAAAAAAAACGATGACCCGGGACTTGAACTCTGGTCGTCAAAATCCCAAAAGTGTTAAATGTCAGTGCTTTTTTTTTTTTTTTTTTTTTTTTTTTTTTTTTTTTTTTTTTTTTTAAACTACACAAAAACGATGACCCGAGACTTGAACTCTGGTCGTCAAAATCCCAAAAGTGTTAAATGTCAGTGCTTAGACCACTAGGCCATAGGGGCACGTGAAAAACAAAAGTTTGTTGAGTATTTGAACCTCACTGCTAAGAAAAATGAGAGGGGGGGAACAGAATCCGACGGCAAAAAAACAGCTGTCGGAATCCGTTCCCCCACCCTCATTTTGAGAGGTTTTGATGAAGTGGCTTAAAAAAAGGCTGATTCAATTTTTTTGTGGATGGAGCTTATCTGCCATCAGTTTAAAGAATATCTTTTGCCTTTTAACCATGATAGGAAAGTATGAAAAAAAAAAAAAAAACGATGACCCGGGACCTGTCGTCAAAATCCCAAAAGTATGAAAAAAAACAAAAAAAAAAACGATGACCCGGGACTTGAACTCTGGTCGTCAAATTCCCAAAAGTGTTAAATGTCAGTGCTTAGACCACTAGGCTATATGAGACAAGTGGAAAACCAAAGTTTGTTGAGTATTTGAACCTCACTACTAAGAAAAATGAGAGGGGGGGAACAGAATCCGACGGCAAAAAAACAGCTGTCGGAATCCGTTCCCCCACCCTCATTTTGAGAGGTTTTGATGAAGTGGCTTAAAAAAAGGCTGATTCAATTTTTTTGTGGATGGAGCTTATCTGCCATCAGTTTAAAGAATATCTTTTGCCTTTTAACCATGATAGGAAAGTATGAAAAAAAAAAAAAAAAAAAAAAACGATGACCCGGGACCTGTCGTCAAAATCCCAAAAATATGAAAAAAAAAAAAAAAAAAACGATGACCCGGGACTTGAACTCTGGTCGTCAAAATCCCAAAAGTGTTAAATGTCAGTGCTTAGACCACTAGGCCATAGGGGCACGTGCAAAACAAAAGTTTGTTGAGTATTTGAACCTCACTGCTAAGAAAAATGAGAGGGGGGGAACAGAATCCGACGGCAAAAAAACAGCTGTCGGAATCCGTTCCCCCACCCTCATTTTGAGAGGTTTTGATGAAGTGGCTTAAAAAAAGGCTGATTCAATTTTTTTGTGGATGGAGCTTATCTGCCATCAGTTTAAAGAATATCTTTTGCCTTTTAACCATGATAGGAAAGTATGAAAAAAAAAAAAAAAAACGATGACCCGGGACCTGTCGTCAAAATCCCAAAAGTACAAAAAAAAACAAACAAAAAAACGATGACCCGGGACTTGAACTCTGGTCGTCAAAATCCCAAAAGTGTTAAATGTCAGTGCTTAGACCACTAGGCTATATGAGACAAGTGCAAAACCAAAGTTTGTTGAGTATTTGAACTTCACTACTAAGAAAAATGAGAGGGGGGGAACAGAATCCGACGGCAAAAAAACAGCTGTCGGAATCCGTTCCCCCACCCTCATTTTGAGAGGTTTTGATGAAGTGGCTTAAAAAAAGGCTGATTCAATTTTTTTGTGGATGGAGCTTATCTGCCATCAGTTTAAAGAATATCTTTTGCCTTTTAACCATGATAGGAAAGTATGAAAAAAAAAAAAAAAAACGATGACCCGGGACCTGTCGTCAAAATCCCAAAAATATGAAAAAAATAATTAAAAAAAACGATGACCCGGGACTTGAACTCTGGTCTCAAAAATCCCAAAAGTGTTAAATGTCAGTGCTTAGACCACTAGGCTATATGGGACAAGTGCTAACCAAAAGTTTGTTGAGTATTTGAACGTCACTGCTAAGAAAAATGAGAGGGGGGGAACAGAATCCGACGGCAAAAAAACAGCTGTCGGAATCCGTTCCCCCACCCTCATTTTGAGAGGTTTTGATGAAGTGGCTTAAAAAAAGGCTGATTCAATTTTTTTGTGGATGGAGCTTAACTGCCATCAGTTTAAAGAATATATTTTGCCTTTTAACCATGATAGGAAAGTATGAAAAAAAAAAAAAAACGATGACCCGGGACCTGTCGTCAAAATCCCAAAAGTATGAAAAAAAAACAGAAAAAAAACGATGACCCGGGACTTGAACTCTGGTCTCAAAAATCCCAAAATTGTTAAATGTCAGTGCTTAGACCACTAGGCTATAGGGGACAGATGCAAAACAAAAGTTTGTTGTGTATTTGAACCTCACTGCTAAGAAAAATGAGAGGGGGGGGGGGGGAACAGAATCCGACGGCAAAAAACCAGCTGTCGGAATCCGTTCCCCACCCTCATTTTGAGAGGTTTTGATGAAGTGGCTTAAAAAAAGGCTGATTCAATTTTTTTGTGGATGGAGCTTATCTGCCATCAGTTTAAAGAATATCTTTTGCCTTTTAACCATGATAGGAAAGTATGAAAAAAAAAAAAAAAAAAAAAAAACGATGACCCGGGACCTGTCGTCAAAATCCCAAAAATATGAAAAAAAAAAAAAAAAAAACGATGACCCGGGACTTGAACTCTGGTCGTCAAAATCCCAAAAGTGTTAAATGTCAGTGCTTAGACCACTAGGCCATAGGGGCACGTGCAAAACAAAAGTTTGTTGAGTATTTGAACCTCACTGCTAAGAAAAATGAGAGGGGGGGAACAGAATCCGACGGCAAAAAAACAGCTGTCGGAATCCGTTCCCCCACCCTCATTTTGAGAGGTTTTGATGAAGTGGCTTAAAAAAAGGCTGATTCAATTTTTTTGTGGATGGAGCTTATCTGCCATCAGTTTAAAGAATATCTTTTGCCTTTTAACCATGATAGGAAAGTATGAAAAAAAAAAAAAAAAACGATGACCCGGGACCTGTCGTCAAAATCCCAAAAGTACAAAAAAAAACAAAAAAAAAAACGATGACCCGGGACTTGAACTCTGGTCGTCAAAATCCCAAAAGTGTTAAATGTCAGTGCTTAGACCACTAGGCTATATGAGACAAGTGCAAAACCAAAGTTTGTTGAGTATTTGAACTTCACTACTAAGAAAAATGAGAGGGGGGGAACAGAATCCGACGGCAAAAAAACAGCTGTCGGAATCCGTTCCCCCACCCTCATTTTGAGAGGTTTTGATGAAGTGGCTTAAAAAAAGGCTGATTCAATTTTTTTGTGGATGGAGCTTATCTGCCATCAGTTTAAAGAATATCTTTTGCCTTTTAACCATGATAGGAAAGTATGAAAAAAAAAAAAAAAAACGATGACCCGGGACCTGTCGTCAAAATCCCAAAAATATGAAAAAAATAATTAAAAAAAACGATGACCCGGGACTTGAACTCTGGTCTCAAAAATCCCAAAAGTGTTAAATGTCAGTGCTTAGACCACTAGGCTATATGGGACAAGTGCTAACCAAAAGTTTGTTGAGTATTTGAACGTCACTGCTAAGAAAAATGAGAGGGGGGGAACAGAATCCGACGGCAAAAAAACAGCTGTCGGAATCCGTTCCCCCACCCTCATTTTGAGAGGTTTTGATGAAGTGGCTTAAAAAAAGGCTGATTCAATTTTTTTGTGGATGGAGCTTAACTGCCATCAGTTTAAAGAATATATTTTGCCTTTTAACCATGATAGGAAAGTATGAAAAAAAAAAAAAAACGATGACCCGGGACCTGTCGTCAAAATCCCAAAAGTATGAAAAAAAAACAGAAAAAAAACGATGACCCGGGACTTGAACTCTGGTCTCAAAAATCCCAAAATTGTTAAATGTCAGTGCTTAGACCACTAGGCTATAGGGGACAGATGCAAAACAAAAGTTTGTTGTGTATTTGAACCTCACTGCTAAGAAAAATGAGAGGGGGGGGGGGGGGAACAGAATCCGACGGCAAAAAACCAGCTGTCGGAATCCGTTCCCCACCCTCATTTTGAGAGGTTTTGATGAAGTGGCTTAAAAAAAGGCTGATTCAATTTTTTTGTGGATGGAGCTTATCTGCCATCAGTTTAAAGAATATCTTTTGCCTTTTAACCATGATAGGAAAGTATGAAAAAAAAAAAAAAAAAAAAAAACGATGACCCGGGACCTGTCGTCAAAATCCCAAAAATATGAAAAAAAAAAAAAAAAAAACGATGACCCGGGACTTGAACTCTGGTCGTCAAAATCCCAAAAGTGTTAAATGTCAGTGCTTAGACCACTAGGCCATAGGGGCACGTGCAAAACAAAAGTTTGTTGAGTATTTGAACCTCACTGCTAAGAAAAATGAGAGGGGGGGAACAGAATCCGACGGCAAAAAAACAGCTGTCGGAATCCGTTCCCCCACCCTCATTTTGAGAGGTTTTGATGAAGTGGCTTAAAAAAAGGCTGATTCAATTTTTTTGTGGATGGAGCTTATCTGCCATCAGTTTAAAGAATATCTTTTGCCTTTTAACCATGATAGGAAAGTATGAAAAAAAAAAAAAAAAACGATGACCCGGGACCTGTCGTCAAAATCCCAAAAATATGAAAAAAATAATTAAAAAAAACGATGACCCGGGACTTGAACTCTGGTCGTCAAAATCCCAAAAGTGTTAAATGTCAGTGCTTAGACCACTAGGCTATATGGGACAAGTGCTAACCAAAAGTTTGTTGAGTATTTGAACGTCACTGCTAAGAAAAATGAGAGGGGGGGAACAGAATCCGACAGCAAAAAAACAGCTGTCGGAATCCGTTCCCCCACCCTCATTTTGAGAGGTTTTGATGAAGTGGCTTAAAAAAAGGCTGATTCAATTTTTTTGTGGATGGAGCTTAACTGCCATCAGTTTAAAGAATATATTTTGCCTTTTAACCATGATAGGAAAGTATGAAAAAAAAAAAAAAAACGATGACCCGGGACCTGTCGTCAAAATCCCAAAAGTATGAAAAAAAAACCAGAAAAAAAACGATGACCCGGGACTTGAACTCTGGTCTCAAAAATCCCAAAATTGTTAAATGTCAGTGCTTAGACCACTAGGCTATAGGGGACAGATGCAAAACAAAAGTTTGTTGTGTATTTGAACCTCACTGCTAAGAAAAATGAGAGGGGGGGAACAGAATCCGACGGCAAAAAAACAGCTGTCGGAATCCGTTCCCCCACCCTCATTTTGAGAGGTTTTGATGAAGTGGCTTAAAAAAAGGCTGATTCAATTTTTTTGTGGATGGAGCTTATCTGCCATCAGTTTAAAGAATATCTTTTGCCTTTTAACCATGATAGGAAAGTATGAAAAAAAAAAAAAAAAACGATGACCCGGGACCTGTCGTCAAAATCCCAAAAATATGAAAAAAATAATTAAAAAAAACGATGACCCGGGACTTGAACTCTGGTCTCAAAAATCCCAAAAGTGTTAAATGTCAGTGCTTAGACCACTAGGCTATATGAGACAAGTGCAAAACCAAAGTTTGTTGAGTATTTGAACCTCACTACTAAGAAAAATGAGAGGGGGGGAACAGAATCCGACGGCAAAAAAACAGCTGTCGGAATCCGTTCCCCCACCCTCATTTTGAGAGGTTTTGATGAAGTGGCTTAAAAAAAGGCTGATTCAATTTTTTTGTGGATGGAGCTTATCTGCCATCAGTTTAAAGAATATCTTTTGCCTTTTAACCATGATAGGAAAGTATGAAAAAAAAAAAAAAAAACGATGACCCGGGACCTGTCGTCAAAATCCCAAAAGTACAAAAAAAAACAAAAAAAAAAACGATGACCCGGGACTTGAACTCTGGTCGTCAAAATCCCAAAAGTGTTAAATGTCAGTGCTTAGACCACTAGGCTATATGAGACAAGTGCAAAACCAAAGTTTGTTGAGTATTTGAACCTCACTACTAAGAAAAATGAGAGGGGGGGAACAGAATCCGACGGCAAAAAAACAGCTGTCGGAATCCGTTCCCCCACCCTCATTTTGAGAGGTTTTGATGAAGTGGCTTAAAAAAAGGCTGATTCAATTTTTTTGTGGATGGAGCTTATCTGCCATCAGTTTAAAGAATATCTTTTGCCTTTTAACCATGATAGGAAAGTATGAAAAAAAAAAAAAAAACGATGACCCGGGACCTGTCGTCAAAATCCCAAAAATATGAAAAAAATAATTAAAAAAAACGATGACCCGGGACTTGAACTCTGGTCTCAAAAATCCCAAAAGTGTTAAATGTCAGTGCTTAGACCACTAGGCTATATGGGACAAGTGCTAACCAAAAGTTTGTTGAGTATTTGAACGTCACTGCTAAGAAAAATGAGAGGGGGGGAACAGAATCCGACGGCAAAAAAACAGCTGTCGGAATCCGTTCCCCCACCCTCATTTTGAGAGGTTTTGATGAAGTGGCTTAAAAAAAGGCTGATTCAATTTTTTTGTGGATGGAGCTTAACTGCCATCAGTTTAAAGAATATATTTTGCCTTTTAACCATGATAGGAAAGTATGAAAAAAAAAAAAAAACGATGACCCGGGACCTGTCGTCAAAAT
The DNA here is from genome assembly GCF_949152265.1 of Phoxinus phoxinus. Classification (NCBI taxonomy): domain Eukaryota; kingdom Metazoa; phylum Chordata; class Actinopteri; order Cypriniformes; family Leuciscidae; genus Phoxinus; species Phoxinus phoxinus. Next base: position 20,995,926 of record NC_136888.1, read on the forward strand.
CCCAAAAATATGAAAAAAATAATTAAAAAAAACGATGACCCGGGACTTGAACTCTGGTCGTCAAAATCCCAAAAGTGTTAAATGTCAGTGCTTAGACCACTAGGCTATAGGGGACAGATGCAAAACAAAAGTTTGTTGAGTATTTGAACCTCACTGCTAAGAAAAATGAGAGGGGGGGGGGGGAACAGAATCCGACGGCAAAAAACCAGCTGTCGGAATCCGTTCCCCACCCTCATTTTGAGAGGTTTTGATGAAGTGGCTTAAAAAAAGGCTGATTCAATTTTTTTGTGGATGGAGCTTATCTGCCATCAGTTTAAAGAATATCTTTTGCCTTTTAACCATGATAGGAAAGTATGAAAAAAAAAAAAAAAAAAAAAAAACGATGACCCGGGACCTGTCGTCAAAATCCCAAAAATATGAAAAAAAAAAAAAAAAAAACGATGACCCGGGACTTGAACTCTGGTCGTCAAAATCCCAAAAGTGTTAAATGTCAGTGCTTAGACCACTAGGCCATAGGGGCACGTGCAAAACAAAAGTTTGTTGAGTATTTGAACCTCACTGCTAAGAAAAATGAGAGGGGGGGAACAGAATCCGACGGCAAAAAAACAGCTGTCGGAATCCGTTCCCCCACCCTCATTTTGAGAGGTTTTGATGAAGTGGCTTAAAAAAAGGCTGATTCAATTTTTTTGTGGATGGAGCTTATCTGCCATCAGTTTAAAGAATATCTTTTGCCTTTTAACCATGATAGGAAAGTATGAAAAAAAAAAAAAAAAACGATGACCCGGGACCTGTCGTCAAAATCCCAAAAATATGAAATAAATAATTAAAAAAAACGATGACCCGGGACTTGAACTCTGGTCGTCAAAATCCCAAAAGTGTTAAATGTCAGTGCTTAGACCACTAGGCTATATGGGACAAGTGCTAACCAAAAGTTTGTTGAGTATTTGAACCTCACTGCTAAGAAAAATGAGAGGGGGGGAACAGAATCCGACGGCAAAAAAACAGCTGTCGGAATCCGTTCCCCCACCCTCATTTTGAGAGGTTTTGATGAAGTGGCTTAAAAAAAGGCTGATTCAATTTTTTTGTGGATGGAGCTTATCTGCCATCAGTTTAAAGAATATCTTTTGCCTTTTAACCATGATAGGAAAGTATGAAAAAAAAAAAAAAAACGATGACCCGGGACCTGTCGTCAAAATCCCAAAAGTATGAAAAAAAACAAAAAAAAAAACGATGACCCGGGACTTGAACTCTGGTCGTCAAAATCCCAAAAGTGTTAAATGTCAGTGCTTAGACCACTAGGCTATATGAGACAAGTGGAAAACCAAAGTTTGTTGAGTATTTGAACCTCACTACTAAGAAAAATGAGAGGGGGGGAACAGAATCCGACGGCAAAAAAACAGCTGTCGGAATCCGTTCCCCCACCCTCATTTTGAGAGGTTTTGATGAAGTGGCTTAAAAAAAGGCTGATTCAATTTTTTTGTGGATGGAGCTTATCTGCCATCAGTTTAAAGAATATCTTTTGCCTTTTAACCATGATAGGAAAGTATGAAAAAAAAAAAAAAAAAAAAAAACGATGACCCGGGACCTGTCGTCAAAATCCCAAAAATATGAAAAAAAAAAAAAAAAAAAACGATGACTCGGGACTTGAACTCTGGTCTCAAAAATCCCAAAAGTGTTAAATGTCAGTGCTTAGACCACTAGGCTATATGAGACAAGTGCAAAACCAAAGTTTGTTGAGTATTTGAACCTCACTACTAAGAAAAATGAGAGGGGGGGAACAGAATCCGACGGCAAAAAAACAGCTGTCGGAATCCGTTCCCCCACCCTCATTTTGAGAGGTTTTGATGAAGTGGCTTAAAAAAAGGCTGATTCAATTTTTTTGTGGATGGAGCTTATCTGCCATCAGTTTAAAGAATATCTTTTGCCTTTTAACCATGATAGGAAAGTATGAAAAAAAAAAAAAAAAACGATGACCCGGGACCTGTCGTCAAAATCCCAAAAGTATGAAAAAAAAAAAAAAAAAAAACGATGACCCGGGACTTGAACTCTGGTCGTCAAAATCCCAAAAGTGTTAAATGTCAGTGCTTAGACCACTAGGCTATATGAGACAAGTACAAAACCAAAGTTTGTTGAGTATTTGAACCTCACTACTAAGAAAAATGAGAGGGGGGGAACAGAATCCGACGGCAAAAAAACAGCTGTCGGAATCCGTTCCCCCACCCTCATTTTGAGAGGTTTTGATGAAGTGGCTTAAAAAAAGGCTGATTCAATTTTTTTGTGGATGGAGCTTATCTGCCATCAGTTTAAAGAATATCTTTTGCCTTTTAACCATGATAGGAAAGTATGAAAAAAAAAAAAAAAAACGATGACCCGGGACCTGTCGTCAAAATCCCAAAAATATGAAAAAAATAATTTAAAAAAACGATGACCCGGGACTTGAACTCTGGTCTCAAAAATCCCAAAAGTGTTATATGTCAGTGCTTAGACCACTAGGCTATATGGGACAAGTGCTAACCAAAAGTTTGTTGAGTATTTGAACGTCACTGCTAAGAAAAATGAGAGGGGGGGAACAGAATCCGACGGCAAAAAAACAGCTGTCGGAATCCGTTCCCCCACCCTCATTTTGAGAGGTTTTGATGAAGTGGCTTAAAAAAAGGCTGATTCAATTTTTTTGTGGATGGAGCTTAACTGCCATCAGTTTAAAGAATATATTTTGCCTTTTAACCATGATAGGAAAGTATGAAAAAAAAAAAAAAAACGATGACCCGGGACCTGTCGTCAAAATCCCAAAAGTATGAAAAAAAAACAGAAAAAAAACGATGACCCGAGACTTGAACTCTGGTCGTCAAAATCCCAAAAGTGTTAAATGTCAGTGCTTAGACCACTAGGCCATAGGGGCACGTGAAAAACAAAAGTTTGTTGAGTATTTGAACCTCACTGCTAAGAAAAATGAGAGGGGGGGAACAGAATCCGACGGCAAAAAAACAGCTGTCGGAATCCGTTCCCCCACCCTCATTTTGAGAGGTTTTGATGAAGTGGCTTAAAAAAAGGCTGATTCAATTTTTTTGTGGATGGAGCTTATCTGCCATCAGTTTAAAGAATATCTTTTGCCTTTTAACCATGATAGGAAAGTATGAAAAAAAAAAAAAAAAACGATGACCCGGGACCTGTCGTCAAAATCCCAAAAGTATGAAAAAAAACAAAAAAAAAAACGATGACCCGGGACTTGAACTCTGGTCGTCAAAATCCCAAAAGTGTTAAATGTCAGTGCTTAGACCACTAGGCTATATGAGACAAGTGGAAAACCAAAGTTTGTTGAGTATTTGAACCTCACTACTAAGAAAAATGAGAGGGGGGGAACAGAATCCGACGGCAAAAAAACAGCTGTCGGAATCCGTTCCCCCACCCTCATTTTGAGAGGTTTTGATGAAGTGGCTTAAAAAAAGGCTGATTCAATTTTTTTGTGGATGGAGCTTATCTGCCATCAGTTTAAAGAATATCTTTTGCCTTTTAACCATGATAGGAAAGTATGAAAAAAAAAAAAAAAAAAAAAAACGATGACCCGGGACCTGTCGTCAAAATCCCAAAAATATGAAAAAAAAAAAAAAAAAAACGATGACTCGGGACTTGAACTCTGGTCTCAAAAATCCCAAAAGTGTTAAATGTCAGTGCTTAGACCACTAGGCTATATGAGACAAGTGCAAAACCAAAGTTTGTTGAGTATTTGAACCTCACTACTAAGAAAAATGAGAGGGGGGGAACAGAATCCGACGGCAAAAAAACAGCTGTCGGAATCCGTTCCCCCACCCTCATTTTGAGAGGTTTTGATGAAGTGGCTTAAAAAAAGGCTGATTCAATTTTTTTGTGGATGGAGCTTATCTGCCATCAGTTTAAAGAATATCTTTTGCCTTTTAACCATGATAGGAAAGTATGAAAAAAAAAAAAAAAAACGATGACCCGGGACCTGTCGTCAAAATCCCAAAAGTATGAAAAAAAAAAAAAAAAAAAACGATGACCCGGGACTTGAACTCTGGTCGTCAAAATCCCAAAAGTGTTAAATGTCAGTGCTTAGACCACTAGGCTATATGAGACAAGTACAAAACCAAAGTTTGTTGAGTATTTGAACCTCACTACTAAGAAAAATGAGAGGGGGGGAACAGAATCCGACGGCAAAAAAACAGCTGTCGGAATCCGTTCCCCCACCCTCATTTTGAGAGGTTTTGATGAAGTGGCTTAAAAAAAGGCTGATTCAATTTTTTTGTGGATGGAGCTTATCTGCCATCAGTTTAAAGAATATCTTTTGCCTTTTAACCATGATAGGAAAGTATGAAAAAAAAAAAAAAAAACGATGACCCGGGACCTGTCGTCAAAATCCCAAAAATATGAAAAAAATAATTTAAAAAAACGATGACCCGGGACTTGAACTCTGGTCTCAAAAATCCCAAAAGTGTTATATGTCAGTGCTTAGACCACTAGGCTATATGGGACAAGTGCTAACCAAAAGTTTGTTGAGTATTTGAACGTCACTGCTAAGAAAAATGAGAGGGGGGGAACAGAATCCGACGGCAAAAAAACAGCTGTCGGAATCCGTTCCCCCACCCTCATTTTGAGAGGTTTTGATGAAGTGGCTTAAAAAAAGGCTGATTCAATTTTTTTGTGGATGGAGCTTAACTGCCATCAGTTTAAAGAATATATTTTGCCTTTTAACCATGATAGGAAAGTATGAAAAAAAAAAAAAAAACGATGACCCGGGACCTGTCGTCAAAATCCCAAAAGTATGAAAAAAAAACAGAAAAAAAACGATGACCCGGGACTTGAACTCTGGTCTCAAAAATCCCAAAATTGTTAAATGTCAGTGCTTAGACCACTAGGCTATATGAGACAAGTGCAAAACCAAAGTTTGTTGAGTATTTGAACCTCACTACTAAAAAAAAAAAAAAAAAAAGTGGATGGAGCTTAACTGCCATCAGTTTAAAGAATATATTTATTTTGAAAAAAAAAAAAACGATGACCCGGGACCTGTCGTCAAAATCCCAAAAGTATGAAAAAAAACAAAAAAAAAAACGATGACCCAGGACTTGAACTCTGGTCTCAAAAATCCCAAAAGTGTTAAATGTCAGTGCTTAGACCACTAGGCTATAGGAGACAAGTGCAAAACCAAAGTTTGTTGAGTATTTGAACCTCACTACTAAGAAAAATGAGAGGGGGGGAACAGAATCCGACGGCAAAAAAACAGCTGTCGGAATCCGTTCCCCCACCCTCATTTTGAGAGGTTTTGATGAAGTGGCTTAAAAAAAGGCTGATTCAATTTTTTTGTGGATGGAGCTTATCTGCCATCAGTTTAAAGAATATCTTTTGCCTTTTAACCATGATAGGAAAGTATGAAAAAAAAAAAAAAAACGATGACCCGGGACCTGTCGTCAAAATCCCAAAAATATGAAAAAAATAATTAAAAAAAACGATGACCCGGGACTTGAACTCTGGTCGTCAAAATCCCAAAAGTGTTAAATGTCAGTGCTTAGACCACTAGGCCATAGGGGCACGTGAAAAACAAAAGTTTGTTGAGTATTTGAACCTCACTGCTAAGAAAAATGAGAGGGGGGGAACAGAATCCGACGGCAAAAAAACAGCTGTCGGAATCCGTTCCCCCACCCTCATTTTGAGAGGTTTTGATGAAGTGGCTTAAAAAAAGGCTGATTCAATTTTTTTGTGGATGGAGCTTAACTGCCATCAGTTTAAAGAATATATTTTGCCTTTTAACCATGATAGGAAAGTATGAAAAAAAAAAAAAAAACGATGACCCGGGACCTGTCGTCAAAATCCCAAAAGTATGAAAAAAAAAACAGAAAAAAAACGATGACCCGGGACTTGAACTCTGGTCTCAAAAATCCCAAAATTGTTAAATGTCAGTGCTTAGACCACTAGGCTATAGGGGACAGATGCAAAACAAAAGTTTGTTGTGTATTTGAACCTCACTGCTAAGAAAAATGAGAGGGGGGGGGGAACAGAATCCGACGGCAAAAAAACAGCTGTCGGAATCCGTTCCCCACCCTCATTTTGAGAGGTTTTGATGAAGTGGCTTAAAAAAAGGCTGATTCAATTTTTTTGTGGATGGAGCTTATCTGCCATCAGTTTAAAGAATATCTTTTGCCTTTTAACCATGATAGGAAAGTATGAAAAAAAAAAAAAAAAAAAAAAAACGATGACCCGGGACTTGAACTCTGGTCGTCAAAATCCCAAAAGTGTTAAATGTCAGTGCTTTTTTTTTTTTTTTTTTTTTTTTTTAAAACTACACAAAAACGATGACCCGAGACTTGAACTCTGGTCGTCAAAATCCCAAAAGTGTTAAATGTCAGTGCTTAGACCACTAGGCCATAGGGGCACGTGAAAAACAAAAGTTTGTTGAGTATTTGAACCTCACTGCTAAGAAAAATGAGAGGGGGGGAACAGAATCCGACGGCAAAAAAACAGCTGTCGGAATCCGTTCCCCCACCCTCATTTTGAGAGGTTTTGATGAAGTGGCTTAAAAAAAGGCTGATTCAATTTTTTTGTGGATGGAGCTTATCTGCCATCAGTTTAAAGAATATCTTTTGCCTTTTAACCATGATAGGAAAGTATGAAAAAAAAAAAAAAAACGATGACCCGGGACCTGTCGTCAAAATCCCAAAAGTATGAAAAAAAACAAAAAAAAAAACGATGACCCGGGACTTGAACTCTGGTCGTCAAAATCCCAAAAGTGTTAAATGTCATTGCTTAGACCACTAGGCTATATGAGACAAGTGCAAAACCAAAGTTTGTTGAGTATTTGAACCTCACTACTAAGAAAAATGAGAGGGGGGGAACAGAATCCGACGGCAAAAAAACAGCTGTCGGAATCCGTTCCCCCACCCTCATTTTGAGAGGTTTTGATGAAGTGGCTTAAAAAAAGGCTGATTCAATTTTTTTGTGGATGGAGCTTATCTGCCATCAGTTTAAAGAATATCTTTTGCCTTTTAACCATGATAGGAAAGTATGAAAAAAAAAAAAAAAAAAAAAAAACGATGACCCGGGACCTGTCGTCAAAATCCCAAAAATATGAAAAAAAAAAAAAAAAAAACGATGACTCGGGACTTGAACTCTGGTCTCAAAAATCCCAAAAGTGTTAAATGTCAGTGCTTAGACCACTAGGCTATATGAGACAAGTGCAATACCAAAGTTTGTTGAGTATTTGAACCTCACTACTAAGAAAAATGAGAGGGGGGGAACAGAATCCGACGGCAAAAAAACAGCTGTCGGAATCCGTTCCCCCACCCTCATTTTGAGAGGTTTTGATGAAGTGGCTTAAAAAAAGGCTGATTCAATTTTTTTGTGGATGGAGCTTATCTGCCATCAGTTTAAAGAATATCTTTTGCCTTTTAACCATGATAGGAAAGTATGAAAAAAAAAAAAAAAAACGATGACCCGGGACCTGTCGTCAAAATCCCAAAAGTATGAAAAAAAAAAAAAAAAAAACGATGACCCGGGACTTGAACTCTGGTCGTCAAAATCCCAAAAGTGTTAAATGTCAGTGCTTAGACCACTAGGCTATATGAGACAAGTGCAAAACCAAAGTTTGTTGAGTATTTGAACCTCACTACTAAGAAAAATGAGAGGGGGGGAACAGAATCCGACGGCAAAAAAACAGCTGTCGGAATCCGTTCCCCCACCCTCATTTTGAGAGGTTTTGATGAAGTGGCTTAAAAAAAGGCTGATTCAATTTTTTTGTGGATGGAGCTTATCTGCCATCAGTTTAAAGAATATCTTTTGCCTTTTAACCATGATAGGAAAGTATGAAAAAAAAAAAAAAAAACGATGACCCGGGACCTGTCGTCAAAATCCCAAAAATATGAAAAAAATAATTTAAAAAAACGATGACCCGGGACTTGAACTCTGGTCTCAAAAATCCCAAAAGTGTTAAATGTCAGTGCTTAGACCACTAGGCTATATGGGACAAGTGCTAACCAAAAGTTTGTTGAGTATTTGAACGTCACTGCTAAGAAAAATGAGAGGGGGGGAACAGAATCCGACGGCAAAAAAACAGCTGTCGGAATCCGTTCCCCCACCCTCATTTTGAGAGGTTTTGATGAAGTGGCTTAAAAAAAGGCTGATTCAATTTTTTTGTGGATGGAGCTTAACTGCCATCAGTTTAAAGAATATATTTTGCCTTTTAACCATGATAGGAAAGTATGAAAAAAAAAAAAAAAACGATGACCCGGGACCTGTCGTCAAAATCCCAAAAGTATGAAAAAAAAACAGAAAAAAAACGATGACCCGGGACTTGAACTCTGGTCTCAAAAATCCCAAAATTGTTAAATGTCAGTGCTTAGACCACTAGGCTATATGAGACAAGTGCAAAACCAAAGTTTGTTGAGTATTTGAACCTCACTACTAAGAAAAATGAGAGGGGGGGAACAGAATCCGACGGCAAAAAAACAGCTGTCGGAATCCGTTCCCCCACCCTCATTTTGAGAGGTTTTGATGAAGTGGCTTAAAAAAAGGCTGATTCAATTTTTTTGTGGATGGAGCTTATCTGCCATCAGTTTAAAGAATATCTTTTGCCTTTTAACCATGATAGGAAAGTATGAAAAAAAAAAAAAAAAAAAAAAACGATGACCCGGGACCTGTCGTCAAAATCCCAAAAGTATGAAAAAAAACAAAAAAAAAAACGATGACCCAGGACTTGAACTCTGGTCTCAAAAATCCCAAAAGTGTTAAATGTCAGTGCTTAGACCACTAGGCTATAGGAGACAAGTGCAAAACCAAAGTTTGTTGAGTATTTGAACCTCACTACTAAGAAAAATGAGAGGGGGAACAGAATCCGACGGCAAAAAAACAGCTGTCGGAATCCGTTCCCCCACCCTCATTTTGAGAGGTTTTGATGAAGTGGCTTAAAAAAAGGCTGATTCAATTTTTTTGTGGATGGAGCTTATCTGCCATCAGTTTAAAGAATATCTTTTGCCTTTTAACCATGATAGGAAAGTATGAAAAAAAAAAAAAAAAACGATGACCCGGGACCTGTCGTCAAAATCCCAAAAATATGAAAAAAATAATTAAAAAAAACGATGACCCGGGACTTGAACTCTGGTCGTCAAAATCCCAAAAGTGTTAAATGTCAGTGCTTAGACCACTAGGCTATAGGGGACAAGTGCTAACCAAAAGTTTGTTGAGTATTTGAACGTCACTGCTAAGAAAAATGAGAGGGGGGGAACAGAATCCGACGGCAAAAAAACAGCTGTCGGAATCCGTTCCCCCACCCTCATTTTGAGAGGTTTTGATGAAGTGGCTTAAAAAAAGGCTGATTCAATTTTTTTGTGGATGGAGCTTATCTGCCATCAGTTTAAAGAATATCTTTTGCCTTTTAACCATGATAGGAAAGTATGAAAAAAAAAAAAAAAAACGATGACCCGGGACCTGTCGTCAAAATCCCAAAAATATGAAAAAAATAATTAAAAAAAACGATGACCCGGGACTTGAACTCTGGTCGTCAAAATCCCAAAAGTGTTAAATGTCAGTGCTTAGACCACTAGGCTATAGGGGACAAGTGCTAACCAAAAGTTTGTTGAGTATTTGAACGTCACTGCTAAGAAAAATGAGAGGGGGGGAACAGAATCCGACGGCAAAAAAACAGCTGTCGGAATCCGTTCCCCCACCCTCATTTTGAGAGGTTTTGATGAAGTGGCTTAAAAAAAGGCTGATTCAATTTTTTTGTGGATGGAGCTTAACTGCCATCAGTTTAAAGAATATATTTTGCCTTTTAACCATGATAGGAAAGTATGAAAAAAAAAAAAAAAACGATGACCCGGGACCTGTCGTCAAAATCCCAAAAGTATGAAAAAAACCCAGAAAAAAAACGATGACCCGGGACTTGAACTCTGGTCTCAAAAATCCCAAAATTGTTAAATGTCAGTGCTTAGACCACTAGGCTATAGGGGACAGATGCAAAACAAAAGTTTGTTGTGTATTTGAACCTCACTGCTAAGAAAAATGAGAGGGGGGGGGGAACAGAATCCGACGGCAAAAAAACAGCTGTCGGAATCCGTTCCCCACCCTCATTTTGAGAGGTTTTGATGAAGTGGCTTAAAAAAAGGCTGATTCAATTTTTTTGTGGATGGAGCTTATCTGCCATCAGTTTAAAGAATATCTTTTGCCTTTTAACCATGATAGGAAAGTATGAAAAAAAAAAAAAAAAAAAAAAACGATGACCCGGGACCTGTCGTCAAAATCCCAAAAATATGAAAAAAAAAAAAAAAAAACGATGACCCGGGACTTGAACTCTGGTCGTCAAAATCCCGAAAGTGTTAAATGTCAGTGCTTAGACCACTAGGCCATAGGGGCACGTGCAAAACAAAAGTTTGTTGAGTATTTGAACCTCACTGCTAAGAAAAATGAGAGGGGGGGAACAGAATCCGACGGCAAAAAAACAGCTGTCGGAATCCGTTCCCCACCCTCATTTTGAGAGGTTTTGATGAAGTGGCTTAAAAAAAAGGCTGATTCAATTTTTTTGTGGATGGAGCTTATCTGCCATCAGTTTAAAGAATATCTTTTGCCTTTTAACCATGATAGGAAAGTATGAAAAAAAAAAAAAAAACGATGACCCGGGACCTGTCGTCAAAATCCCAAAAGTATGAAAAAAAAAAAAAAAAAAAACGATGACCCGGGACTTGAACTCTGGTCGTCAAAATCCCAAAAGTGTTAAATGTCAGTGCTTAGACCACTAGGCTATATGAGACAAGTGCAAAACCAAAGTTTGTTGAGTATTTGAACCTCACTACTAAGAAAAATGAGAGGGGGGGAACAGAATCCGACGGCAAAAAAACAGCTGTCGGAATCCGTTCCCCCACCCTCATTTTGAGAGGTTTTGATGAAGTGGCTTAAAAAAAGGCTGATTCAATTTTTTTGTGGATGGAGCTTATCTGCCATCAGTTTAAAGAATATCTTTTGCCTTTTAACCATGATAGGAAAGTATGAAAAAAAAAAAAAAAAAAAAAAACGATGACCCGGGACCTGTCGTCAAAATCCCAAAAGTATGAAAAAAAACAAAAAAAAAAACGATGACCCAGGACTTGAACTCTGGTCTCAAAAATCCCAAAAGTGTTAAATGTCAGTGCTTAGACCACTAGGCTATAGGAGACAAGTGCAAAACCAAAGTTTGTTGAGTATTTGAACCTCACTACTAAGAAAAATGAGAGGGGGGGAACAGAATCCGACGGCAAAAAAACAGCTGTCGGAATCCGTTCCCCCACCCTCATTTTGAGAGGTTTTGATGAAGTGGCTTAAAAAAAGGCTGATTCAATTTTTTTGTGGATGGAGCTTATCTGCCATCAGTTTAAAGAATATCTTTTGCCTTTTAACCATGATAGGAAAGTATGAAAAAAAAAAAAAAAAACGATGACCCGGGACCTGTCGTCAAAATCCCAAAAATATGAAAAAAATAATAAAAAAAAACGATGACCCGGGACTTGAACTCTGGTCGTCAAAATCCCAAAAGTGTTAAATGTCAGTGCTTAGACCACTAGGCTATAGGGGACAAGTGCTAACCAAAAGTTTGTTGAGTATTTGAACGTCACTGCTAAGAAAAATGAGAGGGGGGGAACAGAATCCGACGGCAAAAAAACAGCTGTCGGAATCCGTTCCCCCACCCTCATTTTGAGAGGTTTTGATGAAGTGGCTTAAAAAAAGGCTGATTCAATTTTTTTGTGGATGGAGCTTAACTGCCATCAGTTTAAAGAATATATTTTGCCTTTTAACCATGATAGGAAAGTATGAAAAAAAAAAAAAAACGATGACCCGGGACCTGTCGTCAAAATCCCAAAAGTATGAAAAAAAACCAGAAAAAAAACGATGACCCGGGACTTGAACTCTGGTCTCAAAAATCCCAAAATTGTTAAATGTCAGTGCTTAGACCACTAGGCTATAGGGGACAGATGCAAAACAAAAGTTTGTTGTGTATTTGAACCTCACTGCTAAGAAAAATGAGAGGGGGGGGGGAACAGAATCCGACGGCAAAAAAACAGCTGTCGGAATCCGTTCCCCACCCTCATTTTGAGAGGTTTTGATGAAGTGGCTTAAAAAAAGGCTGATTCAATTTTTTTGTGGATGGAGCTTATCTGCCATCAGTTTAAAGAATATCTTTTGCCTTTTAACCATGATAGGAAAGTATGAAAAAAAAAAAAAAAAAAAAAAACGATGACCCGGGACCTGTCGTCAAAATCCCAAAAATATGAAAAAAAAAAAAAAAAAACGATGACCCGGGACTTGAACTCTGGTCGTCAAAATCCCAAAAGTGTTAAATGTCAGTGCTTAGACCACTAGGCCATAGGGGCACATGCAAAACCAAAGTTTGTTGAGTATTTGAACCTCACTGCTAAGAAAACTGAGAGGGGGGGAACAGAATCCGACGGCAAAAAAACAGCTGTCGGAATCCGTTCCCCCACCCTCATTTTGAGAGGTTTTGATGAAGTGGCTTAAAAAAAGGCTGATTCAATTTTTTTGTGGATGGAGCTTATCTGCCATCAGTTTAAAGAATATCTTTTGCCTTTTAACCATGATAGGAAAGTATGAAAAAAAAAAAAAAAAAAAAAACGATGACCCGGGACCTGTCGTCAAAATCCCAAAAATATGAAAAAAAAAAAAAAAAAAACGATGACTCGGGACTTGAACTCTGGTCTCAAAAATCCCAAAAGTGTTAAATGTCAGTGCTTAGACCTCTAGGCTATATGAGACAAGTGCAAAACCAAAGTTTGTTGAGTATTTGAACCTCACTACTAAGAAAAATGAGAGGGGGGGAACAGAATCCGACGGCAAAAAAACAGCTGTCGGAATCCGTTCCCCCACCCTCATTTTGAGAGGTTTTGATGAAGTGGCTTAAAAAAAGGCTGATTCAATTTTTTTGTGGATGGAGCTTATCTGCCATCAGTTTAAAGAATATCTTTTGCCTTTTAACCATGATAGGAAAGTATGAAAAAAAAAAAAAAAAAAAAAAACGATGACCCGGGACCTGTCGTCAAAATCCCAAAAATATGAAAAAAAAAAAAAAAAAACGATGACCCGGGACTTGAACTCTGGTCGTCAAAATCCCAAAAGTGTTAAATGTCAGTGCTTAGACCACTAGGCCATAGGGGCACATGCAAAACCAAAGTTTGTTGAGTATTTGAACCTCACTGCTAAGAAAACTGAGAGGGGGGGAACAGAATCCGACGGCAAAAAAACAGCTGTCGGAATCCGTTCCCCCACCCTCATTTTGAGAGGTTTTGATGAAGTGGCTTAAAAAAAGGCTGATTCAATTTTTTTGTGGATGGAGCTTATCTGCCATCAGTTTAAAGAATATCTTTTGCCTTTTAACCATGATAGGAAAGTATGAAAAAAAAAAAAAAAAAAAAACGATGACCCGGGACCTGTCGTCAAAATCCCAAAAATATGAAAAAAAAAAAAAAAAAAACGATGACTCGGGACTTGAACTCTGGTCTCAAAAATCCCAAAAGTGTTAAATGTCAGTGCTTAGACCACTAGGCTATATGAGACAAGTGCAAAACCAAAGTTTGTTGAGTATTTGAACCTCACTACTAAGAAAAATGAGAGGGGGGGAACAGAATCCGACGGCAAAAAAACAGCTGTCGGAATCCGTTCCCCCACCCTCATTTTGAGAGGTTTTGATGAAGTGGCTTAAAAAAAGGCTGATTCAATTTTTTTGTGGATGGAGCTTATCTGCCATCAGTTTAAAGAATATCTTTTGCCTTTTAACCATGATAGGAAAGTATGAAAAAAAAAAAAAAAACGATGACCCGGGACCTGTCGTCAAAATCCCAAAAATATGAAAAAAATAATTAAAAAAAACGATGACCCGGGACTTGAACTCTGGTCTCAAAAATCCCAAAAGTGTTAAATGTCAGTGCTTAGACCACTAGGCTATATGGGACAAGTGCTAACCAAAAGTTTGTTGAGTATTTGAACGTCACTGCTAAGAAAAATGAGAGGGGGGGAACAGAATCCGACGGCAAAAAAACAGCTGTCGGAATCCGTTCCCCCACCCTCATTTTGAGAGGTTTTGATGAAGTGGCTTAAAAAAAGGCTGATTCAATTTTTTTGTGGATGGAGCTTAACTGCCATCAGTTTAAAGAATATATTTTGCCTTTTAACCATGATAGGAAAGTATGAAAAAAAAAAAAAAACGATGACCCGGGACCTGTCGTCAAAATCCCAAAAGTATGAAAAAAAAACAGAAAAAAAACGATGACCCGGGACTTGAACTCTGGTCTCAAAAATCCCAAAATTGTTAAATGTCAGTGCTTAGACCACTAGGCTATAGGGGACAGATGCAAAACAAAAGTTTGTTGTGTATTTGAACCTCACTGCTAAGAAAAATGAGAGGGGGGGGGGAACAGAATCCGACGGCAAAAAAACAGCTGTCGGAATCCGTTCCCCACCCTCATTTTGAGAGGTTTTGATGAAGTGGCTTAAAAAAAGGCTGATTCAATTTTTTTGTGGATGGAGCTTATCTGCCATCAGTTTAAAGAATATCTTTTGCCTTTTAACCATGATAGGAAAGTATGAAAAAAAAAAAAAAAAACGATGACCCGGGACCTGTCGTCAAAATCCCAAAAATATGAAAAAAATAATTAAAAAAAACGATGACCCGGGACTTGAACTCTGGTCGTCAAAATCCCAAAAGTGTTAAATGTCAGTGCTTAGACCACTAGGCTATATGGGACAAGTGCTAACCAAAAGTTTGTTGAGTATTTGAACGTCACTGCTAAGAAAAATGAGAGGGGGGGAACAGAATCCGACGGCAAAAAAACAGCTGTCGGAATCCGTTCCCCCACCCTCATTTTGAGAGGTTTTGATGAAGTGGCTTAAAAAAAGGCTGATTCAATTTTTTTGTGGATGGAGCTTATCTGCCATCAGTTTAAAGAATATCTTTTGCCTTTTAACCATGATAGGAAAGTATGAAAAAAAAAAAAAAAACGATGACCCGGGACCTGTCGTCAAAATCCCAAAAGTATGAAAAAAAACAAAAAAAAAAACGATGACCCGGGACTTGAACTCTGGTCGTCAAAATCCCAAAAGTGTTAAATGTCAGTGCTTAGACCACTAGGCTATATGAGACAAGTGCAAAACCAAAGTTTGTTGAGTATTTGAACCTCACTACTAAGAAAAATGAGAGGGGGGGAACGGAATCCGACGGCAAAAAAACAGCTGTCGGAATCCGTTCCCCCACCCTCATTTTGAGAGGTTTTGATGAAGTGGCTTAAAAAAAGGCTGATTCAATTTTTTTGTGGATGGAGCTTATCTGCCATCAGTTTAAAGAATATCTTTTGCCTTTTAACCATGATAGGAAAGTATGAAAAAAAAAACAAAAAAAAAAACGATGACCCGGGACCTGTCGTCAAAATCCCAAAAATATGAAAAAAAAAAAAAAAAAAACGATGACCCGGGACTTGAACTCTGGTCTCAAAAATCCCAAAAGTGTTAAATGTCAGTGCTTAGAACACTAGGCTATAGGAGACAAGTGCAAAACCAAAGTTTGTTGAGTATTTGAACCTCACTACTAAGAAAAATGAGAGGGGGGGAACAGAATCCGACGGCAAAAAAACAGCTGTCGGAATCCGTTCCCCCACCCTCATTTTGAGAGGTTTTGATTAAGTGGCTTAAAAAAAGGCTGATTCAATTTTTTTGTGGATGGAGCTTATCTGCCATCAGTTTAAAGAATATCTTTTGCCTTTTAACCATGATAGGAAAGTATGAAAAAAAAAAAAAAAAACGATGACCCGGGACCTGTCGTCAAAATCCCAAAAATATGAAAAAAATAATTAAAAAAAACGATGACCCGGGACTTGAACTCTGGTCGTCAAAATCCCAAAAGTGTTAAATGTCAGTGCTTAGACCACTAGGCTATATGGGACAAGTGCTAACCAAAAGTTTGTTGAGTATTTGAACGTCACTGCTAAGAAAAATGAGAGGGGGGGAACAGAATCCGACGGCAAAAAAACAGCTGTCGGAATCCGTTCCCCCACCCTCATTTTGAGAGGTTTTGATGAAGTGGCTTAAAAAAAGGCTGATTCAATTTTTTTGTGGATGGAGCTCATCTGCCATCAGTTTAAAGAATATCTTTTGCCTTTTAACCATGATAGGAAAGTATGAAAAAAAAAAAAAAAAACGATGACCCGGGACCTGTCGTCAAAATCCCAAAAATATGAAAAAAATAATTTAAAAAAACGATGACCCGGGACTTGAACTCTGGTCGTCAAAATCCCAAAAGTGTTAAATGTCAGTGCTTAGACCACTAGCCTATATGGGACAAGTGCTAACCAAAAGTTTGTTGAGTATTTGAACGTCACTGCTAAGAAAAATGAGAGGGGGGGAACAGAATCCGACGGCAAAAAAACAGCTGTCGGAATCCGTTCCCCCACCCTCATTTTGAGAGGTTTTGATGAAGTGGCTTAAAAAAAGGCTGATTCAATTTTTTTGTGGATGGAGCTTAACTGCCATCAGTTTAAAGAATATATTTTGCCTTTTAACCATGATAGGAAAGTATGAAAAAAAAAAAAAAAACGATGACCCGGGACCTGTCGTCAAAATCCCAAAAGTATGAAAAAAAAACAGAAAAAAAACGATGACCCGGGACTTGAACTCTGGTCTCAAAAATCCCAAAATTGTTAAATGTCAGTGCTTAGACCACTAGGCTATAGGGGACAGATGCAAAACAAAAGTTTGTTGTGTATTTGAACCTCACTGCTAAGAAAAATGAGAGGGGGGGGGGAACAGAATCCGACGGCAAAAAAACAGCTGTCGGAATCCGTTCCCCCACCCTCATTTTGAGAGGTTTTGATGAAGTGGCTTAAAAAAAGGCTGATTCAATTTTTTTGTGGATGGAGCTTAACTGCCATCAGTTTAAAGAATATATTTTGCCTTTTAACCATGATAGGAAAGTATGAAAAAAAAAAAAAAAACGATGACCCGGGACCTGTCGTCAAAATCCCAAAAGTATGAAAAAAAAACAGAAAAAAAACGATGACCCGGGACTTGAACTCTGGTCTCAAAAATCCCAAAATTGTTAAATGTCAGTGCTTAGACCACTAGGCTATAGGGGACAGATGCAAAACAAAAGTTTGTTGTGTATTTGAACCTCACTGCTAAGAAAAATGAGAGGGGGGGGGGAACAGAATCCGACGGCAAAAAAACAGCTGTCGGAATCCGTTCCCCACCCTCATTTTGAGAGGTTTTGATGAAGTGGCTTAAAAAAAGGCTGATTCAATATTTTTGTGGATGGAGCTTATCTGCCATCAGTTTAAAGAATATCTTTTGCCTTTTAACCATGATAGGAAAGTATGAAAAAAAAAAAAAAAAAAAACGATGACCCGGGACCTGTCGTCAAAATCCCAAAAATATGAAAAAAAAACAAAAAAAAACGATGACCCGGGACTTGAACTCTGGTCGTCAAAATCCCAAAAGTGTTAAATGTCAGTGCTTAGACCACTAAGCCATAGGGGCACGTGCAAAATAAAAGTTTGTTGAGTATTTGAACCTCACTGCTAAGAAAAATGAGAGGGGGGGAACAGAATCCGACGGCAAAAAAACAGCTGTCGGAATCCGTTCCCCCACCCTCATTTTGAGAGGTTTTGATGAAGTGGCTTAAAAAAAGGCTGATTCAATTTTTTTGTGGATGGAGCTTATCTGCCATCAGTTTAAAGAATATCTTTTGCCTTTTAACCATGATAGGAAAGTATGAAAAAAAAAAAAAAACGATGACCCGGGACCTGTCGTCAAAATCCCAAAAGTATGAAAAAAAAAAAAAAAAAAAACGATGACCCGGGACTTGAACTCTGGTCGTCAAAATCCCAAAATTGTTAAATGTCAGTGCTTAGACCACTAGGCTATATGAGACAAGTGCAAAACCAAAGTTTGTTGAGTATTTGAACCTCACTACTAAGAAAAATGAGAGGGGGGGAACAGAATCCGACGGCAAAAAAACAGCTGTCGGAATCCGTTCCCCCACCCTCATTTTGAGAGGTTTTGATGAAGTGGCTTAAAAAAAGGCTGATTCAATTTTTTTGTGGATGGAGCTTATCTGCCATCAGTTTAAAGAATATCTTTTGCCTTTTAACCATGATAGGAAAGTATGAAAAAAAAAAAAAAAAAAAACGATGACCCGGGACCTGTCGTCAAAATCCCAAAAATATGAAAAAAAAAAAAAAAAAAACGATGACCCGGGACTTGAACTCTGGTCTCAAAAATCCCAAAAGTGTTAAATGTCAGTGCTTAGACCACTAGGCTATAGGAGACAAGTGCAAATCCAAAGTTTGTTGAGTATTTGAACCTCACTACTAAGAAAAATGAGAGGGGGGGAACAGAATCCGACGGCAAAAAAACAGCTGTCGGAATCCGTTCCCCCACCCTCATTTTGAGAGGTTTTGATGAAGTGGCTTAAAAAAAGGCTGATTCAATTTTTTTGTGGATGGAGCTTATCTGCCATCAGTTTAAAGAATATCTTTTGCCTTTTAACCATGATAGGAAAGTATGAAAAAAAAAAAAAAAAACGATGACCCGGGACCTGTCGTCAAAATCCCAAAAATATGAAAAAAATAATTTAAAAAAACGATGACCCGGGACTTGAACTCTGGTCGTCAAAATCCCAAAAGTGTTAAATGTCAGTGCTTAGACCACTAGCCTATATGGGACAAGTGCTAACCAAAAGTTTGTTGAGTATTTGAACGTCACTGCTAAGAAAAATGAGAGGGGGGGAACAGAATCCGACGGCAAAAAAACAGCTGTCGGAATCCGTTCCCCCACCCTCATTTTGAGAGGTTTTGATGAAGTGGCTTAAAAAAAGGCTGATTCAATTTTTTTGTGGATGGAGCTTAACTGCCATCAGTTTAAAGAATATATTTTGCCTTTTAACCATGATAGGAAAGTATGAAAAAAAAAAAAAAAACGATGACCCGGGACCTGTCGTCAAAATCCCAAAAGTATGAAAAAAAAACAGAAAAAAAACGATGACCCGGGACTTGAACTCCATCCATCCATCCATCTTCTTCCGCTTATCCGGGGCCGGGTCGCGGGGGCAGCAGTCTAAGCAGAGATGCCCAGACTTCCCTTTCCCTAGCCACTTCCTCTAGCTCTTCCGGGGGGACACCGAGGCGTTCCCAGGCCAGCCGAGAGACATAGTCTCTCCAGCGTGTCCTAGGTCTTCCCCGGGGTCTCCTCCCGGTGGGACGTGCCTGGAACACCTTCCAGGGAAGGCGTCCAGGAGGCATCCGGAACAGATGCCCGAGCCACCTCAGCTGACCCCTCTCGATGTGGAGGAGCAGCGGCTCTACTCTGAGCTCCTCCCGAGTGACCGAGCTCCTCACCCTATCTCTAAGGGATCGCCCAGCCACTCTGCGGAGAAAGCTCATTTCGGCCGCCTGTATCCGGGATCTTGTCCTTTCGGTCATGACCCAAAGCTCATGACCATAGGTGAGAGTAGGAACGTAGATTGACCGGTAAATCGAGAGCTTCGCCTTGCGGCTCAGCTCCTTCTTCACCACGACAGACCGGTACATCGACCGCATTACTGCTGAAGCTGCACCGATCCGTCTGTCAATCTCCCGTTCCATCCTTCCCTCACTCGTGAACAAGACCCCAAGATACTTAAACTCCTCCACTTGAGGCAGGAACTCTCCACCAACCTGAAGTAGGCAAGCCACCTTTTTCCGACTGAGGACCATGGCCTCGGATTTGGAGGTGCTGATTCTCATCCCAGCCGCTTCACACTCGGCTGCAAACCGTCCCAGTGCATGCTGAAGGTCCTGGTCTGATGGGGCCAACACGACAACATCATCCGCAAAGAGCAGAGACGAAATCGTGTTGTTCCCAAACCAGACACCCTCCGGCCCCTGGCTGCGCCTAGAAATTCTGTCCATAAAAATTATGAACAGAACCGGCGACAAAGGGCAGCCCTGCCGGAGTCCAACATGCACCGGGAAGAAGTCTGACTTACTGCCGGCAATGCGAACTAAGCTCCTGCTTCGATCGTACAGGGACCGGACAGCCCTTAGCAAAGGACCCCGGACCCCATACTCCCGGAGCACCCTCCACAGGCCGCCACGAGGGACACAGTCGAATGCCTTCTCCAAATCCACAAAGCACATGTGGATTGGTTGGGCAAACTCCCATGAACCCTCCAGCACCCTGTAGAGGGTATAGAGCTGGTCCAGTGTTCCACGGCCCGGACGAAAACCGCACTGTTCCTCCTGAATCCGAGGTTCTACTATCGGCCGTATTCTCCTCTCCAGTACCCTGGCATAGACTTTCCCGGGGAGGCTGAGAAGTGTGATCCCCCTGTAGTTGGAACACACCCTCCGGTCCCCCTTCTTAAAAAGAGGGACCACCACCCCGGTCTGCCATCCCAGAGGCACTGTCCCCGACTGCCACGCGATGCTGCAGAGGCGTGTCAGCCAAGACAGCCCCGCAACATCCAGAGACTTGAGGTACTCAGGGCGGATCTCATCCACCCCCGGTGCCTTGCCACCGAGGAGTTTTTTGACTACCCCGGTGACTTCAGCTTGGGTGATGGGCGAGTCCACCTCTGAGACCTCAGCCTCTGCTTCCTCCATGGAAGACGTGACAGCAGGATTGAGGAGATCCTCGAAGTATTCCTTCCACCGTCCGACAACATCCCCAGTTGAGGTCAACAGCTGCCCACCTCCACTGTAAACAGCGTTGGTGGGGCACTGCTTCCCTCTCCTGAGTCGCCGGACGGTTTGCCAGAATCTCTTCGAGGCCAGCCGATAGTCCTTTTCCATGGCCTCACCGAACTCCTCCCAGGCCCGAGTTTTTGCCTCCACAACCACCCGGGCTGCAGTTCGCTTGGCCTGCCGGTACCCGTCAGCTGCCTCAGGAGTCCCACAAGCCAACCAGGCCAGATAGGACTCCTTCTTCAGCTTGACGGCATCCCTTACTTCCGGTGTCCACCACCGGGTTCGGGGATTGCCGCCTCGACAGGCACCGGAGACCTTACGGCCACAGCTCCGAGCGGCCGCTTCGACAATGGAGGTGGAGAACATGGTCCACTCGGACTCAATATCTCCAGCCTCCCTCGGGATCCGGTCGAAGCTCCGCCGGAGGTGGGAGTTGAAGATCTCTCTGACAGGAGACTCGGCCAAACGTTCCCAGCAGACCCTTACAGTACGCTTGGGTCTGCCGAGTCTGTCCAGCTTCCTCTTCCGCCATCGGATCCAACTCACCACCAGGTGGTGATCAGTTGACAGCTCCGCCCCTCTCTTTACCCGAGTGTCCAAGACATACGGCCGTAGGTCAGATGAAACGACCACAAAGTCGATCATCGACCTACGGCCTAGGGTGTCCTGGTGCCACGTGTACTGATGGACACCCTTATGCTTGAACATGGTGTTCGTTATGGACAAACTGTGACTAGCACAGAAGTCCAATAACTGAACACCGCTCGGGTTCAGATCAGGGGGGCCGTTCATCCCAATCACGCCCCTCCAGGTAACACTGTCGTTGCCCACGTGGGCGTTGAAGTCCCCCAGTAGAACGACGGAGTCCCCAGTCGGAGCACTTTCCAGCACCCCTCCCAGAGACTCCAAGAAGGCCGGGTACTCTGCACTGCCGTTTGGCCCGTAGGCACACACGACAGTGAGAGACCTATCCCCAACCCGTAGGCGCAGGGAAACGACCCTCTCGTTCACCGGGGTGAACTCCAACACATGGCGGCTGAGTCGGGGGGCTATGAGCAAACCCACACCAGCCCGCCGCCTCTCACCATGGGCAACTCCAGAGTGGTGAAGAGTCCATCCTCTCTCAAGGAGTGTGGTTCCAGAACCTAAGCCGTGCGTAGAGGTGATTCCAACTATCTCTAGTTGGAACCTCTCAACCTCACGCACGATCTCAGGCTCCTTCCCCACCAGCGAGGTGACGTTCCACGTCCCTAGAGCTAGTTTCCGTGTCCAGGGATCGGGTTGTCGAGGCCCCTGCCTTCGACTGCCGCCCGATCCTCTAAGCACCGGCCCCTTACGGCCCCTCCTGCAGGTGGTGAGCCCACGGGAAGGCGGCCCCACGTCGCTCCTTCGGGCTGAGCCCGGCCGGACCCCGTGGGGGGAGGCCCGGCCACCAGGCGCTCGCATACGAGCCCCAACCCCGGGCCTGGCTCCAGGGTGGGACCCCGGCTGCGCCATACCGGGCGACGTCACGGTCCTCGATGTATTTTTCTTCATAAAGGGTTTTGAACCGCTCTTAGTCTGACCCGTCGCCTAGGACCTGTTTGCCTTGGGAGACCCTACCAGGGGCATATAGCCCCGGACAACTTGAACTCTGGTCTCAAAAATCCCAAAATTGTTAAATGTCAGTGCTTAGACCACTAGGCTATAGGGGACAGATGCAAAACAAAAGTTTGTTGTGTATTTGAACCTCACTGCTAAGAAAAATGAGAGGGGGGGGGGAACAGAATCCGACGGCAAAAAAACAGCTGTCGGAATCCGTTCCCCACCCTCATTTTGAGAGGTTTTGATGAAGTGGCTTAAAAAAAGGCTGATTCAATTTTTTTGTGGATGGAGCTTATCTGCCATCAGTTTAAAGAATATCTTTTGCCTTTTAACCATGATAGGAAAGTATGAAAAAAAAAAAAAAAAAAACGATGACCCGGGACCTGTCGTCAAAATCCCAAAAATATGAAAAAAAAACAAAAAAAAACGATGACCCGGGACTTGAACTCTGGTCGTCAAAATCCCAAAAGTGTTAAATGTCAGTGCTTAGACCACTAAGCCATAGGGGCACGTGCAAAATAAAAGTTTGTTGAGTATTTGAACCTCACTGCTAAGAAAAATGAGAGGGGGGGAACAGAATCCGACGGCAAAAAAACAGCTGTCGGAATCCGTTCCCCCACCCTCATTTTGAGAGGTTTTGATGAAGTGGCTTAAAAAAAGGCTGATTCAATTTTTTTGTGGATGGAGCTTATCTGCCATCAGTTTAAAGAATATCTTTTGCCTTTTAACCATGATAGGAAAGTATGAAAAAAAAAAAAAAAACGATGACCCGGGACCTGTCGTCAAAATCCCAAAAGTATGAAAAAAAAAAAAAAAAAAAAACGATGACCCGGGACTTGAACTCTGGTCGTCAAAATCCCAAAATTGTTAAATGTCAGTGCTTAGACCACTAGGCTATATGAGACAAGTGCAAAACCAAAGTTTGTTGAGTATTTGAACCTCACTACTAAGAAAAATGAGAGGGGGGGAACAGAATCCGACGGCAAAAAAACAGCTGTCGGAATCCGTTCCCCCACCCTCATTTTGAGAGGTTTTGATGAAGTGGCTTAAAAAAAGGCTGATTCAATTTTTTTGTGGATGGAGCTTATCTGCCATCAGTTTAAAGAATATCTTTTGCCTTTTAACCATGATAGGAAAGTATAAAAAAAAAAAAAAAAAAAAACGATGACCCGGGACCTGTCGTCAAAATCCCAAAAATATGAAAAAAATAATTAAAAAAAACGATGACCCGGGACTTGAACTCTGGTCGTCAAAATCCCAAAAGTGTTAGATGTCAGTGCTTAGACCACTAGGCTATATGAGACAAGTGCAAAACCAAAGTTTGTTGAGTATTTGAACGTCACTGCTAAGAAAAATGAGAGGGGGGGAACAGAATCCGACGGCAAAAAAACAGCTGTCGGAATCCGTTCCCCCACCCTCATTTTGAGAGGTTTTGATGAAGTGGCTTAAAAAAAGGCTGATTCAATTTTTTTGTGGATGGAGCTTATCTGCCATCAGTTTAAAGAATATCTTTTGCCTTTTAACCATGATAGGAAAGTATGAAAAAAAAAAAAAAAAACGATGACCCGGGACCTGTCGTCAAAATCCCAAAAATATGAAAAAAATAATTAAAAAAAACGATGACCCGGGACTTGAACTCTGGTCGTCAAAATCCCAAAAGTGTTAAATGTCAGTGCTTAGACCACTAGGCTATATGAGACAAGTGCAAAACAAAAGTTTGTTGAGTATTTGAACGTCACTGCTAAGAAAAATGAGAGGGGGGGAACAGAATCCGACGGCAAAAAAACAGCTGTCGGAATCCGTTCCCCCACCCTCATTTTGAGAGGTTTTGATGAAGTGGCTTAAAAAAAGGCTGATTCAATTTTTTTGTGGATGGAGCTTATCTGCCATCAGTTTAAAGAATATCTTTTGCCTTTTAACCATGATAGGAAAGTATGAAAAAAAAAAAAAAAACGATGACCCGGGACCTGTCGTCAAAATCCCAAAAGTATGAAAAAAAACAAAAAAAAAAACGATGACCCGGGACTTGAACTCTGGTCGTCAAAATCCCAAAAGTGTTAAATGTCAGTGCTTAGACCACTAGGCTATATGAGACAAGTGCAAAACCAAAGTTTGTTGAGTATTTGAACCTCACTACTAAGAAAAATGAGAGGGGGGGAACAGAATCCGACGGCAAAAAAACAGCTGTCGGAATCCGTTCCCCCACCCTCATTTTGAGAGGTTTTGATGAAGTGGCTTAAAAAAAGGCTGATTCAATTTTTTTGTGGATGGAGCTTATCTGCCATCAGTTTAAAGAATATCTTTTGCCTTTTAACCATGATAGGAAAGTATGAAAAAAAAAAAAAAAAAAAAAAAAAAACGATGACCCGGGACCTGTCGTCAAAATCCCAAAAATATGAAAAAAAAAAAAAAAAAAAAACGATGACCCGGGACTTGAACTCTGGTCGTCAAAAATCCCAAAAGTGTTAAATGTCAGTGCTTAGACCACTAGGCTATAGGAGACAAGTGCAAAACCAAAGTTTGTTGAGTATTTGAACCTCACTAATAAGAAAAATGAGAGGGGGGGGACAGAATCCGACGGCAAAAAAACAGCTGTCGGAATCCGTTCCCCCACCCTTATTTTGAGAGGTTTTGATGAAGTGGCTTAAAAAAAGGCTGATTCAATTTTTTTGTGGATGGAGCTTATCTGCCATCAGTTTAAAGAATATCTTTTGCCTTTTAACCATGATAGGAAAGTATGAAAAAAAAAAAAAAAAACGATGACCCGGGACCTGTCGTCAAAATCCCAAAAGTATGAAAAAAAAACAGAAAAAAAACAATGACCCGGGACTTGAACTCTGGTCTCAAAAATCCCAAAAGTGTTAAATGTCAGTGCTTAGACCACTAGGCTATAGGGGACAGATGCAAAACAAAAGTTTGTTGTGTATTTGAACCTCACTGCTAAGAAAAATGAGAGGGGGGGGGGGACAGAATCCGACGGCAAAAAAACAGCTGTCGGAATCCGTTCCCCACCCTCATTTTGAGAGGTTTTGATGAAGTGGCTTAAAAAAAGGCTGATTCAATTTTTTTGTGGATGGAGCTTATCTGCCATCAGTTTAAAGAATATCTTTTGCCTTTTAACCATGATAGGAAAGTATGAAAAAAAAAAAAAAAAACGATGACCCGGGACCTGTCGTCAAAATCCCAAAAATATGAAAAAAATAATTAAAAAAAACGATGACCCGGGACTTGAACTCTGGTCGTCAAAATCCCAAAAGTGTTAAATGTCAGTGCTTAGACCACTAGGCTATATGAGACAAGTGCAAAACAAAAGTTTGTTGAGTATTTGAACGTCACTGCTAAGAAAAATGAGAGGGGGGGAACAGAATCCGACGGCAAAAAAACAGCTGTCGGAATCCGTTCCCCCACCCTCATTTTGAGAGGTTTTGATGAAGTGGCTTAAAAAAAGGCTGATTCAATTTTTTTGTGGATGGAGCTTATCTGCCATCAGTTTAAAGAATATCTTTTGCCTTTTAACCATGATAGGAAAGTATGAAAAAAAAAAAAAAAACGATGACCCGGGACCTGTCGTCAAAATCCCAAAAGTATGAAAAAAAACAAAAAAAAAAACGATGACCCGGGACTTGAACTCTGGTCGTCAAAATCCCAAAAGTGTTAAATGTCAGTGCTTAGACCACTAGGCTATATGAGACAAGTGCAAAACCAAAGTTTGTTGAGTATTTGAACCTCACTACTAAGAAAAATGAGAGGGGGGGAACAGAATCCGACGGCAAAAAAACAGCTGTCGGAATCCGTTCCCCCACCCTCATTTTGAGAGGTTTTGATGAAGTGGCTTAAAAAAAGGCTGATTCAATTTTTTTGTGGATGGAGCTTATCTGCCATCAGTTTAAAGAATATCTTTTGCCTTTTAACCATGATAGGAAAGTATGAAAAAAAAAAAAAACAAACAAAAAAAACGATGACCCGGGACCTGTCGTCAAAATCCCAAAAATATGAAAAAAAAAAAAAAAAAAAAACGATGACCCGGGACTTGAACTCTGGTCGTCAAAAATCCCAAAAGTGTTAAATGTCAGTGCTTAGACCACTAGGCTATAGGAGACAAGTGCAAAACCAAAGTTTGTTGAGTATTTGAACCTCACTAATAAGAAAAATGAGAGGGGGGGAACAGTATCCGACGGCAAAAAAACAGCTGTCGGAATCCGTTCCCCCACCCTCATTTTGAGAGGTTTTGATGAAGTGGCTTAAAAAAAGGCTGATTCAATTTTTTTGTGGATGGAGCTTATCTGCCATCAGTTTAAAGAATATCTTTTGCCTTTTAACCATGATAGGAAAGTATGAAAAAAAAAAAAAAAAAAAAAACGATGACCCGGGACCTGTCGTCAAAATCCCAAAAATATGAAAAAAAAAAAAAAAAAAACGATGACTCGGGACTTGAACTCTGGTCTCAAAAATCCCAAAAGTGTTAAATGTCAGTGCTTAGACCACTAGGCTATATGAGACAAGTGCAAAACCAAAGTTTGTTGAGTATTTGAACCTCACTACTAAGAAAAATGAGAGGGGGGGAACAGAATCCGACGGCAAAAAAACAGCTGTCGGAATCCGTTCCCCCACCCTCATTTTGAGAGGTTTTGATGAAGTGGCTTAAAAAAAGGCTGATTCAATTTTTTTGTGGATGGAGCTTATCTGCCATCAGTTTAAAGAATATCTTTTGCCTTTTAACCATGATAGGAAAGTATGAAAAAAAAAAAAAAAAAAAAAAAACGATGACCCGGGACCTGTCGTCAAAATCCCAAAAATATGAAAAAAAAAAAAAAAACCCGATGACCCGGGACTTGAACTCTGGTCGTCAAAATCCCAAAAGTGTTAAAAGTCAGTGCTTAGACCACTAGGCCATATGGGCACGTGCAAAACAAAAGTTTGTTGAGTATTTGAACCTCACTGCTAAGAAAAATGAGAGGGGGGGAACAGAATCCGACGGCAAAAAAACAGCTGTCGGAATCCGTTCCCCCACCCTCATTTTGAGAGGTTTTGATGAAGTGGCTTAAAAAAAGGCTGATTCAATTTTTTTGTGGATGGAGCTTATCTGCCATCAGTTTAAAGAATATCTTTTGCCTTTTAACCATGATAGGAAAGTATGAAAAAAAAAAAAAAAACGATGACCCGGGACCTGTCGTCAAAATCCCAAAAGTATGAAAAAAAACAAAAAAAAAAACGATGACCCGGGACTTGAACTCTGGTCGTCAAAATCCCAAAAGTGTTAAATGTCAGTGCTTAGACCACTAGGCTATATGAGACAAGTGCAAAACCAAAGTTTGTTGAGTATTTGAACCTCACTACTAAGAAAAATGAGAGGGGGGGGGGAACAGAATCCGACGGCAAAAAAACAGCTGTCGGAATCCGTTCCCCACCCTCATTTTGAGAGGTTTTGATGAAGTGGCTTAAAAAAAGGCTGATTCAATTTTTTTGTGGATGGAGCTTATCTGCCATCAGTTTAAAGAATATCTTTTGCCTTTTAACCATGATAGGAAAGTATGAAAAAAAAAACGAAAAAAAAAAACGATGACCCGGGACCTGTCGTCAAAATCCCAAAAATATGAAAAAAAACAAGAAAAAAAACGATGACCCGGGACTTGAACTCTGGTCGTCAAAATCCCAAAAGTGTTAAATGTCAGTGCTTAGACCACTAGGCCATAGGGGCACGTGCAAAACAAAAGTTTGTTGAGTATTTGAACCTCACTGCTAAGAAAAATGAGAGGGGGGGAACAGAATCCGACGGCAAAAAAACAGCTGTCGGAATCCGTTCCCCCACCCTCATTTTGAGAGGTTTTGATGAAGTGGCTTAAAAAAAGGCTGATTCAATTTTTTTGTGGATGGAGCTTATCTGCCATCAGTTTAAAGAATATCTTTTGCCTTTTAACCATGATAGGAAAGTATGAAAAAAAAAAAAAAAACGATGACCCGGGACCTGTCGTCAAAATCCCAAAAGTATGAAAAAAAACAAAAAAAAAAACGATGACCCGGGACTTGAACTCTGGTCGTCAAAATCCCAAAAGTGTTAAATGTCAGTGCTTAGACCACTAGGCTATATGAGACAAGTGCAAAACCAAAGTTTGTTGAGTATTTGAACCTCACTACTAAGAAAAATGAGAGGGGGGGAACAGAATCCGACGGCAAAAAAACAGCTGTCGGAATCCGTTCCCCCACCCTCATTTTGAGAGGTTTTGATGAAGTGGCTTAAAAAAAGGCTGATTCAATTTTTTTGTGGATGGAGCTTATCTGCCATCAGTTTAAAGAATATCTTTTGCCTTTTAACCATGATAGGAAAGTATGAAAAAAAAAAAAAAAAAAAAACGATGACCCGGGACCTGTCGTCAAAATCCCAAAAGTATGAAAAAAAAAAAAAAAAAAAACGATGACCCGGGACTTGAACTCTGGTCTCAAAAATCCCAAAAGTGTTAAATGTCAGTGCTTAGACCACTAGGCTATAGGAGACAAGTGCAAAACCAAAGTTTGTTGAGTATTTGAACCTCACTACTAAGAAAAATGAGAGGGGGGGAACAGAATCCGACGGCAAAAAAACAGCTGTCGGAATCCGTTCCCCCACCCTCATTTTGAGAGGTTTTGATGAAGTGGCTTAAAAAAAGGCTGATTCAATTTTTTTGTGGATGGAGCTTATCTGCCATCAGTTTAAAGAATATCTTTTGCCTTTTAACCTTGATAGGAAAGTATGAAAAAAAAAAAAAAAAACGATGACCCGGGACCTGTCGTCAAAATCCCAAAAATATGAAAAAAAAAAAAAAAAAAACGATGACCCGGGACTTGAACTCTGGTCGTCAAAATCCCAAAAGTGTTAAATGTCAGTGCTTAGACCACTAGGCTATATGGGACAAGTGCTAACCAAAAGTTTGTTGAGTATTTGAACGTCACTGCTAAGAAAAATGAGAGGGGGGGAACAGAATCCGACGGCAAAAAAACAGCTGTCGGAATCCGTTCCCCCACCCTCATTTTGAGAGGTTTTGATGAAGTGGCTTAAAAAAAGGCTGATTCAATTTTTTTGTGGATGGAGCTTAACTGCCATCAGTTTAAAGAATATATTTTGCCTCTTAACCATGATAGGAAAGTATGAAAAAAAAAAAAAAAACGATGACCCGGGACCTGTCGTCAAAATCCCAAAAGTATGAAAAAAAAACAGAAAAAAAACGATGACCCGGGACTTGAACTCTGGTCGTCAAAATCCCAAAATTGTTAAATGTCAGTGCTTAGACCACTAGGCCATAGGGGCACGTGCAAAACAAAAGTTTGTTGAGTATTTGAACCTCACTGCTAAGAAAAATGAGAGGGGGGGAACAGAATCCGACGGCAAAAAAACAGCTGTCGGAATCCGTTCCCCCACCCTCATTTTGAGAGGTTTTGATGAAGTGGCTTAAAAAAAGGCTGATTCAATTTTTTTGTGGATGGAGCTTATCTGCCATCAGTTTAAAGAATATCTTTTGCCTTTTAACCATGATAGGAAAGTATGAAAAAAAAAAAAAAAACGATGACCCGGGACCTGTCGTCAAAATCCCAAAAGTATGAAAAAAAACAAAAAAAAAAACGATGACCCGGGACTTGAACTCTGGTCGTCAAAATCCCAAAAGTGTTAAATGTCAGTGCTTAGACCACTAGGCTATATGAGACAAGTGCAAAACCAAAGTTTGTTGAGTATTTGAACCTCACTACTAAGAAAAATGAGAGGGGGGGAACAGAATCCGACGGCAAAAAAACAGCTGTCGGAATCCGTTCCCCCACCCTCATTTTGAGAGGTTTTGATGAAGTGGCTTAAAAAAAGGCTGATTCAATTTTTTTGTGGATGGAGCTTATCTGCCATCAGTTTAAAGAATATCTTTTGCCTTTTAACCATGATAGGAAAGTATGAAAAAAAAAAAAAAAAAAAAACGATGACCCGGGACCTGTCGTCAAAATCCCAAAAGTATGAAAAAAAAAAAAAAAAAAAACGATGACCCGGGACTTGAACTCTGGTCTCAAAAATCCCAAAAGTGTTAAATGTCAGTGCTTAGACCACTAGGCTATAGGAGACAAGTGCAAAACCAAAGTTTGTTGAGTATTTGAACCTCACTACTAAGAAAAATGAGAGGGGGGGAACAGAATCCGACGGCAAAAAAACAGCTGTCGGAATCCGTTCCCCCACCCTCATTTTGAGAGGTTTTGATGAAGTGGCTTAAAAAAAGGCTGATTCAATTTTTTTGTGGATGGAGCTTATCTGCCATCAGTTTAAAGAATATCTTTTGCCTTTTAACCTTGATAGGAAAGTATGAAAAAAAAAAAAAAAAACGATGACCCGGGACCTGTCGTCAAAATCCCAAAAATATGAAAAAAAAAAAAAAAAAAACGATGACCCGGGACTTGAACTCTGGTCGTCAAAATCCCAAAAGTGTTAAATGTCAGTGCTTAGACCACTAGGCTATATGGGACAAGTGCTAACCAAAAGTTTGTTGAGTATTTGAACGTCACTGCTAAGAAAAATGAGAGGGGGGGAACAGAATCCGACGGCAAAAAAACAGCTGTCGGAATCCGTTCCCCCACCCTCATTTTGAGAGGTTTTGATGAAGTGGCTTAAAAAAAGGCTGATTCAATTTTTTTGTGGATGGAGCTTAACTGCCATCAGTTTAAAGAATATATTTTGCCTCTTAACCATGATAGGAAAGTATGAAAAAAAAAAAAAAAACGATGACCCGGGACCTGTCGTCAAAATCCCAAAAGTATGAAAAAAAAACAGAAAAAAAACGATGACCCGGGACTTGAACTCTGGTCTCAAAAATCCCAAAATTGTTAAATGTCAGTGCTTAGACCACTAGGCTATAGGGGACAGATGCAAAACAAAAGTTTGTTGTGTATTTGAACCTCACAGCTAAGAAAAATGAGAGGGGGGGGGGAACAGAATCCGACGGCAAAAAAACAGCTGTCGGAATCCGTTCCCCACCCTCATTTTGAGAGGTTTTGATGAAGTGGCTTAAAAAAAGACTGATTCAATTTTTTTGTGGATGGAGCTTATCTGCCATCAGTTTAAAGAATATCTTTTGCCTTTTAACCATGATAGGAAAGTATGAAAAAAAAAAAAAAAAAAAAAACGATGACCCGGGACCTGTCGTCAAAATCCCAAAAGTATGAAAAAAAACAAAAAAAAAACCGATGACCCGGGACTTGAACTCTGGTCGTCAAAATCCCAAAAGTGTTAATTGTCAGTGCTTAGACCACTAGGCTATATGAGACAAGTGCAAAACCAAAGTTTGTTGAGTATTTGAACCTCACTACTAAGAAAAATGAGAGGGGGGGAACAGAATCCGACGGCAAAAAAACAGCTGTCGGAATCCGTTCCCCCACCCTCATTTTGAGAGGTTTTGATGAAGTGGCTTAAAAAAAGGCTGATTCAATTTTTTTGTGGATGGAGCTTATCTGCCATCAGTTTAAAGAATATCTTTTGCCTTTTAACCATGATAGGAAAGTATGAAAAAAAAAAAAAAAATGATGACCCGGGACCTGTCGTCAAAATCCCAAAAATATGAAAAAAAAAAAAAAAAAAACGATGACCCGGGACTTGAACTCTGGTCGTCAAAATCCCAAAAGTGTTAAATGTCAGTGCTTAGACCACTAGGCCATAGGGGCACGTGCAAAACAAAAGTTTGTTGAGTATTTGAACCTCACTGCTAAGAAAAATGAGAGGGGGGGAACAGAATCCGACGGCAAAAAAACAGCTGTCGGAATCCGTTCCCCCACCCTCATTTTGAGAGGTTTTGATGAAGTGGCTTAAAAAAAGGCTGATTCAATTTTTTTGTGGATGGAGCTTATCTGACATCAGTTTAAAGAATATCTTTTGCCTTTTAACCATGATAGGAAAGTATGAAAAAAAAAAAAAAAACGATGACCCGGGACCTGTCGTCAAAATCCCAAAAGTATGAAAAAAAAACAAAAAAAAAAACGATGACCCGGGACTTGAACTCTGGTCGTCAAAATCCCAAAAGTGTTAAATGTCAGTGCTTAGACCACTAGGCTATATGAGACAAGTGCAAAACCAAAGTTTGTTGAGTATTTGA
Organism: Phoxinus phoxinus; assembly: GCF_949152265.1. Classification (NCBI taxonomy): domain Eukaryota; kingdom Metazoa; phylum Chordata; class Actinopteri; order Cypriniformes; family Leuciscidae; genus Phoxinus; species Phoxinus phoxinus. The sequence goes on from NC_136888.1 coordinate 21,028,294, forward strand.
ACCTCACTACTAAGAAAAATGAGAGGGGGGGAACAGAATCCGACGGCAAAAAAACAGCTGTCGGAATCCGTTCCCCCACCCTCATTTTGAGAGGTTTTGATGAAGTGGCTTAAAAAAGGCTGATTCAATTTTTTTGTGGATGGAGCTTATCTGCCATCAGTTTAAAGAATATCTTTTGCCTTTTAACCATGATAGGAAAGTATGAAAAAAAAAAAAAAGAAAAAAAAAAACGATGACCCGGGACCTGTCGTCAAAATCCCAAAAATATGAAAAAAAAAAAAAAAAAAACGATGACCCGGGACTTGAACTCTGGTCTCAAAAATCCCAAAAGTGTTAAATGTCAGTGCTTAGACCACTAGGCTATAGGAGACAAGTGCAAAACCAAAGTTTGTTGAGTATTTGAACCTCACTACTAAGAAAAATGAGAGGGGGGGAACAGAATCCGACGGCAAAAAAACAGCTGTCGGAATCCGTTCCCCCACCCTCATTTTGAGAGGTTTTGATGAAGTGGCTTAAAAAAAGGCTGATTCAATTTTTTTGTGGATGGAGCTTATCTGCCATCAGTTTAAAGAATATCTTTTGCCTTTTAACCATGATAGGAAAGTATGAAAAAAAAAAAAAAAAACGATGACCCGGGACCTGTCGTCAAAATCCCAAAAATATGAAAAAAATAATTAAAAAAAACGATGACCCGGGACTTGAACTCTGGTCGTCAAAATCCCAAAAGTGTTAAATGTCAGTGCTTAGACCACTAGGCTATATGGGACAAGTGCTAACCAAAAGTTTGTTGAGTATTTGAACGTCACTGCTAAGAAAAATGAGAGGGGGGGAACAGAATCCGACGGCAAAAATCAGCTGTCGGAATCCGTTCCCCCACCCTCATTTTGAGAGGTTTTGATGAAGTGGCTTAAAAAAAGGCTGATTCAATTTTTTTGTGGATGGAGCTTATCTGCCATCAGTTTAAAGATTATCTTTTGCCTTTTAACCATGATAGGAAAGTATGAAAAAAAAAAAAAAAAAAAAAACGATGACCCGGGACCTGTCGTCAAAATCCCAAAAATATGAAAAAAAAAAGAAAAAAAAACGATGACCCGGGACTTGAACTCTGGTCGTCAAAATCCCAAAAGTGTTAAATGTCAGTGCTTAGACCACTAGGCCATAGGGGCACGTGCAAAACAAAAGTTTGTTGAGTATTTGAACCTCACTGCTAAGAAAAATGAGAGGGGGGGGGGAACAGAATCCGACGGCAAAAAAACAGCTGTCGGAATCCGTTCCCCCACCCTCATTTTGAGAGATTTTGATGAAGTGGCTTAAAAAAAGGCTGATTCAATTTTTTTGTGGATGGAGCTTATCTGCCATCAGTTTAAAGAATATCTTTTGCCTTTTAACCATGATAGGAAAGTATGAAAAAAAAAAAAAAAAACGATGACCCGGGACCTGTCGTCAAAATCCCAAAAATATGAAAAAAATAATTAAAAAAAACGATGACCCGGGACTTGAACTCTGGTCGTCAAAATCCCAAAAGTGTTAAATGTCAGTGCTTAGACCACTAGGCTATATGGGACAAGTGCTAACCAAAAGTTTGTTGAGTATTTGAACGTCACTGCTAAGAAAAATGAGAGGGGGGGAACAGAATCCGACGGCAAAAAAACAGCTGTCGGAATCCGTTCCCCCACCCTCATTTTGAGAGGTTTTGATGAAGTGGCTTAAAAAAAGGCTGATTCAATTTTTTTGTGGATGGAGCTTATCTGCCATCAGTTTAAAGAATATCTTTTGCCTTTTAACCATGATAGGAAAGTATGAAAAAAAAACAAAACAAAAAAAACGATGACCCGGGACCTGTCGTCAAAATCCCAAAAATATGAAAAAAAAAAAAAAAAAAAACGATGACCCGGGACTTGAACTCTGGTCGTCAAAATCCCAAAAGTGTTAAATGTCAGTGCTTAGACCACTAGGCTATATGAGACAAGTGCAAAACCAAAGTTTGTTGAGTATTTGAACGTCACTGCTAAGAAAAATGAGAGGGGGGGAACAGAATGCGACGGCAAAAAAACAGCTGTCGGAATCCGTTCCCCCACCCTCATTTTGAGAGGTTTTGATGAAGTGGCTTAAAAAAAGGCTGATTCAATTTTTTTGTGGATGGAGCTTATCTGCCATCAGTTTAAAGAATATCTTTTGCCTTTTAACCATGATAGGAAAGTATGAAAAAAAAAAAAAAAAACGATGACCCGGGACCTGTCGTCAAAATCCCAAAAATATGAAAAAAATAATTAAAAAAAACGATGACCCGGGACTTGAACTCTGGTCGTCAAAATCCCAAAAGTGTTAAATGTCAGTGCTTAGACCACTAGGCTATATGAGACAAGTGCAAAACAAAAGTTTGTTGAGTATTTGAACGTCACTGCTAAGAAAAATGAGAGGGGGGGAACAGAATCCGACGGCAAAAAAACAGCTGTCGGAATCCGTTCCCCCACCCTCATTTTGAGAGGTTTTGATGAAGTGGCTTAAAAAAAGGCTGATTCAATTTTTTTGTGGATGGAGCTTATCTGCCATCAGTTTAAAGAATATCTTTTGCCTTTTAACCATGATAGGAAAGTATGAAAAAAAAAAAAAAAACGATGACCCGGGACCTGTCGTCAAAATCCCAAAAGTATGAAAAAAAACAAAAAAAAAAACGATGACCCGGGACTTGAACTCTGGTCGTCAAAATCCCAAAAGTGTTAAATGTCAGTGCTTAGACCACTAGGCTATATGAGACAAGTGCAAAACCAAAGTTTGTTGAGTATTTGAACCTCACTACTAAGAAAAATGAGAGGGGGGGAACAGAATCCGACGGCAAAAAAACAGCTGTCGGAATCCGTTCCCCCACCCTCATTTTGAGAGGTTTTGATGAAGTGGCTTAAAAAAAGGCTGATTCAATTTTTTTGTGGATGGAGCTTATCTGCCATCAGTTTAAAGAATATCTTTTGCCTTTTAACCATGATAGGAAAGTATGAAAAAAAAAAAAAACAAAAAAAAAAACCGATGACCCGGGACCTGTCGTCAAAATCCCAAAAATATGAAAAAAAAAAAAAAAAAAAAACGATGACCCGGGACTTGAACTCTGGTCGTCAAAAATCCCAAAAGTGTTAAATGTCAGTGCTTAGACCACTAGGCTATAGGAGACAAGTGCAAAACCAAAGTTTGTTGAGTATTTGAACCTCACTAATAAGAAAAATGAGAGGGGGGGGACAGAATCCGACGGCAAAAAAACAGCTGTCGGAATCCGTTCCCCCACCCTTATTTTGAGAGGTTTTGATGAAGTGGCTTAAAAAAAGGCTGATTCAATTTTTTTGTGGATGGAGCTTATCTGCCATCAGTTTAAAGAATATCTTTTGCCTTTTAACCATGATAGGAAAGTATGAAAAAAAAAAAAAAAAACGATGACCCGGGACCTGTCGTCAAAATCCCAAAAGTATGAAAAAAAAACAGAAAAAAAACAATGACCCGGGACTTGAACTCTGGTCTCAAAAATCCCAAAATTGTTAAATGTCAGTGCTTAGACCACTAGGCTATAGGGGACAGATGCAAAACAAAAGTTTGTTGTGTATTTGAACCTCACTGCTAAGAAAAATGAGAGGGGGGGGGGAACAGAATCCGACGGCAAAAAAACAGCTGTCGGAATCCGTTCCCCACCCTCATTTTGAGAGGTTTTGATGAAGTGGCTTAAAAAAAGGCTGATTCAATTTTTTTGTGGATGGAGCTTATCTGCCATCAGTTTAAAGAATATCTTTTGCCTTTTAACCATGATAGGAAAGTATGAAAAAAAAAAAAAAAAAAAAAACGATGACCCGGGACCTGTCGTCAAAATCCCAAAAGTATGAAAAAAAACAAAAAAAAAACCGATGACCCGGGACTTGAACTCTGGTCGTCAAAATCCCAAAAGTGTTAATTGTCAGTGCTTAGACCACTAGGCTATATGAGACAAGTGCAAAACCAAAGTTTGTTGAGTATTTGAACCTCACTACTAAGAAAAATGAGAGGGGGGGAACAGAATCCGACGGCAAAAAAACAGCTGTCGGAATCCGTTCCCCCACCCTCATTTTGAGAGGTTTTGATGAAGTGGCTTAAAAAAAGGCTGATTCAATTTTTTTGTGGATGGAGCTTATCTGCCATCAGTTTAAAGAATATCTTTTGCCTTTTAACCATGATAGGAAAGTATGAAAAAAAAAAAAAAAATGATGACCCGGGACCTGTCGTCAAAATCCCAAAAATATGAAAAAAAAAAAAAAAAAAACGATGACCCGGGACTTGAACTCTGGTCGTCAAAATCCCAAAAGTGTTAAATGTCAGTGCTTAGACCACTAGGCCATAGGGGCACGTGCAAAACAAAAGTTTGTTGAGTATTTGAACCTCACTGCTAAGAAAAATGAGAGGGGGGGAACAGAATCCGACGGCAAAAAAACAGCTGTCGGAATCCGTTCCCCCACCCTCATTTTGAGAGGTTTTGATGAAGTGGCTTAAAAAAAGGCTGATTCAATTTTTTTGTGGATGGAGCTTATCTGCCATCAGTTTAAAGAATATCTTTTGCCTTTTAACCATGATAGGAAAGTATGAAAAAAAAAAAAAACAAAAAAAAAAAACGATGACCCGGGACCTGTCGTCAAAATCCCAAAAATATGAAAAAAAAAAAAAAAAAAAAACGATGACCCGGGACTTGAACTCTGGTCGTCAAAAATCCCAAAAGTGTTAAATGTCAGTGCTTAGACCACTAGGCTATAGGAGACAAGTGCAAAACCAAAGTTTGTTGAGTATTTGAACCTCACTAATAAGAAAAATGAGAGGGGGGGGACAGAATCCGACGGCAAAAAAACAGCTGTCGGAATCCGTTCCCCCACCCTTATTTTGAGAGGTTTTGATGAAGTGGCTTAAAAAAAGGCTGATTCAATTTTTTTGTGGATGGAGCTTATCTGCCATCAGTTTAAAGAATATCTTTTGCCTTTTAACCATGATAGGAAAGTATGAAAAAAAAAAAAAAAAACGATGACCCGGGACCTGTCGTCAAAATCCCAAAAGTATGAAAAAAAAACAGAAAAAAAACAATGACCCGGGACTTGAACTCTGGTCTCAAAAATCCCAAAATTGTTAAATGTCAGTGCTTAGACCACTAGGCTATAGGGGACAGATGCAAAACAAAAGTTTGTTGTGTATTTGAACCTCACTGCTAAGAAAAATGAGAGGGGGGGGGGAACAGAATCCGACGGCAAAAAAACAGCTGTCGGAATCCGTTCCCCACCCTCATTTTGAGAGGTTTTGATGAAGTGGCTTAAAAAAAGGCTGATTCAATTTTTTTGTGGATGGAGCTTATCTGCCATCAGTTTAAAGAATATCTTTTGCCTTTTAACCATGATAGGAAAGTATGAAAAAAAAAAAAAAAAAAAAAACGATGACCCGGGACCTGTCGTCAAAATCCCAAAAGTATGAAAAAAAACAAAAAAAAAACCGATGACCCGGGACTTGAACTCTGGTCGTCAAAATCCCAAAAGTGTTAATTGTCAGTGCTTAGACCACTAGGCTATATGAGACAAGTGCAAAACCAAAGTTTGTTGAGTATTTGAACCTCACTACTAAGAAAAATGAGAGGGGGGGAACAGAATCCGACGGCAAAAAAACAGCTGTCGGAATCCGTTCCCCCACCCTCATTTTGAGAGGTTTTGATGAAGTGGCTTAAAAAAAGGCTGATTCAATTTTTTTGTGGATGGAGCTTATCTGCCATCAGTTTAAAGAATATCTTTTGCCTTTTAACCATGATAGGAAAGTATGAAAAAAAAAAAAAAAATGATGACCCGGGACCTGTCGTCAAAATCCCAAAAATATGAAAAAAAAAAAAAAAAAAACGATGACCCGGGACTTGAACTCTGGTCGTCAAAATCCCAAAAGTGTTAAATGTCAGTGCTTAGACCACTAGGCCATAGGGGCACGTGCAAAACAAAAGTTTGTTGAGTATTTGAACCTCACTGCTAAGAAAAATGAGAGGGGGGGAACAGAATCCGACGGCAAAAAAACAGCTGTCGGAATCCGTTCCCCCACCCTCATTTTGAGAGGTTTTGATGAAGTGGCTTAAAAAAAGGCTGATTCAATTTTTTTGTGGATGGAGCTTATCTGACATCAGTTTAAAGAATATCTTTTGCCTTTTAACCATGATAGGAAAGTATGAAAAAAAAAAAAAAAACGATGACCCGGGACCTGTCGTCAAAATCCCAAAAGTATGAAAAAAAAACAAAAAAAAAAACGATGACCCGGGACTTGAACTCTGGTCGTCAAAATCCCAAAAGTGTTAAATGTCAGTGCTTAGACCACTAGGCTATATGAGACAAGTGCAAAACCAAAGTTTGTTGAGTATTTGAACCTCACTACTAAGAAAAATGAGAGGGGGGGAACAGAATCCGACGGCAAAAAAACAGCTGTCGGAATCCGTTCCCCCACCCTCATTTTGAGAGGTTTTGATGAAGTGGCTTAAAAAAGGCTGATTCAATTTTTTTGTGGATGGAGCTTATCTGCCATCAGTTTAAAGAATATCTTTTGCCTTTTAACCATGATAGGAAAGTATGAAAAAAAAAAAAAAGAAAAAAAAAAACGATGACCCGGGACCTGTCGTCAAAATCCCAAAAATATGAAAAAAAAAAAAAAAAAAACGATGACCCGGGACTTGAACTCTGGTCTCAAAAATCCCAAAAGTGTTAAATGTCAGTGCTTAGACCACTAGGCTATAGGAGACAAGTGCAAAACCAAAGTTTGTTGAGTATTTGAACCTCACTACTAAGAAAAATGAGAGGGGGGGAACAGAATCCGACGGCAAAAAAACAGCTGTCGGAATCCGTTCCCCCACCCTCATTTTGAGAGGTTTTGATGAAGTGGCTTAAAAAAAGGCTGATTCAATTTTTTTGTGGATGGAGCTTATCTGCCATCAGTTTAAAGAATATCTTTTGCCTTTTAACCATGATAGGAAAGTATGAAAAAAAAAAAAAAAAACGATGACCCGGGACCTGTCGTCAAAATCCCAAAAATATGAAAAAAATAATTAAAAAAAACGATGACCCGGGACTTGAACTCTGGTCGTCAAAATCCCAAAAGTGTTAAATGTCAGTGCTTAGACCACTAGGCTATATGGGACAAGTGCTAACCAAAAGTTTGTTGAGTATTTGAACGTCACTGCTAAGAAAAATGAGAGGGGGGGAACAGAATCCGACGGCAAAAATCAGCTGTCGGAATCCGTTCCCCCACCCTCATTTTGAGAGGTTTTGATGAAGTGGCTTAAAAAAAGGCTGATTCAATTTTTTTGTGGATGGAGCTTATCTGCCATCAGTTTAAAGATTATCTTTTGCCTTTTAACCATGATAGGAAAGTATGAAAAAAAAAAAAAAAAAAAAAACGATGACCCGGGACCTGTCGTCAAAATCCCAAAAATATGAAAAAAAAAAGAAAAAAAAACGATGACCCGGGACTTGAACTCTGGTCGTCAAAATCCCAAAAGTGTTAAATGTCAGTGCTTAGACCACTAGGCCATAGGGGCACGTGCAAAACAAAAGTTTGTTGAGTATTTGAACCTCACTGCTAAGAAAAATGAGAGGGGGGGGGGAACAGAATCCGACGGCAAAAAAACAGCTGTCGGAATCCGTTCCCCCACCCTCATTTTGAGAGATTTTGATGAAGTGGCTTAAAAAAAGGCTGATTCAATTTTTTTGTGGATGGAGCTTATCTGCCATCAGTTTAAAGAATATCTTTTGCCTTTTAACCATGATAGGAAAGTATGAAAAAAAAAAAAAAAAACGATGACCCGGGACCTGTCGTCAAAATCCCAAAAATATGAAAAAAATAATTAAAAAAAACGATGACCCGGGACTTGAACTCTGGTCGTCAAAATCCCAAAAGTGTTAAATGTCAGTGCTTAGACCACTAGGCTATATGGGACAAGTGCTAACCAAAAGTTTGTTGAGTATTTGAACGTCACTGCTAAGAAAAATGAGAGGGGGGGAACAGAATCCGACGGCAAAAAAACAGCTGTCGGAATCCGTTCCCCCACCCTCATTTTGAGAGGTTTTGATGAAGTGGCTTAAAAAAAGGCTGATTCAATTTTTTTGTGGATGGAGCTTATCTGCCATCAGTTTAAAGAATATCTTTTGCCTTTTAACCATGATAGGAAAGTATGAAAAAAAAAAAAAAAAAAAAAAACGATGACCCGGGACCTGTCGTCAAAATCCCAAAAATATGAAAAAAAAAAAAAAAAAAAAACGATGACCCGGGACTTGAACTCTGGTCGTCAAAAATCCCAAAAGTGTTAAATGTCAGTGCTTAGACCACTAGGCTATAGGAGACAAGTGCAAAACCAAAGTTTGTTGAGTATTTGAACCTCACTAATAAGAAAAATGAGAGGGGGGGGACAGAATCCGACGGCAAAAAAACAGCTGTCGGAATCCGTTCCCCCACCCTTATTTTGAGAGGTTTTGATGAAGTGGCTTAAAAAAAGGCTGATTCAATTTTTTTGTGGATGGAGCTTATCTGCCATCAGTTTAAAGAATATCTTTTGCCTTTTAACCATGATAGGAAAGTATGAAAAAAAAAAAAAAAAACGATGACCCGGGACCTGTCGTCAAAATCCCAAAAGTATGAAAAAAAAACAGAAAAAAAACAATGACCCGGGACTTGAACTCTGGTCTCAAAAATCCCAAAATTGTTAAATGTCAGTGCTTAGACCACTAGGCTATAGGGGACAGATGCAAAACAAAAGTTTGTTGTGTATTTGAACCTCACTGCTAAGAAAAATGAGAGGGGGGGGGGAACAGAATCCGACGGCAAAAAAACAGCTGTCGGAATCCGTTCCCCACCCTCATTTTGAGAGGTTTTGATGAAGTGGCTTAAAAAAAGGCTGATTCAATTTTTTTGTGGATGGAGCTTATCTGCCATCAGTTTAAAGAATATCTTTTGCCTTTTAACCATGATAGGAAAGTATGAAAAAAAAAAAAAAAAAAAAAACGATGACCCGGGACCTGTCGTCAAAATCCCAAAAATATGAAAAAAATAATTAAAAAAAACGATGACCCGGGACTTGAACTCTGGTCGTCAAAATCCCAAAAGTGTTAAATGTCAGTGCTTAGACCACTAGGCTATATGAGACAAGTGCAAAACCAAAGTTTGTTGAGTATTTGAACGTCACTGCTAAGAAAAATGAGAGGGGGGGAACAGAATGCGACGGCAAAAAAACAGCTGTCGGAATCCGTTCCCCCACCCTCATTTTGAGAGGTTTTGATGAAGTGGCTTAAAAAAAGGCTGATTCAATTTTTTTGTGGATGGAGCTTATCTGCCATCAGTTTAAAGAATATCTTTTGCCTTTTAACCATGATAGGAAAGTATGAAAAAAAAAAAAAAAAACGATGACCCGGGACCTGTCGTCAAAATCCCAAAAATATGAAAAAAATAATTAAAAAAAACGATGACCCGGGACTTGAACTCTGGTCGTCAAAATCCCAAAAGTGTTAAATGTCAGTGCTTAGACCACTAGGCTATATGAGACAAGTGCAAAACAAAAGTTTGTTGAGTATTTGAACGTCACTGCTAAGAAAAATGAGAGGGGGGGAACAGAATCCGACGGCAAAAAAACAGCTGTCGGAATCCGTTCCCCCACCCTCATTTTGAGAGGTTTTGATGAAGTGGCTTAAAAAAAGGCTGATTCAATTTTTTTGTGGATGGAGCTTATCTGCCATCAGTTTAAAGAATATCTTTTGCCTTTTAACCATGATAGGAAAGTATGAAAAAAAAAAAAAAAACGATGACCCGGGACCTGTCGTCAAAATCCCAAAAGTATGAAAAAAAACAAAAAAAAAAACGATGACCCGGGACTTGAACTCTGGTCGTCAAAATCCCAAAAGTGTTAAATGTCAGTGCTTAGACCACTAGGCTATATGAGACAAGTGCAAAACCAAAGTTTGTTGAGTATTTGAACCTCACTACTAAGAAAAATGAGAGGGGGGGAACAGAATCCGACGGCAAAAAAACAGCTGTCGGAATCCGTTCCCCCACCCTCATTTTGAGAGGTTTTGATGAAGTGGCTTAAAAAAAGGCTGATTCAATTTTTTTGTGGATGGAGCTTATCTGCCATCAGTTTAAAGAATATCTTTTGCCTTTTAACCATGATAGGAAAGTATGAAAAAAAAAAAAAACAAAAAAAAAAAACGATGACCCGGGACCTGTCGTCAAAATCCCAAAAATATGAAAAAAAAAAAAAAAAAAAAACGATGACCCGGGACTTGAACTCTGGTCGTCAAAAATCCCAAAAGTGTTAAATGTCAGTGCTTAGACCACTAGGCTATAGGAGACAAGTGCAAAACCAAAGTTTGTTGAGTATTTGAACCTCACTAATAAGAAAAATGAGAGGGGGGGGACAGAATCCGACGGCAAAAAAACAGCTGTCGGAATCCGTTCCCCCACCCTTATTTTGAGAGGTTTTGATGAAGTGGCTTAAAAAAAGGCTGATTCAATTTTTTTGTGGATGGAGCTTATCTGCCATCAGTTTAAAGAATATCTTTTGCCTTTTAACCATGATAGGAAAGTATGAAAAAAAAAAAAAAAAACGATGACCCGGGACCTGTCGTCAAAATCCCAAAAGTATGAAAAAAAAACAGAAAAAAAACAATGACCCGGGACTTGAACTCTGGTCTCAAAAATCCCAAAATTGTTAAATGTCAGTGCTTAGACCACTAGGCTATAGGGGACAGATGCAAAACAAAAGTTTGTTGTGTATTTGAACCTCACTGCTAAGAAAAATGAGAGGGGGGGGGGAACAGAATCCGACGGCAAAAAAACAGCTGTCGGAATCCGTTCCCCACCCTCATTTTGAGAGGTTTTGATGAAGTGGCTTAAAAAAAGGCTGATTCAATTTTTTTGTGGATGGAGCTTATCTGCCATCAGTTTAAAGAATATCTTTTGCCTTTTAACCATGATAGGAAAGTATGAAAAAAAAAAAAAAAAAAAAAAACGATGACCCGGGACCTGTCGTCAAAATCCCAAAAGTATGAAAAAAAACAAAAAAAAAACCGATGACCCGGGACTTGAACTCTGGTCGTCAAAATCCCAAAAGTGTTAATTGTCAGTGCTTAGACCACTAGGCTATATGAGACAAGTGCAAAACCAAAGTTTGTTGAGTATTTGAACCTCACTACTAAGAAAAATGAGAGGGGGGGAACAGAATCCGACGGCAAAAAAACAGCTGTCGGAATCCGTTCCCCCACCCTCATTTTGAGAGGTTTTGATGAAGTGGCTTAAAAAAAGGCTGATTCAATTTTTTTGTGGATGGAGCTTATCTGCCATCAGTTTAAAGAATATCTTTTGCCTTTTAACCATGATAGGAAAGTATGAAAAAAAAAAAAAAAATGATGACCCGGGACCTGTCGTCAAAATCCCAAAAATATGAAAAAAAAAAAAAAAAAAACGATGACCCGGGACTTGAACTCTGGTCGTCAAAATCCCAAAAGTGTTAAATGTCAGTGCTTAGACCACTAGGCCATAGGGGCACGTGCAAAACAAAAGTTTGTTGAGTATTTGAACCTCACTGCTAAGAAAAATGAGAGGGGGGGAACAGAATCCGACGGCAAAAAAACAGCTGTCGGAATCCGTTCCCCCACCCTCATTTTGAGAGGTTTTGATGAAGTGGCTTAAAAAAAGGCTGATTCAATTTTTTTGTGGATGGAGCTTATCTGCCATCAGTTTAAAGAATATCTTTTGCCTTTTAACCATGATAGGAAAGTATGAAAAAAAAAAAAAACAAAAAAAAAAAACGATGACCCGGGACCTGTCGTCAAAATCCCAAAAATATGAAAAAAAAAAAAAAAAAAAAACGATGACCCGGGACTTGAACTCTGGTCGTCAAAAATCCCAAAAGTGTTAAATGTCAGTGCTTAGACCACTAGGCTATAGGAGACAAGTGCAAAACCAAAGTTTGTTGAGTATTTGAACCTCACTAATAAGAAAAATGAGAGGGGGGGGACAGAATCCGACGGCAAAAAAACAGCTGTCGGAATCCGTTCCCCCACCCTTATTTTGAGAGGTTTTGATGAAGTGGCTTAAAAAAAGGCTGATTCAATTTTTTTGTGGATGGAGCTTATCTGCCATCAGTTTAAAGAATATCTTTTGCCTTTTAACCATGATAGGAAAGTATGAAAAAAAAAAAAAAAAACGATGACCCGGGACCTGTCGTCAAAATCCCAAAAGTATGAAAAAAAAACAGAAAAAAAACAATGACCCGGGACTTGAACTCTGGTCTCAAAAATCCCAAAATTGTTAAATGTCAGTGCTTAGACCACTAGGCTATAGGGGACAGATGCAAAACAAAAGTTTGTTGTGTATTTGAACCTCACTGCTAAGAAAAATGAGAGGGGGGGGGGAACAGAATCCGACGGCAAAAAAACAGCTGTCGGAATCCGTTCCCCACCCTCATTTTGAGAGGTTTTGATGAAGTGGCTTAAAAAAAGGCTGATTCAATTTTTTTGTGGATGGAGCTTATCTGCCATCAGTTTAAAGAATATCTTTTGCCTTTTAACCATGATAGGAAAGTATGAAAAAAAAAAAAAAAAAAAAAACGATGACCCGGGACCTGTCGTCAAAATCCCAAAAGTATGAAAAAAAACAAAAAAAAAACCGATGACCCGGGACTTGAACTCTGGTCGTCAAAATCCCAAAAGTGTTAATTGTCAGTGCTTAGACCACTAGGCTATATGAGACAAGTGCAAAACCAAAGTTTGTTGAGTATTTGAACCTCACTACTAAGAAAAATGAGAGGGGGGGAACAGAATCCGACGGCAAAAAAACAGCTGTCGGAATCCGTTCCCCCACCCTCATTTTGAGAGGTTTTGATGAAGTGGCTTAAAAAAGGCTGATTCAATTTTTTTGTGGATGGAGCTTATCTGCCATCAGTTTAAAGAATATCTTTTGCCTTTTAACCATGATAGGAAAGTATGAAAAAAAAAAAAAAGAAAAAAAAAAACGATGACCCGGGACCTGTCGTCAAAATCCCAAAAATATGAAAAAAAAAAAAAAAAAAACGATGACCCGGGACTTGAACTCTGGTCTCAAAAATCCCAAAAGTGTTAAATGTCAGTGCTTAGACCACTAGGCTATAGGAGACAAGTGCAAAACCAAAGTTTGTTGAGTATTTGAACCTCACTACTAAGAAAAATGAGAGGGGGGGAACAGAATCCGACGGCAAAAAAACAGCTGTCGGAATCCGTTCCCCCACCCTCATTTTGAGAGGTTTTGATGAAGTGGCTTAAAAAAAGGCTGATTCAATTTTTTTGTGGATGGAGCTTATCTGCCATCAGTTTAAAGAATATCTTTTGCCTTTTAACCATGATAGGAAAGTATGAAAAAAAAAAAAAAAAACGATGACCCGGGACCTGTCGTCAAAATCCCAAAAATATGAAAAAAATAATTAAAAAAAACGATGACCCGGGACTTGAACTCTGGTCGTCAAAATCCCAAAAGTGTTAAATGTCAGTGCTTAGACCACTAGGCTATATGGGACAAGTGCTAACCAAAAGTTTGTTGAGTATTTGAACGTCACTGCTAAGAAAAATGAGAGGGGGGGAACAGAATCCGACGGCAAAAAAACAGCTGTCGGAATCCGTTCCCCCACCCTCATTTTGAGAGGTTTTGATGAAGTGGCTTAAAAAAAGGCTGATTCAATTTTTTTGTGGATGGAGCTTATCTGCCATCAGTTTAAAGATTATCTTTTGCCTTTTAACCATGATAGGAAAGTATGAAAAAAAAAAAAAAAAAAAAAACGATGACCCGGGACCTGTCGTCAAAATCCCAAAAATATGAAAAAAAAAAGAAAAAAAAACGATGACCCGGGACTTGAACTCTGGTCGTCAAAATCCCAAAAGTGTTAAATGTCAGTGCTTAGACCACTAGGCCATAGGGGCACGTGCAAAACAAAAGTTTGTTGAGTATTTGAACCTCACTGCTAAGAAAAATGAGAGGGGGGGGGGAACAGAATCCGACGGCAAAAAAACAGCTGTCGGAATCCGTTCCCCCACCCTCATTTTGAGAGATTTTGATGAAGTGGCTTAAAAAAAGGCTGATTCAATTTTTTTGTGGATGGAGCTTATCTGCCATCAGTTTAAAGAATATCTTTTGCCTTTTAACCATGATAGGAAAGTATGAAAAAAAAAAAAAAAAACGATGACCCGGGACCTGTCGTCAAAATCCCAAAAATATGAAAAAAATAATTAAAAAAAACGATGACCCGGGACTTGAACTCTGGTCGTCAAAATCCCAAAAGTGTTAAATGTCAGTGCTTAGACCACTAGGCTATATGGGACAAGTGCTAACCAAAAGTTTGTTGAGTATTTGAACGTCACTGCTAAGAAAAATGAGAGGGGGGGAACAGAATCCGACGGCAAAAAAACAGCTGTCGGAATCCGTTCCCCCACCCTCATTTTGAGAGGTTTTGATGAAGTGGCTTAAAAAAAGGCTGATTCAATTTTTTTGTGGATGGAGCTTATCTGCCATCAGTTTAAAGAATATCTTTTGCCTTTTAACCATGATAGGAAAGTATGAAAAAAAAACAAAACAAAAAAAACGATGACCCGGGACCTGTCGTCAAAATCCCAAAAATATGAAAAAAAAAAAAAAAAAAAACGATGACCCGGGACTTGAACTCTGGTCGTCAAAATCCCAAAAGTGTTAAATGTCAGTGCTTAGACCACTAGGCTATATGAGACAAGTGCAAAACCAAAGTTTGTTGAGTATTTGAACGTCACTGCTAAGAAAAATGAGAGGGGGGGAACAGAATGCGACGGCAAAAAAACAGCTGTCGGAATCCGTTCCCCCACCCTCATTTTGAGAGGTTTTGATGAAGTGGCTTAAAAAAAGGCTGATTCAATTTTTTTGTGGATGGAGCTTATCTGCCATCAGTTTAAAGAATATCTTTTGCCTTTTAACCATGATAGGAAAGTATGAAAAAAAAAAAAAAAAACGATGACCCGGGACCTGTCGTCAAAATCCCAAAAATATGAAAAAAATAATTAAAAAAAACGATGACCCGGGACTTGAACTCTGGTCGTCAAAATCCCAAAAGTGTTAAATGTCAGTGCTTAGACCACTAGGCTATATGAGACAAGTGCAAAACAAAAGTTTGTTGAGTATTTGAACGTCACTGCTAAGAAAAATGAGAGGGGGGGAACAGAATCCGACGGCAAAAAAACAGCTGTCGGAATCCGTTCCCCCACCCTCATTTTGAGAGGTTTTGATGAAGTGGCTTAAAAAAAGGCTGATTCAATTTTTTTGTGGATGGAGCTTATCTGCCATCAGTTTAAAGAATATCTTTTGCCTTTTAACCATGATAGGAAAGTATGAAAAAAAAAAAAAAAACGATGACCCGGGACCTGTCGTCAAAATCCCAAAAGTATGAAAAAAAACAAAAAAAAAAACGATGACCCGGGACTTGAACTCTGGTCGTCAAAATCCCAAAAGTGTTAAATGTCAGTGCTTAGACCACTAGGCTATATGAGACAAGTGCAAAACCAAAGTTTGTTGAGTATTTGAACCTCACTACTAAGAAAAATGAGAGGGGGGGAACAGAATCCGACGGCAAAAAAACAGCTGTCGGAATCCGTTCCCCCACCCTCATTTTGAGAGGTTTTGATGAAGTGGCTTAAAAAAAGGCTGATTCAATTTTTTTGTGGATGGAGCTTATCTGCCATCAGTTTAAAGAATATCTTTTGCCTTTTAACCATGATAGGAAAGTATGAAAAAAAAAAAAAACAAAAAAAAAAAACGATGACCCGGGACCTGTCGTCAAAATCCCAAAAATATGAAAAAAAAAAAAAAAAAAAAACGATGACCCGGGACTTGAACTCTGGTCGTCAAAAATCCCAAAAGTGTTAAATGTCAGTGCTTAGACCACTAGGCTATAGGAGACAAGTGCAAAACCAAAGTTTGTTGAGTATTTGAACCTCACTAATAAGAAAAATGAGAGGGGGGGGACAGAATCCGACGGCAAAAAAACAGCTGTCGGAATCCGTTCCCCCACCCTTATTTTGAGAGGTTTTGATGAAGTGGCTTAAAAAAAGGCTGATTCAATTTTTTTGTGGATGGAGCTTATCTGCCATCAGTTTAAAGAATATCTTTTGCCTTTTAACCATGATAGGAAAGTATGAAAAAAAAAAAAAAAAACGATGACCCGGGACCTGTCGTCAAAATCCCAAAAGTATGAAAAAAAAACAGAAAAAAAACAATGACCCGGGACTTGAACTCTGGTCTCAAAAATCCCAAAATTGTTAAATGTCAGTGCTTAGACCACTAGGCTATAGGGGACAGATGCAAAACAAAAGTTTGTTGTGTATTTGAACCTCACTGCTAAGAAAAATGAGAGGGGGGGGGGAACAGAATCCGACGGCAAAAAAACAGCTGTCGGAATCCGTTCCCCACCCTCATTTTGAGAGGTTTTGATGAAGTGGCTTAAAAAAAGGCTGATTCAATTTTTTTGTGGATGGAGCTTATCTGCCATCAGTTTAAAGAATATCTTTTGCCTTTTAACCATGATAGGAAAGTATGAAAAAAAAAAAAAAAAAAAAAAAACGATGACCCGGGACCTGTCGTCAAAATCCCAAAAATATGAAAAAAAAAAAAAAAACCCGATGACCCGGGACTTGAACTCTGGTCGTCAAAATCCCAAAAGTGTTAAAAGTCAGTGCTTAGACCACTAGGCCATATGGGCACGTGCAAAACAAAAGTTTGTTGAGTATTTGAACCTCACTGCTAAGAAAAATGAGAGGGGGGGAACAGAATCCGACGGCAAAAAAACAGCTGTCGGAATCCGTTCCCCCACCCTCATTTTGAGAGGTTTTGATGAAGTGGCTTAAAAAAAGGCTGATTCAATTTTTTTGTGGATGGAGCTTATCTGCCATCAGTTTAAAGAATATCTTTTGCCTTTTAACCATGATAGGAAAGTATGAAAAAAAAAAAAAAAACGATGACCCGGGACCTGTCGTCAAAATCCCAAAAGTATGAAAAAAAAAAAAAAAAAAAACGATGACCCGGGACTTGAACTCTGGTCGTCAAAATCCCAAAAGTGTTAAATGTCAGTGCTTAGACCACTAGGCTATATGAGACAAGTGCAAAACCAAAGTTTGTTGAGTATTTGAACCTCACTACTAAGAAAAATGAGAGGGGGGGGGGAACAGAATCCGACGGCAAAAAAACAGCTGTCGGAATCCGTTCCCCACCCTCATTTTGAGAGGTTTTGATGAAGTGGCTTAAAAAAAGGCTGATTCAATTTTTTTGTGGATGGAGCTTATCTGCCATCAGTTTAAAGAATATCTTTTGCCTTTTAACCATGATAGGAAAGTATGAAAAAAAAAACGAAAAAAAAAAACGATGACCCGGGACCTGTCGTCAAAATCCCAAAAATATGAAAAAAAAAAAGAAAAAAAACGATGACCCGGGACTTGAACTCTGGTCGTCAAAATCCCAAAAGTGTTAAATGTCAGTGCTTAGACCACTAGGCCATAGGGGCACGTGCAAAACAAAAGTTTGTTGAGTATTTGAACCTCACTGCTAAGAAAAATGAGAGGGGGGGAACAGAATCCGACGGCAAAAAAACAGCTGTCGGAATCCGTTCCCCCACCCTCATTTTGAGAGGTTTTGATGAAGTGGCTTAAAAAAAGGCTGATTCAATTTTTTTGTGGATGGAGCTTATCTGCCATCAGTTTAAAGAATATCTTTTGCCTTTTAACCATGATAGGAAAGTATGAAAAAAAAAAAAAAAAAAAAACGATGACCCGGGACCTGTCGTCAAAATCCCAAAAGTATGAAAAAAAAAAAAAAAAAAAACGATGACCCGGGACTTGAACTCTGGTCTCAAAAATCCCAAAAGTGTTAAATGTCAGTGCTTAGACCACTAGGCTATAGGAGACAAGTGCAAAACCAAAGTTTGTTGAGTATTTGAACCTCACTACTAAGAAAAATGAGAGGGGGGGAACAGAATCCGACGGCAAAAAAACAGCTGTCGGAATCCGTTCCCCCACCCTCATTTTGAGAGGTTTTGATGAAGTGGCTTAAAAAAAGGCTGATTCAATTTTTTTGTGGATGGAGCTTATCTGCCATCAGTTTAAAGAATATCTTTTGCCTTTTAACCATGATAGGAAAGTATGAAAAAAAAAAAAAAAACGATGACCCGGGACCTGTCGTCAAAATCCCAAAAGTATGAAAAAAAACAAAAAAAAAAACGATGACCCGGGACTTGAACTCTGGTCGTCAAAATCCCAAAAGTGTTAAATGTCAGTGCTTAGACCACTAGGCTATATGAGACAAGTGCAAAACCAAAGTTTGTTGAGTATTTGAACCTCACTACTAAGAAAAATGAGAGGGGGGGAACAGAATCCGACGGCAAAAAAACAGCTGTCGGAATCCGTTCCCCCACCCTCATTTTGAGAGGTTTTGATGAAGTGGCTTAAAAAAAGGCTGATTCAATTTTTTTGTGGATGGAGCTTATCTGCCATCAGTTTAAAGAATATCTTTTGCCTTTTAACCATGATAGGAAAGTATGAAAAAAAAAAAAAAAAAAAAACGATGACCCGGGACCTGTCGTCAAAATCCCAAAAGTATGAAAAAAAAAAAAAAAAAAAACGATGACCCGGGACTTGAACTCTGGTCTCAAAAATCCCAAAAGTGTTAAATGTCAGTGCTTAGACCACTAGGCTATAGGAGACAAGTGCAAAACCAAAGTTTGTTGAGTATTTGAACCTCACTACTAAGAAAAATGAGAGGGGGGGAACAGAATCCGACGGCAAAAAAACAGCTGTCGGAATCCGTTCCCCCACCCTCATTTTGAGAGGTTTTGATGAAGTGGCTTAAAAAAAGGCTGATTCAATTTTTTTGTGGATGGAGCTTATCTGCCATCAGTTTAAAGAATATCTTTTGCCTTTTAACCATGATAGGAAAGTATGAAAAAAAAAAAAAAAAACGATGACCCGGGACCTGTCGTCAAAATCCCAAAAATATGAAAAAAAAAAAAAAAAAAACGATGACCCGGGACTTGAACTCTGGTCGTCAAAATCCCAAAAGTGTTAAATGTCAGTGCTTAGACCACTAGGCTATATGGGACAAGTGCTAACCAAAAGTTTGTTGAGTATTTGAACGTCACTGCTAAGAAAAATGAGAGGGGGGGAACAGAATCCGACGGCAAAAAAACAGCTGTCGGAATCCGTTCCCCCACCCTCATTTTGAGAGGTTTTGATGAAGTGGCTTAAAAAAAGGCTGATTCAATTTTTTTGTGGATGGAGCTTAACTGCAATCAGTTTAAAGAATATATTTTGCCTCTTAACCATGATAGGAAAGTATGAAAAAAAAAAAAAAAACGATGACCCGGGACCTGTCGTCAAAATCCCAAAAGTATGAAAAAAAAACAGAAAAAAAACGATGACCCGGGACTTGAACTCTGGTCTCAAAAATCCCAAAATTGTTAAATGTCAGTGCTTAGACCACTAGGCTATAGGGGACAGATGCAAAACAAAAGTTTGTTGTGTATTTGAACCTCACAGCTAAGAAAAATGAGAGGGGGGGGGGAACAGAATCCGACGGCAAAAAAACAGCTGTCGGAATCCGTTCCCCACCCTCATTTTGAGAGGTTTTGATGAAGTGGCTTAAAAAAAGACTGATTCAATTTTTTTGTGGATGGAGCTTATCTGCCATCAGTTTAAAGAATATCTTTTGCCTTTTAACCATGATAGGAAAGTATGAAAAAAAAAAAAAAAAAAAAAACGATGACCCGGGACCTGTCGTCAAAATCCCAAAAGTATGAAAAAAAACAAAAAAAAAACCGATGACCCGGGACTTGAACTCTGGTCGTCAAAATCCCAAAAGTGTTAAATGTCAGTGCTTAGACCACTAGGCTATATGAGACAAGTGCAAAACCAAAGTTTGTTGAGTATTTGAACCTCACTACTAAGAAAAATGAGAGGGGGGGAACAGAATCCGACGGCAAAAAAACAGCTGTCGGAATCCGTTCCCCCACCCTCATTTTGAGAGGTTTTGATGAAGTGGCTTAAAAAAAGGCTGATTCAATTTTTTTGTGGATGGAGCTTATCTGCCATCAGTTTAAAGAATATCTTTTGCCTTTTAACCATGATAGGAAAGTATGAAAAAAAAAAAAAAAATGATGACCCGGGACCTGTCGTCAAAATCCCAAAAATATGAAAAAAAAAAAAAAAAAAACGATGACCCGGGACTTGAACTCTGGTCGTCAAAATTCCAAAAGTGTTAAATGTCAGTGCTTAGACCACTAGGCCATAGGGGCACGTGCAAAACAAAAGTTTGTTGAGTATTTGAACCTCACTGCTAAGAAAAATGAGAGGGGGGGAACAGAATCCGACGGCAAAAAAACAGCTGTCGGAATCCGTTCCCCCACCCTCATTTTGAGAGGTTTTGATGAAGTGGCTTAAAAAAAGGCTGATTCAATTTTTTTGTGGATGGAGCTTATCTGACATCAGTTTAAAGAATATCTTTTGCCTTTTAACCATGATAGGAAAGTATGAAAAAAAAAAAAAAAACGATGACCCGGGACCTGTCGTCAAAATCCCAAAAGTATGAAAAAAAAACAAAAAAAAAAACGATGACCCGGGACTTGAACTCTGGTCGTCAAAATCCCAAAAGTGTTAAATGTCAGTGCTTAGACCACTAGGCTATATGAGACAAGTGCAAAACCAAAGTTTGTTGAGTATTTGAACCTCACTACTAAGAAAAATGAGAGGGGGGGAACAGAATCCGACGGCAAAAAAACAGCTGTCGGAATCCGTTCCCCCACCCTCATTTTGAGAGGTTTTGATGAAGTGGCTTAAAAAAGGCTGATTCAATTTTTTTGTGGATGGAGCTTATCTGCCATCAGTTTAAAGAATATCTTTTGCCTTTTAACCATGATAGGAAAGTATGAAAAAAAAAAAAAAGAAAAAAAAAAACGATGACCCGGGACCTGTCGTCAAAATCCCAAAAATATGAAAAAAAAAAAAAAAAAAACGATGACCCGGGACTTGAACTCTGGTCTCAAAAATCCCAAAAGTGTTAAATGTCAGTGCTTAGACCACTAGGCTATAGGAGACAAGTGCAAAACCAAAGTTTGTTGAGTATTTGAACCTCACTACTAAGAAAAATGAGAGGGGGGGAACAGAATCCGACGGCAAAAAAACAGCTGTCGGAATCCGTTCCCCCACCCTCATTTTGAGAGGTTTTGATGAAGTGGCTTAAAAAAAGGCTGATTCAATTTTTTTGTGGATGGAGCTTATCTGCCATCAGTTTAAAGAATATCTTTTGCCTTTTAACCATGATAGGAAAGTATGAAAAAAAAAAAAAAAAACGATGACCCGGGACCTGTCGTCAAAATCCCAAAAATATGAAAAAAATAATTAAAAAAAACGATGACCCGGGACTTGAACTCTGGTCGTCAAAATCCCAAAAGTGTTAAATGTCAGTGCTTAGACCACTAGGCTATATGGGACAAGTGCTAACCAAAAGTTTGTTGAGTATTTGAACGTCACTGCTAAGAAAAATGAGAGGGGGGGAACAGAATCCGACGGCAAAAATCAGCTGTCGGAATCCGTTCCCCCACCCTCATTTTGAGAGGTTTTGATGAAGTGGCTTAAAAAAAGGCTGATTCAATTTTTTTGTGGATGGAGCTTATCTGCCATCAGTTTAAAGATTATCTTTTGCCTTTTAACCATGATAGGAAAGTATGAAAAAAAAAAAAAAAAAAAAAACGATGACCCGGGACCTGTCGTCAAAATCCCAAAAATATGAAAAAAAAAAGAAAAAAAAACGATGACCCGGGACTTGAACTCTGGTCGTCAAAATCCCAAAAGTGTTAAATGTCAGTGCTTAGACCACTAGGCCATAGGGGCACGTGCAAAACAAAAGTTTGTTGAGTATTTGAACCTCACTGCTAAGAAAAATGAGAGGGGGGGGGGAACAGAATCCGACGGCAAAAAAACAGCTGTCGGAATCCGTTCCCCCACCCTCATTTTGAGAGATTTTGATGAAGTGGCTTAAAAAAAGGCTGATTCAATTTTTTTGTGGATGGAGCTTATCTGCCATCAGTTTAAAGAATATCTTTTGCCTTTTAACCATGATAGGAAAGTATGAAAAAAAAAAAAAAAAACGATGACCCGGGACCTGTCGTCAAAATCCCAAAAATATGAAAAAAATAATTAAAAAAAACGATGACCCGGGACTTGAACTCTGGTCGTCAAAATCCCAAAAGTGTTAAATGTCAGTGCTTAGACCACTAGGCTATATGGGACAAGTGCTAACCAAAAGTTTGTTGAGTATTTGAACGTCACTGCTAAGAAAAATGAGAGGGGGGGAACAGAATCCGACGGCAAAAAAACAGCTGTCGGAATCCGTTCCCCCACCCTCATTTTGAGAGGTTTTGATGAAGTGGCTTAAAAAAAGGCTGATTCAATTTTTTTGTGGATGGAGCTTATCTGCCATCAGTTTAAAGAATATCTTTTGCCTTTTAACCATGATAGGAAAGTATGAAAAAAAAACAAAACAAAAAAAACGATGACCCGGGACCTGTCGTCAAAATCCCAAAAATATGAAAAAAAAAAAAAAAAAAACGATGACCCGGGACTTGAACTCTGGTCGTCAAAATCCCAAAAGTGTTAAATGTCAGTGCTTAGACCACTAGGCCATAGGGGCACGTGCAAAACAAAAGTTTGTTGAGTATTTGAACCTCACTGCTAAGAAAAATGAGAGGGGGGGAACAGAATCCGACGGCAAAAAAACAGCTGTCGGAATCCGTTCCCCCACCCTCATTTTGAGAGGTTTTGATGAAGTGGCTTAAAAAAAGGCTGATTCAATTTTTTTGTGGATGGAGCTTATCTGCCATCAGTTTAAAGAATATCTTTTGCCTTTTAACCATGATAGGAAAGTATGAAAAAAAAAAAAAAAACGATGACCCGGGACCTGTCGTCAAAATCCCAAAAGTATGAAAAAAAACACAAAAAAAACCGATGACCCGGGACTTGAACTCTGGTCGTCAAAATCCCAAAAGTGTTAAATGTCAGTGCTTAGACCACTAGGCTATATGAGACAAGTGCAAAACCAAAGTTTGTTGAGTATTTGAACCTCACTACTAAGAAAAATGAGAGGGGGGGAACAGAATCCGACGGCAAAAAAACAGCTGTCGGAATCCGTTCCCCCACCCTCATTTTGAGAGGTTTTGATGAAGTGGCTTAAAAAAAGGCTGATTCAATTTTTTTGTGGATGGAGCTTATCTGCCATCAGTTTAAAGAATATCTTTTGCCTTTTAACCATGATAGGAAAGTATGAAAAAAAAAAAAAAAAACGATGACCCGGGACCTGTCGTCAAAATCCCAAAAATATGAAAAAAAAAAAAAAAAAACGATGACCCGGGACTTGAACTCTGGTCTCAAAAATCCCAAAAGTGTTAAATGTCAGTGCTTAGACCACTAGGCTATAGGAGACAAGTGCAAAACCAAAGTTTGTTGAGTATTTGAACCTCACTACTAAGAAAAATGAGAGGGGGGGAACAGAATCCGACGGCAAAAAAACAGCTGTCGGAATCCGTTCCCCCACCCTCATTTTGAGAGGTTTTGATGAAGTGGCTTAAAAAAAGGCTGATTCAATTTTTTTGTGGATGGAGCTTATCTGCCATCAGTTTAAAGAATATCTTTTGCCTTTTAACCATGATAGGAAAGTATGAAAAAAAAAAAAAAAATGATGACCCGGGACCTGTCGTCAAAATCCCAAAAATATGAAAAAAAAAAAAAAAAAAACGATGACCCGGGACTTGAACTCTGGTCGTCAAAATCCCAAAAGTGTTAAATGTCAGTGCTTAGACCACTAGGCCATAGGGGCACGTGCAAAACAAAAGTTTGTTGAGTATTTGAACCTCACTGCTAAGAAAAATGAGAGGGGGGGAACAGAATCCGACGGCAAAAAAACAGCTGTCGGAATCCGTTCCCCCACCCTCATTTTGAGAGGTTTTGATGAAGTGGCTTAAAAAAAGGCTGATTCAATTTTTTTGTGGATGGAGCTTATCTGACATCAGTTTAAAGAATATCTTTTGCCTTTTAACCATGATAGGAAAGTATGAAAAAAAAAAAAAAAACGATGACCCGGGACCTGTCGTCAAAATCCCAAAAGTATGAAAAAAAAACAAAAAAAAAAACGATGACCCGGGACTTGAACTCTGGTCGTCAAAATCCCAAAAGTGTTAAATGTCAGTGCTTAGACCACTAGGCTATATGAGACAAGTGCAAAACCAAAGTTTGTTGAGTATTTGAACCTCACTACTAAGAAAAATGAGAGGGGGGGAACAGAATCCGACGGCAAAAAAACAGCTGTCGGAATCCGTTCCCCCACCCTCATTTTGAGAGGTTTTGATGAAGTGGCTTAAAAAAGGCTGATTCAATTTTTTTGTGGATGGAGCTTATCTGCCATCAGTTTAAAGAATATCTTTTGCCTTTTAACCATGATAGGAAAGTATGAAAAAAAAAAAAAAACAAAAAAAAAACGATGACCCGGGACCTGTCGTCAAAATCCCAAAAATATGAAAAAAAAAAAGAAAAAAAACGATGACCCGGGACTTGAACTCTGGTCTCAAAAATCCCAAAAGTGTTAAATGTCAGTGCTTAGACCACTAGGCTATAGGAGACAAGTGCAAAACCAAAGTTTGTTGAGTATTTGAACCTCACTACTAAGAAAAATGAGAGGGGGGGAACAGAATCCGACGGCAAAAAAACAGCTGTCGGAATCCGTTCCCCCACCCTCATTTTGAGAGGTTTTGATGAAGTGGCTTAAAAAAAGGCTGATTCAATTTTTTTGTGGATGGAGCTTATCTGCCATCAGTTTAAAGAATATCTTTTGCCTTTTAACCATGATAGGAAAGTATGAAAAAAAAAAAAAAAAACGATGACCCGGGACCTGTCGTCAAAATCCCAAAAATATGAAAAAAATAATTAAAAAAAACGATGACCCGGGACTTGAACTCTGGTCGTCAAAATCCCAAAAGTGTTAAATGTCAGTGCTTAGACCACTAGGCTATATGGGACAAGTGCTAACCAAAAGTTTGTTGAGTATTTGAACGTCACTGCTAAGAAAAATGAGAGGGGGGGAACAGAATCCGACGGCAAAAAAACAGCTGTCGGAATCCGTTCCCCCACCCTCATTTTGAGAGGTTTTGATGAAGTGGCTTAAAAAAAGGCTGATTCAATTTTTTTGTGGATGGAGCTTATCTGCCATCAGTTTAAAGATTATCTTTTGCCTTTTAACCATGATAGGAAAGTATGAAAAAAAAAAAAAAAAAAAAAACGATGACCCGGGACCTGTCGTCAAAATCCCAAAAATATGAAAAAAAAAAGAAAAAAAAACGATGACCCGGGACTTGAACTCTGGTCGTCAAAATCCCAAAAGTGTTAAATGTCAGTGCTTAGACCACTAGGCCATAGGGGCACGTGCAAAACAAAAGTTTGTTGAGTATTTGAACCTCACTGCTAAGAAAAATGAGAGGGGGGGGGGAACAGAATCCGACGGCAAAAAAACAGCTGTCGGAATCCGTTCCCCCACCCTCATTTTGAGAGATTTTGATGAAGTGGCTTAAAAAAAGGCTGATTCAATTTTTTTGTGGATGGAGCTTATCTGCCATCAGTTTAAAGAATATCTTTTGCCTTTTAACCATGATAGGAAAGTATGAAAAAAAAAAAAAAAAACGATGACCCGGGACCTGTCGTCAAAATCCCAAAAATATGAAAAAAATAATTAAAAAAAACGATGACCCGGGACTTGAACTCTGGTCGTCAAAATCCCAAAAGTGTTAAATGTCAGTGCTTAGACCACTAGGCTATATGGGACAAGTGCTAACCAAAAGTTTGTTGAGTATTTGAACGTCACTGCTAAGAAAAATGAGAGGGGGGGAACAGAATCCGACGGCAAAAAAACAGCTGTCGGAATCCGTTCCCCCACCCTCATTTTGAGAGGTTTTGATGAAGTGGCTTAAAAAAAGGCTGATTCAATTTTTTTGTGGATGGAGCTTATCTGCCATCAGTTTAAAGAATATCTTTTGCCTTTTAACCATGATAGGAAAGTATGAAAAAAAAAAAAAAAAACGATGACCCGGGACCTGTCGTCAAAATCCCAAAAATATGAAAAAAATAATTTAAAAAAACGATGACCCGGGACTTGAACTCTGGTCGTCAAAATCCCAAAAGTGTTAAATGTCAGTGCTTAGACCACTAGCCTATATGGGACAAGTGCTAACCAAAAGTTTGTTGAGTATTTGAACGTCACTGCTAAGAAAAATGAGAGGGGGGGAACAGAATCCGACGGCAAAAAAACAGCTGTCGGAATCCGTTCCCCCACCCTCATTTTGAGAGGTTTTGATGAAGTGGCTTAAAAAAAGGCTGATTCAATTTTTTTGTGGATGGAGCTTAACTGCCATCAGTTTAAAGAATATATTTTGCCTTTTAACCATGATAGGAAAGTATGAAAAAAAAAAAAAAAACGATGACCCGGGACCTGTCGTCAAAATCCCAAAAGTATGAAAAAAAAACAGAAAAAAAACGATGACCCGGGACTTGAACTCTGGTCTCAAAAATCCCAAAATTGTTAAATGTCAGTGCTTAGACCACTAGGCTATAGGGGACAGATGCAAAACAAAAGTTTGTTGTGTATTTGAACCTCACTGCTAAGAAAAATGAGAGGGGGGGGGGAACAGAATCCGACGGCAAAAAAACAGCTGTCGGAATCCGTTCCCCACCCTCATTTTGAGAGGTTTTGATGAAGTGGCTTAAAAAAAGGCTGATTCAATTTTTTTGTGGATGGAGCTTATCTGCCATCAGTTTAAAGAATATCTTTTGCCTTTTAACCATGATAGGAAAGTATGAAAAAAAAAAAAAAAACGATGACCCGGGACCTGTCGTCAAAATCCCAAAAGTATGAAAAAAAACACAAAAAAAAACGATGACCCGGGACTTGAACTCTGGTCGTCAAAATCCCAAAAGTGTTAAATGTCAGTGCTTAGACCACTAGGCTATATGAGACAAGTGCAAAACCAAAGTTTGTTGAGTATTTGAACCTCACTACTAAGAAAAATGAGAGGGGGGGAACAGAATCCGACGGCAAAAAAACAGCTGTCGGAATCCGTTCCCCCACCCTCATTTTGAGAGGTTTTGATGAAGTGGCTTAAAAAAAGGCTGATTCAATTTTTTTGTGGATGGAGCTTATCTGCCATCAGTTTAAAGAATATCTTTTGCCTTTTAACCATGATAGGAAAGTATGAAAAAAAAAAAAAAAAACGATGACCCGGGACCTGTCGTCAAAATCCCAAAAATATGAAAAAAAAAAAAAAAAAACGATGACCCGGGACTTGAACTCTGGTCTCAAAAATCCCAAAAGTGTTAAATGTCAGTGCTTAGACCACTAGGCTATAGGAGACAAGTGCAAAACCAAAGTTTGTTGAGTATTTGAACCTCACTACTAAGAAAAATGAGAGGGGGGGAACAGAATCCGACGGCAAAAAAACAGCTGTCGGAATCCGTTCCCCCACCCTCATTTTGAGAGGTTTTGATGAAGTGGCTTAAAAAAAGGCTGATTCAATTTTTTTGTGGATGGAGCTTATCTGCCATCAGTTTAAAGAATATCTTTTGCCTTTTAACCATGATAGGAAAGTATGAAAAAAAAAAAAAAAATGATGACCCGGGACCTGTCGTCAAAATCCCAAAAATATGAAAAAAAAAAAAAAAAAAACGATGACCCGGGACTTGAACTCTGGTCGTCAAAATCCCAAAAGTGTTAAATGTCAGTGCTTAGACCACTAGGCCATAGGGGCACGTGCAAAACAAAAGTTTGTTGAGTATTTGAACCTCACTGCTAAGAAAAATGAGAGGGGGGGAACAGAATCCGACGGCAAAAAAACAGCTGTCGGAATCCGTTCCCCCACCCTCATTTTGAGAGGTTTTGATGAAGTGGCTTAAAAAAAGGCTGATTCAATTTTTTTGTGGATGGAGCTTATCTGACATCAGTTTAAAGAATATCTTTTGCCTTTTAACCATGATAGGAAAGTATGAAAAAAAAAAAAAAAACGATGACCCGGGACCTGTCGTCAAAATCCCAAAAGTATGAAAAAAAAACAAAAAAAAAAACGATGACCCGGGACTTGAACTCTGGTCGTCAAAATCCCAAAAGTGTTAAATGTCAGTGCTTAGACCACTAGGCTATATGAGACAAGTGCAAAACCAAAGTTTGTTGAGTATTTGAACCTCACTACTAAGAAAAATGAGAGGGGGGGAACAGAATCCGACGGCAAAAAAACAGCTGTCGGAATCCGTTCCCCCACCCTCATTTTGAGAGGTTTTGATGAAGTGGCTTAAAAAAGGCTGATTCAATTTTTTTGTGGATGGAGCTTATCTGCCATCAGTTTAAAGAATATCTTTTGCCTTTTAACCATGATAGGAAAGTATGAAAAAAAAAAAAAAAAAAAAAAAAAACGATGACCCGGGACCTGTCGTCAAAATCCCAAAAATATGAAAAAAAAAAAGAAAAAAAACGATGACCCGGGACTTGAACTCTGGTCTCAAAAATCCCAAAAGTGTTAAATGTCAGTGCTTAGACCACTAGGCTATAGGAGACAAGTGCAAAACCAAAGTTTGTTGAGTATTTGAACCTCACTACTAAGAAAAATGAGAGGGGGGGAACAGAATCCGACGGCAAAAAAACAGCTGTCGGAATCCGTTCCCCCACCCTCATTTTGAGAGGTTTTGATGAAGTGGCTTAAAAAAAGGCTGATTCAATTTTTTTGTGGATGGAGCTTATCTGCCATCAGTTTAAAGAATATCTTTTGCCTTTTAACCATGATAGGAAAGTATGAAAAAAAAAAAAAAAAACGATGACCCGGGACCTGTCGTCAAAATCCCAAAAATATGAAAAAAATAATTAAAAAAAACGATGACCCGGGACTTGAACTCTGGTCGTCAAAATCCCAAAAGTGTTAAATGTCAGTGCTTAGACCACTAGGCTATATGGGACAAGTGCTAACCAAAAGTTTGTTGAGTATTTGAACGTCACTGCTAAGAAAAATGAGAGGGGGGGAACAGAATCCGACGGCAAAAAAACAGCTGTCGGAATCCGTTCCCCCACCCTCATTTTGAGAGGTTTTGATGAAGTGGCTTAAAAAAAGGCTGATTCAATTTTTTTGTGGATGGAGCTTATCTGCCATCAGTTTAAAGATTATCTTTTGCCTTTTAACCATGATAGGAAAGTATGAAAAAAAAAAAAAAAAAAAAAACGATGACCCGGGACCTGTCGTCAAAATCCCAAAAATATGAAAAAAAAAAGAAAAAAAAACGATGACCCGGGACTTGAACTCTGGTCGTCAAAATCCCAAAAGTGTTAAATGTCAGTGCTTAGACCACTAGGCCATAGGGGCACGTGCAAAACAAAAGTTTGTTGAGTATTTGAACCTCACTGCTAAGAAAAATGAGAGGGGGGGGGGAACAGAATCCGACGGCAAAAAAACAGCTGTCGGAATCCGTTCCCCCACCCTCATTTTGAGAGATTTTGATGAAGTGGCTTAAAAAAAGGCTGATTCAATTTTTTTGTGGATGGAGCTTATCTGCCATCAGTTTAAAGAATATCTTTTGCCTTTTAACCATGATAGGAAAGTATGAAAAAAAAAAAAAAAAACGATGACCCGGGACCTGTCGTCAAAATCCCAAAAATATGAAAAAAATAATTAAAAAAAACGATGACCCGGGACTTGAACTCTGGTCGTCAAAATCCCAAAAGTGTTAAATGTCAGTGCTTAGACCACTAGGCTATATGGGACAAGTGCTAACCAAAAGTTTGTTGAGTATTTGAACGTCACTGCTAAGAAAAATGAGAGGGGGGGAACAGAATCCGACGGCAAAAAAACAGCTGTCGGAATCCGTTCCCCCACCCTCATTTTGAGAGGTTTTGATGAAGTGGCTTAAAAAAAGGCTGATTCAATTTTTTTGTGGATGGAGCTTATCTGCCATCAGTTTAAAGAATATCTTTTGCCTTTTAACCATGATAGGAAAGTATGAAAAAAAAAAAAAAAAACGATGACCCGGGACCTGTCGTCAAAATCCCAAAAATATGAAAAAAATAATTTAAAAAAACGATGACCCGGGACTTGAACTCTGGTCGTCAAAATCCCAAAAGTGTTAAATGTCAGTGCTTAGACCACTAGCCTATATGGGACAAGTGCTAACCAAAAGTTTGTTGAGTATTTGAACGTCACTGCTAAGAAAAATGAGAGGGGGGGAACAGAATCCGACGGCAAAAAAACAGCTGTCGGAATCCGTTCCCCCACCCTCATTTTGAGAGGTTTTGATGAAGTGGCTTAAAAAAAGGCTGATTCAATTTTTTTGTGGATGGAGCTTAACTGCCATCAGTTTAAAGAATATATTTTGCCTTTTAACCATGATAGGAAAGTATGAAAAAAAAAAAAAAAACGATGACCCGGGACCTGTCGTCAAAATCCCAAAAGTATGAAAAAAAAACAGAAAAAAAACGATGACCCGGGACTTGAACTCTGGTCTCAAAAATCCCAAAATTGTTAAATGTCAGTGCTTAGACCACTAGGCTATAGGGGACAGATGCAAAACAAAAGTTTGTTGTGTATTTGAACCTCACTGCTAAGAAAAATGAGAGGGGGGGGGGAACAGAATCCGACGGCAAAAAAACAGCTGTCGGAATCCGTTCCCCACCCTCATTTTGAGAGGTTTTGATGAAGTGGCTTAAAAAAAGGCTGATTCAATTTTTTTGTGGATGGAGCTTATCTGCCATCAGTTTAAAGAATATCTTTTGCCTTTTAACCATGATAGGAAAGTATGAAAAAAAAAAAAAAAACGATGACCCGGGACCTGTCGTCAAAATCCCAAAAGTATGAAAAAAAACACAAAAAAAAACGATGACCCGGGACTTGAACTCTGGTCGTCAAAATCCCAAAAGTGTTAAATGTCAGTGCTTAGACCACTAGGCTATATGAGACAAGTGCAAAACCAAAGTTTGTTGAGTATTTGAACCTCACTACTAAGAAAAATGAGAGGGGGGGAACAGAATCCGACGGCAAAAAAACAGCTGTCGGAATCCGTTCCCCCACCCTCATTTTGAGAGGTTTTGATGAAGTGGCTTAAAAAAAGGCTGATTCAATTTTTTTGTGGATGGAGCTTATCTGCCATCAGTTTAAAGAATATCTTTTGCCTTTTAACCATGATAGGAAAGTATGAAAAAAAAAAAAAAAAACGATGACCCGGGACCTGTCGTCAAAATCCCAAAAATATGAAAAAAAAAAAAAAAAAACGATGACCCGGGACTTGAACTCTGGTCTCAAAAATCCCAAAAGTGTTAAATGTCAGTGCTTAGACCACTAGGCTATAGGAGACAAGTGCAAAACCAAAGTTTGTTGAGTATTTGAACCTCACTACTAAGAAAAATGAGAGGGGGGGAACAGAATCCGACGGCAAAAAAACAGCTGTCGGAATCCGTTCCCCCACCCTCATTTTGAGAGGTTTTGATGAAGTGGCTTAAAAAAAGGCTGATTCAATTTTTTTGTGGATGGAGCTTATCTGCCATCAGTTTAAAGAATATCTTTTGCCTTTTAACCATGATAGGAAAGTATGAAAAAAAAAAAAAAAATGATGACCCGGGACCTGTCGTCAAAATCCCAAAAATATGAAAAAAAAAAAAAAAAAAACGATGACCCGGGACTTGAACTCTGGTCGTCAAAATCCCAAAAGTGTTAAATGTCAGTGCTTAGACCACTAGGCCATAGGGGCACGTGCAAAACAAAAGTTTGTTGAGTATTTGAACCTCACTGCTAAGAAAAATGAGAGGGGGGGAACAGAATCCGACGGCAAAAAAACAGCTGTCGGAATCCGTTCCCCCACCCTCATTTTGAGAGGTTTTGATGAAGTGGCTTAAAAAAAGGCTGATTCAATTTTTTTGTGGATGGAGCTTATCTGCCATCAGTTTAAAGAATATCTTTTGCCTTTTAACCATGATAGGAAAGTATGAAAAAAAAAAAAAAAAACGATGACCCGGGACCTGTCGTCAAAATCCCAAAAATATGAAAAAAAAAAAAAAAAAACGATGACCCGGGACTTGAACTCTGGTCTCAAAAATCCCAAAAGTGTTAAATGTCAGTGCTTAGACCACTAGGCTATAGGAGACAAGTGCAAAACCAAAGTTTGTTGAGTATTTGAACCTCACTACTAAGAAAAATGAGAGGGGGGGAACAGAATCCGACGGCAAAAAAACAGCTGTCGGAATCCGTTCCCCCACCCTCATTTTGAGAGGTTTTGATGAAGTGGCTTAAAAAAAGGCTGATTCAATTTTTTTGTGGATGGAGCTTATCTGCCATCAGTTTAAAGAATATCTTTTGCCTTTTAACCATGATAGGAAAGTATGAAAAAAAAAAAAAAAATGATGACCCGGGACCTGTCGTCAAAATCCCAAAAATATGAAAAAAAAAAAAAAAAAAACGATGACCCGGGACTTGAACTCTGGTCGTCAAAATCCCAAAAGTGTTAAATGTCAGTGCTTAGACCACTAGGCCATAGGGGCACGTGCAAAACAAAAGTTTGTTGAGTATTTGAACCTCACTGCTAAGAAAAATGAGAGGGGGGGAACAGAATCCGACGGCAAAAAAACAGCTGTCGGAATCCGTTCCCCCACCCTCATTTTGAGAGGTTTTGATGAAGTGGCTTAAAAAAAGGCTGATTCAATTTTTTTGTGGATGGAGCTTATCTGACATCAGTTTAAAGAATATCTTTTGCCTTTTAACCATGATAGGAAAGTATGAAAAAAAAAAAAAAAACGATGACCCGGGACCTGTCGTCAAAATCCCAAAAGTATGAAAAAAAAACAAAAAAAAAACGATGACCCGGGACTTGAACTCTGGTCGTCAAAATCCCAAAAGTGTTAAATGTCAGTGCTTAGACCACTAGGCTATATGAGACAAGTGCTAACCAAAGTTTGTTGAGTATTTGAACCTCACTACTAAGAAAAATGAGAGGGGGGGAACAGAATCCGACGGCAAAAAAACAGCTGTCGGAATCCGTTCCCCCACCCTCATTTTGAGAGGTTTTGATGAAGTGGCTTAAAAAAGGCTGATTCAATTTTTTTGTGGATGGAGCTTATCTGCCATCAGTTTAAAGAATATCTTTTGCCTTTTAACCATGATAGGAAAGTATGAAAAAAAAAAAAAAAAAAAAAAAAAATGATGACCCGGGACCTGTCGTCAAAATCCCAAAAATATGAAAAAAAAAAAGAAAAAAAACGATGACCCGGGACTTGAACTCTGGTCTCAAAAATCCCAAAAGTGTTAAATGTCAGTGCTTAGACCACTAGGCTATAGGAGACAAGTGCAAAACCAAAGTTTGTTGAGTATTTGAACCTCACTACTAAGAAAAATGAGAGGGGGGGAACAGAATCCGACGGCAAAAAAACAGCTGTCGGAATCCGTTCCCCCACCCTCATTTTGAGAGGTTTTGATGAAGTGGCTTAAAAAAAGGCTGATTCAATTTTTTTGTGGATGGAGCTTATCTGCCATCAGTTTAAAGAATATCTTTTGCCTTTTAACCATGATAGGAAAGTATGAAAAAAAAAAAAAAAATGATGACCCGGGACCTGTCGTCAAAATCCCAAAAATATGAAAAAAAAAAAAAAAAAAACGATGACCCGGGACTTGAACTCTGGTCGTCAAAATCCCAAAAGTGTTAAATGTCAGTGCTTAGACCACTAGGCCATAGGGGCACGTGCAAAACAAAAGTTTGTTGAGTATTTGAACCTCACTGCTAAGAAAAATGAGAGGGGGGGAACAGAATCCGACGGCAAAAAAACAGCTGTCGGAATCCGTTCCCCCACCCTCATTTTGAGAGGTTTTGATGAAGTGGCTTAAAAAAAGGCTGATTCAATTTTTTTGTGGATGGAGCTTATCTGCCATCAGTTTAAAGAATATCTTTTGCCTTTTAACCATGATAGGAAAGTATGAAAAAAAAAAAAAAAAACGATGACCCGGGACCTGTCGTCAAAATCCCAAAAATATGAAAAAAAAAAAAAAAAAACGATGACCCGGGACTTGAACTCTGGTCTCAAAAATCCCAAAAGTGTTAAATGTCAGTGCTTAGACCACTAGGCTATAGGAGACAAGTGCAAAACCAAAGTTTGTTGAGTATTTGAACCTCACTACTAAGAAAAATGAGAGGGGGGGAACAGAATCCGACGGCAAAAAAACAGCTGTCGGAATCCGTTCCCCCACCCTCATTTTGAGAGGTTTTGATGAAGTGGCTTAAAAAAAGGCTGATTCAATTTTTTTGTGGATGGAGCTTATCTGCCATCAGTTTAAAGAATATCTTTTGCCTTTTAACCATGATAGGAAAGTATGAAAAAAAAAAAAAAATGATGACCCGGGACCTGTCGTCAAAATCCCAAAAATATGAAAAAAAAAAAAAAAAAAACGATGACCCGGGACTTGAACTCTGGTCGTCAAAATCCCAAAAGTGTTAAATGTCAGTGCTTAGACCACTAGGCCATAGGGGCACGTGCAAAACAAAAGTTTGTTGAGTATTTGAACCTCACTGCTAAGAAAAATGAGAGGGGGGGAACAGAATCCGACGGCAAAAAAACAGCTGTCGGAATCCGTTCCCCCACCCTCATTTTGAGAGGTTTTGATGAAGTGGCTTAAAAAAAGGCTGATTCAATTTTTTTGTGGATGGAGCTTATCTGACATCAGTTTAAAGAATATCTTTTGCCTTTTAACCATGATAGGAAAGTATGAAAAAAAAAAAAAAAACGATGACCCGGGACCTGTCGTCAAAATCCCAAAAGTATGAAAAAAAAACAAAAAAAAAAACGATGACCCGGGACTTGAACTCTGGTCGTCAAAATCCCAAAAGTGTTAAATGTCAGTGCTTAGACCACTAGGCTATATGAGACAAGTGCTAACCAAAGTTTGTTGAGTATTTGAACCTCACTACTAAGAAAAATGAGAGGGGGGGAACAGAATCCGACGGCAAAAAAACAGCTGTCGGAATCCGTTCCCCCACCCTCATTTTGAGAGGTTTTGATGAAGTGGCTTAAAAAAGGCTGATTCAATTTTTTTGTGGATGGAGCTTATCTGCCATCAGTTTAAAGAATATCTTTTGCCTTTTAACCATGATAGGAAAGTATGAAAAAAAAAAAAAAAATAAAAAAAAATGATGACCCGGGACCTGTCGTCAAAATCCCAAAAATATGAAAAAAAAAAAGAAAAAAAACGATGACCCGGGACTTGAACTCTGGTCTCAAAAATCCCAAAAGTGTTAAATGTCAGTGCTTAGACCACTAGGCTATAGGAGACAAGTGCAAAACCAAAGTTTGTTGAGTATTTGAACCTCACTACTAAGAAAAATGAGAGGGGGGGAACAGAATCCGACGGCAAAAAAACAGCTGTCGGAATCCGTTCCCCCACCCTCATTTTGAGAGGTTTTGATGAAGTGGCTTAAAAAAAGGCTGATTCAATTTTTTTGTGGATGGAGCTTATCTGCCATCAGTTTAAAGAATATCTTTTGCCTTTTAACCATGATAGGAAAGTATGAAAAAAAAAAAAAAAAACGATGACCCGGGACCTGTCGTCAAAATCCCAAAAATATGAAAAAAATAATTAAAAAAAACGATGACCCGGGACTTGAACTCTGGTCGTCAAAATCCCAAAAGTGTTAAATGTCAGTGCTTAGACCACTAGGCTATATGGGACAAGTGCTAACCAAAAGTTTGTTGAGTATTTGAACGTCACTGCTAAGAAAAATGAGAGGGGGGGAACAGAATCCGACGGCAAAAAAACAGCTGTCGGAATCCGTTCCCCCACCCTCATTTTGAGAGGTTTTGATGAAGTGGCTTAAAAAAAGGCTGATTCAATTTTTTTGTGGATGGAGCTTATCTGCCATCAGTTTAAAGATTATCTTTTGCCTTTTAACCATGATAGGAAAGTATGAAAAAAAAAAAAAAAAAAAAAACGATGACCCGGGACCTGTCGTCAAAATCGCAAAAATATGAAAAAAAAAAGAAAAAAAAACGATGACCCGGGACTTGAACTCTGGTCGTCAAAATCCCAAAAGTGTTAAATGTCAGTGCTTAGACCACTAGGCCATAGGGGCACGTGCAAAACAAAAGTTTGTTGAGTATTTGAACCTCACTGCTAAGAAAAATGAGAGGGGGGGGGGGAACAGAATCCGACGGCAAAAAAACAGCTGTCGGAATCCGTTCCCCCACCCTCATTTTGAGAGATTTTGATGAAGTGGCTTAAAAAAAGGCTGATTCAATTTTTTTGTGGATGGAGCTTATCTGCCATCAGTTTAAAGAATATCTTTTGCCTTTTAACCATGATAGGAAAGTATGAAAAAAAAAAAAAAAAACGATGACCCGGGACCTGTCGTCAAAATCCCAAAAATATGAAAAAAATAATTAAAAAAAACGATGACCCGGGACTTGAACTCTGGTCGTCAAAATCCCAAAAGTGTTAAATGTCAGTGCTTAGACCACTAGGCTATATGGGACAAGTGCTAACCAAAAGTTTGTTGAGTATTTGAACGTCACTGCTAAGAAAAATGAGAGGGGGGGAACAGAATCCGACGGCAAAAAAACAGCTGTCGGAATCCGTTCCCCCACCCTCATTTTGAGAGGTTTTGATGAAGTGGCTTAAAAAAAGGCTGATTCAATTTTTTTGTGGATGGAGCTTATCTGCCATCAGTTTAAAGATTATCTTTTGCCTTTTAACCATGATAGGAAAGTATGAAAAAAAAAAAAAAAAAAAAAAAACGATGACCCGGGACCTGTCGTCAAAATCGCAAAAATATGAAAAAAAAAAGAAAAAAAAACGATGACCCGGGACTTGAACTCTGGTCGTCAAAATCCCAAAAGTGTTAAATGTCAGTGCTTAGACCACTAGGCCATAGGGGCACGTGCAAAACAAAAGTTTGTTGAGTATTTGAACCTCACTGCTAAGAAAAATGAGAGGGGGGGGGGAACAGAATCCGACGGCAAAAAAACAGCTGTCGGAATCCGTTCCCCCACCCTCATTTTGAGAGATTTTGATGAAGTGGCTTAAAAAAAGGCTGATTCAATTTTTTTGTGGATGGAGCTTATCTGCCATCAGTTTAAAGAATATCTTTTGCCTTTTAACCATGATAGGAAAGTATGAAAAAAAAAAAAAAAAACGATGACCCGGGACCTGTCGTCAAAATCCCAAAAATATGAAAAAAATAATTAAAAAAAACGATGACCCGGGACTTGAACTCTGGTCGTCAAAATCCCAAAAGTGTTAAATGTCAGTGCTTAGACCACTAGGCTATATGGGACAAGTGCTAACCAAAAGTTTGTTGAGTATTTGAACGTCACTGCTAAGAAAAATGAGAGGGGGGGAACAGAATCCGACGGCAAAAAAACAGCTGTCGGAATCCGTTCCCCCACCCTCATTTTGAGAGGTTTTGATGAAGTGGCTTAAAAAAAGGCTGATTCAATTTTTTTGTGGATGGAGCTTATCTGCCATCAGTTTAAAGAATATCTTTTGCCTTTTAACCATGATAGGAAAGTATGAAAAAAAAAAAAAAAAACGATGACCCGGGACCTGTCGTCAAAATCCCAAAAATATGAAAAAAATAATTTAAAAAAACGATGACCCGGGACTTGAACTCTGGTCGTCAAAATCCCAAAAGTGTTAAATGTCAGTGCTTAGACCACTAGCCTATATGGGACAAGTGCTAACCAAAAGTTTGTTGAGTATTTGAACGTCACTGCTAAGAAAAATGAGAGGGGGGGAACAGAATCCGACGGCAAAAAAACAGCTGTCGGAATCCGTTCCCCCACCCTCATTTTGAGAGGTTTTGATGAAGTGGCTTAAAAAAAGGCTGATTCAATTTTTTTGTGGATGGAGCTTAACTGCCATCAGTTTAAAGAATATATTTTGCCTTTTAACCATGATAGGAAAGTATGAAAAAAAAAAAAAAAACGATGACCCGGGACCTGTAGTCAAAATCCCAAAAGTATGAAAAAAAAACAGAAAAAAAACGATGACCCGGGACTTGAACTCTGGTCTCAAAAATCCCAAAATTGTTAAATGTCAGTGCTTAGACCACTAGGCTATAGGGGACAGATGCAAAACAAAAGTTTGTTGTGTATTTGAACCTCACTGCTAAGAAAAATGAGAGGGGGGGGGGAACAGAATCCGACGGCAAAAAAACAGCTGTCGGAATCCGTTCCCCACCCTCATTTTGAGAGGTTTTGATGAAGTGGCTTAAAAAAAGGCTGATTCAATTTTTTTGTGGATGGAGCTTATCTGCCATCAGTTTAAAGAATATCTTTTGCCTTTTAACCATGATAGGAAAGTATGAAAAAAAAAAAAAAAAAAAAACGATGACCCGGGACCTGTCGTCAAAATCCCAAAAATATGAAAAAAAAACAAAAAAAAACGATGACCCGGGACTTGAACTCTGGTCGTCAAAATCCCAAAAGTGTTAAATGTCAGTGCTTAGACCACTAAGCCATAGGGGCACGTGCAAAATAAAAGTTTGTTGAGTATTTGAACCTCACTGCTAAGAAAAATGAGAGGGGGGGAACAGAATCCGACGGCAAAAAAACAGCTGTCGGAATCCGTTCCCCCACCCTCATTTTGAGAGGTTTTGATGAAGTGGCTTAAAAAAAGGCTGATTCAATTTTTTTGTGGATGGAGCTTATCTGCCATCAGTTTAAAGAATATCTTTTGCCTTTTAACCATGATAGGAAAGTATGAAAAAAAAAAAAAAAACGATGACCCGGGACCTGTCGTCAAAATCCCAAAAGTATGAAAAAAAAAAAAAAAAAAAAACGATGACCCGGGACTTGAACTCTGGTCGTCAAAATCCCAAAATTGTTAAATGTCAGTGCTTAGACCACTAGGCTATATGAGACAAGTGCAAAACCAAAGTTTGTTGAGTATTTGAACCTCACTACTAAGAAAAATGAGAGGGGGGGAACAGAATCCGACGGCAAAAAAACAGCTGTCGGAATCCGTTCCCCCACCCTCATTTTGAGAGGTTTTGATGAAGTGGCTTAAAAAAAGGCTGATTCAATTTTTTTGTGGATGGAGCTTATCTGCCATCAGTTTAAAGAATATCTTTTGCCTTTTAACCATGATAGGAAAGTATGAAAAAAAAAAAAAAAAAAAACGATGACCCGGGACCTGTCGTCAAAATCCCAAAAATATGAAAAAAAAAAAAAAAAAAACGATGACCCGTGACTTGAACTCTGGTCTCAAAAATCCCCAAAGTGTTAAATGTCAGTGCTTAGACCACTAGGCTATAGGAGACAAGTGCAAATCCAAAGTTTGTTGAGTATTTGAACCTCACTACTAAGAAAAATGAGAGGGGGGGAACAGAATCCGACGGCAAAAAAACAGCTGTCGGAATCCGTTCCCCCACCCTCATTTTGAGAGGTTTTGATGAAGTGGCTTAAAAAAAGGCTGATTCAATTTTTTTGTGGATGGAGCTTATCTGCCATCAGTTTAAAGAATATCTTTTGCCTTTTAACCATGATAGGAAAGTATGAAAAAAAAAAAAAAAAACGATGACCCGGGACCTGTCGTCAAAATCCCAAAAATATGAAAAAAATAATTTAAAAAAACGATGACCCGGGACTTGAACTCTGGTCGTCAAAATCCCAAAAGTGTTAAATGTCAGTGCTTAGACCACTAGGCTATATGGGACAAGTGCTAACTAAAAGTTTGTTGAGTATTTGAACGTCACTGCTAAGAAAAATGAGAGGGGGGGAACAGAATCCGACGGCAAAAAAACAGCTGTCGGAATCCGTTCCCCCACCCTCATTTTGAGAGGTTTTGATGAAGTGGCTTAAAAAAAGGCTGATTCAATTTTTTTGTGGATGGAGCTTAACTGCCATCAGTTTAAAGAATATATTTTGCCTTTTAACCATGATAGGAAAGTATGAAAAAAAAAAAAAAAACGATGACCCGGGACCTGTCGTCAAAATCCCAAAAGTATGAAAAAAAAACAGAAAAAAAACGATGACCCGGGACTTGAACTCTGGTCTCAAAAATCCCAAAATTGTTAAATGTCAGTGCTTAGACCACTAGGCTATAGGGGACAGATGCAAAACAAAAGTTTGTTGTGTATTTGAACCTCACTGCTAAGAAAAATGAGAGGGGGGGGGGAACAGAATCCGACGGCAAAAAAACAGCTGTCGGAATCCGTTCCCCACCCTCATTTTGAGAGGTTTTGATGAAGTGGCTTAAAAAAAGGCTGATTCAATTTTTTTGTGGATGGAGCTTATCTGCCATCAGTTTAAAGAATATCTTTTGCCTTTTAACCATGATAGGAAAGTATGAAAAAAAAAAAAAAAAAAAAAAAACGATGACCCGGGACCTGTCGTCAAAATCCCAAAAATATGAAAAAAAAAAAAAAAACGATGACCCGGGACTTGAACTCTGGTCGTCAAAATCCCAAAAGTGTTAAATGTCAGTGCTTAGACCACTAGGCCATAGGGGCACGTGCAAAACAAAAGTTTGTTGAGTAATTGAACCTCACTGCTAAGAAAAATGAGAGGGGGGGAACAGAATCCGACGGCAAAAAAACAGCTGTCGGAATCCGTTCCCCCACCCTCATTTTGAGAGGTTTTGATGAAGTGGCTTAAAAAAAGGCTGATTCAATTTTTTTGTGGATGGAGCTTATCTGCCATCAGTTTAAAGAATATCTTTTGCCTTTTAACCATGATAGGAAAGTATGAAAAAAAAAAAAAAAACGATGACCCGGGACCTGTCGTCAAAATCCCAAAAGTATGAAAAAAAACAAAAAAAAAAACGATGACCCGGGACTTGAACTCTGGTCGTCAAAATCCCAAAAGTGTTAAATGTCAGTGCTTAGACCACTAG
Organism: Phoxinus phoxinus; assembly: GCF_949152265.1. Lineage (NCBI taxonomy): Eukaryota > Metazoa > Chordata > Actinopteri > Cypriniformes > Leuciscidae > Phoxinus > Phoxinus phoxinus. The sequence continues at coordinate 21,069,257 of NC_136888.1, forward strand.
GCTATATGAGACAAGTGCAAAACCAAAGTTTGTTGAGTATTTGAACCTCACTACTAAGAAAAATGAGAGGGGGGGAACAGAATCCGACGGCAAAAAAACAGCTGTCGGAATCCGTTCCCCCACCCTCATTTTGAGAGGTTTTGATGAAGTGGCTTAAAAAAAGGCTGATTCAATTTTTTTGTGGATGGAGCTTATCTGCCATCAGTTTAAAGAATATCTTTTGCCTTTTAACCATGATAGGAAAGTATGAAAAAAACAAAACAAAAAAAAAAACGATGACCCGGGACCTGTCGTCAAAATCCCAAAAATATGAAAAAAAAAAAAAAAAAAACGATGACCCGGGACTTGAACTCTGGTCTCAAAAATCCCAAAAGTGTTAAATGTCAGTGCTTAGACCACTAGGCTATATGGGACAAGTGCTAACCAAAAGTTTGTTGAGTATTTGAACGTCACTGCTAAGAAAAATGAGAGGGGGGGAACAGAATCCGACGGCAAAAAAACAGCTGTCGGAATCCGTTCCCCCACCCTCATTTTGAGAGGTTTTGATGAAGTGGCTTAAAAAAAGGCTGATTCAATTTTTTTGTGGATGGAGCTTAACTGCCATCAGTTTAAAGAATATATTTTGCCTTTTAACCATGATAGGAAAGTATGAAAAAAAAAAAAAAAACGATGACCCGGGACCTGTCGTCAAAATCCCAAAAGTATGAAAAAAAAAACAGAAAAAAAACGATGACCCGGGACTTGAACTCTGGTCTCAAAAATCCCAAAATTGTTAAATGTCAGTGCTTAGACCACTAGGCTATAGGGGACAGATGCAAAACAAAAGTTTGTTGTGTATTTGAACCTCACTGCTAAGAAAAATGAGAGGGGGGGGGGAACAGAATCCGACGGCAAAAAAACAGCTGTCGGAATCCGTTCCCCACCCTCATTTTGAGAGGTTTTGATGAAGTGGCTTAAAAAAAGGCTGATTCAATTTTTTTGTGGATGGAGCTTATCTGCCATCAGTTTAAAGAATATCTTTTGCCTTTTAACCATGATAGGAAAGTATGAAAAAAAAAAAAAAAAAAAACGATGACCCGGGACCTGTCGTCAAAATCCCAAAAATATGAAAAAAAAACAAAAAAAAAACGATGACCCGGGACTTGAACTCTGGTCGTCAAAATCCCAAAAGTGTTAACTGTCAGTGCTTAGACCACTAAGCCATAGGGGCACGTGCAAAATAAAAGTTTGTTGAGTATTTGAACCTCACTGCTAAGAAAAATGAGAGGGGGGGAACAGAATCCGACGGCAAAAAAACAGCTGTCGGAATCCGTTCCCCCACCCTCATTTTGAGAGGTTTTGATGAAGTGGCTTAAAAAAAGGCTGATTCAATTTTTTTGTGGATGGAGCTTATCTGCCATCAGTTTAAAGAATATCTTTTGCCTTTTAACCATGATAGGAAAGTATGAAAAAAAAAAAAAAAAAAAACGATGACCCGGGACCTGTCGTCAAAATCCCAAAAATATGAAAAAAAAAAAAAAAAAAAAACGATGACCCGGGACTTGAACTCTGGTCGTCAAAATCCCAAAATTGTTAAATGTCAGTGCTTAGACCACTAGGCTATATGAGACAAGTGCAAAACCAAAGTTTGTTGAGTATTTGAACCTCACTACTAAGAAAAATGAGAGGGGGGGAACAGAATCCGACGGCAAAAAAACAGCTGTCGGAATCCGTTCCCCCACCCTCATTTTGAGAGGTTTTGATGAAGTGGCTTAAAAAAAGGCTGATTCAATTTTTTTGTGGATGGAGCTTATCTGCCATCAGTTTAAAGAATATCTTTTGCCTTTTAACCATGATAGGAAAGTATGAAAAAAAAAAAAAAAAAAAACGATGACCCGGGACCTGTCGTCAAAATCCCAAAAATATGAAAAAAAAAAAAAAAAAAACGATGACCCGGGACTTGAACTCTGGTCTCAAAAATCCCAAAAGTGTTAAATGTCAGTGCTTAGACCACTAGGCTATAGGAGACAAGTGCAAATCCAAAGTTTGTTGAGTATTTGAACCTCACTACTAAGAAAAATGAGAGGGGGGGAACAGAATCCGACGGCAAAAAAACAGCTGTCGGAATCCGTTCCCCCACCCTCATTTTGAGAGGTTTTGATGAAGTGGCTTAAAAAAAGGCTGATTCAATTTTTTTGTGGATGGAGCTTATCTGCCATCAGTTTAAAGAATATCTTTTGCCTTTTAACCATGATAGGAAAGTATGAAAAAAAAAAAAAAAAACGATGACCCGGGACCTGTCGTCAAAATCCCAAAAATATGAAAAAAATAATTAAAAAAAACGATGACCCGGGACTTGAACTCTGGTCGTCAAAATCCCAAAAGTGTTAAATGTCAGTGCTTAGACCACTAGGCTATAGGGGACAAGTGCCAACCAAAAGTTTGTTGAGTATTTGAACGTCACTGCTAAGAAAAATGAGAGGGGGGAACAGAATCCGACGGCAAAAAAACAGCTGTCGGAATCCGTTCCCCCACCCTCATTTTGAGAGGTTTTGATGAAGTGGCTTAAAAAAAGGCTGATTCAATTTTTTTGTGGATGGAGCTTATCTGCCATCAGTTTAAAGAATATCTTTTGCCTTTTAACCATGATAGGAAAGTATGAAAAAAAAAAAAAAAAACGATGACCCGGGACCTGTCGTCAAAATCCCAAAAATATGAAAAAAATAATTTAAAAAAACGATGACCCGGGACTTGAACTCTGGTCGTCAAAATCCCAAAAGTGTTAAATGTCAGTGCTTAGACCACTAGCCTATATGGGACAAGTGCTAACCAAAAGTTTGTTGAGTATTTGAACGTCACTGCTAAGAAAAATGAGAGGGGGGGAACAGAATCCGACGGCAAAAAAACAGCTGTCGGAATCCGTTCCCCCACCCTCATTTTGAGAGGTTTTGATGAAGTGGCTTAAAAAAAGGCTGATTCAATTTTTTTGTGGATGGAGCTTAACTGCCATCAGTTTAAAGAATATATTTTGCCTTTTAACCATGATAGGAAAGTATGAAAAAAAAAAAAAAAACGATGACCCGGGACCTGTCGTCAAAATCCCAAAAGTATGAAAAAAAAACAGAAAAAAAACGATGACCCGGGACTTGAACTCTGGTCTCAAAAATCCCAAAATTGTTAAATGTCAGTGCTTAGACCACTAGGCTATAGGGGACAGATGCAAAACAAAAGTTTGTTGTGTATTTGAACCTCACTGCTAAGAAAAATGAGAGGGGGGGGGGAACAGAATCCGACGGCAAAAAAACAGCTGTCGGAATCCGTTCCCCACCCTCATTTTGAGAGGTTTTGATGAAGTGGCTTAAAAAAAGGCTGATTCAATTTTTTTGTGGATGGAGCTTATCTGCCATCAGTTTAAAGAATATCTTTTGCCTTTTAACCATGATAGGAAAGTATGAAAAAAAAAAAAAAAAAAAAAAACGATGACCCGGGACCTGTCGTCAAAATCCCAAAAATATATAAAAAAAAAAAAAAAAAACGATGACCCGGGACTTGAACTCTGGTCTCAAAAATCCCAAAAGTGTTAAATGTCAGTGCTTAGACCACTAGGCTATAGGAGACAAGTGCAAAACCAAAGTTTGTTGAGTATTTGAACCTCACTACTAAGAAAAATGAGAGGGGGGGAACAGAATCCGACGGCAAAAAAACAGCTGTCGGAATCCGTTCCCCCACCCTCATTTTGAGAGGTTTTGATGAAGTGGCTTAAAAAAAGGCTGATTCAATTTTTTTGTGGATGGAGCTTATCTGCCATCAGTTTAAAGAATATCTTTTGCCTTTTAACCATGATAGGAAAGTATGAAAAAAAAAAAAAAAAACGATGACCCGGGACCTGTCGTCAAAATCCCAAAAATATGAAAAAAATAATTAAAAAAAACGATGACCCGGGACTTGAACTCTGGTCGTCAAAATCCCAAAAGTGTTAAATGTCAGTGCTTAGACCACTAGGCTATATGGGACAAGTGCTAACCAAAAGTTTGTTGAGTATTTGAACGTCACTGCTAAGAAAAATGAGAGGGGGGGAACAGAATCCGACGGCAAAAAAACAGCTGTCGGAATCCGTTCCCCCACCCTCATTTTGAGAGGTTTTGATGAAGTGGCTTAAAAAAAGGCTGATTCAATTTTTTTGTGGATGGAGCTTAAATGCCATCAGTTTAAAGAATATATTTTGCCTTTTAACCATGATAGGAAAGTATGAAAAAAAAAAAAAAAACGATGACCCGGGACCTGTCGTCAAAATCCCAAAAGTATGAAAAAAAAACAGGAAAAAAACGATGACCCGGGACTTGAACTCTGGTCTCAAAAATCCCAAAATTGTTAAATGTCAGTGCTTAGACCACTAGGCTATAGGGGACAGATGCAAAACAAAAGTTTGTTGTGTATTTGAACCTCACTGCTAAGAAAAATGAGAGGGGGGGGGAACAGAATCCGACGGCAAAAAAACAGCTGTCGGAATCCGTTCCCCACCCTCATTTTGAGAGGTTTTGATGAAGTGGCTTAAAAAAAGGCTGATTCAATTTTTTTGTGGATGGAGCTTATCTGCCATCAGTTTAAAGAATATCTTTTGCCTTTTAACCATGATAGGAAAGTATAAAAAAAAAAAAAAAAAAAAAAAACGATGACCCGGGACCTGTCGTCAAAATCCCAAAAATATGAAAAAAAAAAAAAAAAAAACGATGACCCGGGACTTGAACTCTGGTCGTCAAAATCCCAAAAGTGTTAAATGTCAGTGCTTAGACCACTAGGCCATAGGGGCACGTGCAAAACAAAAGTTTGTTGATTATTTGAACCTCACTGCTAAGAAAAATGAGAGGGGGGGAACAGAATCCGACGGCAAAAAAACAGCTGTCGGAATCCGTTCCCCCACCCTCATTTTGAGAGGTTTTGATGAAGTGGCTTAAAAAAAAGGCTGATTAAATTTTTTTGTGGATGGAGCTTATCTGCCATCAGTTTAAAGAATATCTTTTGCCTTTTAACCATGATAGGAAAGTATGAAAAAAAAAGAAAAAAGAAAAAACGATGACCCGGGACCTGTCGTCAAAATCCCAAAAATATGAAAAAAAAAAAAAAAAAAACGATGACCCGGGACTTGAACTCTGGTCTCAAAAATCCCAAAAGTGTTAAATGTCAGTGCTTAGACCACTAGGCTATAGGAGACAAGTGCAAAACCAAAGTTTGTTGAGTATTTGAACCTCACTACTAAGAAAAATGAGAGGGGGGGAACAGAATCCGACGGCAAAAAAACAGCTGTCGGAATCCGTTCCCCCACCCTCATTTTGAGAGGTTTTGATGAAGTGGCTTAAAAAAAGGCTGATTCAATTTTTTTGTGGATGGAGCTTATCTGCCATCAGTTTAAAGAATATCTTTTGCCTTTTAACCATGATAGGAAAGTATGAAAAAAAAAAAAAAAAACGATGACCCGGGACCTGTCGTCAAAATCCCAAAAATATGAAAAAAATAATTAAAAAAAACGATGACCCGGGACTTGAACTCTGGTCGTCAAAATCCCAAAAGTGTTAAATGTCAGTGCTTAGACCACTAGGCTATATGGGACAAGTGCTAACCAAAAGTTTGTTGAGTATTTGAACGTCACTGCTAAGAAAAATGAGAGGGGGGGAACAGAATCCGACGGCAAAAAAACAGCTGTCGGAATCCGTTCCCCCACCCTCATTTTGAGAGGTTTTGATGAAGTGGCTTAAAAAAAGGCTGATTCAATTTTTTTGTGGATGGAGCTTATCTGCCATCAGTTTAAAGAATATCTTTTGCCTTTTAACCATGATAGGAAAGTATGAAAAAAAAAAAAAAAAAACGATGACCCGGAACCTGTCGTCAAAATCCCAAAAATATGAAAAAAATAATTAAAAAAAACGATGACCCGGGACTTGAACTCTGGTCGTCAAAATCCCAAAAGTGTTAAATGTCAGTGCTTAGACCACTAGGCTATATGGGACAAGTGCTAACCAAAAGTTTGTTGAGTATTTGAACGTCACTGCTAAGAAAAATGAGAGGGTGGGAACAGAATCCGACGGCAAAAAAACAGCTGTCGGAATCCGTTCCCCCACCCTCATTTTGAGAGGTTTTGATGAAGTGGCTTAAAAAAAGGCTGATTCAATTTTTTTGTGGATGGAGCTTAACTGCCATCAGTTTAAAGAATATATTTTGCCTTTTAACCATGATAGGAAAGTATGAAAAAAAAAAAAAAAAACGATGACCCGGGACCTGTCGTCAAAATCCCAAAAGTATGAAAAAAAAACAGAAAAAAAACGATGACCCGGGACTTGAACTCTGGTCTCAAAAATCCAAAAATTGTTAAATGTCAGTGCTTAGACCACTAGGCTATAGGGGACAGATGCAAAACAAAAGTTTGTTGTGTATTTGAACCTCACTGCTAAGAAAAATGAGAGGGGGGGGGGAACAGAATCCGACGACAAAAAAACAGCTGTCGGAATCCGTTCCCCACCCTCATTTTGAGAGGTTTTGATGAAGTGGCTTAAAAAAAGGCTGATTCAATTTTTTTGTGGATGGAGCTTATCTGCCATCAGTTTAAAGAATATCTTTTGCCTTTTAACCATGATAGGAAAGTATGAAAAAAAAAAAAAAAAAAAAACGATGACCCGGGACCTGTCGTCAAAATCCCAAAAGTATGAAAAAAAAAAAAAAAAAAAACGATGACCCGGGACTTGAACTCTGGTCTCAAAAATCCCAAAAGTGTTAAATGTCAGTGCTTAGACCACTAGGCTATAGGGGACAGATGCAAAACAAAAGTTTGTTGTGTATTTGAACCTCACTGCTAAGAAAAATGAGAGGGGGGGGGGGGGAACAGAATCCGACGGCAAAAAAACAGCTGTCGGAATCCGTTCCCCACCCTCATTTTGAGAGGTTTTGATGAAGTGGCTTAAAAAAAGGCTGATTCAATTTTTTTGTGGATGGAGCTTATCTGCCATCAGTTTAAAGAATATCTTTTGCCTTTTAACCATGATAGGAAAGTATGAAAAAAAAAAAAAAAAAAAACGATGACCCGGGACCTGTCGTCAAAATCCCAAAAATATGAAAAAAAAACAAAAAAAAACGATGACCCGGGACTTGAACTCTGGTCGTCAAAATCCCAAAAGTGTTAAATGTCAGTGCTTAGACCACTAAGCCATAGGGGCACGTGCAAAATAAAAGTTTGTTGAGTATTTGAACCTCACTGCTAAGAAAAATGAGAGGGGGGGAACAGAATCCGACGGCAAAAAAACAGCTCTCGGAATCCGTTCCCCCACCCTCATTTTGAGAGGTTTTGATGAAGTGGCTTAAAAAAAGGCTGATTCAATTTTTTTGTGGATGGAGCTTATCTGCCATCAGTTTAAAGAATATCTTTTGCCTTTTAACCATGATAGGAAAGTATGAAAAAAAAAAAAAAACGATGACCCGGGACCTGTCGTCAAAATCCCAAAAGTATGAAAAAAAAAAAAAAAAAAAACGATGACCCGGGACTTGAACTCTGGTCGTCAAAATCCCAAAATTGTTAAATGTCAGTGCTTAGACCACTAGGCTATATGAGACAAGTGCAAAACCAAAGTTTGTTGAGTATTTGAACCTCACTACTAAGAAAAATGAGAGGGGGGGAACAGAATCCGACGGCAAAAAAACAGCTGTCGGAATCCGTTCCCCCACCCTCATTTTGAGAGGTTTTGATGAAGTGGCTTAAAAAAAGGCTGATTCAATTTTTTTGTGGATGGAGCTTATCTGCCATCAGTTTAAAGAATATCTTTTGCCTTTTAACCATGATAGGAAAGTATGAAAAAAAAAAAAAAAAAAAACGATGACCCGGGACCTGTCGTCAAAATCCCAAAAATATGAAAAAAAAAAAAAAAAAAACGATGACCCGGGACTTGAACTCTGGTCTCAAAAATCCCAAAAGTGTTAAATGTCAGTGCTTAGACCACTAGGCTATAGGAGACAAGTGCAAATCCAAAGTTTGTTGAGTATTTGAACCTCACTACTAAGAAAAATGAGAGGGGGGGAACAGAATCCGACGGCAAAAAAACAGCTGTCGGAATCCGTTCCCCCACCCTCATTTTGAGAGGTTTTGATGAAGTGGCTTAAAAAAAGGCTGATTCAATTTTTTTGTGGATGGAGCTTATCTGCCATCAGTTTAAAGAATATCTTTTGCCTTTTAACCATGATAGGAAAGTATGAAAAAAAAAAAAAAAAACGATGACCCGGGACCTGTCGTCAAAATCCCAAAAATATGAAAAAAATAATTAAAAAAAACGATGACCCGGGACTTGAACTCTGGTCGTCAAAATCCCAAAAGTGTTAAATGTCAGTGCTTAGACCACTAGGCTATATGGGACAAGTGCTAACCAAAAGTTTGTTGAGTATTTGAACGTCACTGCTAAGAAAAATGAGAGGGGGGGAACAGAATCCGACGGCAAAAAAACAGCTGTCGGAATCCGTTCCCCCACCCTCATTTTGAGAGGTTTTGATGAAGTGGCTTAAAAAAAGGCTGATTCAATTTTTTTGTGGATGGAGCTTAACTGCCATCAGTTTAAAGAATATATTTTGCCTTTTAACCATGATAGGAAAGTATGAAAAAAAAAAAAAAAACGATGACCCGGGACCTGTCGTCAAAATCCCAAAAGTATGAAAAAAAAACAGAAAAAAAACGATGACCCGGGACTTGAACTCTGGTCTCAAAAATCCCAAAATTGTTAAATGTCAGTGCTTAGACCACTAGGCTATAGGGGACAGATGCAAAACAAAAGTTTGTTGTGTATTTGAACCTCACTGCTAAGAAAAATGAGAGGGGGGGGGGAACAGAATCCGACGGCAAAAAAACAGCTGTCGGAATCCGTTCCCCACCCTCATTTTGAGAGGTTTTGATGAAGTGGCTTAAAAAAAGGCTGATTCAATTTTTTTGTGGATGGAGCTTATCTGCCATCAGTTTAAAGAATATCTTTTGCCTTTTAACCATGATAGGAAAGTATGAAAAAAAAAAAAAAAAAAAACGATGACCCGGGACCTGTCGTCAAAATCCCAAAAATATGAAAAAAAAACAAAAAAAAACGATGACCCGGGACTTGAACTCTGGTCGTCAAAATCCCAAAAGTGTTAAATGTCAGTGCTTAGACCACTAAGCCATAGGGGCACGTGCAAAATAAAAGTTTGTTGAGTATTTGAACCTCACTGCTAAGAAAAATGAGAGGGGGGGAACAGAATCCGACGGCAAAAAAACAGCTGTCGGAATCCGTTCCCCACCCTCATTTTGAGAGGTTTTGATGAAGTGGCTTAAAAAAAGGCTGATTCAATTTTTTTGTGGATGGAGCTTATCTGCCATCAGTTTAAAGAATATCTTTTGCCTTTTAACCATGATAGGAAAGTATGAAAAAAAAAAAAAAACGATGACCCGGGACCTGTCGTCAAAATCCCAAAAGTATGAAAAAAAAAAAAAAAAAAAAACGATGACCCGGGACTTGAACTCTGGTCGTCAAAATCCCAAAATTGTTAAATGTCAGTGCTTAGACCACTAGGCTATATGAGACAAGTGCAAAACCAAAGTTTGTTGAGTATTTGAACCTCACTACTAAGAAAAATGAGAGGGGGGGAACAGAATCCGACGGCAAAAAAACAGCTGTCGGAATCCGTTCCCCCACCCTCATTTTGAGAGGTTTTGATGAAGTGGCTTAAAAAAAGGCTGATTCAATTTTTTTGTGGATGGAGCTTATCTGCCATCAGTTTAAAGAATATCTTTTGCCTTTTAACCATGATAGGAAAGTATGAAAAAAAAAAAAAAAAAAAACGATGACCCGGGACCTGTCGTCAAAATCCCAAAAATATGAAAAAAAAAAAAAAAAAAACGATGACCCGGGACTTGAACTCTGGTCTCAAAAATCCCCAAAGTGTTAAATGTCAGTGCTTAGACCACTAGGCTATAGGAGACAAGTGCAAATCCAAAGTTTGTTGAGTATTTGAACCTCACTACTAAGAAAAATGAGAGGGGGGGAACAGAATCCGACGGCAAAAAAACAGCTGTCGGAATCCGTTCCCCCACCCTCATTTTGAGAGGTTTTGATGAAGTGGCTTAAAAAAAGGCTGATTCAATTTTTTTGTGGATGGAGCTTATCTGCCATCAGTTTAAAGAATATCTTTTGCCTTTTAACCATGATAGGAAAGTATGAAAAAAAAAAAAAAAAACGATGACCCGGGACCTGTCGTCAAAATCCCAAAAATATGAAAAAAATAATTAAAAAAAACGATGACCCGGGACTTGAACTCTGGTCGTCAAAATCCCAAAAGTGTTAAATGTCAGTGCTTAGACCACTAGGCTATATGGGACAAGTGCTAACTAAAAGTTTGTTGAGTATTTGAACGTCACTGCTAAGAAAAATGAGAGGGGGGGAACAGAATCCGACGGCAAAAAAACAGCTGTCGGAATCCGTTCCCCCACCCTCATTTTGAGAGGTTTTGATGAAGTGGCTTAAAAAAAGGCTGATTCAAATTTTTTGTGGATGGAGCTTAACTGCCATCAGTTTAAAGAATATATTTTGCCTTTTAACCATGATAGGAAAGTATGAAAAAAAAAAAAAAAACGATGACCCGGGACCTGTCGTCAAAATCCCAAAAGTATGAAAAAAAAACAGAAAAAAAACGATGACCCGGGACTTGAACTCTGGTCTCAAAAATCCCAAAATTGTTAAATGTCAGTGCTTAGACCACTAGGCTATAGGGGACAGATGCAAAACAAAAGTTTGTTGTGTATTTGAACCTCACTGCTAAGAAAAATGAGAGGGGGGGGGGAACAGAATCCGACGGCAAAAAAACAGCTGTCGGAATCCGTTCCCCACCCTCATTTTGAGAGGTTTTGATGAAGTGGCTTAAAAAAAGGCTGATTCAATTTTTTTGTGGATGGAGCTTATCTGCCATCAGTTTAAAGAATATCTTTTGCCTTTTAACCATGATAGGAAAGTATGAAAAAAAAAAAAAAAAAAAAAAACGATGACCCGGGACCTGTCGTCAAAATCCCAAAAATATGAAAAAAAAAAAAAAAACGATGACCCGGGACTTGAACTCTGGTCGTCAAAATCCCAAAAGTGTTAAATGTCAGTGCTTAGACCACTAGGCCATAGGGGCACGTGCAAAACAAAAGTTTGTTGAGTAATTGAACCTCACTGCTAAGAAAAATGAGAGGGGGGGAACAGAATCCGACGGCAAAAAAACAGCTGTCGGAATCCGTTCCCCCACCCTCATTTTGAGAGGTTTTGATGAAGTGGCTTAAAAAAAGGCTGATTCAATTTTTTTGTGGATGGAGCTTATCTGCCATCAGTTTAAAGAATATCTTTTGCCTTTTAACCATGATAGGAAAGTATGAAAAAAAAAAAAAAAACGATGACCCGGGACCTGTCGTCAAAATCCCAAAAGTATGAAAAAAAACAAAAAAAAAAACGATGACCCGGGACTTGAACTCTGGTCGTCAAAATCCCAAAAGTGTTAAATGTCAGTGCTTAGACCACTAGGCTATATGAGACAAGTGCAAAACCAAAGTTTGTTGAGTATTTGAACCTCACTACTAAGAAAAATGAGAGGGGGGGAACAGAATCCGACGGCAAAAAAACAGCTGTCGGAATCCGTTCCCCCACCCTCATTTTGAGAGGTTTTGATGAAGTGGCTTAAAAAAAGGCTGATTCAATTTTTTTGTGGATGGAGCTTATCTGCCATCAGTTTAAAGAATATCTTTTGCCTTTTAACCATGATAGGAAAGTATGAAAAAAACAAAACAAAAAAAAAACGATGACCCGGGACCTGTCGTCAAAATCCCAAAAATATGAAAAAAAAAAAAAAAAAAACGATGACCCGGGACTTGAACTCTGGTCTCAAAAATCCCAAAAGTGTTAAATGTCAGTGCTTAGACCACTAGGCTATATGGGACAAGTGCTAACCAAAAGTTTGTTGAGTATTTGAACGTCACTGCTAAGAAAAATGAGAGGGGGGGAACAGAATCCGACGGCAAAAAAACAGCTGTCGGAATCCGTTCCCCCACCCTCATTTTGAGAGGTTTTGATGAAGTGGCTTAAAAAAAGGCTGATTCAATTTTTTTGTGGATGGAGCTTAACTGCCATCAGTTTAAAGAATATATTTTGCCTTTTAACCATGATAGGAAAGTATGAAAAAAAAAAAAAAACGATGACCCGGGACCTGTCGTCAAAATCCCAAAAGTATGAAAAAAAAAAAAAAAAAAAACGATGACCCGGGACTTGAACTCTGGTCGTCAAAATCCCAAAATTGTTAAATGTCAGTGCTTAGACCACTAGGCTATATGAGACAAGTGCAAAACCAAAGTTTGTTGAGTATTTGAACCTCACTACTAAGAAAAATGAGAGGGGGGGAACAGAATCCGACGGCAAAAAAACAGCTGTCGGAATCCGTTCCCCCACCCTCATTTTGAGAGGTTTTGATGAAGTGGCTTAAAAAAAGGCTGATTCAATTTTTTTGTGGATGGAGCTTATCTGCCATCAGTTTAAAGAATATCTTTTGCCTTTTAACCATGATAGGAAAGTATGAAAAAAAAAAAAAAAAAAAACGATGACCCGGGACCTGTCGTCAAAATCCCAAAAATATGAAAAAAAAAAAAAAAAAAACGATGACCCGGGACTTGAACTCTGGTCTCAAAAATCCCAAAAGTGTTAAATGTCAGTGCTTAGACCACTAGGCTATAGGAGACAAGTGCAAATCCAAAGTTTGTTGAGTATTTGAACCTCACTACTAAGAAAAATGAGAGGGGGGGAACAGAATCCGACGGCAAAAAAACAGCTGTCGGAATCCGTTCCCCCACCCTCATTTTGAGAGGTTTTGATGAAGTGGCTTAAAAAAAGGCTGATTCAATTTTTTTGTGGATGGAGCTTATCTGCCATCAGTTTAAAGAATATCTTTTGCCTTTTAACCATGATAGGAAAGTATGAAAAAAAAAAAAAAACGATGACCCGGGACCTGTCGTCAAAATCCCAAAAGTATGAAAAAAAAAAAAAAAAAAAACGATGACCCGGGACTTGAACTCTGGTCGTCAAAATCCCAAAATTGTTAAATGTCAGTGCTTAGACCACTAGGCTATATGAGACAAGTGCAAAACCAAAGTTTGTTGAGTATTTGAACCTCACTACTAAGAAAAATGAGAGGGGGGGAACAGAATCCGACGGCAAAAAAACAGCTGTCGGAATCCGTTCCCCCACCCTCATTTTGAGAGGTTTTGATGAAGTGGCTTAAAAAAAGGCTGATTCAATTTTTTTGTGGATGGAGCTTATCTGCCATCAGTTTAAAGAATATCTTTTGCCTTTTAACCATGATAGGAAAGTATGAAAAAAAAAAAAAAAAAAAACGATGACCCGGGACCTGTCGTCAAAATCCCAAAAATATGAAAAAAAAAAAAAAAAAAACGATGACCCGGGACTTGAACTCTGGTCTCAAAAATCCCAAAAGTGTTAAATGTCAGTGCTTAGACCACTAGGCTATAGGAGACAAGTGCAAATCCAAAGTTTGTTGAGTATTTGAACCTCACTACTAAGAAAAATGAGAGGGGGGGAACAGAATCCGACGGCAAAAAAACAGCTGTCGGAATCCGTTCCCCCACCCTCATTTTGAGAGGTTTTGATGAAGTGGCTTAAAAAAAGGCTGATTCAATTTTTTTGTGGATGGAGCTTATCTGCCATCAGTTTAAAGAATATCTTTTGCCTTTTAACCATGATAGGAAAGTATGAAAAAAAAAAAAAAACGATGACCCGGGACCTGTCGTCAAAATCCCAAAAATATGAAAAAAATAATTAAAAAAAACGATGACCCGGGACTTGAACTCTGGTCGTCAAAATCCCAAAAGTGTTAAATGTCAGTGCTTAGACCACTAGGCTATAGGGGACAAGTGCCAACCAAAAGTTTGTTGAGTATTTGAACGTCACTGCTAAGAAAAATGAGAGGGGGGAACAGAATCCGACGGCAAAAAAACAGCTGTCGGAATCCGTTCCCCCACCCTCATTTTGAGAGGTTTTGATGAAGTGGCTTAAAAAAAGGCTGATTCAATTTTTTTGTGGATGGAGCTTAACTGCCATCAGTTTAAAGAATATATTTTGCCTTTTAACCATGATAGGAAAGTATGAAAAAAAAAAAAAAAATGATGACCCGGGACCTGTCGTCAAAATCCCAAAAGTATGAAAAAAAACCAGAAAAAAAACGATGACCCGGGACTTGAACTCTGGTCTCAAAAATCCCAAAATTGTTAAATGTCAGTGCTTAGACCACTAGGCTATAGGGGACAGATGCAAAACAAAAGTTTGTTGTGTATTTGAACCTCACTGCTAAGAAAAATGAGAGGGGGGGGGGAACAGAATCCGACGGCAAAAAAACAGCTGTCGGAATCCGTTCCCCACCCTCATTTTGAGAGGTTTTGATGAAGTGGCTTAAAAAAAGGCTGATTCAATTTTTTTGTGGATGGAGCTTATCTGCCATCAGTTTAAAGAATATCTTTTGCCTTTTAACCATGATAGGAAAGTATGAAAAAAAAAAAAAAAAAAAAAAACGATGACCCGGGACCTGTCGTCAAAATCCCAAAAATATATAAAAAAAAAAAAAAAAAACGATGACCCGGGACTTGAACTCTGGTCTCAAAAATCCCAAAAGTGTTAAATGTCAGTGCTTAGACCACTAGGCTATAGGAGACAAGTGCAAAACCAAAGTTTGTTGAGTATTTGAACCTCACTACTAAGAAAAATGAGAGGGGGGGAACAGAATCCGACGGCAAAAAAACAGCTGTCGGAATCCGTTCCCCCACCCTCATTTTGAGAGGTTTTGATGAAGTGGCTTAAAAAAAGGCTGATTCAATTTTTTTGTGGATGGAGCTTATCTGCCATCAGTTTAAAGAATATCTTTTGCCTTTTAACCATGATAGGAAAGTATGAAAAAAAAAAAAAAAAACGATGACCCGGGACCTGTCGTCAAAATCCCAAAAATATGAAAAAAATAATTTAAAAAAACGATGACCCGGGACTTGAACTCTGGTCGTCAAAATCCCAAAAGTGTTAAATGTCAGTGCTTAGACCACTAGGCTATATGGGACAAGTGCTAACCAAAAGTTTGTTGAGTATTTGAACGTCACTGCTAAGAAAAATGAGAGGGGGGGAACAGAATCCGACGGCAAAAAAACAGCTGTCGGAATCCGTTCCCCCACCCTCATTTTGAGAGGTTTTGATGAAGTGGCTTAAAAAAAGGCTGATTCAATTTTTTTGTGGATGGAGCTTAAATGCCATCAGTTTAAAGAATATATTTTGCCTTTTAACCATGATAGGAAAGTATGAAAAAAAAAAAAAAAACGATGACCCGGGACCTGTCGTCAAAATCCCAAAAGTATGAAAAAAAAACAGGAAAAAAACGATGACCCGGGACTTGAACTCTGGTCTCAAAAATCCCAAAATTGTTAAATGTCAGTGCTTAGACCACTAGGCTATAGGGGACAGATGCAAAACAAAAGTTTGTTGTGTATTTGAACCTCACTGCTAAGAAAAATGAGAGGGGGGGGGAACAGAATCCGACGGCAAAAAAACAGCTGTCGGAATCCGTTCCCCACCCTCATTTTGAGAGGTTTTGATGAAGTGGCTTAAAAAAAGGCTGATTCAATTTTTTTGTGGATGGAGCTTATCTGCCATCAGTTTAAAGAATATCTTTTGCCTTTTAACCATGATAGGAAAGTATAAAAAAAAAAAAAAAAAAAAAAAACGATGACCCGGGACCTGTCGTCAAAATCCCAAAAATATGAAAAAAAAAAAAAAAAAAACGATGACCCGGGACTTGAACTCTGGTCGTCAAAATCCCAAAAGTGTTAAATGTCAGTGCTTAGACCACTAGGCCATAGGGGCACGTGCAAAACAAAAGTTTGTTGATTATTTGAACCTCACTGCTAAGAAAAATGAGAGGGGGGGAACAGAATCCGACGGCAAAAAAACAGCTGTCGGAATCCGTTCCCCCACCCTCATTTTGAGAGGTTTTGATGAAGTGGCTTAAAAAAAAGGCTGATTAAATTTTTTTGTGGATGGAGCTTATCTGCCATCAGTTTAAAGAATATCTTTTGCCTTTTAACCATGATAGGAAAGTATGAAAAAAAAAGAAAAAAGAAAAAACGATGACCCGGGACCTGTCGTCAAAATCCCAAAAATATGAAAAAAAAAAAAAAAAAAACGATGACCCGGGACTTGAACTCTGGTCTCAAAAATCCCAAAAGTGTTAAATGTCAGTGCTTAGACCACTAGGCTATAGGAGACAAGTGCAAAACCAAAGTTTGTTGAGTATTTGAACCTCACTACTAAGAAAAATGAGAGGGGGGGAACAGAATCCGACGGCAAAAAAACAGCTGTCGGAATCCGTTCCCCCACCCTCATTTTGAGAGGTTTTGATGAAGTGGCTTAAAAAAAGGCTGATTCAATTTTTTTGTGGATGGAGCTTATCTGCCATCAGTTTAAAGAATATCTTTTGCCTTTTAACCATGATAGGAAAGTATGAAAAAAAAAAAAAAAAACGATGACCCGGGACCTGTCGTCAAAATCCCAAAAATATGAAAAAAATAATTAAAAAAAACGATGACCCGGGACTTGAACTCTGGTCGTCAAAATCCCAAAAGTGTTAAATGTCAGTGCTTAGACCACTAGGCTATATGGGACAAGTGCTAACCAAAAGTTTGTTGAGTATTTGAACGTCACTGCTAAGAAAAATGAGAGGGGGGGAACAGAATCCGACGGCAAAAAAACAGCTGTCGGAATCCGTTCCCCCACCCTCATTTTGAGAGGTTTTGATGAAGTGGCTTAAAAAAAGGCTGATTCAATTTTTTTGTGGATGGAGCTTATCTGCCATCAGTTTAAAGAATATCTTTTGCCTTTTAACCATGATAGGAAAGTATGAAAAAAAAAAAAAAAAAACGATGACCCGGGACCTGTCGTCAAAATCCCAAAAATATGAAAAAAATAATTAAAAAAAACGATGACCCGGGACTTGAACTCTGGTCGTCAAAATCCCAAAAGTGTTAAATGTCAGTGCTTAGACCACTAGGCTATATGGGACAAGTGCTAACCAAAAGTTTGTTGAGTATTTGAACGTCACTGTGCTAAGAAAAATGAGAGGGTGGGAACAGAATCCGACGGCAAAAAAACAGCTGTCGGAATCCGTTCCCCCACCCTCATTTTGAGAGGTTTTGATGAAGTGGCTTAAAAAAAGGCTGATTCAATTTTTTTGTGGATGGAGCTTAACTGCCATCAGTTTAAAGAATATATTTTGCCTTTTAACCATGATAGGAAAGTATGAAAAAAAAAAAAAAAAACGATGACCCGGGACCTGTCGTCAAAATCCCAAAAGTATGAAAAAAAAACAGAAAAAAAACGATGACCCGGGACTTGAACTCTGGTCTCAAAAATCCAAAAATTGTTAAATGTCAGTGCTTAGACCACTAGGCTATAGGGGACAGATGCAAAACAAAAGTTTGTTGTGTATTTGAACCTCACTGCTAAGAAAAATGAGAGGGGGGGGGGAACAGAATCCGACGACAAAAAAACAGCTGTCGGAATCCGTTCCCCACCCTCATTTTGAGAGGTTTTGATGAAGTGGCTTAAAAAAAGGCTGATTCAATTTTTTTGTGGATGGAGCTTATCTGCCATCAGTTTAAAGAATATCTTTTGCCTTTTAACCATGATAGGAAAGTATGAAAAAAAAAAAAAAAAAAAAACGATGACCCGGGACTTGAACTCTGGTCTCAAAAATCCCAAAAGTGTTAAATGTCAGTGCTTAGACCACTAGGCTATAGGAGACAAGTGCAAAACCAAAGTTTGTTGAGTATTTGAACCTCACTACTAAGAAAAATGAGAGGGGGGGAACAGAATCCGACGGCAAAAAAACAGCTGTCGGAATCCGTTCCCCCACCCTCATTTTGAGAGGTTTTGATGAAGTGGCTTAAAAAAAGGCTGATTCAATTTTTTTGTGGATGGAGCTTATCTGCCATCAGTTTAAAGAATATCTTTTGCCTTTTAACCATGATAGGAAAGTATAAAAAAAAAAAAAAAAAAAAAAAACGATGACCCGGGACCTGTCGTCAAAATCCCAAAAATATGAAAAAAATAATTAAAAAAAACGATGACCCGGGACTTGAACTCTGGTCGTCAAAATCCCAAAAGTGTTAAATGTCAGTGCTTAGACCACTAGGCTATATGGGACAAGTGCTAACCAAAAGTTTGTTGAGTATTTGAACGTCACTGCTAAGAAAAATGAGAGGGGGGGAACAGAATCCGACGGCAAAAAAACAGCTGTCGGAATCCGTTCCCCCACCCTCATTTTGAGAGGTTTTGATGAAGTGGCTTAAAAAAAGGCTGATTCAATTTTTTTGTGGATGGAGCTTATCTGCCATCAGTTTAAAGAATATCTTTTGCCTTTTAACCATGATAGGAAAGTATGAAAAAAAAAAAAAAAAAACGATGACCCGGGACCTGTCGTCAAAATCCCAAAAATATGAAAAAAATAATTAAAAAAAACGATGACCCGGGACTTGAACTCTGGTCTCAAAAATCCCAAAAGTGTTAAATGTCAGTGCTTAGACCACTAGGCTATATGGGACAAGTGCTAACCAAAAGTTTGTTGAGTATTTGAACGTCACTGCTAAGAAAAATGAGAGGGGGGGAACAGAATCCGACGGCAAAAAAACAGCTGTCGGAATCCGTTCCCCCACCCTCATTTTGAGAGGTTTTGATGAAGTGGCTTAAAAAAAGGCTGATTCAATTTTTTTGTGGATGGAGCTTAACTGCCATCAGTTTAAAGAATATATTTTGCCTTTTAACCATGATAGGAAAGTATGAAAAAAAAAAAAAAAACGATGACCCGGGACCTGTCGTCAAAATCCCAAAAGTATGAAAAAAAAACAGAAAAAAAACGATGACCCGGGACTTGAACTCTGGTCTCAAAAATCCCAAAATTGTTAAATGTCAGTGCTTAGACCACTAGGCTATAGGGGACAGATGCAAAACAAAAGTTTGTTGTGTATTTGAACCTCACTGCTAAGAAAAATGAGAGGGGGGGGGGAACAGAATCCGACGGCAAAAAAACAGCTGTCGGAATCCGTTCCCCACCCTCATTTTGAGAGGTTTTGATGAAGTGGCTTAAAAAAAGGCTGATTCAATTTTTTTGTGGATGGAGCTTATCTGCCATCAGTTTAAAGAATATCTTTTGCCTTTTAACCATGATAGGAAAGTATGAAAAAAAAAAAAAAAAAAAACGATGACCCGGGACCTGTCGTCAAAATCCCAAAAATATGAAAAAAAAACAAAAAAAAACGATGACCCGGGACTTGAACTCTGGTCTCAAAAATCCCAAAAGTGTTAAATGTCAGTGCTTAGACCACTAGGCTATAGGAGACAAGTGCAAATCCAAAGTTTGTTGAGTATTTGAACCTCACTGCTAAGAAAAATGAGAGGGGGGGAACAGAATCCGACGGCAAAAAAACAGCTGTCGGAATCCGTTCCCCCACCCTCATTTTGAGAGGTTTTGATGAAGTGGCTTAAAAAAAGGCTGATTCAATTTTTTTGTGGATGGAGCTTATCTGCCATCAGTTTAAAGAATATCTTTTGCCTTTTAACCATGATAGGAAAGTATGAAAAAAAAAAAAAAACGATGACCCGGGACCTGTCGTCAAAATCCCAAAAGTATGAAAAAAAAAAAAAAAAAAAACGATGACCCGGGACTTGAACTCTGGTCGTCAAAATCCCAAAATTGTTAAATGTCAGTGCTTAGACCACTAGGCTATATGAGACAAGTGCAAAACCAAAGTTTGTTGAGTATTTGAACCTCACTACTAAGAAAAATGAGAGGGGGGGAACAGAATCCGACGGCAAAAAAACAGCTGTCGGAATCCGTTCCCCCACCCTCATTTTGAGAGGTTTTGATGAAGTGGCTTAAAAAAAGGCTGATTCAATTTTTTTGTGGATGGAGCTTATCTGCCATCAGTTTAAAGAATATCTTTTGCCTTTTAACCATGATAGGAAAGTATGAAAAAAAAAAAAAAAAAAAACGATGACCCGGGACCTGTCGTCAAAATCCCAAAAATATGAAAAAAAAAAAAAAAAAAACGATGACCCGGGACTTGAACTCTGGTCTCAAAAATCCCAAAAGTGTTAAATGTCAGTGCTTAGACCACTAGGCTATAGGAGACAAGTGCAAATCCAAAGTTTGTTGAGTATTTGAACCTCACTACTAAGAAAAATGAGAGGGGGGGAACAGAATCCGACGGCAAAAAAACAGCTGTCGGAATCCGTTCCCCCACCCTCATTTTGAGAGGTTTTGATGAAGTGGCTTAAAAAAAGGCTGATTCAATTTTTTTGTGGATGGAGCTTATCTGCCATCAGTTTAAAGAATATATTTTGCCTTTTAACCATGATAGGAAAGTATAAAAAAAAAAAAAAAACGATGACCCGGGACCTGTCGTCAAAATCCCAAAAATATGAAAAAAATAATTAAAAAAAACGATGACCCGGGACTTGAACTCTGGTCGTCAAAATCCCAAAAGTGTTAAATGTCAGTGCTTAGACCACTAGGCTATAGGGGACAAGTGCCAACCAAAAGTTTGTTGAGTATTTGAACGTCACTGCTAAGAAAAATGAGAGGGGGGAACAGAATCCGACGGCAAAAAAACAGCTGTCGGAATCCGTTCCCCCACCCTCATTTTGAGAGGTTTTGATGAAGTGGCTTAAAAAAAGGCTGATTCAATTTTTTTGTGGATGGAGCTTAACTGCCATCAGTTTAAAGAATATATTTTGCCTTTTAACCATGATAGGAAAGTATGAAAAAAAAAAAAAAAATGATGACCCGGGACCTGTCGTCAAAATCCCAAAAGTATGAAAAAAAACCAGAAAAAAAACGATGACCCGGGACTTGAACTCTGGTCTCAAAAATCCCAAAATTGTTAAATGTCAGTGCTTAGACCACTAGGCTATAGGGGACAGATGCAAAACAAAAGTTTGTTGTGTATTTGAACCTCACTGCTAAGAAAAATGAGAGGGGGGGGGGAACAGAATCCGACGGCAAAAAAACAGCTGTCGGAATCCGTTCCCCACCCTCATTTTGAGAGGTTTTGATGAAGTGGCTTAAAAAAAGGCTGATTCAATTTTTTTGTGGATGGAGCTTATCTGCCATCAGTTTAAAGAATATCTTTTGCCTTTTAACCATGATAGGAAAGTATGAAAAAAAAAAAAAAAAAAAAAAACGATGACCCGGGACCTGTCGTCAAAATCCCAAAAATATATAAAAAAAAAAAAAAAAAACGATGACCCGGGACTTGAACTCTGGTCTCAAAAATCCCAAAAGTGTTAAATGTCAGTGCTTAGACCACTAGGCTATAGGAGACAAGTGCAAAACCAAAGTTTGTTGAGTATTTGAACCTCACTACTAAGAAAAATGAGAGGGGGGGAACAGAATCCGACGGCAAAAAAACAGCTGTCGGAATCCGTTCCCCCACCCTCATTTTGAGAGGTTTTGATGAAGTGGCTTAAAAAAAGGCTGATTCAATTTTTTTGTGGATGGAGCTTATCTGCCATCAGTTTAAAGAATATCTTTTGCCTTTTAACCATGATAGGAAAGTATGAAAAAAAAAAAAAAAAACGATGACCCGGGACCTGTCGTCAAAATCCCAAAAATATGAAAAAAATAATTTAAAAAAACGATGACCCGGGACTTGAACTCTGGTCGTCAAAATCCCAAAAGTGTTAAATGTCAGTGCTTAGACCACTAGGCTATATGGGACAAGTGCTAACCAAAAGTTTGTTGAGTATTTGAACGTCACTGCTAAGAAAAATGAGAGGGGGGGAACAGAATCCGACGGCAAAAAAACAGCTGTCGGAATCCGTTCCCCCACCCTCATTTTGAGAGGTTTTGATGAAGTGGCTTAAAAAAAGGCTGATTCAATTTTTTTGTGGATGGAGCTTAAATGCCATCAGTTTAAAGAATATATTTTGCCTTTTAACCATGATAGGAAAGTATGAAAAAAAAAAAAAAAACGATGACCCGGGACCTGTCGTCAAAATCCCAAAAGTATGAAAAAAAAACAGGAAAAAAACGATGACCCGGGACTTGAACTCTGGTCTCAAAAATCCCAAAATTGTTAAATGTCAGTGCTTAGACCACTAGGCTATAGGGGACAGATGCAAAACAAAAGTTTGTTGTGTATTTGAACCTCACTGCTAAGAAAAATGAGAGGGGGGGGGAACAGAATCCGACGGCAAAAAAACAGCTGTCGGAATCCGTTCCCCACCCTCATTTTGAGAGGTTTTGATGAAGTGGCTTAAAAAAAGGCTGATTCAATTTTTTTGTGGATGGAGCTTATCTGCCATCAGTTTAAAGAATATCTTTTGCCTTTTAACCATGATAGGAAAGTATAAAAAAAAAAAAAAAAAAAAAAAACGATGACCCGGGACCTGTCGTCAAAATCCCAAAAATATGAAAAAAAAAAAAAAAAAAACGATGACCCGGGACTTGAACTCTGGTCGTCAAAATCCCAAAAGTGTTAAATGTCAGTGCTTAGACCACTAGGCAATAGGGGCACGTGCAAAACAAAAGTTTGTTGATTATTTGAACCTCACTGCTAAGAAAAATGAGAGGGGGGGAACAGAATCCGACGGCAAAAAAACAGCTGTCGGAATCCGTTCCCCCACCCTCATTTTGAGAGGTTTTGATGAAGTGGCTTAAAAAAAAGGCTGATTAAATTTTTTTGTGGATGGAGCTTATCTGCCATCAGTTTAAAGAATATCTTTTGCCTTTTAACCATGATAGGAAAGTATGAAAAAAAAAGAAAAAAGAAAAAACGATGACCCGGGACCTGTCGTCAAAATCCCAAAAATATGAAAAAAAAAAAAAAAAAAACGATGACCCGGGACTTGAACTCTGGTCTCAAAAATCCCAAAAGTGTTAAATGTCAGTGCTTAGACCACTAGGCTATAGGAGACAAGTGCAAAACCAAAGTTTGTTGAGTATTTGAACCTCACTACTAAGAAAAATGAGAGGGGGGGAACAGAATCCGACGGCAAAAAAACAGCTGTCGGAATCCGTTCCCCCACCCTCATTTTGAGAGGTTTTGATGAAGTGGCTTAAAAAAAGGCTGATTCAATTTTTTTGTGGATGGAGCTTATCTGCCATCAGTTTAAAGAATATCTTTTGCCTTTTAACCATGATAGGAAAGTATGAAAAAAAAAAAAAAAAACGATGACCCGGGACCTGTCGTCAAAATCCCAAAAATATGAAAAAAATAATTAAAAAAAACGATGACCCGGGACTTGAACTCTGGTCGTCAAAATCCCAAAAGTGTTAAATGTCAGTGCTTAGACCACTAGGCTATATGGGACAAGTGCTAACCAAAAGTTTGTTGAGTATTTGAACGTCACTGCTAAGAAAAATGAGAGGGGGGGAACAGAATCCGACGGCAAAAAAACAGCTGTCGGAATCCGTTCCCCCACCCTCATTTTGAGAGGTTTTGATGAAGTGGCTTAAAAAAAGGCTGATTCAATTTTTTTGTGGATGGAGCTTATCTGCCATCAGTTTAAAGAATATCTTTTGCCTTTTAACCATGATAGGAAAGTATGAAAAAAAAAAAAAAAAAACGATGACCCGGGACCTGTCGTCAAAATCCCAAAAATATGAAAAAAATAATTAAAAAAAACGATGACCCGGGACTTGAACTCTGGTCGTCAAAATCCCAAAAGTGTTAAATGTCAGTGCTTAGACCACTAGGCTATATGGGACAAGTGCTAACCAAAAGTTTGTTGAGTATTTGAACGTCACTGCTAAGAAAAATGAGAGGGTGGGAACAGAATCCGACGGCAAAAAAACAGCTGTCGGAATCCGTTCCCCCACCCTCATTTTGAGAGGTTTTGATGAAGTGGCTTAAAAAAAGGCTGATTCAATTTTTTTGTGGATGGAGCTTAACTGCCATCAGTTTAAAGAATATATTTTGCCTTTTAACCATGATAGGAAAGTATGAAAAAAAAAAAAAAAAACGATGACCCGGGACCTGTCGTCAAAATCCCAAAAGTATGAAAAAAAAACAGAAAAAAAACGATGACCCGGGACTTGAACTCTGGTCTCAAAAATCCAAAAATTGTTAAATGTCAGTGCTTAGACCACTAGGCTATAGGGGACAGATGCAAAACAAAAGTTTGTTGTGTATTTGAACCTCACTGCTAAGAAAAATGAGAGGGGGGGGGGAACAGAATCCGACGACAAAAAAACAGCTGTCGGAATCCGTTCCCCACCCTCATTTTGAGAGGTTTTGATGAAGTGGCTTAAAAAAAGGCTGATTCAATTTTTTTGTGGATGGAGCTTATCTGCCATCAGTTTAAAGAATATCTTTTGCCTTTTAACCATGATAGGAAAGTATGAAAAAAAAAAAAAAAAAAAAACGATGACCCGGGACCTGTCGTCAAAATCCCAAAAGTATGAAAAAAAAAAAACAAAAAAACGATGACCCGGGACTTGAACTCTGGTCTCAAAAATCCCAAAAGTGTTAAATGTCAGTGCTTAGACCACTAGGCTATAGGAGACAAGTGCAAAACCAAAGTTTGTTGAGTATTTGAACCTCACTACTAAGAAAAATGAGAGGGGGGGAACAGAATCCGACGGCAAAAAAACAGCTGTCGGAATCCGTTCCCCCACCCTCATTTTGAGAGGTTTTGATGAAGTGGCTTAAAAAAAGGCTGATTCAATTTTTTTGTGGATGGAGCTTATCTGCCATCAGTTTAAAGAATATCTTTTGCCTTTTAACCATGATAGGAAAGTATAAAAAAAAAAAAAAAAAAAAAAAACGATGACCCGGGACCTGTCGTCAAAATCCCAAAAATATGAAAAAAATAATTAAAAAAAACGATGACCCGGGACTTGAACTCTGGTCGTCAAAATCCCAAAAGTGTTAAATGTCAGTGCTTAGACCACTAGGCTATATGGGACAAGTGCTAACCAAAAGTTTGTTGAGTATTTGAACGTCACTGCTAAGAAAAATGAGAGGGGGGGAACAGAATCCGACGGCAAAAAAACAGCTGTCGGAATCCGTTCCCCCACCCTCATTTTGAGAGGTTTTGATGAAGTGGCTTAAAAAAAGGCTGATTCAATTTTTTTGTGGATGGAGCTTATCTGCCATCAGTTTAAAGAATATCTTTTGCCTTTTAACCATGATAGGAAAGTATGAAAAAAAAAAAAAAAAAACGATGACCCGGGACCTGTCGTCAAAATCCCAAAAATATGAAAAAAATAATTAAAAAAAACGATGACCCGGGACTTGAACTCTGGTCGTCAAAATCCCAAAAGTGTTAAATGTCAGTGCTTAGACCACTAGGCTATATGGGACAAGTGCTAACCAAAAGTTTGTTGAGTATTTGAACGTCACTGCTAAGAAAAATGAGAGGGTGGGAACAGAATCCGACGGCAAAAAAACAGCTGTCGGAATCCGTTCCCCCACCCTCATTTTGAGAGGTTTTGATGAAGTGGCTTAAAAAAAGGCTGATTCAATTTTTTTGTGGATGGAGCTTAACTGCCATCAGTTTAAAGAATATATTTTGCCTTTTAACCATGATAGGAAAGTATGAAAAAAAAAAAAAAAAACGATGACCCGGGACCTGTCGTCAAAATCCCAAAAGTATGAAAAAAAAACAGAAAAAAAACGATGACCCGGGACTTGAACTCTGGTCTCAAAAATCCCAAAATTGTTAAATGTCAGTGCTTAGACCACTAGGCTATAGGGGACAGATGCAAAACAAAAGTTTGTTGTGTATTTGAACCTCACTGCTAAGAAAAATGAGAGGGGGGGGGGAACAGAATCCGACGACAAAAAAACAGCTGTCGGAATCCGTTCCCCACCCTCATTTTGAGAGGTTTTGATGAAGTGGCTTAAAAAAAGGCTGATTCAATTTTTTTGTGGATGGAGCTTATCTGCCATCAGTTTAAAGAATATCTTTTGCCTTTTAACCATGATAGGAAAGTATGAAAAAAAAAAAAAAAAAAAAACGATGACCCGGGACCTGTCGTCAAAATCCCAAAAGTATGAAAAAAAAAAAAAAAAAAACGATGACCCGGGACTTGAACTCTGGTCTCAAAAATCCCAAAAGTGTTAAATGTCAGTGCTTAGACCACTAGGCTATAGGAGACAAGTGCAAAACCAAAGTTTGTTGAGTATTTGAACCTCACTACTAAGAAAAATGAGAGGGGGGGAACAGAATCCGACGGCAAAAAAACAGCTGTCGGAATCCGTTCCCCCACCCTCATTTTGAGAGGTTTTGATGAAGTGGCTTAAAAAAAGGCTGATTCAATTTTTTTGTGGATGGAGCTTATCTGCCATCAGTTTAAAGAATATCTTTTGCCTTTTAACCATGATAGGAAAGTATGAAAAAAAAAAAAAAAAACGATGACCCGGGACCTGTCGTCAAAATCCCAAAAATATGAAAAAAATAATTAAAAAAAACGATGACCCGGGACTTGAACTCTGGTCGTCAAAATCCCAAAAGTGTTAAATGTCAGTGCTTAGACCACTAGGCTATATGGGACAAGTGCTAACCAAAAGTTTGTTGAGTATTTGAACGTCACTGCTAAGAAAAATGAGAGGGGGGGAACAGAATCCGACGGCAAAAAAACAGCTGTCGGAATCCGTTCCCCCACCCTCATTTTGAGAGGTTTTGATGAAGTGGCTTAAAAAAAGGCTGATTCAATTTTTTTGTGGATGGAGCTTAACTGCCATCAGTTTAAAGAATATATTTTGCCTTTTAACCATGATAGGAAAGTATGAAAAAAAAAAAAAAAACGATGACCCGGGACCTGTCGTCAAAATCCCAAAAGTATGAAAAAAAAACAGAAAAAAAACGATGACCCGGGACTTGAACTCTGGTCTCAAAAATCCCAAAATTGTTAAATGTCAGTGCTTAGACCACTAGGCTATAGGGGACAGATGCAAAACAAAAGTTTGTTGTGTATTTGAACCTCACAGCTAAGAAAAATGAGAGGGGGGGGGGGAACAGAATCCGACGGCAAAAAAACAGCTGTCGGAATCCGTTCCCCACCCTCATTTTGAGAGGTTTTGATGAAGTGGCTTAAAAAAAGACTGATTCAATTTTTTTGTGGATGGAGCTTATCTGCCATCAGTTTAAAGAATATCTTTTGCCTTTTAACCATGATAGGAAAGTATGAAAAAAAAAAAAAAAAAAAACGATGACCCGGGACCTGTCGTCAAAATCCCAAAAATATGAAAAAAAAAAAAAAAAAAAACGATGACCCGGGACTTGAACTCTGGTCTCAAAAATCCCAAAAGTGTTAAATGTCAGTGCTTAGACCACTAGGCTATAGGAGACAAGTGCAAATCCAAAGTTTGTTGAGTATTTGAACCTCACTACTAAGAAAAATGAGAGGGGGGGAACAGAATCCGACGGCAAAAAAACAGCTGTCGGAATCCGTTCCCCCACCCTCATTTTGAGAGGTTTTGATGAAGTGGCTTAAAAAAAGGCTGATTCAATTTTTTTGTGGATGGAGCTTATCTGCCATCAGTTTAAAGAATATATTTTGCCTTTTAACCATGATAGGAAAGTATAAAAAAAAAAAAAAAACGATGACCCGGGACCTGTCGTCAAAATCCCAAAAATATGAAAAAAATAATTAAAAAAAACGATGACCCGGGACTTGAACTCTGGTCGTCAAAATCCCAAAAGTGTTAAATGTCAGTGCTTAGACCACTAGGCTATAGGGGACAAGTGCCAACCAAAAGTTTGTTGAGTATTTGAACGTCACTGCTAAGAAAAATGAGAGGGGGGAACAGAATCCGACGGCAAAAAAACAGCTGTCGGAATCCGTTCCCCCACCCTCATTTTGAGAGGTTTTGATGAAGTGGCTTAAAAAAAGGCTGATTCAATTTTTTTGTGGATGGAGCTTAACTGCCATCAGTTTAAAGAATATATTTTGCCTTTTAACCATGATAGGAAAGTATGAAAAAAAAAAAAAAAATGATGACCCGGGACCTGTCGTCAAAATCCCAAAAGTATGAAAAAAAACCAGAAAAAAAACGATGACCCGGGACTTGAACTCTGGTCTCAAAAATCCCAAAATTGTTAAATGTCAGTGCTTAGACCACTAGGCTATAGGGGACAGATGCAAAACAAAAGTTTGTTGTGTATTTGAACCTCACTGCTAAGAAAAATGAGAGGGGGGGGGGAACAGAATCCGACGGCAAAAAAACAGCTGTCGGAATCCGTTCCCCACCCTCATTTTGAGAGGTTTTGATGAAGTGGCTTAAAAAAAGGCTGATTCAATTTTTTTGTGGATGGAGCTTATCTGCCATCAGTTTAAAGAATATCTTTTGCCTTTTAACCATGATAGGAAAGTATGAAAAAAAAAAAAAAAAAAAAAAAACGATGACCCGGGACCTGTCGTCAAAATCCCAAAAATATATAAAAAAAAAAAAAAAAAACGATGACCCGGGACTTGAACTCTGGTCTCAAAAATCCCAAAAGTGTTAAATGTCAGTGCTTAGACCACTAGGCTATAGGAGACAAGTGCAAAACCAAAGTTTGTTGAGTATTTGAACCTCACTACTAAGAAAAATGAGAGGGGGGGAACAGAATCCGACGGCAAAAAAACAGCTGTCGGAATCCGTTCCCCCACCCTCATTTTGAGAGGTTTTGATGAAGTGGCTTAAAAAAAGGCTGATTCAATTTTTTTGTGGATGGAGCTTATCTGCCATCAGTTTAAAGAATATCTTTTGCCTTTTAACCATGATAGGAAAGTATGAAAAAAAAAAAAAAAAACGATGACCCGGGACCTGTCGTCAAAATCCCAAAAATATGAAAAAAATAATTTAAAAAAACGATGACCCGGGACTTGAACTCTGGTCGTCAAAATCCCAAAAGTGTTAAATGTCAGTGCTTAGACCACTAGGCTATATGGGACAAGTGCTAACCAAAAGTTTGTTGAGTATTTGAACGTCACTGCTAAGAAAAATGAGAGGGGGGGAACAGAATCCGACGGCAAAAAAACAGCTGTCGGAATCCGTTCCCCCACCCTCATTTTGAGAGGTTTTGATGAAGTGGCTTAAAAAAAGGCTGATTCAATTTTTTTGTGGATGGAGCTTAAATGCCATCAGTTTAAAGAATATATTTTGCCTTTTAACCATGATAGGAAAGTATGAAAAAAAAAAAAAAAACGATGACCCGGGACCTGTCGTCAAAATCCCAAAAGTATGAAAAAAAAACAGGAAAAAAACGATGACCCGGGACTTGAACTCTGGTCTCAAAAATCCCAAAATTGTTAAATGTCAGTGCTTAGACCACTAGGCTATAGGGGACAGATGCAAAACAAAAGTTTGTTGTGTATTTGAACCTCACTGCTAAGAAAAATGAGAGGGGGGGGGAACAGAATCCGACGGCAAAAAAACAGCTGTCGGAATCCGTTCCCCACCCTCATTTTGAGAGGTTTTGATGAAGTGGCTTAAAAAAAGGCTGATTCAATTTTTTTGTGGATGGAGCTTATCTGCCATCAGTTTAAAGAATATCTTTTGCCTTTTAACCATGATAGGAAAGTATAAAAAAAAAAAAAAAAAAAAAAAACGATGACCCGGGACCTGTCGTCAAAATCCCAAAAATATGAAAAAAAAAAAAAAAAAAACGATGACCCGGGACTTGAACTCTGGTCGTCAAAATCCCAAAAGTGTTAAATGTCAGTGCTTAGACCACTAGGCAATAGGGGCACGTGCAAAACAAAAGTTTGTTGATTATTTGAACCTCACTGCTAAGAAAAATGAGAGGGGGGGAACAGAATCCGACGGCAAAAAAACAGCTGTCGGAATCCGTTCCCCCACCCTCATTTTGAGAGGTTTTGATGAAGTGGCTTAAAAAAAAGGCTGATTAAATTTTTTTGTGGATGGAGCTTATCTGCCATCAGTTTAAAGAATATCTTTTGCCTTTTAACCATGATAGGAAAGTATGAAAAAAAAAGAAAAAAGAAAAAACGATGACCCGGGACCTGTCGTCAAAATCCCAAAAATATGAAAAAAAAAAAAAAAAAAACGATGACCCGGGACTTGAACTCTGGTCTCAAAAATCCCAAAAGTGTTAAATGTCAGTGCTTAGACCACTAGGCTATAGGAGACAAGTGCAAAACCAAAGTTTGTTGAGTATTTGAACCTCACTACTAAGAAAAATGAGAGGGGGGGAACAGAATCCGACGGCAAAAAAACAGCTGTCGGAATCCGTTCCCCCACCCTCATTTTGAGAGGTTTTGATGAAGTGGCTTAAAAAAAGGCTGATTCAATTTTTTTGTGGATGGAGCTTATCTGCCATCAGTTTAAAGAATATCTTTTGCCTTTTAACCATGATAGGAAAGTATGAAAAAAAAAAAAAAAAAACGATGACCCGGGACCTGTCGTCAAAATCCCAAAAATATGAAAAAAATAATTAAAAAAAACGATGACCCGGGACTTGAACTCTGGTCGTCAAAATCCCAAAAGTGTTAAATGTCAGTGCTTAGACCACTAGGCTATATGGGACAAGTGCTAACCAAAAGTTTGTTGAGTATTTGAACGTCACTGCTAAGAAAAATGAGAGGGGGGGAACAGAATCCGACGGCAAAAAAACAGCTGTCGGAATCCGTTCCCCCACCCTCATTTTGAGAGGTTTTGATGAAGTGGCTTAAAAAAAGGCTGATTCAATTTTTTTGTGGATGGAGCTTATCTGCCATCAGTTTAAAGAATATCTTTTGCCTTTTAACCATGATAGGAAAGTATGAAAAAAAAAAAAAAAAAACGATGACCCGGGACCTGTCGTCAAAATCCCAAAAATATGAAAAAAATAATTAAAAAAAACGATGACCCGGGACTTGAACTCTGGTCGTCAAAATCCCAAAAGTGTTAAATGTCAGTGCTTAGACCACTAGGCTATATGGGACAAGTGCTAACCAAAAGTTTGTTGAGTATTTGAACGTCACTGCTAAGAAAAATGAGAGGGTGGGAACAGAATCCGACGGCAAAAAAACAGCTGTCGGAATCCGTTCCCCCACCCTCATTTTGAGAGGTTTTGATGAAGTGGCTTAAAAAAAGGCTGATTCAATTTTTTTGTGGATGGAGCTTAACTGCCATCAGTTTAAAGAATATATTTTGCCTTTTAACCATGATAGGAAAGTATGAAAAAAAAAAAAAAAAACGATGACCCGGGACCTGTCGTCAAAATCCCAAAAGTATGAAAAAAAAACAGAAAAAAAACGATGACCCGGGACTTGAACTCTGGTCTCAAAAATCCAAAAATTGTTAAATGTCAGTGCTTAGACCACTAGGCTATAGGGGACAGATGCAAAACAAAAGTTTGTTGTGTATTTGAACCTCACTGCTAAGAAAAATGAGAGGGGGGGGGGAACAGAATCCGACGACAAAAAAACAGCTGTCGGAATCCGTTCCCCACCCTCATTTTGAGAGGTTTTGATGAAGTGGCTTAAAAAAAGGCTGATTCAATTTTTTTGTGGATGGAGCTTATCTGCCATCAGTTTAAAGAATATCTTTTGCCTTTTAACCATGATAGGAAAGTATGAAAAAAAAAAAAAAAAAAAAACGATGACCCGGGACCTGTCGTCAAAATCCCAAAAGTATGAAAAAAAAAAAACAAAAAAACGATGACCCGGGACTTGAACTCTGGTCTCAAAAATCCCAAAAGTGTTAAATGTCAGTGCTTAGACCACTAGGCTATAGGAGACAAGTGCAAAACCAAAGTTTGTTGAGTATTTGAACCTCACTACTAAGAAAAATGAGAGGGGGGGAACAGAATCCGACGGCAAAAAAACAGCTGTCGGAATCCGTTCCCCCACCCTCATTTTGAGAGGTTTTGATGAAGTGGCTTAAAAAAAGGCTGATTCAATTTTTTTGTGGATGGAGCTTATCTGCCATCAGTTTAAAGAATATCTTTTGCCTTTTAACCATGATAGGAAAGTATAAAAAAAAAAAAAAAAAAAAAAAACGATGACCCGGGACCTGTCGTCAAAATCCCAAAAATATGAAAAAAATAATTAAAAAAAACGATGACCCGGGACTTGAACTCTGGTCGTCAAAATCCCAAAAGTGTTAAATGTCAGTGCTTAGACCACTAGGCTATATGGGACAAGTGCTAACCAAAAGTTTGTTGAGTATTTGAACGTCACTGCTAAGAAAAATGAGAGGGGGGGAACAGAATCCGACGGCAAAAAAACAGCTGTCGGAATCCGTTCCCCCACCCTCATTTTGAGAGGTTTTGATGAAGTGGCTTAAAAAAAGGCTGATTCAATTTTTTTGTGGATGGAGCTTATCTGCCATCAGTTTAAAGAATATCTTTTGCCTTTTAACCATGATAGGAAAGTATGAAAAAAAAAAAAAAAAAACGATGACCCGGGACCTGTCGTCAAAATCCCAAAAATATGAAAAAAATAATTAAAAAAAACGATGACCCGGGACTTGAACTCTGGTCGTCAAAATCCCAAAAGTGTTAAATGTCAGTGCTTAGACCACTAGGCTATATGGGACAAGTGCTAACCAAAAGTTTGTTGAGTATTTGAACGTCACTGCTAAGAAAAATGAGAGGGTGGGAACAGAATCCGACGGCAAAAAAACAGCTGTCGGAATCCGTTCCCCCACCCTCATTTTGAGAGGTTTTGATGAAGTGGCTTAAAAAAAGGCTGATTCAATTTTTTTGTGGATGGAGCTTAACTGCCATCAGTTTAAAGAATATATTTTGCCTTTTAACCATGATAGGAAAGTATGAAAAAAAAAAAAAAAAACGATGACCCGGGACCTGTCGTCAAAATCCCAAAAGTATGAAAAAAAAACAGAAAAAAAACGATGACCCGGGACTTGAACTCTGGTCTCAAAAATCCCAAAATTGTTAAATGTCAGTGCTTAGACCACTAGGCTATAGGGGACAGATGCAAAACAAAAGTTTGTTGTGTATTTGAACCTCACTGCTAAGAAAAATGAGAGGGGGGGGGGAACAGAATCCGACGACAAAAAAACAGCTGTCGGAATCCGTTCCCCACCCTCATTTTGAGAGGTTTTGATGAAGTGGCTTAAAAAAAGGCTGATTCAATTTTTTTGTGGATGGAGCTTATCTGCCATCAGTTTAAAGAATATCTTTTGCCTTTTAACCATGATAGGAAAGTATGAAAAAAAAAAAAAAAAAAAAACGATGACCCGGGACCTGTCGTCAAAATCCCAAAAGTATGAAAAAAAAAAAAAAAAAAAACGATGACCCGGGACTTGAACTCTGGTCTCAAAAATCCCAAAAGTGTTAAATGTCAGTGCTTAGACCACTAGGCTATAGGAGACAAGTGCAAAACCAAAGTTTGTTGAGTATTTGAACCTCACTACTAAGAAAAATGAGAGGGGGGGAACAGAATCCGACGGCAAAAAAACAGCTGTCGGAATCCGTTCCCCCACCCTCATTTTGAGAGGTTTTGATGAAGTGGCTTAAAAAAAGGCTGATTCAATTTTTTTGTGGATGGAGCTTATCTGCCATCAGTTTAAAGAATATCTTTTGCCTTTTAACCATGATAGGAAAGTATGAAAAAAAAAAAAAAAAACGATGACCCGGGACCTGTCGTCAAAATCCCAAAAATATGAAAAAAATAATTAAAAAAAACGATGACCCGGGACTTGAACTCTGGTCGTCAAAATCCCAAAAGTGTTAAATGTCAGTGCTTAGACCACTAGGCTATATGGGACAAGTGCTAACCAAAAGTTTGTTGAGTATTTGAACGTCACTGCTAAGAAAAATGAGAGGGGGGGAACAGAATCCGACGGCAAAAAAACAGCTGTCGGAATCCGTTCCCCCACCCTCATTTTGAGAGGTTTTGATGAAGTGGCTTAAAAAAAGGCTGATTCAATTTTTTTGTGGATGGAGCTTAACTGCCATCAGTTTAAAGAATATATTTTGCCTTTTAACCATGATAGGAAAGTATGAAAAAAAAAAAAAAAACGATGACCCGGGACCTGTCGTCAAAATCCCAAAAGTATGAAAAAAAAACAGAAAAAAAACGATGACCCGGGACTTGAACTCTGGTCTCAAAAATCCCAAAATTGTTAAATGTCAGTGCTTAGACCACTAGGCTATAGGGGACAGATGCAAAACAAAAGTTTGTTGTGTATTTGAACCTCACAGCTAAGAAAAATGAGAGGGGGGGGGGGAACAGAATCCGACGGCAAAAAAACAGCTGTCGGAATCCGTTCCCCACCCTCATTTTGAGAGGTTTTGATGAAGTGGCTTAAAAAAAGACTGATTCAATTTTTTTGTGGATGGAGCTTATCTGCCATCAGTTTAAAGAATATCTTTTGCCTTTTAACCATGATAGGAAAGTATGAAAAAAAAAAAAAAAAAAAAAAAAAAAAAACGATGACCCGGGACCTGTCGTCAAAATCCCAAAAATATGAAAAAAAAAACAAAAAAAAACGATTACCCGGGACTTGAACTCTGGTCGTCAAAATCCCAAAAGTGTTAAATGTCAGTGCTTACACCACTAAGCCACAGGGGCACGTGCAAAATAAAAGTTTGTTGAGTATTTGAACCTCACTGCTAAGAAAAATGAGAGGGGGGGAACAGAATCCGACGGCAAAAAAACAGCTGTCGGAATCCGTTCCCCCACCCTCATTTTGAGAGGTTTTGATGAAGTGGCTTAAAAAAAGGCTGATTCAATTTTTTTGTGGATGGAGCTTATCTGCCATCAGTTTAAAGAATATCTTTTGCCTTTTAACCATGATAGGAAAGTATGAAAAAAAAAAAAAAAACGATGACCCGGGACCTGTCGTCAAAATCCCAAAAGTATGAAAAAAAACAAAAAAAAAAACGATGACCCGGGACTTGAACTCTGGTCGTCAAAATCCCAAAAGTGTTAAATGTCAGTGCTTAGACCACTAGGCTATATGAGACAAGTGCAAAACCAAAGTTTGTTGAGTATTTGAACCTCACTACTAAGAAAAATGAGAGGGGGGGAACAGAATCCGACGGCAAAAAAACAGCTGTCGGAATCCGTTCCCCCACCCTCATTTTGAGAGGTTTTGATGAAGTGGCTTAAAAAAAGGCTGATTCAATTTTTTTGTGGATGGAGCTTATCTGCCATCAGTTTAAAGAATATCTTTTGCCTTTTAACCATGATAGGAAAGTATGAAAAAAAAAAAAAAAAAAAAAAAACGATGACCCGGGACCTGTCGTCAAAATCCCAAAAGTATGAAAAAAAACAAAAAAAAAAACGATGACCCGGGACTTGAACTCTGGTCTCAAAAATCCCAAAAGTGTTAAATGTCAGTGCTTAGACCACTAGGCTATAGGAGACAAGTGCAAAACCAAAGTTTGTTGAGTATTTGAACCTCACTACTAAGAAAAATGAGAGGGGGGGAACAGAATCCGACGGCAAAAAAACAGCTGTCGGAATCCGTTCCCCCACCCTCACTTTGAGAGGTTTTGATGAAGTGGCTTAAAAAAAGGCTGATTCAATTTTTTTGTGGATGGAGCTTATCTGCCATCAGTTTAAAGAATATCTTTTGCCTTTTAACCATGATAGGAAAGTATGAAAAAAAAAAAAAAAAACGATGACCCGGGACCTGTCGTCAAAATCCCAAAAATATGAAAAAAATAATTAAAAAAAACGATGACCCGGGACTTGAACTCTGGTCGTCAAAATCCCAAAAGTGTTAAATGTCAGTGCTTAGACCACTAGGCTATATGGGACAAGTGCTAACCAAAAGTCTGTTGAGTATTTGAACGTCACTGCTAAGAAAAATGAGAGGGGGGGAACAGAATCCGACGGCAAAAAAACAGCTGTCGGAATCCGTTCCCCCACCCTCATTTTGAGAGGTTTTGATGAAGTGGCTTAAAAAAAGGCTGATTCAATTTTTTTGTGGATGGAGCTTAACTGCCATCAGTTTAAAGAATATATTTTGCCTTTTAACCATGATAGGAAAGTATGAAAAAAAAAAAAAAAACGATGACCCGGGACCTGTTGTCAAAATCCCAAAAGTATGAAAAAAAAACAGAAAAAAAACGATGACCCGGGACTTGAACTCTGGTCTCAAAAATCCCAAAATTGTTAAATGTCAGTGCTTAGACCACTAGGCTATAGGGGACAGATGCAAAACAAAAGTTTGTTGTGTATTTGAACCTCACTGCTAAGAAAAATGAGAGGGGGGGGGGGAACAGAATCCGACGGCAAAAAAACAGCTGTCGGAATCCGTTCCCCACCCTCATTTTGAGAGGTTTTGATGAAGTGGCTTAAAAAAAGGCTGATTCAATTTTTTTGTGGATGGAGCTTATCTGCCATCAGTTTAAAGAATATCTTTTGCCTTTTAACCATGATAGGAAAGTATGAAAAAAAAAAAAAAAAAAAAAAACGATGACCCGGGACCTGTCGTCAAAATCCCAAAAATATGAAAAAAAAAAAAAAAAAAACGATGACCCGGGACTTGAACTCTGGTCGTCAAAATCCCAAAAGTGTTAAATGTCAGTGCTTAGACCACTAGGCCATAGGGGCACGTGCAAAACAAAAGTTTGTTGAGTATTTGAACCTCACTGCTAAGAAAAATGAGAGGGGGGGAACAGAATCCGACGGCAAAAAAACAGCTGTCGGAATCCGTTCCCCCACCCTCATTTTGAGAGGTTTTGATGAAGTGGCTTAAAAAAAGGCTGATTCAATTTTTTTGTGGATGGAGCTTATCTGCCATCAGTTTAAAGAATATCTTTTGCCTTTTAACCATGATAGGAAAGTATGAAAAAAAAAAAAAAAACGATGACCCGGGACCTGTCGTCAAAATCCCAAAAGTATGAAAAAAAACAAAAAAAAAAACGATGACCCGGGACTTGAACTCTGGTCGTCAAAATCCCAAAAGTGTTAAATGTCAGTGCTTAGACCACTAGGCTATATGAGACAAGTGCAAAACCAAAGTTTGTTGAGTATTTGAACCTCACTACTAAGAAAAATGAGAGGGGGGGAACAGAATCCGACGGCAAAAAAACAGCTGTCGGAATCCGTTCCCCCACCCTCATTTTGAGAGGTTTTGATGAAGTGGCTTAAAAAAAGGCTGATTCAATTTTTTTGTGGATGGAGCTTATCTGCCATCAGTTTAAAGAATATCTTTTGCCTTTTAACCATGATAGGAAAGTATGAAAAAAAAAAAAAAAAACGATGACCCGGGACCTGTCGTCAAAATCCCAAAAATATGAAAAAAATAATTAAAAAAAACGATGACCCGGGACTTGAACTCTGGTCGTCAAAATCCCAAAAGTGTTAAATGTCAGTGCTTAGACCACTAGGCTATATGGGACAAGTGCTAACCAAAAGTTTGTTGAGTATTTGAACGTCACTGCTAAGAAAAATGAGAGGGGGGGAACAGAATCCGACGGCAAAAAAACAGCTGTCGGAATCCGTTCCCCCACCCTCATTTTGAGAGGTTTTGATGAAGTGGCTTAAAAAAAGGCTGATTCAATTTTTTTGTGGATGGAGCTTAACTGCCATCAGTTTAAAGAATATATTTTGCCTTTTAACCATGATAGGAAAGTATGAAAAAAAAAAAAAAACGATGACCCGGGACCTGTCGTCAAAATCCCAAAAGTATGAAAAAAAAACAGAAAAAAAACGATGACCCGGGACTTGAACTCTGGTCTCAAAAATCCCAAAATTGTTAAATGTCAGTGCTTAGACCACTAGGGTATAGGGGACAGATGCAAAACAAAAGTTTGTTGTGTATTTGAACCTCACTGCTAAGAAAAATGAGAGGGGGGGGGGAACAGAATCCGACGGCAAAAAAACAGCTGTCGGAATCCGTTCCCCACCCTCATTTTGAGAGGTTTTGATGAAGTGGCTTAAAAAAAGGCTGATTCAATTTTTTTGTGGATGGAGCTTAACTGCCATCAGTTTAAAGAATATATTTTGCCTTTTAACCATGATAGGAAAGTATGAAAAAAAAAAAAAAAACGATGACCCGGGACCTGTCGTCAAAATCCCAAAAGTATGAAAAAAAAACAGAAAAAAAACGATGACCCGGGACTTGAACTCTGGTCTCAAAAATCCCAAAATTGTTAAATGTCAGTGCTTAGACCACTAGGCTATAGGGGACAGATGCAAAACAAAAGTTTGTTGTGTATTTGAACCTCACTGCTAAGAAAAATGAGAGGGGGGGGGGAACAGAATCCGACGGCAAAAAAACAGCTGTCGGAATCCGTTCCCCACCCTCATTTTGAGAGGTTTTGATGAAGTGGCTTAAAAAAAGGCTGATTCAATTTTTTTGTGGATGGAGCTTATCTGCCATCAGTTTAAAGAATATCTTTTGCCTTTTAACCATGATAGGAAAGTATGAAAAAAAAAAAAAAAAAAAAAAACGATGACCCGGGACCTGTCGTCAAAATCCCAAAAATATGAAAAAAAAAAAAAAAAAAAACGATGACCCGGGACTTGAACTCTGGTCGTCAAAATCCCAAAAGTGTTAAATGTCAGTGCTTAGACCACTAGGCCATAGGGGCACGTGCAAAACAAAAGTTTGTTGAGTATTTGAACCTCACTGCTAAGAAAAATGAGAGGGGGGGAACAGAATCCGACGGCAAAAAAACAGCTGTCGGAATCCGTTCCCCCACCCTCATTTTGAGAGGTTTTGATGAAGTGGCTTAAAAAAAGGCTGATTCAATTTTTTTGTGGATGGAGCTTATCTGCCATCAGTTTAAAGAATATCTTTTGCCTTTTAACCATGATAGGAAAGTATGAAAAAAAAAAAAAAAAACGATGACCCGGGACCTGTCGTCAAAATCCCAAAAGTATGAAAAAAAACAAAAAAAAAAAACGATGACCCGGGACTTGAACTCTGGTCGTCAAAATCCCAAAAGTGTTAAATGTCAGTGCTTAGACCACTAGGCTATATGAGACAAGTGCAAAACCAAAGTTTGTTGAGTATTTGAACCTCACTACTAAGAAAAATGAGAGGGGGGGAACAGAATCCGACGGCAAAAAAACAGCTGTCG
The DNA here is from genome assembly GCF_949152265.1 of Phoxinus phoxinus. NCBI lineage: Eukaryota > Metazoa > Chordata > Actinopteri > Cypriniformes > Leuciscidae > Phoxinus > Phoxinus phoxinus. Next base: position 21,108,301 of record NC_136888.1, read on the forward strand.
GAATCCGTTCCCCCACCCTCATTTTGAGAGGTTTTGATGAAGTGGCTTAAAAAAAGGCTGATTCAATTTTTTTGTGGATGGAGCTTATCTGCCATCAGTTTAAAGAATATCTTTTGCCTTTTAACCATGATAGGAAAGTATGAAAAAAAAAAAAAAAAACGATGACCCGGGACCTGTCGTCAAAATCCCAAAAATATGAAAAAAATAATTAAAAAAAACGATGACCCGGGACTTGAACTCTGGTCGTCAAAATCCCAAAGTTAAATGTCAGTGCTTAGACCACTAGGCTATATGGGACAAGTGCTAACCAAAAGTTTGTTGAGTATTTGAACGTCACTGCTAAGAAAAATGAGAGGGGGGGAACAGAATCCGACGGCAAAAAAACAGCTGTCGGAATCCGTTCCCCCACCCTCATTTTGAGAGGTTTTGATGAAGTGGCTTAAAAAAAGGCTGATTCAATTTTTTTGTGGATGGAGCTTAACTGCCATCAGTTTAAAGAATATATTTTGCCTTTTAACCATGATAGGAAAGTATGAAAAAAAAAAAAAAACGATGACCCGGGACCTGTCGTCAAAATCCCAAAAGTATGAAAAAAAAACAGAAAAAAAACGATGACCCGGGACTTGAACTCTGGTCTCAAAAATCCCAAAATTGTTAAATGTCAGTGCTTAGACCACTAGGGTATAGGGGACAGATGCAAAACAAAAGTTTGTTGTGTATTTGAACCTCACTGCTAAGAAAAATGAGAGGGGGGGGGGAACAGAATCCGACGGCAAAAAAACAGCTGTCGGAATCCGTTCCCCACCCTCATTTTGAGAGGTTTTGATGAAGTGGCTTAAAAAAAGGCTGATTCAATTTTTTTGTGGATGGAGCTTAACTGCCATCAGTTTAAAGAATATATTTTGCCTTTTAACCATGATAGGAAAGTATGAAAAAAAAAAAAAAAACGATGACCCGGGACCTGTCGTCAAAATCCCAAAAGTATGAAAAAAAAACAGAAAAAAAACGATGACCCGGGACTTGAACTCTGGTCTCAAAAATCCCAAAATTGTTAAATGTCAGTGCTTAGACCACTAGGCTATAGGGGACAGATGCAAAACAAAAGTTTGTTGTGTATTTGAACCTCACTGCTAAGAAAAATGAGAGGGGGGGGGGAACAGAATCCGACGGCAAAAAAACAGCTGTCGGAATCCGTTCCCCACCCTCATTTTGAGAGGTTTTGATGAAGTGGCTTAAAAAAAGGCTGATTCAATTTTTTTGTGGATGGAGCTTATCTGCCATCAGTTTAAAGAATATCTTTTGCCTTTTAACCATGATAGGAAAGTATGAAAAAAAAAAAAAAAAAAAAAAACGATGACCCGGGACCTGTCGTCAAAATCCCAAAAATATGAAAAAAAAAAAAAAAAAAACGATGACCCGGGACTTGAACTCTGGTCGTCAAAATCCCAAAAGTGTTAAATGTCAGTGCTTAGACCACTAGGCCATAGGGGCACGTGCAAAACAAAAGTTTGTTGAGTATTTGAACCTCACTGCTAAGAAAAATGAGAGGGGGGGAACAGAATCCGACGGCAAAAAAACAGCTGTCGGAATCCGTTCCCCCACCCTCATTTTGAGAGGTTTTGATGAAGTGGCTTAAAAAAAGGCTGATTCAATTTTTTTGTGGATGGAGCTTATCTGCCATCAGTTTAAAGAATATCTTTTGCCTTTTAACCATGATAGGAAAGTATGAAAAAAAAAAAAAAAACGATGACCCGGGACCTGTCGTCAAAATCCCAAAAGTATGAAAAAAAACAAAAAAAAAAACGATGACCCGGGACTTGAACTCTGGTCGTCAAAATCCCAAAAGTGTTAAATGTCAGTGCTTAGACCACTAGGCTATATGAGACAAGTGCAAAACCAAAGTTTGTTGAGTATTTGAACCTCACTACTAAGAAAAATGAGAGGGGGGGAACAGAATCCGACGGCAAAAAAACAGCTGTCGGAATCCGTTCCCCCACCCTCATTTTGAGAGGTTTTGATGAAGTGGCTTAAAAAAAGGCTGATTCAATTTTTTTGTGGATGGAGCTTATCTGCCATCAGTTTAAAGAATATCTTTTGCCTTTTAACCATGATAGGAAAGTATGAAAAAAAAAAAAAAAAACGATGACCCGGGACCTGTCGTCAAAATCCCAAAAATATGAAAAAAATAATTAAAAAAAACGATGACCCGGGACTTGAACTCTGGTCGTCAAAATCCCAAAAGTGTTAAATGTCAGTGCTTAGACCACTAGGCTATATGGGACAAGTGCCAACCAAAAGTTTGTTGAGTATTTGAACGTCACTGCTAAGAAAAATGAGAGGGGGGGAACAGAATCCGACGGCAAAAAAACAGCTGTCGGAATCCGTTCCCCCACCCTCATTTTGAGAGGTTTTGATGAAGTGGCTTAAAAAAAGGCTGATTCAATTTTTTTGTGGATGGAGCTTAACTGCCATCAGTTTAAAGAATATATTTTGCCTTTTAACCATGATAGGAAAGTATGAAAAAAAAAAAAAAACGATGACCCGGGACCTGTCGTCAAAATCCCAAAAGTATGAAAAAAAAACAGAAAAAAAACGATGACCCGGGACTTGAACTCTGGTCTCAAAAATCCCAAAATTGTTAAATGTCAGTGCTTAGACCACTAGGGTATAGGGGACAGATGCAAAACAAAAGTTTGTTGTGTATTTGAACCTCACTGCTAAGAAAAATGAGAGGGGGGGGGGAACAGAATCCGACGGCAAAAAAACAGCTGTCGGAATCCGTTCCCCACCCTCATTTTGAGAGGTTTTGATGAAGTGGCTTAAAAAAAGGCTGATTCAATTTTTTTGTGGATGGAGCTTATCTGCCATCAGTTTAAAGAATATCTTTTGCCTTTTAACCATGATAGGAAAGTATGAAAAAAAAAAAAAAAAAAAAAACGATGACCCGGGACCTGTCGTCAAAATCCCAAAAATATGAAAAAAAAAAAAAAAAAAACGATGACCCGGGACTTGAACTCTGGTCGTCAAAATCCCAAAAGTGTTAAATGTCAGTGCTTAGACCACTAGGCCATAGGGGCACGTGCAAAACAAAAGTTTGTTGAGTATTTGAACCTCACTGCTAAGAAAAATGAGAGGGGGGGAACAGAATCCGACGGCAAAAAAACAGCTGTCGGAATCCGTTCCCCCACCCTCATTTTGAGAGGTTTTGATGAAGTGGCTTAAAAAAAGGCTGATTCAATTTTTTTGTGGATGGAGCTTATCTGCCATCAGTTTAAAGAATATCTTTTGCCTTTTAACCATGATAGGAAAGTATGAAAAAAAAAAAAAAAACGATGACCCGGGACCTGTCGTCAAAATCCCAAAAGTATGAAAAAAAAAAAAAAAAAAAAACGATGACCCGGGACTTGAACTCTGGTCGTCAAAATCCCAAAAGTGTTAAATGTCAGTGCTTAGACCACTAGGCTATATGAGACAAGTGCAAAACCAAAGTTTGTTGAGTATTTGAACCTCACTACTAAGAAAAATGAGAGGGGGGGAACAGAATCCGACGGCAAAAAAACAGCTGTCGGAATCCGTTCCCCCACCCTCATTTTGAGAGGTTTTGATGAAGTGGCTTAAAAAAAGGCTGATTCAATTTTTTTGTGGATGGAGCTTATCTGCCATCAGTTTAAAGAATATCTTTTGCCTTTTAACCATGATAGGAAAGTATGAAAAAAAAAAAAAAAAAAAAAAACGATGACCCGGGACCTGTCGTCAAAATCCCAAAAATATGAAAAAAAAACAAAAAAAAACGATGACCCGGGACTTGAACTCTGGTCGTCAAAATCCCAAAAGTGTTAAATGTCAGTGCTTAGACCACTAAGCCATAGGGGCACGTGCAAAATAAAAGTTTGTTGAGTATTTGAACCTCACTGCTAAGAAAAATGAGAGGGGGGGAACAGAATCCGACGGCAAAAAAACAGCTGTCGGAATCCGTTCCCCCACCCTCATTTTGAGAGGTTTTGATGAAGTGGCTTAAAAAAAGGCTGATTCAATTTTTTTGTGGATGGAGCTTATCTGCCATCAGTTTAAAGAATATCTTTTGCCTTTTAACCATGATAGGAAAGTATGAAAAAAAAAAAAAAAAACGATGACCCGGGACCTGTCGTCAAAATCCCAAAAATATGAAAAAAATAATTAAAAAAAACGATGACCCGGGACTTGAACTCTGGTCGTCAAAATCCCAAAAGTGTTAAATGTCAGTGCTTAGACCACTAGGCTATATGGGACAAGTGCTAACCAAAAGTTTGTTGAGTATTTGAACGTCACTGCTAAGAAAAATGAGAGGGGGGGAACAGAATCCGACGGCAAAAAAACAGCTGTCGGAATCCGTTCCCCCACCCTCATTTTGAGAGGTTTTGATGAAGTGGCTTAAAAAAAGGCTGATTCAATTTTTTTGTGGATGGAGCTTAACTGCCATCAGTTTAAAGAATATATTTTGCCTTTTAACCATGATAGGAAAGTATGAAAAAAAAAAAAAAAACGATGACCTGTCGTCAAAATCCCAAAAGTATGAAAAAAAAACAGAAAAAAAACGATGACCCGGGACTTGAACTCTGGTCTCAAAAATCCCAAAATTGTTAAATGTCAGTGCTTAGACCACTAGGCTATAGGGGACAGATGCAAAACAAAAGTTTGTTGTGTATTTGAACCTCACTGCTAAGAAAAATGAGAGGGGGGGGGGAACAGAATCCGACGGCAAAAAAACAGCTGTCGGAATCCGTTCCCCACCCTCATTTTGAGAGGTTTTGATGAAGTGGCTTAAAAAAAGGCTGATTCAATTTTTTTGTGGATGGAGCTTATCTGCCATCAGTTTAAAGAATATCTTTTGCCTTTTAACCATGATAGGAAAGTATGAAAAAAAATAATAAAAAATAAATAAAACGATGACCCGGGACCTGTCGTCAAAATCCCAAAAATATGAAAAAAAAACAAAAAAAAACGATGACCCGGGACTTGAACTCTGGTCGTCAAAATCCCAAAAGTGTTAAATGTCAGTGCTTAGACCACTAAGCCATAGGGGCACGTGCAAAATAAAAGTTTGTTGAGTATTTGAACCTCACTGCTAAGAAAAATGAGAGGGGGGGAACAGAATCCGACGGCAAAAAAACAGCTGTCGGAATCCGTTCCCCCACCCTCATTTTGAGAGGTTTTGATGAAGTGGCTTAAAAAAGGCTGATTCAATTTTTTTGTGGATGGAGCTTATCTGCCATCAGTTTAAAGAATATCTTTTGCCTTTTAACCATGATAGGAAAGTATGAAAAAAAAAAAAAAAAAAAAAAACGATGACCCGGGACCTGTCGTCAAAATCCCAAAAGTATGAAAAAAAAAAAAAAAAAAAACGATGACCCGGGACTTGAACTCTGGTCGTCAAAATCCCAAAAGTGTTAAATGTCAGTGCTTAGACCACTAGGCTATATGAGACAAGTGCAAAACCAAAGTTTGTTGAGTATTTGAACCTCACTACTAAGAAAAATGAGAGGGGGGGAACAGAATCCGACGGCAAAAAAACAGCTGTCGGAATCCGTTCCCCCACCCTCATTTTGAGAGGTTTTGATGAAGTGGCTTAAAAAAAGGCTGATTCAATTTTTTTGTGGATGGAGCTTATCTGCCATCAGTTTAAAGAATATCTTTTGCCTTTTAACCATGATAGGAAAGTATGAAAAAAAAAAAAAAAAAAAAAAACGATGACCCGGGACCTGTCGTCAAAATCCCAAAAGTATGAAAAAAAACAAAAAAAAAAACGATGACCCGGGACTTGAACTCTGGTCTCAAAAATCCCAAAATTGTTAAATGTCAGTGCTTAGACCACTAGGCTATAGGGGACAGATGCAAAACAAAAGTTTGTTGTGTATTTGAACCTCACAGCTAAGAAAAATGAGAGGGGGGGGGGAACAGAATCCGACGGCAAAAAAACAGCTGTCGGAATCCGTTCCCCACCCTCATTTTGAGAGGTTTTGATGAAGTGGCTTAAAAAAAGACTGATTCAATTTTTTTGTGGATGGAGCTTATCTGCCATCAGTTTAAAGAATATCTTTTGCCTTTTAACCATGATAGGAAAGTATGAAAAAAAAAAAAAAAAAAAAAAAAAACGATGACCCGGGACCTGTCGTCAAAATCCCAAAAATATGAAAAAAAAAACAAAAAAAAACGATTACCCGGGACTTGAACTCTGGTCGTCAAAATCCCAAAAGTGTTAAATGTCAGTGCTTACACCACTAAGCCACAGGGGCACGTGCAAAATAAAAGTTTGTTGAGTATTTGAACCTCACTGCTAAGAAAAATGAGAGGGGGGGAACAGAATCCGACGGCAAAAAAACAGCTGTCGGAATCCGTTCCCCCACCCTCATTTTGAGAGGTTTTGATGAAGTGGCTTAAAAAAAGGCTGATTCAATTTTTTTGTGGATGGAGCTTATCTGCCATCAGTTTAAAGAATATCTTTTGCCTTTTAACCATGATAGGAAAGTATGAAAAAAAAAAAAAAAACGATGACCCGGGACCTGTCGTCAAAATCCCAAAAGTATGAAAAAAAACAAAAAAAAAAACGATGACCCGGGACTTGAACTCTGGTCGTCAAAATCCCAAAAGTGTTAAATGTCAGTGCTTAGACCACTAGGCTATATGAGACAAGTGCAAAACCAAAGTTTGTTGAGTATTTGAACCTCACTACTAAGAAAAATGAGAGGGGGGGAACAGAATCCGACGGCAAAAAAACAGCTGTCGGAATCCGTTCCCCCACCCTCATTTTGAGAGGTTTTGATGAAGTGGCTTAAAAAAAGGCTGATTCAATTTTTTTGTGGATGGAGCTTATCTGCCATCAGTTTAAAGAATATCTTTTGCCTTTTAACCATGATAGGAAAGTATGAAAAAAAAAAAAAAAAAAAAAAACGATGACCCGGGACCTGTCGTCAAAATCCCAAAAGTATGAAAAAAAACAAAAAAAAAAACGATGACCCGGGACTTGAACTCTGGTCTCAAAAATCCCAAAAGTGTTAAATGTCAGTGCTTAGACCACTAGGCTATAGGAGACAAGTGCAAAACCAAAGTTTGTTGAGTATTTGAACCTCACTACTAAGAAAAATGAGAGGGGGGGAACAGAATCCGACGGCAAAAAAACAGCTGTCGGAATCCGTTCCCCCACCCTCACTTTGAGAGGTTTTGATGAAGTGGCTTAAAAAAAGGCTGATTCAATTTTTTTGTGGATGGAGCTTATCTGCCATCAGTTTAAAGAATATCTTTTGCCTTTTAACCATGATAGGAAAGTATGAAAAAAAAAAAAAAAAACGATGACCCGGGACCTGTCGTCAAAATCCCAAAAATATGAAAAAAATAATTAAAAAAAACGATGACCCGGGACTTGAACTCTGGTCGTCAAAATCCCAAAAGTGTTAAATGTCAGTGCTTAGACCACTAGGCTATATGGGACAAGTGCTAACCAAAAGTTTGTTGAGTATTTGAACGTCACTGCTAAGAAAAATGAGAGGGGGGGAACAGAATCCGACGGCAAAAAAACAGCTGTCGGAATCCGTTCCCCCACCCTCATTTTGAGAGGTTTTGATGAAGTGGCTTAAAAAAAGGCTGATTCAATTTTTTTGTGGATGGAGCTTAACTGCCATCAGTTTAAAGAATATATTTTGCCTTTTAACCATGATAGGAAAGTATGAAAAAAAAAAAAAAAACGATGACCCGGGACCTGTCGTCAAAATCCCAAAAGTATGAAAAAAAAACAGAAAAAAAACGATGACCCGGGACTTGAACTCTGGTCTCAAAAATCCCAAAATTGTTAAATGTCAGTGCTTAGACCACTAGGCTATAGGGGACAGATGCAAAACAAAAGTTTGTTGTGTATTTGAACCTCACTGCTAAGAAAAATGAGAGGGGGGGGGGAACAGAATCCGACGGCAAAAAAACAGCTATCGGAATCCGTTCCCCACCCTCATTTTGAGAGGTTTTGATGAAGTGGCTTAAAAAAAGGCTGATTCAATTTTTTTGTGGATGGAGCTTATCTGCCATCAGTTTAAAGAATATCTTTTGCCTTTTAACCATGATAGGAAAGTATGAAAAAAAAAAAAAAAAAAAAAAACGATGACCCGGGACCTGTCGTCAAAATCCCAAAAATATGAAAAAAAAAAAAAAAAAAACGATGACCCGGGACTTGAACTCTGGTCGTCAAAATCCCAAAAGTGTTAAATGTCAGTGCTTAGACCACTAGGCCATAGGGGCACGTGCAAAACAAAAGTTTGTTGAGTATTTGAACCTCACTGCTAAGAAAAATGAGAGGGGGGGAACAGAATCCGACGGCAAAAAAACAGCTGTCGGAATCCGTTCCCCCACCCTCATTTTGAGAGGTTTTGATGAAGTGGCTTAAAAAAAGGCTGATTCAATTTTTTTGTGGATGGAGCTTATCTGCCATCAGTTTAAAGAATATCTTTTGCCTTTTAACCATGATAGGAAAGTATGAAAAAAAAAAAAAAAACGATGACCCGGGACCTGTCGTCAAAATCCCAAAAGTATGAAAAAAAACAAAAAAAAAAACGATGACCCGGGACTTGAACTCTGGTCGTCAAAATCCCAAAAGTGTTAAATGTCAGTGCTTAGACCACTAGGCTATATGAGACAAGTGCAAAACCAAAGTTTGTTGAGTATTTGAACCTCACTACTAAGAAAAATGAGAGGGGGGGAACAGAATCCGACGGCAAAAAAACAGCTGTCGGAATCCGTTCCCCCACCCTCATTTTGAGAGGTTTTGATGAAGTGGCTTAAAAAAAGGCTGATTCAATTTTTTTGTGGATGGAGCTTATCTGCCATCAGTTTAAAGAATATCTTTTGCCTTTTAACCATGATAGGAAAGTATGAAAAAAAAAAAAAAAAACGATGACCCGGGACCTGTCGTCAAAATCCCAAAAATATGAAAAAAATAATTAAAAAAAACGATGACCCGGGACTTGAACTCTGGTCGTCAAAATCCCAAAAGTGTTAAATGTCAGTGCTTAGACCACTAGGCTATATGGGACAAGTGCTAACCAAAAGTTTGTTGAGTATTTGAACGTCACTGCTAAGAAAAATGAGAGGGGGGGAACAGAATCCGACGGCAAAAAAACAGCTGTCGGAATCCGTTCCCCCACCCTCATTTTGAGAGGTTTTGATGAAGTGGCTTAAAAAAAGGCTGATTCAATTTTTTTGTGGATGGAGCTTAACTGCCATCAGTTTAAAGAATATATTTTGCCTTTTAACCATGATAGGAAAGTATGAAAAAAAAAAAAAAACGATGACCCGGGACCTGTCGTCAAAATCCCAAAAGTATGAAAAAAAAACAGAAAAAAAACGATGACCCGGGACTTGAACTCTGGTCTCAAAAATCCCAAAATTGTTAAATGTCAGTGCTTAGACCACTAGGGTATAGGGGACAGATGCAAAACAAAAGTTTGTTGTGTATTTGAACCTCACTGCTAAGAAAAATGAGAGGGGGGGGGGAACAGAATCCGACGGCAAAAAAACAGCTGTCGGAATCCGTTCCCCACCCTCATTTTGAGAGGTTTTGATGAAGTGGCTTAAAAAAAGGCTGATTCAATTTTTTTGTGGATGGAGCTTATCTGCCATCAGTTTAAAGAATATCTTTTGCCTTTTAACCATGATAGGAAAGTATGAAAAAAAAAAAAAAAAAAAAAACGATGACCCGGGACCTGTCGTCAAAATCCCAAAAATATGAAAAAAAAAAAAAAAAAAACGATGACCCGGGACTTGAACTCTGGTCGTCAAAATCCCAAAAGTGTTAAATGTCAGTGCTTAGACCACTAGGCCATAGGGGCACGTGCAAAACAAAAGTTTGTTGAGTATTTGAACCTCACTGCTAAGAAAAATGAGAGGGGGGGAACAGAATCCGACGGCAAAAAAACAGCTGTCGGAATCCGTTCCCCCACCCTCATTTTGAGAGGTTTTGATGAAGTGGCTTAAAAAAAGGCTGATTCAATTTTTTTGTGGATGGAGCTTATCTGCCATCAGTTTAAAGAATATCTTTTGCCTTTTAACCATGATAGGAAAGTATGAAAAAAAAAAAAAAAACGATGACCCGGGACCTGTCGTCAAAATCCCAAAAGTATGAAAAAAAAAAAAAAAAAAAAACGATGACCCGGGACTTGAACTCTGGTCGTCAAAATCCCAAAAGTGTTAAATGTCAGTGCTTAGACCACTAGGCTATATGAGACAAGTGCAAAACCAAAGTTTGTTGAGTATTTGAACCTCACTACTAAGAAAAATGAGAGGGGGGGAACAGAATCCGACGGCAAAAAAACAGCTGTCGGAATCCGTTCCCCCACCCTCATTTTGAGAGGTTTTGATGAAGTGGCTTAAAAAAAGGCTGATTCAATTTTTTTGTGGATGGAGCTTATCTGCCATCAGTTTAAAGAATATCTTTTGCCTTTTAACCATGATAGGAAAGTATGAAAAAAAAAAAAAAAAAAAAAAACGATGACCCGGGACCTGTCGTCAAAATCCCAAAAATATGAAAAAAAAACAAAAAAAAACGATGACCCGGGACTTGAACTCTGGTCGTCAAAATCCCAAAAGTGTTAAATGTCAGTGCTTAGACCACTAAGCCATAGGGGCACGTGCAAAATAAAAGTTTGTTGAGTATTTGAACCTCACTGCTAAGAAAAATGAGAGGGGGGGAACAGAATCCGACGGCAAAAAAACAGCTGTCGGAATCCGTTCCCCCACCCTCATTTTGAGAGGTTTTGATGAAGTGGCTTAAAAAAAGGCTGATTCAATTTTTTTGTGGATGGAGCTTATCTGCCATCAGTTTAAAGAATATCTTTTGCCTTTTAACCATGATAGGAAAGTATGAAAAAAAAAAAAAAAAACGATGACCCGGGACCTGTCGTCAAAATCCCAAAAATATGAAAAAAATAATTAAAAAAAACGATGACCCGGGACTTGAACTCTGGTCGTCAAAATCCCAAAAGTGTTAAATGTCAGTGCTTAGACCACTAGGCTATATGGGACAAGTGCTAACCAAAAGTTTGTTGAGTATTTGAACGTCACTGCTAAGAAAAATGAGAGGGGGGGAACAGAATCCGACGGCAAAAAAACAGCTGTCGGAATCCGTTCCCCCACCCTCATTTTGAGAGGTTTTGATGAAGTGGCTTAAAAAAAGGCTGATTCAATTTTTTTGTGGATGGAGCTTAACTGCCATCAGTTTAAAGAATATATTTTGCCTTTTAACCATGATAGGAAAGTATGAAAAAAAAAAAAAAAACGATGACCTGTCGTCAAAATCCCAAAAGTATGAAAAAAAAACAGAAAAAAAACGATGACCCGGGACTTGAACTCTGGTCTCAAAAATCCCAAAATTGTTAAATGTCAGTGCTTAGACCACTAGGCTATATGGGACAAGTGCTAACCAAAAGTTTGTTGAGTATTTGAACGTCACTGCTAAGAAAAATGAGAGGGGGGGAACAGAATCCGACGGCAAAAAAACAGCTGTCGGAATCCGTTCCCCCACCCTCATTTTGAGAGGTTTTGATGAAGTGGCTTAAAAAAAGGCTGATTCAATTTTTTTGTGGATGGAGCTTAACTGCCATCAGTTTAAAGAATATATTTTGCCTTTTAACCATGATAGGAAAGTATGAAAAAAAAAAAAAAAACGATGACCCGGGACCTGTCGTCAAAATCCCAAAAGTATGAAAAAAAAACAGAAAAAAAACGATGACCCGGGACTTGAACTCTGGTCTCAAAAATCCCAAAATTGTTAAATGTCAGTGCTTAGACCACTAGGCTATAGGGGACAGATGCAAAACAAAAGTTTGTTGTGTATTTGAACCTCACTGCTAAGAAAAATGAGAGGGGGGGGGGAACAGAATCCGACGGCAAAAAAACAGCTATCGGAATCCGTTCCCCACCCTCATTTTGAGAGGTTTTGATGAAGTGGCTTAAAAAAAGGCTGATTCAATTTTTTTGTGGATGGAGCTTATCTGCCATCAGTTTAAAGAATATCTTTTGCCTTTTAACCATGATAGGAAAGTATGAAAAAAAAAAAAAAAAAAAAAAACGATGACCCGGGACCTGTCGTCAAAATCCCAAAAATATGAAAAAAAAAAAAAAAAAAACGATGACCCGGGACTTGAACTCTGGTCGTCAAAATCCCAAAAGTGTTAAATGTCAGTGCTTAGACCACTAGGCCATAGGGGCACGTGCAAAACAAAAGTTTGTTGAGTATTTGAACCTCACTGCTAAGAAAAATGAGAGGGGGGGAACAGAATCCGACGGCAAAAAAACAGCTGTCGGAATCCGTTCCCCCACCCTCATTTTGAGAGGTTTTGATGAAGTGGCTTAAAAAAAGGCTGATTCAATTTTTTTGTGGATGGAGCTTATCTGCCATCAGTTTAAAGAATATCTTTTGCCTTTTAACCATGATAGGAAAGTATGAAAAAAAAAAAAAAAACGATGACCCGGGACCTGTCGTCAAAATCCCAAAAGTATGAAAAAAAACAAAAAAAAAAACGATGACCCGGGACTTGAACTCTGGTCGTCAAAATCCCAAAAGTGTTAAATGTCAGTGCTTAGACCACTAGGCTATATGAGACAAGTGCAAAACCAAAGTTTGTTGAGTATTTGAACCTCACTACTAAGAAAAATGAGAGGGGGGGAACAGAATCCGACGGCAAAAAAACAGCTGTCGGAATCCGTTCCCCCACCCTCATTTTGAGAGGTTTTGATGAAGTGGCTTAAAAAAAGGCTGATTCAATTTTTTTGTGGATGGAGCTTATCTGCCATCAGTTTAAAGAATATCTTTTGCCTTTTAACCATGATAGGAAAGTATGAAAAAAAAAAAAAAAAAACGATGACCCGGGACCTGTCGTCAAAATCCCAAAAATATGAAAAAAATAATTAAAAAAAACGATGACCCGGGACTTGAACTCTGGTCGTCAAAATCCCAAAAGTGTTAAATGTCAGTGCTTAGACCACTAGGCTATATGGGACAAGTGCTAACCAAAAGTTTGTTGAGTATTTGAACGTCACTGCTAAGAAAAATGAGAGGGGGGGAACAGAATCCGACGGCAAAAAAACAGCTGTCGGAATCCGTTCCCCCACCCTCATTTTGAGAGGTTTTGATGAAGTGGCTTAAAAAAAGGCTGATTCAATTTTTTTGTGGATGGAGCTTAACTGCCATCAGTTTAAAGAATATATTTTGCCTTTTAACCATGATAGGAAAGTATGAAAAAAAAAAAAAAACGATGACCCGGGACCTGTCGTCAAAATCCCAAAAGTATGAAAAAAAAACAGAAAAAAAACGATGACCCGGGACTTGAACTCTGGTCTCAAAAATCCCAAAATTGTTAAATGTCAGTGCTTAGACCACTAGGGTATAGGGGACAGATGCAAAACAAAAGTTTGTTGTGTATTTGAACCTCACTGCTAAGAAAAATGAGAGGGGGGGGGGAACAGAATCCGACGGCAAAAAAACAGCTGTCGGAATCCGTTCCCCACCCTCATTTTGAGAGGTTTTGATGAAGTGGCTTAAAAAAAGGCTGATTCAATTTTTTTGTGGATGGAGCTTATCTGCCATCAGTTTAAAGAATATCTTTTGCCTTTTAACCATGATAGGAAAGTATGAAAAAAAAAAAAAAAAAAAAAAACGATGACCCGGGACCTGTCGTCAAAATCCCAAAAATATGAAAAAAAAAAAAAAAAAAACGATGACCCGGGACTTGAACTCTGGTCGTCAAAATCCCAAAAGTGTTAAATGTCAGTGCTTAGACCACTAGGCCATAGGGGCACGTGCAAAACAAAAGTTTGTTGAGTATTTGAACCTCACTGCTAAGAAAAATGAGAGGGGGGGAACAGAATCCGACGGCAAAAAAACAGCTGTCGGAATCCGTTCCCCCACCCTCATTTTGAGAGGTTTTGATGAAGTGGCTTAAAAAAAGGCTGATTCAATTTTTTTGTGGATGGAGCTTATCTGCCATCAGTTTAAAGAATATCTTTTGCCTTTTAACCATGATAGGAAAGTATGAAAAAAAAAAAAAAAACGATGACCCGGGACCTGTCGTCAAAATCCCAAAAGTATGAAAAAAAAAAAAAAAAAAAAACGATGACCCGGGACTTGAACTCTGGTCGTCAAAATCCCAAAAGTGTTAAATGTCAGTGCTTAGACCACTAGGCTATATGAGACAAGTGCAAAACCAAAGTTTGTTGAGTATTTGAACCTCACTACTAAGAAAAATGAGAGGGGGGGAACAGAATCCGACGGCAAAAAAACAGCTGTCGGAATCCGTTCCCCCACCCTCATTTTGAGAGGTTTTGATGAAGTGGCTTAAAAAAAGGCTGATTCAATTTTTTTGTGGATGGAGCTTATCTGCCATCAGTTTAAAGAATATCTTTTGCCTTTTAACCATGATAGGAAAGTATGAAAAAAAAAAAAAAAAAAAAAAACGATGACCCGGGACCTGTCGTCAAAATCCCAAAAATATGAAAAAAAAACAAAAAAAAACGATGACCCGGGACTTGAACTCTGGTCGTCAAAATCCCAAAAGTGTTAAATGTCAGTGCTTAGACCACTAAGCCATAGGGGCACGTGCAAAATAAAAGTTTGTTGAGTATTTGAACCTCACTGCTAAGAAAAATGAGAGGGGGGGAACAGAATCCGACGGCAAAAAAACAGCTGTCGGAATCCGTTCCCCCACCCTCATTTTGAGAGGTTTTGATGAAGTGGCTTAAAAAAAGGCTGATTCAATTTTTTTGTGGATGGAGCTTATCTGCCATCAGTTTAAAGAATATCTTTTGCCTTTTAACCATGATAGGAAAGTATGAAAAAAAAAAAAAAAAACGATGACCCGGGACCTGTCGTCAAAATCCCAAAAATATGAAAAAAATAATTAAAAAAAACGATGACCCGGGACTTGAACTCTGGTCGTCAAAATCCCAAAAGTGTTAAATGTCAGTGCTTAGACCACTAGGCTATATGGGACAAGTGCTAACCAAAAGTTTGTTGAGTATTTGAACGTCACTGCTAAGAAAAATGAGAGGGGGGGAACAGAATCCGACGGCAAAAAAACAGCTGTCGGAATCCGTTCCCCCACCCTCATTTTGAGAGGTTTTGATGAAGTGGCTTAAAAAAAGGCTGATTCAATTTTTTTGTGGATGGAGCTTAACTGCCATCAGTTTAAAGAATATATTTTGCCTTTTAACCATGATAGGAAAGTATGAAAAAAAAAAAAAAAACGATGACCTGTCGTCAAAATCCCAAAAGTATGAAAAAAAAACAGAAAAAAAACGATGACCCGGGACTTGAACTCTGGTCTCAAAAATCCCAAAATTGTTAAATGTCAGTGCTTAGACCACTAGGCTATAGGGGACAGATGCAAAACAAAAGTTTGTTGTGTATTTGAACCTCACTGCTAAGAAAAATGAGAGGGGGGGGGGAACAGAATCCGACGGCAAAAAAACAGCTGTCGGAATCCGTTCCCCACCCTCATTTTGAGAGGTTTTGATGAAGTGGCTTAAAAAAAGGCTGATTCAATTTTTTTGTGGATGGAGCTTATCTGCCATCAGTTTAAAGAATATCTTTTGCCTTTTAACCATGATAGGAAAGTATGAAAAAAAATAATAAAAAATAAATAAAACGATGACCCGGGACCTGTCGTCAAAATCCCAAAAATATGAAAAAAAAACAAAAAAAAACGATGACCCGGGACTTGAACTCTGGTCGTCAAAATCCCAAAAGTGTTAAATGTCAGTGCTTAGACCACTAAGCCATAGGGGCACGTGCAAAATAAAAGTTTGTTGAGTATTTGAACCTCACTGCTAAGAAAAATGAGAGGGGGGGAACAGAATCCGACGGCAAAAAAACAGCTGTCGGAATCCGTTCCCCCACCCTCATTTTGAGAGGTTTTGATGAAGTGGCTTAAAAAAGGCTGATTCAATTTTTTTGTGGATGGAGCTTATCTGCCATCAGTTTAAAGAATATCTTTTGCCTTTTAACCATGATAGGAAAGTATGAAAAAAAAAAAAAAAAAAAAAAACGATGACCCGGGACCTGTCGTCAAAATCCCAAAAGTATGAAAAAAAAAAAAAAAAAAAACGATGACCCGGGACTTGAACTCTGGTCGTCAAAATCCCAAAAGTGTTAAATGTCAGTGCTTAGACCACTAGGCTATATGAGACAAGTGCAAAACCAAAGTTTGTTGAGTATTTGAACCTCACTACTAAGAAAAATGAGAGGGGGGGAACAGAATCCGACGGCAAAAAAACAGCTGTCGGAATCCGTTCCCCCACCCTCATTTTGAGAGGTTTTGATGAAGTGGCTTAAAAAAAGGCTGATTCAATTTTTTTGTGGATGGAGCTTATCTGCCATCAGTTTAAAGAATATCTTTTGCCTTTTAACCATGATAGGAAAGTATGAAAAAAAAAAAAAAAAAAAAACGATGACCCGGGACCTGTCGTCAAAATCCCAAAAATATGAAAAAAAAAAAAAAAAAAACGATGACCCGGGACTTGAACTCTGGTCTCAAAAATCCCAAAAGTGTTAAATGTCAGTGCTTAGACCACTAGGCTATAGGAGACAAGTGCAAATCCAAAGTTTGTTGAGTATTTGAACCTCACTACTAAGAAAAATGAGAGGGGGGGAACAGAATCCGACGGCAAAAAAACAGCTGTCGGAATCCGTTCCCCCACCCTCATTTTGAGAGGTTTTGATGAAGTGGCTTAAAAAAAGGCTGATTAAATTTTTTTGTGGATGGAGCTTATCTGCCATCAGTTTAAAGAATATCTTTTGCCTTTTAACCATGATAGGAAAGTATGAAAAAAAAAAAAAAAAACGATGACCCGGGACCTGTCGTCAAAATCCCAAAAATATGAAAAAAATAATTAAAAAAAACGATGACCCGGGACTTGAACTCTGGTCGTCAAAATCCCAAAAGTGTTAAATGTCAGTGCTTAGACCACTAGGCTATATGGGACAAGTGCTAACCAAAAGTTTGTTGAGTATTTGAACGTCACTGCTAAGAAAAATGAGAGGGGGGGAACAGAATCCGACGGCAAAAAAACAGCTGTCGGAATCCGTTCCCCCACCCTCATTTTGAGAGGTTTTGATGAAGTGGCTTAAAAAAAGGCTGATTCAATTTTTTTGTGGATGGAGCTTAACTGCCATCAGTTTAAAGAATATATTTTGCCTTTTAACCATGATAGGAAAGTATGAAAAAAAAAAAAAAAACGATGACCCGGGACCTGTCGTCAAAATCCCAAAAGTATGAAAAAAAAACAGAAAAAAAACGATGACCCGGGACTTGAACTCTGGTCTCAAAAATCCCAAAATTGTTAAATGTCAGTGCTTAGACCACTAGGCTATAGGGGACAGATGCAAAACAAAAGTTTGTTGTGTATTTGAACCTCACTGCTAAGAAAAATGAGAGGGGGGGGGGAACAGAATCCGACGGCAAAAAAACAGCTGTCGGAATCCGTTCCCCACCCTCATTTTGAGAGGTTTTGATGAAGTGGCTTAAAAAAAGGCTGATTCAATTTTTTTGTGGATGGAGCTTATCTGCCATCAGTTTAAAGAATATCTTTTGCCTTTTAACCATGATAGGAAAGTATGAAAAAAAAAAAAAAAACGATGACCCGGGACCTGTCGTCAAAATCCCAAAAGTATGAAAAAAAACAAAAAAAAAAACGATGACCCGGGACTTGAACTCTGGTCGTCAAAATCCCAAAAGTGTTAAATGTCAGTGCTTAGACCACTAGGCTATATGAGACAAGTGCAAAACCAAAGTTTGTTGAGTATTTGAACCTCACTACTAAGAAAAATGAGAGGGGGGGAACAGAATCCGACGGCAAAAAAACAGCTGTCGGAATCCGTTCCCCCACCCTCATTTTGAGAGGTTTTGATGAAGTGGCTTAAAAAAAGGCTGATTCAATTTTTTTGTGGATGGAGCTTATCTGCCATCAGTTTAAAGAATATCTTTTGCCTTTTAACCATGATAGGAAAGTATGAAAAAAAAAAAAAAAAACGATGACCCGGGACCTGTCGTCAAAATCCCAAAAATATGAAAAAAATAATTAAAAAAAACGATGACCCGGGACTTGAACTCTGGTCGTCAAAATCCCAAAAGTGTTAAATGTCAGTGCTTAGACCACTAGGCTATATGGGACAAGTGCTAACCAAAAGTTTGTTGAGTATTTGAACGTCACTGCTAAGAAAAATGAGAGGGGGGGAACAGAATCCGACGGCAAAAAAACAGCTGTCGGAATCCGTTCCCCCACCCTCATTTTGAGAGGTTTTGATGAAGTGGCTTAAAAAAAGGCTGATTCAATTTTTTTGTGGATGGAGCTTAACTGCCATCAGTTTAAAGAATATATTTTGCCTTTTAACCATGATAGGAAAGTATGAAAAAAAAAAAAAAAACGATGACCCGGGACCTGTCGTCAAAATCCCAAAAGTATGAAAAAAAAACAGAAAAAAAACGATGACCCGGGACTTGAACTCTGGTCTCAAAAATCCCAAAATTGTTAAATGTCAGTGCTTAGACCACTAGGGTATAGGGGACAGATGCAAAACAAAAGTTTGTTGTGTATTTGAACCTCACTGCTAAGAAAAATGAGAGGGGGGGGGGAACAGAATCCGACGGCAAAAAAACAGCTGTCGGAATCCGTTCCCCACCCTCATTTTGAGAGGTTTTGATGAAGTGGCTTAAAAAAAGGCTGATTCAATTTTTTTGTGGATGGAGCTTATCTGCCATCAGTTTAAAGAATATCTTTTGCCTTTTAACCATGATAGGAAAGTATGAAAAAAAAAAAAAAAAAAAAAACGATGACCCGGGACCTGTCGTCAAAATCCCAAAAATATGAAAAAAAAACAAAAAAAAACGATGACCCGGGACTTGAACTCTGGTCGTCAAAATCCCAAAAGTGTTAAATGTCAGTGCTTAGACCACTAGGCCATAGGGGCACGTGCAAAACAAAAGTTTGTTGAGTATTTGAACCTCACTGCTAAGAAAAATGAGAGGGGGGGAACAGAATCCGACGGCAAAAAAACAGCTGTCGGAATCCGTTCCCCCACCCTCATTTTGAGAGGTTTTGATGAAGTGGCTTAAAAAAAGGCTGATTCAATTTTTTTGTGGATGGAGCTTATCTGCCATCAGTTTAAAGAATATCTTTTGCCTTTTAACCATGATAGGAAAGTATGAAAAAAAAAAAAAAAACGATGACCCGGGACCTGTCGTCAAAATCCCAAAAGTATGAAAAAAAAAAAAAAAAAAAACAATGACCCGGGACTTGAACTCTGGTCGTCAAAATCCCAAAAGTGTTAAATGTCAGTGCTTAGACCTCTAGGCTATATGAGACAAGTGCAAAACCAAAGTTTGTTGAGTATTTGAACCTCACTACTAA
This sequence comes from Phoxinus phoxinus, assembly GCF_949152265.1. Taxonomy (NCBI): domain Eukaryota; kingdom Metazoa; phylum Chordata; class Actinopteri; order Cypriniformes; family Leuciscidae; genus Phoxinus; species Phoxinus phoxinus. Next base: position 21,127,720 of record NC_136888.1, read on the forward strand.
GAAAAATGAGAGGGGGGGAACAGAATCCGACGGCAAAAAAACAGCTGTCGGAATCCGTTCCCCCACCCTCATTTTGAGAGGTTTTGATGAAGTGGCTTAAAAAAAGGCTGATTCAATTTTTTTGTGGATGGAGCTTATCTGCCATCAGTTTAAAGAATATCTTTTGCCTTTTAACCATGATAGGAAAGTATGAAAAAAAAAAAAAAAAAAAAAAACGATGACCCGGGACCTGTCGTCAAAATCCCAAAAATATGAAAAAAAAACAAAAAAAAACGATGACCCGGGACTTGAACTCTGGTCGTCAAAATCCCAAAAGTGTTAAATGTCAGTGCTTAGACCACTAAGCCATAGGGGCACGTGCAAAATAAAAGTTTGTTGAGTATTTGAACCTCACTGCTAAGAAAAATGAGAGGGGGGGAACAGAATCCGACGGCAAAAAAACAGCTGTCGGAATCCGTTCCCCCACCCTCATTTTGAGAGGTTTTGATGAAGTGGCTTAAAAAAAGGCTGATTCAATTTTTTTGTGGATGGAGCTTATCTGCCATCAGTTTAAAGAATATCTTTTGCCTTTTAACCATGATAGGAAAGTATGAAAAAAAAAAAAAAAAACGATGACCCGGGACCTGTCGTCAAAATCCCAAAAATATGAAAAAAATAATTAAAAAAAACGATGACCCGGGACTTGAACTCTGGTCGTCAAAATCCCAAAAGTGTTAAATGTCAGTGCTTAGACCACTAGGCTATATGGGACAAGTGCTAACCAAAAGTTTGTTGAGTATTTGAACGTCACTGCTAAGAAAAATGAGAGGGGGGGAACAGAATCCGACGGCAAAAAAACAGCTGTCGGAATCCGTTCCCCCACCCTCATTTTGAGAGGTTTTGATGAAGTGGCTTAAAAAAAGGCTGATTCAATTTTTTTGTGGATGGAGCTTAACTGCCATCAGTTTAAAGAATATATTTTGCCTTTTAACCATGATAGGAAAGTATGAAAAAAAAAAAAAAAACGATGACCTGTCGTCAAAATCCCAAAAGTATGAAAAAAAAACAGAAAAAAAACGATGACCCGGGACTTGAACTCTGGTCTCAAAAATCCCAAAATTGTTAAATGTCAGTGCTTAGACCACTAGGCTATAGGGGACAGATGCAAAACAAAAGTTTGTTGTGTATTTGAACCTCACTGCTAAGAAAAATGAGAGGGGGGGGGGAACAGAATCCGACGGCAAAAAAACAGCTGTCGGAATCCGTTCCCCACCCTCATTTTGAGAGGTTTTGATGAAGTGGCTTAAAAAAAGGCTGATTCAATTTTTTTGTGGATGGAGCTTATCTGCCATCAGTTTAAAGAATATCTTTTGCCTTTTAACCATGATAGGAAAGTATGAAAAAAAATAATAAAAAATAAATAAAACGATGACCCGGGACCTGTCGTCAAAATCCCAAAAATATGAAAAAAAAACAAAAAAAAACGATGACCCGGGACTTGAACTCTGGTCGTCAAAATCCCAAAAGTGTTAAATGTCAGTGCTTAGACCACTAAGCCATAGGGGCACGTGCAAAATAAAAGTTTGTTGAGTATTTGAACCTCACTGCTAAGAAAAATGAGAGGGGGGGAACAGAATCCGACGGCAAAAAAACAGCTGTCGGAATCCGTTCCCCCACCCTCATTTTGAGAGGTTTTGATGAAGTGGCTTAAAAAAGGCTGATTCAATTTTTTTGTGGATGGAGCTTATCTGCCATCAGTTTAAAGAATATCTTTTGCCTTTTAACCATGATAGGAAAGTATGAAAAAAAAAAAAAAAAAAAAAAACGATGACCCGGGACCTGTCGTCAAAATCCCAAAAGTATGAAAAAAAAAAAAAAAAAAAACGATGACCCGGGACTTGAACTCTGGTCGTCAAAATCCCAAAAGTGTTAAATGTCAGTGCTTAGACCACTAGGCTATATGAGACAAGTGCAAAACCAAAGTTTGTTGAGTATTTGAACCTCACTACTAAGAAAAATGAGAGGGGGGGAACAGAATCCGACGGCAAAAAAACAGCTGTCGGAATCCGTTCCCCCACCCTCATTTTGAGAGGTTTTGATGAAGTGGCTTAAAAAAAGGCTGATTCAATTTTTTTGTGGATGGAGCTTATCTGCCATCAGTTTAAAGAATATCTTTTGCCTTTTAACCATGATAGGAAAGTATGAAAAAAAAAAAAAAAAAAAAACGATGACCCGGGACCTGTCGTCAAAATCCCAAAAATATGAAAAAAAAAAAAAAAAAAACGATGACCCGGGACTTGAACTCTGGTCTCAAAAATCCCAAAAGTGTTAAATGTCAGTGCTTAGACCACTAGGCTATAGGAGACAAGTGCAAATCCAAAGTTTGTTGAGTATTTGAACCTCACTACTAAGAAAAATGAGAGGGGGGGAACAGAATCCGACGGCAAAAAAACAGCTGTCGGAATCCGTTCCCCCACCCTCATTTTGAGAGGTTTTGATGAAGTGGCTTAAAAAAAGGCTGATTAAATTTTTTTGTGGATGGAGCTTATCTGCCATCAGTTTAAAGAATATCTTTTGCCTTTTAACCATGATAGGAAAGTATGAAAAAAAAAAAAAAAAACGATGACCCGGGACCTGTCGTCAAAATCCCAAAAATATGAAAAAAATAATTAAAAAAAACGATGACCCGGGACTTGAACTCTGGTCGTCAAAATCCCAAAAGTGTTAAATGTCAGTGCTTAGACCACTAGGCTATATGGGACAAGTGCTAACCAAAAGTTTGTTGAGTATTTGAACGTCACTGCTAAGAAAAATGAGAGGGGGGGAACAGAATCCGACGGCAAAAAAACAGCTGTCGGAATCCGTTCCCCCACCCTCATTTTGAGAGGTTTTGATGAAGTGGCTTAAAAAAAGGCTGATTCAATTTTTTTGTGGATGGAGCTTAACTGCCATCAGTTTAAAGAATATATTTTGCCTTTTAACCATGATAGGAAAGTATGAAAAAAAAAAAAAAAACGATGACCCGGGACCTGTCGTCAAAATCCCAAAAGTATGAAAAAAAAACAGAAAAAAAACGATGACCCGGGACTTGAACTCTGGTCTCAAAAATCCCAAAATTGTTAAATGTCAGTGCTTAGACCACTAGGCTATAGGGGACAGATGCAAAACAAAAGTTTGTTGTGTATTTGAACCTCACTGCTAAGAAAAATGAGAGGGGGGGGGGAACAGAATCCGACGGCAAAAAAACAGCTGTCGGAATCCGTTCCCCACCCTCATTTTGAGAGGTTTTGATGAAGTGGCTTAAAAAAAGGCTGATTCAATTTTTTTGTGGATGGAGCTTATCTGCCATCAGTTTAAAGAATATCTTTTGCCTTTTAACCATGATAGGAAAGTATGAAAAAAAAAAAAAAAACGATGACCCGGGACCTGTCGTCAAAATCCCAAAAGTATGAAAAAAAACAAAAAAAAAAACGATGACCCGGGACTTGAACTCTGGTCGTCAAAATCCCAAAAGTGTTAAATGTCAGTGCTTAGACCACTAGGCTATATGAGACAAGTGCAAAACCAAAGTTTGTTGAGTATTTGAACCTCACTACTAAGAAAAATGAGAGGGGGGGAACAGAATCCGACGGCAAAAAAACAGCTGTCGGAATCCGTTCCCCCACCCTCATTTTGAGAGGTTTTGATGAAGTGGCTTAAAAAAAGGCTGATTCAATTTTTTTGTGGATGGAGCTTATCTGCCATCAGTTTAAAGAATATCTTTTGCCTTTTAACCATGATAGGAAAGTATGAAAAAAAAAAAAAAAAACGATGACCCGGGACCTGTCGTCAAAATCCCAAAAATATGAAAAAAATAATTAAAAAAAACGATGACCCGGGACTTGAACTCTGGTCGTCAAAATCCCAAAAGTGTTAAATGTCAGTGCTTAGACCACTAGGCTATATGGGACAAGTGCTAACCAAAAGTTTGTTGAGTATTTGAACGTCACTGCTAAGAAAAATGAGAGGGGGGGAACAGAATCCGACGGCAAAAAAACAGCTGTCGGAATCCGTTCCCCCACCCTCATTTTGAGAGGTTTTGATGAAGTGGCTTAAAAAAAGGCTGATTCAATTTTTTTGTGGATGGAGCTTAACTGCCATCAGTTTAAAGAATATATTTTGCCTTTTAACCATGATAGGAAAGTATGAAAAAAAAAAAAAAAACGATGACCCGGGACCTGTCGTCAAAATCCCAAAAGTATGAAAAAAAAACAGAAAAAAAACGATGACCCGGGACTTGAACTCTGGTCTCAAAAATCCCAAAATTGTTAAATGTCAGTGCTTAGACCACTAGGGTATAGGGGACAGATGCAAAACAAAAGTTTGTTGTGTATTTGAACCTCACTGCTAAGAAAAATGAGAGGGGGGGGGGAACAGAATCCGACGGCAAAAAAACAGCTGTCGGAATCCGTTCCCCACCCTCATTTTGAGAGGTTTTGATGAAGTGGCTTAAAAAAAGGCTGATTCAATTTTTTTGTGGATGGAGCTTATCTGCCATCAGTTTAAAGAATATCTTTTGCCTTTTAACCATGATAGGAAAGTATGAAAAAAAAAAAAAAAAAAAAAACGATGACCCGGGACCTGTCGTCAAAATCCCAAAAATATGAAAAAAAAACAAAAAAAAACGATGACCCGGGACTTGAACTCTGGTCGTCAAAATCCCAAAAGTGTTAAATGTCAGTGCTTAGACCACTAGGCCATAGGGGCACGTGCAAAACAAAAGTTTGTTGAGTATTTGAACCTCACTGCTAAGAAAAATGAGAGGGGGGGAACAGAATCCGACGGCAAAAAAACAGCTGTCGGAATCCGTTCCCCCACCCTCATTTTGAGAGGTTTTGATGAAGTGGCTTAAAAAAAGGCTGATTCAATTTTTTTGTGGATGGAGCTTATCTGCCATCAGTTTAAAGAATATCTTTTGCCTTTTAACCATGATAGGAAAGTATGAAAAAAAAAAAAAAAACGATGACCCGGGACCTGTCGTCAAAATCCCAAAAGTATGAAAAAAAAAAAAAAAAAAAACAATGACCCGGGACTTGAACTCTGGTCGTCAAAATCCCAAAAGTGTTAAATGTCTGTGCTTAGACCACTAGGCTATATGAGACAAGTGCAAAACCAAAGTTTGTTGAGTATTTGAACCTCACTACTAAGAAAAATGAGAGGGGGGGAACAGAATCCGACGGCAAAAAAACAGCTGTCGGAATCCGTTCCCCCACCCTCATTTTGAGAGGTTTTGATGAAGTGGCTTAAAAAAAGGCTGATTCAATTTTTTTGTGGATGGAGCTTATCTGCCATCAGTTTAAAGAATATCTTTTGCCTTTTAACCATGATAGGAAAGTATGAAAAAAAAAAAAAAAAAAAAAAACGATGACCCGGGACCTGTCGTCAAAATCCCAAAAATATGAAAAAAAAACAAAAAAAAACGATGACCCGGGACTTGAACTCTGGTCGTCAAAATCCCAAAAGTGTTAAATGTCAGTGCTTAGACCACTAAGCCATAGGGGCACGTGCAAAATAAAAGTTTGTTGAGTATTTGAACCTCACTGCTAAGAAAAATGAGAGGGGGGGAACAGAATCCGACGGCAAAAAAACAGCTGTCGGAATCCGTTCCCCCACCCTCATTTTGAGAGGTTTTGATGAAGTGGCTTAAAAAAAGGCTGATTCAATTTTTTTGTGGATGGAGCTTATCTGCCATCAGTTTAAAGAATATCTTTTGCCTTTTAACCATGATAGGAAAGTATGAAAAAAAAAAAAAAAAACGATGACCCGGGACCTGTCGTCAAAATCCCAAAAATATGAAAAAAATAATTAAAAAAAACGATGACCCGGGACTTGAACTCTGGTCGTCAAAATCCCAAAAGTGTTAAATGTCAGTGCTTAGACCACTAGGCTATATGGGACAAGTGCTAACCAAAAGTTTGTTGAGTATTTGAACGTCACTGCTAAGAAAAATGAGAGGGGGGGAACAGAATCCGACGGCAAAAAAACAGCTGTCGGAATCCGTTCCCCCACCCTCATTTTGAGAGGTTTTGATGAAGTGGCTTAAAAAAAGGCTGATTCAATTTTTTTGTGGATGGAGCTTAACTGCCATCAGTTTAAAGAATATATTTTGCCTTTTAACCATGATAGGAAAGTATGAAAAAAAAAAAAAAAACGATGACCTGTCGTCAAAATCCCAAAAGTATGAAAAAAAAACAGAAAAAAAACGATGACCCGGGACTTGAACTCTGGTCTCAAAAATCCCAAAATTGTTAAATGTCAGTGCTTAGACCACTAGGCTATAGGGGACAGATGCAAAACAAAAGTTTGTTGTGTATTTGAACCTCACTGCTAAGAAAAATGAGAGGGGGGGGGGGAACAGAATCCGACGGCAAAAAAACAGCTGTCGGAATCCGTTCCCCACCCTCATTTTGAGAGGTTTTGATGAAGTGGCTTAAAAAAAGGCTGATTCAATTTTTTTGTGGATGGAGCTTATCTGCCATCAGTTTAAAGAATATCTTTTGCCTTTTAACCATGATAGGAAAGTATGAAAAAAAATAATAAAAAAAAAATAAAACGATGACCCGGGACCTGTCGTCAAAATCCCAAAAATATGAAAAAAAAACAAAAAAAAACGATGACCCGGGACTTGAACTCTGGTCGTCAAAATCCCAAAAGTGTTAAATGTCAGTGCTTAGACCACTAAGCCATAGGGGCACGTGCAAAATAAAAGTTTGTTGAGTATTTGAACCTCACTGCTAAGAAAAATGAGAGGGGGGGAACAGAATCCGACGGCAAAAAAACAGCTGTCGGAATCCGTTCCCCCACCCTCATTTTGAGAGGTTTTGATGAAGTGGCTTAAAAAAAGGCTGATTCAATTTTTTTGTGGATGGAGCTTATCTGCCATCAGTTTAAAGAATATCTTTTGCCTTTTAACCATGATAGGAAAGTATGAAAAAAAAAAAAAAAAAAAAAAACGATGACCCGGGACCTGTCGTCAAAATCCCAAAAGTATGAAAAAAAAAAAAAAAAAAAACGATGACCCGGGACTTGAACTCTGGTCGTCAAAATCCCAAAAGTGTTAAATGTCAGTGCTTAGACCACTAGGCTATATGAGACAAGTGCAAAACCAAAGTTTGTTGAGTATTTGAACCTCACTACTAAGAAAAATGAGAGGGGGGGAACAGAATCCGACGGCAAAAAAACAGCTGTCGGAATCCGTTCCCCCACCCTCATTTTGAGAGGTTTTGATGAAGTGGCTTAAAAAAAGGCTGATTCAATTTTTTTGTGGATGGAGCTTATCTGCCATCAGTTTAAAGAATATCTTTTGCCTTTTAACCATGATAGGAAAGTATGAAAAAAAAAAAAAAAAAAAAACGATGACCCGGGACCTGTCGTCAAAATCCCAAAAATATATAAAAAAAAAAAAAAAAAAAACGATGACCCGGGACTTGAACTCTGGTCTCAAAAATCCCAAAAGTGTTAAATGTCAGTGCTTAGACCACTAGGCTATAGGAGACAAGTGCAAATCCAAAGTTTGTTGAGTATTTGAACCTCACTACTAAGAAAAATGAGAGGGGGGGAACAGAATCCGACGGCAAAAAAACAGCTGTCGGAATCCGTTCCCCCACCCTCATTTTGAGAGGTTTTGATGAAGTGGCTTAAAAAAAGGCTGATTCAATTTTTTTGTGGATGGAGCTTATCTGCCATCAGTTTAAAGAATATCTTTTGCCTTTTAACCATGATAGGAAAGTATGAAAAAAAAAAAAAAAAACGATGACCCGGGACCTGTCGTCAAAATCCCAAAAATATGAAAAAAATAATTAAAAAAAACGATGACCCGGGACTTGAACTCTGGTCGTCAAAATCCCAAAAGTGTTAAATGTCAGTGCTTAGACCACTAGGCTATATGGGACAAGTGCTAACCAGAAGTTTGTTGAGTATTTGAACGTCACTGCTAAGAAAAATGAGAGGGGGGGAACAGAATCCGACGGCAAAAAAACAGCTGTCGGAATCCGTTCCCCCACCCTCATTTTGAGAGGTTTTGATGAAGTGGCTTAAAAAAAGGCTGATTCAATTTTTTTGTGGATGGAGCTTAACTGCCATCAGTTTAAAGAATATATTTTGCCTTTTAACCATGATAGGAAAGTATGAAAAAAAAAAAAAAAACGATGACCCGGGACCTGTCGTCAAAATCCCAAAAGTATGAAAAAAAAACAGAAAAAAAACGATGACCCGGGACTTGAACTCTGGTCTCAAAAATCCCAAAATTGTTAAATGTCAGTGCTTAGACCACTAGGCTATAGGGGACAGATGCAAAACAAAAGTTTGTTGTGTATTTGAACCTCACTGCTAAGAAAAATGAGAGGGGGGGGGGAACAGAATCCGACAGCAAAAAAACAGCTGTCGGAATCCGTTCCCCACCCTCATTTTGAGAGGTTTTGATGAAGTGGCTTAAAAAAAGGCTGATTCAATTTTTTTGTGGATGGAGCTTATCTGCCATCAGTTTAAAGAATATCTTTTGCCTTTTAACCATGATAGGAAAGTATGAAAAAAAAAAAAAAAAAAAAAAACGATGACCCGGGACCTGTCGTCAAAATCCCAAAAATATGAAAAAAAAAAAAAAAAAAACGATGACCCGGGACTTGAACTCTGGTCTCAAAAATCCCAAAAGTGTTAAATGTCAGTGCTTAGACCACTAGGCTATAGGAGACAAGTGTAAAACCAAAGTTTGTTGAGTATTTGAACCTCACTACTAAGAAAAATGAGAGGGGGGGAACAGAATCCGACGGCAAAAAAACAGCTGTCGGAATCCGTTCCCCCACCCTCATTTTGAGAGGTTTTGATGAAGTGGCTTAAAAAAAGGCTGATTCAATTTTTTTGTGGATGGAGCTTATCTGCCATCAGTTTAAAGAATATCTTTTGCCTTTTAACCATGATAGGAAAGTATGAAAAAAAAAAAAAAAAACGATGACCCGGGACCTGTCGTCAAAATCCCAAAAATATGAAAAAAATAATTAAAAAAAACGATGACCCGGGACTTGAACTCTGGTCGTCAAAATCCCAAAAGTGTTAAATGTCAGTGCTTAGACCACTAGGCTATATGGGACAAGTGCTAACCAAAAGTTTGTTGAGTATTTGAACGTCACTGCTCAGAAAAATGAGAGGGGGGGAACAGAATCCGACGGCAAAAAAACAGCTGTCGGAATCCGTTCCCCCACCCTCATTTTGAGAGGTTTTGATGAAGTGGCTTAAAAAAAGGCTGATTCAATTTTTTTGTGGATGGAGCTTATCTGCCATCAGTTTAAAGAATATCTTTTGCCTTTTAACCATGATAGGAAAGTATGAAAAAAAAAAAAAAAACGATGACCCGGGACCTGTCGTCAAAATCCCAAAAATATGAAAAAAATAATTAAAAAAAACGATGACCCGGGACTTGAACTCTGGTCGTCAAAATCCCAAAAGTGTTAAATGTCAGTGCTTAGACCACTAGGCTATATGGGACAAGTGCTAACCAAAAGTTTGTTGAGTATTTGAACGTCACTGCTAAGAAAAATGAGAGGGGGGGAACAGAATCCGACGGCAAAAAAACAGCTGTCGGAATCCGTTCCCCCACCCTCATTTTGAGAGGTTTTGATGAAGTGGCTTAAAAAAAGGCTGATTCAATTTTTTTGTGGATGGAGCTTAACTGCCATCAGTTTAAAGAATATGTTTTGCCTTTTAACCATGATAGGAAAGTATGAAAAAAAAAAAAAAAACGATGACCCGGGACCTGTCGTCAAAATCCCAAAAGTATGAAAAAAAAACAGAAAAAAACGATGACCCGGGACTTGAACTCTGGTCTCAAAAATCCCAAAATTGTTAAATGTCAGTGCTTAGACCACTAGGCTATAGGGGACAGATGCAAAACAAAAGTTTGTTGTGTATTTGAACCTCACTGCTAAGAAAAATGAGAGGGGGGGGGAACAGAATCCGACGGCAAAAAAACAGCTGTCGGAATCCGTTCCCCACCCTCATTTTGAGAGGTTTTGATGAAGTGGCTTAAAAAAAGGCTGATTCAATTTTTTTGTGGATGGAGCTTATCTGCCATCAGTTTAAAGAATATCTTTTGCCTTTTAACCATGATAGGAAAGTATGAAAAAAAAAAAAAAAAAAAAAACGATGACCCGGGACCTGTCGTCAAAATCCCAAAAATATGAAAAAAAAAAAAAAAAAAACGATGACCCGGGACTTGAACTCTGGTCGTCAAAATCCCAAAAGTGTTAAATGTCAGTGCTTAGACCACTAGGCCATAGGGGCACGTGCAAAACAAAAGTTTGTTGAGTATTTGAACCTCACTGCTAAGAAAAATGAGAGGGGGGGAACAGAATCCGACGGCAAAAAAACAGCTGTCGGAATCCGTTCCCCCACCCTCATTTTGAGAGGTTTTGATGAAGTGGCTTAAAAAAAGGCTGATTCAATTTTTTTGTGGATGGAGCTTATCTGACATCAGTTTAAAGAATATCTTTTGCCTTTTAACCATGATAGGAAAGTATGAAAAAAAAAAAAAAAACGATGACCCGGGACCTGTCGTCAAAATCCCAAAAGTATGAAAAAAAAACAAAAAAAAAAACGATGACCCGGGACTTGAACTCTGGTCGTCAAAATCCCAAAAGTGTTAAATGTCAGTGCTTAGACCACTAGGCTATATGAGACAAGTGCAAAACCAAAGTTTGTTGAGTATTTGAACCTCACTACTAAGAAAAATGAGAGGGGGGGAACAGAATCCGACGGCAAAAAAACAGCTGTCGGAATCCGTTCCCCCACCCTCATTTTGAGAGGTTTTGATGAAGTGGCTTAAAAAAGGCTGATTCAATTTTTTTGTGGATGGAGCTTATCTGCCATCAGTTTAAAGAATATCTTTTGCCTTTTAACCATGATAGGAAAGTATGAAAAAAAAAAAAAAAAAAAAAAAAAACGATGACCCGGGACCTGTCGTCAAAATCCCAAAAATATGAAAAAAAAGAAGAAAAAAAACGATGACCCGGGACTTGAACTCTGGTCTCAAAAATCCCAAAAGTGTTAAATGTCAGTGCTTAGACCACTAGGCTATAGGAGACAAGTGCAAAACCAAAGTTTGTTGAGTATTTGAACCTCACTACTAAGAAAAATGAGAGGGTGGGAACAGAATCCGACGGCAAAAAAACAGCTGTCGGAATCCGTTCCCCCACCCTCATTTTGAGAGGTTTTGATGAAGTGGCTTAAAAAAAGGCTGATTAAATTTTTTTGTGGATGGAGCTTATCTGCCATCAGTTTAAAGAATATCTTTTGCCTTTTAACCATGATAGGAAAGTATGAAAAAAAAAAAAAAAAACGATGACCCGGGACCTGTCGTCAAAATCCCAAAAATATGAAAAAAATAATTAAAAAAAACGATGACCCGGGACTTGAACTCTGGTCGTCAAAATCCCAAAAGTGTTAAATGTCAGTGCTTAGACCACTAGGCTATATGGGACAAGTGCTAACCAAAAGTTTGTTGAGTATTTGAACGTCACTGCTAAGAAAAATGAGAGGGGGGGAACAGAATCCGACGGCAAAAAAACAGCTGTCGGAATCCGTTCCCCCACCCTCATTTTGAGAGGTTTTGATGAAGTGGCTTAAAAAAAGGCTGATTCAATTTTTTTGTGGATGGAGCTTATCTGCCATCAGTTTAAAGATTATCTTTTGCCTTTTAACCATGATAGGAAAGTATGAAAAAAAAAAAAAAAAAAAAAAACGATGACCCGGGACCTGTCGTCAAAATCCCAAAAATATGAAAAAAAAAAGAAAAAAAAACGATGACCCGGGACTTGAACTCTGGTCGTCAAAATCCCAAAAGTGTTAAATGTCAGTGCTTAGACCACTAGGCCATAGGGGCACGTGCAAAACAAAAGTTTGTTGAGTATTTGAACCTCACTGCTAAGAAAAATGAGAGGGGGGGAACAGAATCCGACGGCAAAAAAACAGCTGTCGGAATCCGTTCCCCCACCCTCATTTTGAGAGATTTTGATGAAGTGGCTTAAAAAAAGGCTGATTCAATTTTTTTGTGGATGGAGCTTATCTGCCATCAGTTTAAAGAATATCTTTTGCCTTTTAACCATGATAGGAAAGTATGAAAAAAAAAAAAAAAAACGATGACCCGGGACCTGTCGTCAAAATCCCCAAAATATGAAAAAAATAATAAAAAAAAACGATGACCCGGGACTTGAACTCTGGTCGTCAAAATCCCAAAAGTGTTAAATGTCAGTGCTTAGACCACTAGGCTATATGGGACAAGTGCTAACCAAAAGTTTGTTGAGTATTTGAACGTCACTGCTAAGAAAAATGAGAGGGGGGGAACAGAATCCGACGGCAAAAAAACAGCTGTCGGAATCCGTTCCCCCACCCTCATTTTGAGAGGTTTTGATGAAGTGGCTTAAAAAAAGGCTGATTCAATTTTTTTGTGGATGGAGCTTATCTGCCATCAGTTTAAAGAATATCTTTTGCCTTTTAACCATGATAGGAAAGTATGAAAAAAAAAAAAAAAAACGATGACCCGGGACCTGTCGTCAAAATCCCAAAAATATGAAAAAAATAATTTAAAAAAACGATGACCCGGGACTTGAACTCTGGTCGTCAAAATCCCAAAAGTGTTAAATGTCAGTGCTTAGACCACTAGCCTATATGGGACAAGTGCTAACCAAAAGTTTGTTGAGTATTTGAACGTCACTGTTAAGAAAAATGAGAGGGGGGGAACAGAATCCGACGGCAAAAAAAAGGCTGTCGGAATCCGTTCCCCCACCCTCATTTTGAGAGGTTTTGATGAAGTGGCTTAAAAAAAGGCTGATTCAATTTTTTTGTGGATGGAGCTTAACTGCCATCAGTTTAAAGAATATATTTTGCCTTTTAACCATGATAGGAAAGTATGAAAAAAAAAAAAAAAACGATGACCCGGGACCTGTCGTCAAAATCCCAAAAGTATGAAAAAAAAACAGAAAAAAAACGATGACCCGGGACTTGAACTCTGGTCTCAAAAATCCCAAAATTGTTAAATGTCAGTGCTTAGACCACTAGGCTATAGGGGACAGATGCAAAACAAAAGTTTGTTGTGTATTTGAACCTCACTGCTAAGAAAAATGAGAGGGGGGGGGGAACAGAATCCGACGGCAAAAAAACAGCTGTCGGAATCCGTTCCCCACCCTCATTTTGAGAGGTTTTGATGAAGTGGCTTAAAAAAAGGCTGATTCAATTTTTTTGTGGATGGAGCTTATCTGCCATCAGTTTAAAGAATATCTTTTGCCTTTTAACCATGATAGGAAAGTATGAAAAAAAAACAAAACAAAAAAAACGATGACCCGGGACCTGTCGTCAAAATCCCAAAAATATGAAAAAAAAAAAAAAAAAAACGATGACCCGGGACTTGAACTCTGGTCGTCAAAATCCCAAAAGTGTTAAATGTCAGTGCTTAGACCACTAGGCCATAGGGGCACGTGCAAAACAAAAGTTTGTTGAGTATTTGAACCTCACTGCTAAGAAAAATGAGAGGGGGGGAACAGAATCCGACGGCAAAAAAACAGCTGTCGGAATCCGTTCCCCCACCCTCATTTTGAGAGGTTTTGATGAAGTGGCTTAAAAAAAGGCTGATTCAATTTTTTTGTGGATGGAGCTTATCTGCCATCAGTTTAAAGAATATCTTTTGCCTTTTAACCATGATAGGAAAGTATGAAAAAAAAAAAAAAAACGATGACCCGGGACCTGTCGTCAAAATCCCAAAAGTATGAAAAAAAACACAAAAAAAAACGATGACCCGGGACTTGAACTCTGGTCGTCAAAATCCCAAAAGTGTTAAATGTCAGTGCTTAGACCACTAGGCTATATGAGACAAGTGCAAAACCAAAGTTTGTTGAGTATTTGAACCTCACTACTAAGAAAAATGAGAGGGGGGGAACAGAATCCGACGGCAAAAAAACAGCTGTCGGAATCCGTTCCCCCACCCTCATTTTGAGAGGTTTTGATGAAGTGGCTTAAAAAAAGGCTGATTCAATTTTTTTGTGGATGGAGCTTATCTGCCATCAGTTTAAAGAATATCTTTTGCCTTTTAACCATGATAGGAAAGTATGAAAAAAAAAAAAAAAAAAAAAAAACGATGACCCGGGACCTGTCGTCAAAATCCCAAAAATATGAAAAAAAAAAAAAAAAAAACGATGACCCGGGACTTGAACTCTGGTCTCAAAAATCCCAAAAGTGTTAAATGTCAGTGCTTAGACCACTAGGCTATAGGAGACAAGTGCAAAACCAAAGTTTGTTGAGTATTTGAACCTCACTACTAAGAAAAATGAGAGGGGGGGAACAGAATCCGACGGCAAAAAAACAGCTGTCGGAATCCGTTCCCCCACCCTCATTTTGAGAGGTTTTGATGAAGTGGCTTAAAAAAAGGCTGATTCAATTTTTTTGTGGATGGAGCTTATCTGCCATCAGTTTAAAGAATATCTTTTGCCTTTTAACCATGATAGGAAAGTATGAAAAAAAAAAAAAAAACGATGACCCGGGACCTGTCGTCATAATCCCAAAAATATGAAAAAAATAATTAAAAAAAACGATGACCCGGGACTTGAACTCTGGTCGTCAAAATCCCAAAAGTGTTAAATGTCAGTGCTTAGACCACTAGGCTATATGGGACAAGTGCTAACCAAAAGTTTGTTGAGTATTTGAACGTCACTGCTAAGAAAAATGAGAGGGGGGGAACAGAATCCGACGGCAAAAAAACAGCTGTCGGAATCCGTTCCCCCACCCTCATTTTGAGAGGTTTTGATGAAGTGGCTTAAAAAAAGGCTGATTCAATTTTTTTGTGGATGGAGCTTAACTGCCATCAGTTTAAAGAATATATTTTGCCTTTTAACCATGATAGGAAAGTATGAAAAAAAAAAAAAAAACGATGACCCGGGACCTGTCGTCAAAATCCCAAAAGTATGAAAAAAAAACAGAAAAAAAACGATGACCCGGGACTTGAACTCTGGTCTCAAAAATCCCAAAATTGTTAAATGTCAGTGCTTAGACCACTAGGCTATAGGGGACAGATGCAAAACAAAAGTTTGTTGTGTATTTGAACCTCACTGCTAAGAAAAATGAGAGGGGGGGGGGAACAGAATCCGACGGCAAAAAAACAGCTGTCGGAATCCGTTCCCCACCCTCATTTTGAGAGGTTTTGATGAAGTGGCTTAAAAAAAGGCTGATTCAATTTTTTTGTGGATGGAGCTTATCTGCCATCAGTTTAAAGAATATCTTTTGCCTTTTAACCATGATAGGAAAGTATGAAAAAAAAAAAAAAAAAAAACGATGACCCGGGACCTGTCGTCAAAATCCCAAAAATATGAAAAAAATAATTAAAAAAAACGATGACCCGGGACTTGAACTCTGGTCGTCAAAATCCCAAAAGTGTTAAATGTCAGTGCTTAGACCACTAGGCTATATGGGACAAGTGCTAACCAAAAGTTTGTTGAGTATTTGAACGTCACTGCTAAGAAAAATGAGAGGGGGGGAACAGAATCCGACGGCAAAAAAACAGCTGTCGGAATCCGTTCCCCCACCCTCATTTTGAGAGGTTTTGATGAAGTGGCTTAAAAAAAGGCTGATTCAATTTTTTTGTGGATGGAGCTTAACTGCCATCAGTTTAAAGAATATATTTTGCCTTTTAACCATGATAGGAAAGTATGAAAAAAAAAAAAAAAACGATGACCCGGGACCTGTCGTCAAAATCCCAAAAGTATGAAAAAAAAACAGAAAAAAAACGATGACCCGGGACTTGAACTCTGGTCTCAAAAATCCCAAAATTGTTAAATGTCAGTGCTTAGACCACTAGGCTATAGGGGACAGATGCAAAACAAAAGTTTGTTGTGTATTTGAACCTCACTGCTAAGAAAAATGAGAGGGGGGGGGGAACAGAATCCGACGGCAAAAAAACAGCTGTCGGAATCCGTTCCCCACCCTCATTTTGAGAGGTTTTGATGAAGTGGCTTAAAAAAAGGCTGATTCAATTTTTTTGTGGATGGAGCTTATCTGCCATCAGTTTAAAGAATATCTTTTGCCTTTTAACCATGATAGGAAAGTATGAAAAAAAAAAAAAAAAAAAAAAACGATGACCCGGGACCTGTCGTCAAAATCCCAAAAATATGAAAAAAAAAAAAAAAAAAACGATGACCCGGGACTTGAACTCTGGTCGTCAAAATCCCAAAAGTGTTAAATGTCAGTGCTTAGACCACTAGGCCATAGGGGCACGTGCAAAACAAAAGTTTGTTGAGTATTTGAACCTCACTGCTAAGAAAAATGAGAGGGGGGGAACAGAATCCGACGGCAAAAAAACAGCTGTCGGAATCCGTTCCCCCACCCTCATTTTGAGAGGTTTTGATGAAGTGGCTTAAAAAAAGGCTGATTCAATTTTTTTGTGGATGGAGCTTATCTGCCATCAGTTTAAAGAATATCTTTTGCCTTTTAACCATGATAGGAAAGTATGAAAAAAAAAAAAAAAACGATGACCCGGGACCTGTCGTCAAAATCCCAAAAGTATGAAAAAAAACAAAAAAAAAAAAGATGACCCGGGACTTGAACTCTGGTCGTCAAAATCCCAAAAGTGTTAAATGTCAGTGCTTAGACCACTAGGCTATATGAGACAAGTGCAAAACCAAAGTTTGTTGAGTATTTGAACCTCACTACTAAGAAAAATGAGAGGGGGGGAACAGAATCCGACGGCAAAAAAACAGCTGTCGGAATCCGTTCCCCCACCCTCATTTTGAGAGGTTTTGATGAAGTGGCTTAAAAAAAGGCTGATTCAATTTTTTTGTGGATGGAGCTTATCTGCCATCAGTTTAAAGAATATCTTTTGCCTTTTAACCATGATAGGAAAGTATGAAAAAAAAAAAAAAAAAAAAAAAACGATGACCCGGGACCTGTCAACAAAATCCCAAAAATATGAAAAAAAAAAAAAAAAAAACGATGACCCGGGACCTGTCGTCAAAATCCCAAAAATATGAAAAAAAAAAAAAAAAAAACGATGACCCGGGACTTGAACTCTGGTCTCAAAAATCCCAAAAGTGTTAAATGTCAGTGCTTAGACCACTAGGCTATAGGAGACAAGTGCAAAACCAAAGTTTGTTGAGTATTTGAACCTCACTACTAAGAAAAATGAGAGGGGGGGGAACAGAATCCGACGGCAAAAAAACAGCTGTCGGAATCCGTTCCCCCACCCTCATTTTGAGAGGTTTTGATGAAGTGGCTTAAAAAAAGGCTGATTCAATTTTTTTGTGGATGGAGCTTATCTGCCATCAGTTTAAAGAATATCTTTTGCCTTTTAACCATAATAGGAAAGTATGAAAAAAAAAAAAAAAAACGATGACCCGGGACCTGTCGTCAAAATCCCAAAAATATGAAAAAAATAATTTAAAAAAACGATGACCCGGGACTTGAACTCTGGTCGTCAAAATCCCAAAAGTGTTAAATGTCAGTGCTTAGACCACTAGGCTATATGGGACAAGTGCTAACCAAAAGTTTGTTGAGTATTTGAACGTCACTGCTAAGAAAAATGAGAGGGGGGGAACAGAATCCGACGGCAAAAAAACAGCTGTCGGAATCCGTTCCCCCACACTCATTTTGAGAGGTTTTGATGAAGTGGCTTAAAAAAAGGCTGATTCAATTTTTTTGTGGATGGAGCTTAACTGCCATCAGTTTAAAGAATATATTTTGCCTTTTAACCATGATAGGAAAGTATGAAAAAAAAAAAAAAAACGATGACCCGGGACCTGTCGTCAAAATCCCAAAAGTATGAAAAAAAAACAGAAAAAAAACGATGACCCGGGACTTGAACTCTGGTCTCAAAAATCCCAAAATTGTTAAATGTCAGTGCTTAGACCACTAGGCTATAGGGGACAGATGCAAAACAAAAGTTTGTTGTGTATTTGAACCTCACTGCTAAGAAAAATGAGAGGGGGGGGGGAACAGAATCCGACGGCAAAAAAACAGCTGTCGGAATCCGTTCCCCACCCTCATTTTGAGAGGTTTTGATGAAGTGGCTTAAAAAAAGGCTGATTCAATTTTTTTGTGGATGGAGCTTATCTGCCATCAGTTTAAAGAATATCTTTTGCCTTTTAACCATGATAGGAAAGTATGAAAAAAAAAAAAAAAAAAAAAAACGATGACCCGGGACCTGTCGTCAAAATCCCAAAAATATGAAAAAAAAAAAAAAAAAAACGATGACCCGGGACTTGAACTCTGGTCGTCAAAATCCCAAAAGTGTTAAATGTCAGTGCTTAGACCACTAGGCCATAGGGGCACGTGCAAAACAAAAGTTTGTTGAGTATTTGAACCTCACTGCTAAGAAAAATGAGAGGGGGGGAACAGAATCCGACGGCAAAAAAACAGCTGTCGGAATCCGTTCCCCCACCCTCATTTTGAGAGGTTTTGATGAAGTGGCTTAAAAAAAGGCTGATTCAATTTTTTTGTGGATGGAGCTTATCTGCCATCAGTTTAAAGAATATCTTTTGCCTTTTAACCATGATAGGAAAGTATGAAAAAAAAAAAAAAAACGATGACCCGGGACCTGTCGTCAAAATCCCAAAAGTATGAAAAAAACCAAACAAAAAAAAGATGACCCGGGACTTGAACTCTGGTCGTCAAAATCCCAAAAGTGTTAAATGTCAGTGCTTAGACCACTAGGCTATATGAGACAAGTGCAAAACCAAAGTTTGTTGAGTATTTGAACCTCACTACTAAGAAAAATGAGAGGGGGGGAACAGAATCCGACGGCAAAAAAACAGCTGTCGGAATCCGTTCCCCCACCCTCATTTTGAGAGGTTTTGATGAAGTGGCTTAAAAAAAGGCTGATTCAATTTTTTTGTGGATGGAGCTTATCTGCCATCAGTTTAAAGAATATCTTTTGCCTTTTAACCATGATAGGAAAGTATGAAAAAAAAAAAAAAAAAAAAAAACGATGACCCGGGACCTGTCGTCAAAATCCCAAAAGTATGAAAAAAAAAAAAAAAACGATGACCCGGGACTTGAACTCTGGTCTCAAAAATCCCAAAAGTGTTAAATGTCAGTGCTTAGACCACTAGGCTATAGGAGACAAGTGCAAAACCAAAGTTTGTTGAGTATTTGAACCTCACTACTAAGAAAAATGAGAGGGGGGGAACAGAATCCGACGGCAAAAAAACAGCTGTCGGAATCCGTTCCCCCACCCTCATTTTGAGAGGTTTTGATGAAGTGGCTTAAAAAAAGGCTGATTCAATTTTTTTGTGGATGGAGCTTATCTGCCATCAGTTTAAAGAATATCTTTTGCCTTTTAACCATGATAGGAAAGTATGAAAAAAAAAAAAAAAACGATGACCCGGGACCTGTCGTCAAAATCCCAAAAATATGAAAAAAATAATTTAAAAAAACGATGACCCGGGACTTGAACTCTGGTCGTCAAAATCCCAAAAGTGTTAAATGTCAGTGCTTAGACCACTAGGCTATATGGGACAAGTGCTAACCAAAAGTTTGTTGAGTATTTGAACGTCACTGCTAAGAAAAATGAGAGGGGGGGAACAGAATCCGACGGCAAAAAAACAGCTGTCGGAATCCGTTCCCCCACCCTCATTTTGAGAGGTTTTGATGAAGTGGCTTAAAAAAAGGCTGATTCAATTTTTTTGTGGATGGAGCTTATCTGCCATCAGTTTAAAGAATATCTTTTGCCTTTTAACCATGATAGGAAAGTATGAAAAAAAAAAAAAAACCGATGACCCGGGACCTGTCGTCAAAATCCCAAAAGTATGAAAAAAACCCAGAAAAAAAACGATGACCCGGGACTTGAACTCTGGTCTCAAAAATCCCAAAATTGTTAAATGTCAGTGCTTAGACCACTAGGCTATAGGGGACAGATGCAAAACAAAAGTTTGTTGTGTATTTGAACCTCACTGCTAAGAAAAATGAGAGGGGGGGGGGAACAGAATCCGACGGCAAAAAAACAGCTGTCGGAATCCGTTCCCCACCCTCATTTTGAGAGGTTTTGATGAAGTGGCTTAAAAAAAGGCTGATTCAATTTTTTTGTGGATGGAGCTTATCTGCCATCAGTTTAAAGAATATCTTTTGCCTTTTAACCATGATAGGAAAGTATGAAAAAAAAAAAAAAAAAACGATGACCCGGGACCTGTCGTCAAAATCCCAAAAATATGAAAAAAAAAAGAAAAAAAAACGATGACCCGGGACTTGAACTCTGGTCGTCAAAATCCCAAAAGTGTTAAATGTCAGTGCTTAGACCACTAGGCCATAGGGGTACGTGCAAAACAAAAGTTTGTTGAGTATTTGAACCTCACTGCTAAGAAAAATGAGAGGGGGGGAACAGAATCCGACGGCAAAAAAACAGCTGTCGGAATCCGTTCCCCCACCCTCATTTTGAGAGGTTTTGATGAAGTGGCTTAAAAAAAGGCTGATTCAATTTTTTTGTGGATGGAGCTTATCTGCCATCAGTTTAAAGAATATCATTTGCCTTTTAACCATGATAGGAAAGTATGAAAAAAAAAAAAAAAACGATGACCCGGGACCTGTCGTCAAAATCCCAAAAGTATGAAAAAAAACAAAAAAAAAAACGATGACCCGGGACTTGAACTCTGGTCGTCAAAATCCCAAAAGTGTTAAATGTCAGTGCTTAGACCACTAGGCTATATGAGACAAGTGCAACACCAAAGTTTGTTGAGTATTTGAACCTCACTACTAAGAAAAATGAGGGGGGGGAACAGAATCCGACGGCAAAAAAACAGCTGTCGGAATCCGTTCCCCCACCCTCATTTTGAGAGGTTTTGATGAAGTGGCTTAAAAAAAGGCTGATTCAATTTTTTTGTGGATGGAGCTTATCTGCCATCAGTTTAAAGAATATCTTTTGCCTTTTAACCATGATAGGAAAGTATGAAAAAAAAAAAAAAAAAAAAAAAACGATGACCCGGGACCTGTCGTCAAAATCCCAAAAGTATGAAAAAAAAAAAAAAAAAAAACGATGACCCGGGACTTGAACTCTGGTCTCAAAAATCCCAAAAGTGTTAAATGTCAGTGCTTAGACCACTAGGCTATAGGAGACAAGTGCAAAACCAAAGTTTGTTGAGTATTTGAGCCTCACTACTAAGAAAAATGAGAGGGGGGGAACAGAATCCGACGGCAAAAAAACAGCTGTCGGAATCCGTTCCCCCACCCTCATTTTGAGAGGTTTTGATGAAGTGGCTTAAAA
The DNA here is from genome assembly GCF_949152265.1 of Phoxinus phoxinus. NCBI lineage: Eukaryota > Metazoa > Chordata > Actinopteri > Cypriniformes > Leuciscidae > Phoxinus > Phoxinus phoxinus. The sequence goes on from NC_136888.1 coordinate 21,148,958, forward strand.
AAAGGCTGATTCAATTTTTTTGTGGATGGAGCTTATCTGCCATCAGTTTAAAGAATATCTTTTGCCTTTTAACCATGATAGGAAAGTATGAAAAAAAAAAAAAAACGATGACCCGGGACCTGTCGTCAAAATCCCAAAAGTATGAAAAAAAAAAAAAAAAAAAACGATGACCCGGGACTTGAACTCTGGTCGTCAAAATCCCAAAATTGTTAAATGTCAGTGCTTAGACCACTAGGCTATATGAGACAAGTGCAAAACCAAAGTTTGTTGAGTATTTGAACCTCACTACTAAGAAAAATGAGAGGGGGGGAACAGAATCCGACGGCAAAAAAACAGCTGTCGGAATCCGTTCCCCCACCCTCATTTTGAGAGGTTTTGATGAAGTGGCTTAAAAAAAGGCTGATTCAATTTTTTTGTGGATGGAGCTTATCTGCCATCAGTTTAAAGAATATCTTTTGCCTTTTAACCATGATAGGAAAGTATGAAAAAAAAAAAAAAAAAAAAAACGATGACCCGGGACCTGTCGTCAAAATCCCAAAAATATGAAAAAAAAAAAAAAAAAAACGATGACCCGGGACTTGAACTCTGGTCTCAAAAATCCCAAAAGTGTTAAATGTCAGTGCTTAGACCACTAGGCTATAGGAGACAAGTGCAAATCCAAAGTTTGTTGAGTATTTGAACCTCACTACTAAGAAAAATGAGAGGGGGGGAACAGAATCCGACGGCAAAAAAACAGCTGTCGGAATCCGTTCCCCCACCCTCATTTTGAGAGGTTTTGATGAAGTGGCTTAAAAAAAGGCTGATTCAATTTTTTTGTGGATGGAGCTTATCTGCCATCAGTTTAAAGAATATCTTTTGCCTTTTAACCATGATAGGAAAGTATGAAAAAAAAAAAAAAAAACGATGACCCGGGACCTGTCGTCAAAATCCCAAAAATATGAAAAAAATAATTAAAAAAAACGATGACCCGGGACTTGAACTCTGGTCGTCAAAATCCCAAAAGTGTTAAATGTCAGTGCTTAGACCACTAGGCTATAGGGGACAAGTGCCAACCAAAAGTTTGTTGAGTATTTGAACGTCACTGCTAAGAAAAATGAGAGGGGGGAACAGAATCCGACGGCAAAAAAACAGCTGTCGGAATCCGTTCCCCCACCCTCATTTTGAGAGGTTTTGATGAAGTGGCTTAAAAAAAGGCTGATTCAATTTTTTTGTGGATGGAGCTTAACTGCCATCAGTTTAAAGAATATATTTTGCCTTTTAACCATGATAGGAAAGTATGAAAAAAAAAAAAAAAATGATGACCCGGGACCTGTCGTCAAAATCCCAAAAGTATGAAAAAAAACCAGAAAAAAAACGATGACCCGGGACTTGAACTCTGGTCTCAAAAATCCCAAAATTGTTAAATGTCAGTGCTTAGACCACTAGGCTATAGGGGACAGATGCAAAACAAAAGTTTGTTGTGTATTTGAACCTCACTGCTAAGAAAAATGAGAGGGGGGGGGGAACAGAATCCGACGGCAAAAAAACAGCTGTCGGAATCCGTTCCCCACCCTCATTTTGAGAGGTTTTGATGAAGTGGCTTAAAAAAAGGCTGATTCAATTTTTTTGTGGATGGAGCTTATCTGCCATCAGTTTAAAGAATATCTTTTGCCTTTTAACCATGATAGGAAAGTATGAAAAAAAAAAAAAAAAAAAAAAACGATGACCCGGGACCTGTCGTCAAAATCCCAAAAATATATAAAAAAAAAAAAAAAAAACGATGACCCGGGACTTGAACTCTGGTCTCAAAAATCCCAAAAGTGTTAAATGTCAGTGCTTAGACCACTAGGCTATAGGAGACAAGTGCAAAACCAAAGTTTGTTGAGTATTTGAACCTCACTACTAAGAAAAATGAGAGGGGGGGAACAGAATCCGACGGCAAAAAAACAGCTGTCGGAATCCGTTCCCCCACCCTCATTTTGAGAGGTTTTGATGAAGTGGCTTAAAAAAAGGCTGATTCAATTTTTTTGTGGATGGAGCTTATCTGCCATCAGTTTAAAGAATATCTTTTGCCTTTTAACCATGATAGGAAAGTATGAAAAAAAAAAAAAAAAACGATGACCCGGGACCTGTCGTCAAAATCCCAAAAATATGAAAAAAATAATTTAAAAAAACGATGACCCGGGACTTGAACTCTGGTCGTCAAAATCCCAAAAGTGTTAAATGTCAGTGCTTAGACCACTAGGCTATATGGGACAAGTGCTAACCAAAAGTTTGTTGAGTATTTGAACGTCACTGCTAAGAAAAATGAGAGGGGGGGAACAGAATCCGACGGCAAAAAAACAGCTGTCGGAATCCGTTCCCCCACCCTCATTTTGAGAGGTTTTGATGAAGTGGCTTAAAAAAAGGCTGATTCAATTTTTTTGTGGATGGAGCTTAAATGCCATCAGTTTAAAGAATATATTTTGCCTTTTAACCATGATAGGAAAGTATGAAAAAAAAAAAAAAAACGATGACCCGGGACCTGTCGTCAAAATCCCAAAAGTATGAAAAAAAAACAGGAAAAAAACGATGACCCGGGACTTGAACTCTGGTCTCAAAAATCCCAAAATTGTTAAATGTCAGTGCTTAGACCACTAGGCTATAGGGGACAGATGCAAAACAAAAGTTTGTTGTGTATTTGAACCTCACTGCTAAGAAAAATGAGAGGGGGGGGGAACAGAATCCGACGGCAAAAAAACAGCTGTCGGAATCCGTTCCCCACCCTCATTTTGAGAGGTTTTGATGAAGTGGCTTAAAAAAAGGCTGATTCAATTTTTTTGTGGATGGAGCTTATCTGCCATCAGTTTAAAGAATATCTTTTGCCTTTTAACCATGATAGGAAAGTATAAAAAAAAAAAAAAAAAAAAAAAACGATGACCCGGGACCTGTCGTCAAAATCCCAAAAATATGAAAAAAAAAAAAAAAAAAACGATGACCCGGGACTTGAACTCTGGTCGTCAAAATCCCAAAAGTGTTAAATGTCAGTGCTTAGACCACTAGGCCATAGGGGCACGTGCAAAACAAAAGTTTGTTGATTATTTGAACCTCACTGCTAAGAAAAATGAGAGGGGGGGAACAGAATCCGACGGCAAAAAAACAGCTGTCGGAATCCGTTCCCCCACCCTCATTTTGAGAGGTTTTGATGAAGTGGCTTAAAAAAAAGGCTGATTAAATTTTTTTGTGGATGGAGCTTATCTGCCATCAGTTTAAAGAATATCTTTTGCCTTTTAACCATGATAGGAAAGTATGAAAAAAAAAGAAAAAAGAAAAAACGATGACCCGGGACCTGTCGTCAAAATCCCAAAAATATGAAAAAAAAAAAAAAAAAAACGATGACCCGGGACTTGAACTCTGGTCTCAAAAATCCCAAAAGTGTTAAATGTCAGTGCTTAGACCACTAGGCTATAGGAGACAAGTGCAAAACCAAAGTTTGTTGAGTATTTGAACCTCACTACTAAGAAAAATGAGAGGGGGGGAACAGAATCCGACGGCAAAAAAACAGCTGTCGGAATCCGTTCCCCCACCCTCATTTTGAGAGGTTTTGATGAAGTGGCTTAAAAAAAGGCTGATTCAATTTTTTTGTGGATGGAGCTTATCTGCCATCAGTTTAAAGAATATCTTTTGCCTTTTAACCATGATAGGAAAGTATGAAAAAAAAAAAAAAAAACGATGACCCGGGACCTGTCGTCAAAATCCCAAAAATATGAAAAAAATAATTAAAAAAAACGATGACCCGGGACTTGAACTCTGGTCGTCAAAATCCCAAAAGTGTTAAATGTCAGTGCTTAGACCACTAGGCTATATGGGACAAGTGCTAACCAAAAGTTTGTTGAGTATTTGAACGTCACTGCTAAGAAAAATGAGAGGGGGGGAACAGAATCCGACGGCAAAAAAACAGCTGTCGGAATCCGTTCCCCCACCCTCATTTTGAGAGGTTTTGATGAAGTGGCTTAAAAAAAGGCTGATTCAATTTTTTTGTGGATGGAGCTTATCTGCCATCAGTTTAAAGAATATCTTTTGCCTTTTAACCATGATAGGAAAGTATGAAAAAAAAAAAAAAAAAACGATGACCCGGGACCTGTCGTCAAAATCCCAAAAATATGAAAAAAATAATTAAAAAAAACGATGACCCGGGACTTGAACTCTGGTCGTCAAAATCCCAAAAGTGTTAAATGTCAGTGCTTAGACCACTAGGCTATATGGGACAAGTGCTAACCAAAAGTTTGTTGAGTATTTGAACGTCACTGCTAAGAAAAATGAGAGGGTGGGAACAGAATCCGACGGCAAAAAAACAGCTGTCGGAATCCGTTCCCCCACCCTCATTTTGAGAGGTTTTGATGAAGTGGCTTAAAAAAAGGCTGATTCAATTTTTTTGTGGATGGAGCTTAACTGCCATCAGTTTAAAGAATATATTTTGCCTTTTAACCATGATAGGAAAGTATGAAAAAAAAAAAAAAAAACGATGACCCGGGACCTGTCGTCAAAATCCCAAAAGTATGAAAAAAAAACAGAAAAAAAACGATGACCCGGGACTTGAACTCTGGTCTCAAAAATCCAAAAATTGTTAAATGTCAGTGCTTAGACCACTAGGCTATAGGGGACAGATGCAAAACAAAAGTTTGTTGTGTATTTGAACCTCACTGCTAAGAAAAATGAGAGGGGGGGGGGAACAGAATCCGACGACAAAAAAACAGCTGTCGGAATCCGTTCCCCACCCTCATTTTGAGAGGTTTTGATGAAGTGGCTTAAAAAAAGGCTGATTCAATTTTTTTGTGGATGGAGCTTATCTGCCATCAGTTTAAAGAATATCTTTTGCCTTTTAACCATGATAGGAAAGTATGAAAAAAAAAAAAAAAAAAAAACGATGACCCGGGACCTGTCGTCAAAATCCCAAAAGTATGAAAAAAAAAAAAAAAAAAAACGATGACCCGGGACTTGAACTCTGGTCTCAAAAATCCCAAAAGTGTTAAATGTCAGTGCTTAGACCACTAGGCTATAGGAGACAAGTGCAAAACCAAAGTTTGTTGAGTATTTGAACCTCACTACTAAGAAAAATGAGAGGGGGGGAACAGAATCCGACGGCAAAAAAACAGCTGTCGGAATCCGTTCCCCCACCCTCATTTTGAGAGGTTTTGATGAAGTGGCTTAAAAAAAGGCTGATTCAATTTTTTTGTGGATGGAGCTTATCTGCCATCAGTTTAAAGAATATCTTTTGCCTTTTAACCATGATAGGAAAGTATAAAAAAAAAAAAAAAAAAAAAAAACGATGACCCGGGACCTGTCGTCAAAATCCCAAAAATATGAAAAAAATAATTAAAAAAAACGATGACCCGGGACTTGAACTCTGGTCGTCAAAATCCCAAAAGTGTTAAATGTCAGTGCTTAGACCACTAGGCTATATGGGACAAGTGCTAACCAAAAGTTTGTTGAGTATTTGAACGTCACTGCTAAGAAAAATGAGAGGGGGGGAACAGAATCCGACGGCAAAAAAACAGCTGTCGGAATCCGTTCCCCCACCCTCATTTTGAGAGGTTTTGATGAAGTGGCTTAAAAAAAGGCTGATTCAATTTTTTTGTGGATGGAGCTTATCTGCCATCAGTTTAAAGAATATCTTTTGCCTTTTAACCATGATAGGAAAGTATGAAAAAAAAAAAAAAAAAACGATGACCCGGGACCTGTCGTCAAAATCCCAAAAATATGAAAAAAATAATTAAAAAAAACGATGACCCGGGACTTGAACTCTGGTCGTCAAAATCCCAAAAGTGTTAAATGTCAGTGCTTAGACCACTAGGCTATATGGGACAAGTGCTAACCAAAAGTTTGTTGAGTATTTGAACGTCACTGCTAAGAAAAATGAGAGGGTGGGAACAGAATCCGACGGCAAAAAAACAGCTGTCGGAATCCGTTCCCCCACCCTCATTTTGAGAGGTTTTGATGAAGTGGCTTAAAAAAAGGCTGATTCAATTTTTTTGTGGATGGAGCTTAACTGCCATCAGTTTAAAGAATATATTTTGCCTTTTAACCATGATAGGAAAGTATGAAAAAAAAAAAAAAAAACGATGACCCGGGACCTGTCGTCAAAATCCCAAAAGTATGAAAAAAAAACAGAAAAAAAACGATGACCCGGGACTTGAACTCTGGTCTCAAAAATCCCAAAATTGTTAAATGTCAGTGCTTAGACCACTAGGCTATAGGGGACAGATGCAAAACAAAAGTTTGTTGTGTATTTGAACCTCACTGCTAAGAAAAATGAGAGGGGGGGGGGAACAGAATCCGACGACAAAAAAACAGCTGTCGGAATCCGTTCCCCACCCTCATTTTGAGAGGTTTTGATGAAGTGGCTTAAAAAAAGGCTGATTCAATTTTTTTGTGGATGGAGCTTATCTGCCATCAGTTTAAAGAATATCTTTTGCCTTTTAACCATGATAGGAAAGTATGAAAAAAAAAAAAAAAAAAAAACGATGACCCGGGACCTGTCGTCAAAATCCCAAAAGTATGAAAAAAAAAAAAAAAAAAAACGATGACCCGGGACTTGAACTCTGGTCTCAAAAATCCCAAAAGTGTTAAATGTCAGTGCTTAGACCACTAGGCTATAGGAGACAAGTGCAAAACCAAAGTTTGTTGAGTATTTGAACCTCACTACTAAGAAAAATGAGAGGGGGGGAACAGAATCCGACGGCAAAAAAACAGCTGTCGGAATCCGTTCCCCCACCCTCATTTTGAGAGGTTTTGATGAAGTGGCTTAAAAAAAGGCTGATTCAATTTTTTTGTGGATGGAGCTTATCTGCCATCAGTTTAAAGAATATCTTTTGCCTTTTAACCATGATAGGAAAGTATGAAAAAAAAAAAAAAAAACGATGACCCGGGACCTGTCGTCAAAATCCCAAAAATATGAAAAAAATAATTAAAAAAAACGATGACCCGGGACTTGAACTCTGGTCGTCAAAATCCCAAAAGTGTTAAATGTCAGTGCTTAGACCACTAGGCTATATGGGACAAGTGCTAACCAAAAGTTTGTTGAGTATTTGAACGTCACTGCTAAGAAAAATGAGAGGGGGGGAACAGAATCCGACGGCAAAAAAACAGCTGTCGGAATCCGTTCCCCCACCCTCATTTTGAGAGGTTTTGATGAAGTGGCTTAAAAAAAGGCTGATTCAATTTTTTTGTGGATGGAGCTTAACTGCCATCAGTTTAAAGAATATATTTTGCCTTTTAACCATGATAGGAAAGTATGAAAAAAAAAAAAAAAACGATGACCCGGGACCTGTCGTCAAAATCCCAAAAGTATGAAAAAAAAACAGAAAAAAAACGATGACCCGGGACTTGAACTCTGGTCTCAAAAATCCCAAAATTGTTAAATGTCAGTGCTTAGACCACTAGGCTATAGGGGACAGATGCAAAACAAAAGTTTGTTGTGTATTTGAACCTCACAGCTAAGAAAAATGAGAGGGGGGGGGGAACAGAATCCGACGGCAAAAAAACAGCTGTCGGAATCCGTTCCCCACCCTCATTTTGAGAGGTTTTGATGAAGTGGCTTAAAAAAAGACTGATTCAATTTTTTTGTGGATGGAGCTTATCTGCCATCAGTTTAAAGAATATCTTTTGCCTTTTAACCATGATAGGAAAGTATGAAAAAAAAAAAAAAAAAAAAAAAAAACGATGACCCGGGACCTGTCGTCAAAATCCCAAAAATATGAAAAAAAAAACAAAAAAAAACGATTACCCGGGACTTGAACTCTGGTCGTCAAAATCCCAAAAGTGTTAAATGTCAGTGCTTACACCACTAAGCCACAGGGGCACGTGCAAAATAAAAGTTTGTTGAGTATTTGAACCTCACTGCTAAGAAAAATGAGAGGGGGGGAACAGAATCCGACGGCAAAAAAACAGCTGTCGGAATCCGTTCCCCCACCCTCATTTTGAGAGGTTTTGATGAAGTGGCTTAAAAAAAGGCTGATTCAATTTTTTTGTGGATGGAGCTTATCTGCCATCAGTTTAAAGAATATCTTTTGCCTTTTAACCATGATAGGAAAGTATGAAAAAAAAAAAAAAAACGATGACCCGGGACCTGTCGTCAAAATCCCAAAAGTATGAAAAAAAACAAAAAAAAAAACGATGACCCGGGACTTGAACTCTGGTCGTCAAAATCCCAAAAGTGTTAAATGTCAGTGCTTAGACCACTAGGCTATATGAGACAAGTGCAAAACCAAAGTTTGTTGAGTATTTGAACCTCACTACTAAGAAAAATGAGAGGGGGGGAACAGAATCCGACGGCAAAAAAACAGCTGTCGGAATCCGTTCCCCCACCCTCATTTTGAGAGGTTTTGATGAAGTGGCTAAAAAAAAGGCTGATTCAATTTTTTTGTGGATGGAGCTTATCTGCCATCAGTTTAAAGAATATCTTTTGCCTTTTAACCATGATAGGAAAGTATGAAAAAAAAAAAAAAAAAAAAAAACGATGACCCGGGACCTGTCGTCAAAATCCCAAAAGTATGAAAAAAAACAAAAAAAAAAACGATGACCCGGGACTTGAACTCTGGTCTCAAAAATCCCAAAAGTGTTAAATGTCAGTGCTTAGACCACTAGGCTATAGGAGACAAGTGCAAAACCAAAGTTTGTTGAGTATTTGAACCTCACTACTAAGAAAAATGAGAGGGGGGGAACAGAATCCGACGGCAAAAAAACAGCTGTCGGAATCCGTTCCCCCACCCTCACTTTGAGAGGTTTTGATGAAGTGGCTTAAAAAAAGGCTGATTCAATTTTTTTGTGGATGGAGCTTATCTGCCATCAGTTTAAAGAATATCTTTTGCCTTTTAACCATGATAGGAAAGTATGAAAAAAAAAAAAAAAAACGATGACCCGGGACCTGTCGTCAAAATCCCAAAAATATGAAAAAAATAATTAAAAAAAACGATGACCCGGGACTTGAACTCTGGTCGTCAAAATCCCAAAAGTGTTAAATGTCAGTGCTTAGACCACTAGGCTATATGGGACAAGTGCTAACCAAAAGTCTGTTGAGTATTTGAACGTCACTGCTAAGAAAAATGAGAGGGGGGGAACAGAATCCGACGGCAAAAAAACAGCTGTCGGAATCCGTTCCCCCACCCTCATTTTGAGAGGTTTTGATGAAGTGGCTTAAAAAAAGGCTGATTCAATTTTTTTGTGGATGGAGCTTAACTGCCATCAGTTTAAAGAATATATTTTGCCTTTTAACCATGATAGGAAAGTATGAAAAAAAAAAAAAAAACGATGACCCGGGACCTGTTGTCAAAATCCCAAAAGTATGAAAAAAAAACAGAAAAAAAACGATGACCCGGGACTTGAACTCTGGTCTCAAAAATCCCAAAATTGTTAAATGTCAGTGCTTAGACCACTAGGCTATAGGGGACAGATGCAAAACAAAAGTTTGTTGTGTATTTGAACCTCACTGCTAAGAAAAATGAGAGGGGGGGGGGAACAGAATCCGACGGCAAAAAAACAGCTGTCGGAATCCGTTCCCCACCCTCATTTTGAGAGGTTTTGATGAAGTGGCTTAAAAAAAGGCTGATTCAATTTTTTTGTGGATGGAGCTTATCTGCCATCAGTTTAAAGAATATCTTTTGCCTTTTAACCATGATAGGAAAGTATGAAAAAAAAACAAACAAAAAAAAAAAAACGATGACCCGGGACCTGTCGTCAAAATCCCAAAAATATGAAAAAAAAACAAAAAAAAACGATGACCCGGGACTTGAACTCTGGTCGTCAAAATCCCAAAAGTGTTAAATGTCAGTGCTTAGACCACTAAGCCATAGGGGCACGTGCAAAATAAAAGTTTGTTGAGTATTTGAACCTCACTGCTAAGAAAAATGAGAGGGGGGGAACAGAATCCGACGGCAAAAAAACAGCTGTCGGAATCCGTTCCCCCACCCTCATTTTGAGAGGTTTTGATGAAGTGGCTTAAAAAAAGGCTGATTCAATTTTTTTGTGGATGGAGCTTATCTGCCATCAGTTTAAAGAATATCTTTTGCCTTTTAACCATGATAGGAAAGTATGAAAAAAAAAAAAAAACGATGACCCGGGACCTGTCGTCAAAATCCCAAAAGTATGAAAAAAAAAAAAAAAAAAAACGATGACCCGGGACTTGAACTCTGGTCGTCAAAATCCCAAAAGTGTTAAATGTCAGTGCTTAGACCACTAGGCTATATGAGACAAATGCAAAACCAAAGTTTGTTGAGTATTTGAACCTCACTACTAAGAAAAATGAGAGGGGGGGAACAGAATCCGACGGCAAAAAAACAGCTGTCGGAATCCGTTCCCCCACCCTCATTTTGAGAGGTTTTGATGAAGTGGCTTAAAAAAAGGCTGATTCAATTTTTTTGTGGATGGAGCTTATCTGCCATCAGTTTAAAGAATATCTTTTGCCTTTTAACCATGATAGGAAAGTATGAAAAAAAAAAAAAAAAAAAACGATGACCCGGGACCTGTCGTCAAAATCCCAAAAATATGAAAAAAAAAAAAAAAAAAACGATGACCCGGGACTTGAACTCTGGTCTCAAAAATCCCAAAAGTGTTAAATGTCAGTGCTTAGACCACTAGGCTATAGGAGACAAGTGCAAATCCAAAGTTTGTTGAGTATTTGAACCTCACTACTAAGAAAAATGAGAGGGGGGGAACAGAATCCGACGGCAAAAAAACAGCTGTCGGAATCCGTTCCCCCACCCTCATTTTGAGAGGTTTTGATGAAGTGGCTTAAAAAAAGGCTGATTCAATTTTTTTGTGGATGGAGCTTATCTGCCATCAGTTTAAAGAATATCTTTTGCCTTTTAACCATGATAGGAAAGTATGAAAAAAAAAAAAAAAAAAAAAAAACGATGACCCGGGACCTGTCGTCAAAATCCCAAAAGTATGAAAAAAAAAAAAAAAAAAAACGATGACCCGGGACTTGAACTCTGGTCTCAAAAATCCCAAAAGTGTTAAATGTCAGTGCTTAGACCACTAGGCTATAGGAGACAAGTGCAAAACCAAAGTTTGTTGAGTATTTGAACCTCACTACTAAGAAAAATGAGAGGGGGGGAACAGAATCCGACGGCAAAAAAACAGCTGTCGGAATCCGTTCCCCCACCCTCATTTTGAGAGGTTTTGATGAAGTGGCTTAAAAAAAGGCTGATTCAATTTTTTTGTGGATGGAGCTTATCTGCCATCAGTTTAAAGAATATCTTTTGCCTTTTAACCATGATAGGAAAGTATGAAAAAAAAAAAAAAAAACGATGACCCGGGACCTGTCGTCAAAATCCCAAAAATATGAAAAAAATAATTAAAAAAAACGATGACCCGGGACTTGAACTCTGGTCGTCAAAATCCCAAAAGTGTTAAATGTCAGTGCTTAGACCACTAGGCTATATGGGACAAGTGCTAACCAAAAGTTTGTTGAGTATTTGAACGTCACTGCTAAGAAAAATGAGAGGGGGGGAACAGAATCCGACGGCAAAAAAACAGCTGTCGGAATCCGTTCCCCCACCCTCATTTTGAGAGGTTTTGATGAAGTGGCTTAAAAAAAGGCTGATTCAATTTTTTTGTGGATGGAGCTTAACTGCCATCAGTTTAAAGAATATATTTTGCCTTTTAACCATGATAGGAAAGTATGAAAAAAAAAAAAAAAACGATGACCCGGGACCTGTCGTCAAAATCCCAAAAGTATGAAAAAAAAACAGAAAAAAAACGATGACCCGGGACTTGAACTCTGGTCTCAAAAATCCCAAAATTGTTAAATGTCAGTGCTTAGACCACTAGGCTATAGGGGACAGATGCAAAACAAAAGTTTGTTGTGTATTTGAACCTCACAGCTAAGAAAAATGAGAGGGGGGGGGGGACAGAATCCGACGGCAAAAAAACAGCTGTCGGAATCCGTTCCCCACCCTCATTTTGAGAGGTTTTGATGAAGTGGCTTAAAAAAAGACTGATTCAATTTTTTTGTGGATGGAGCTTATCTGCCATCAGTTTAAAGAATATCTTTTGCCTTTTAACCATGATAGGAAAGTATGAAAAAAAAAAAAAAAAAAAAAAAAAACGATGACCCGGGACCTGTCGTCAAAATCCCAAAAATATGAAAAAAAAAACAAAAAAAAACGATTACCCGGGACTTGAACTCTGGTCGTCAAAATCCCAAAAGTGTTAAATGTCAGTGCTTACACCACTAAGCCACAGGGGCACGTGCAAAATAAAAGTTTGTTGAGTATTTGAACCTCACTGCTAAGAAAAATGAGAGGGGGGGAACAGAATCCGACGGCAAAAAAACAGCTGTCGGAATCCGTTCCCCCACCCTCATTTTGAGAGGTTTTGATGAAGTGGCTTAAAAAAAGGCTGATTCAATTTTTTTGTGGATGGAGCTTATCTGCCATCAGTTTAAAGAATATCTTTTGCCTTTTAACCATGATAGGAAAGTATGAAAAAAAAAAAAAAAACGATGACCCGGGACCTGTCGTCAAAATCCCAAAAGTATGAAAAAAAACAAAAAAAAAAACGATGACCCGGGACTTGAACTCTGGTCGTCAAAATCCCAAAAGTGTTAAATGTCAGTGCTTAGACCACTAGGCTATATGAGACAAGTGCAAAACCAAAGTTTGTTGAGTATTTGAACCTCACTACTAAGAAAAATGAGAGGGGGGGAACAGAATCCGACGGCAAAAAAACAGCTGTCGGAATCCGTTCCCCCACCCTCATTTTGAGAGGTTTTGATGAAGTGGCTTAAAAAAAGGCTGATTCAATTTTTTTGTGGATGGAGCTTATCTGCCATCAGTTTAAAGAATATCTTTTGCCTTTTAACCATGATAGGAAAGTATGAAAAAAAAAAAAAAAAAAAAAAACGATGACCCGGGACCTGTCGTCAAAATCCCAAAAGTATGAAAAAAAACAAAAAAAAAAACGATGACCCGGGACTTGAACTCTGGTCTCAAAAATCCCAAAAGTGTTAAATGTCAGTGCTTAGACCACTAGGCTATAGGAGACAAGTGCAAAACCAAAGTTTGTTGAGTATTTGAACCTCACTACTAAGAAAAATGAGAGGGGGGGAACAGAATCCGACGGCAAAAAAACAGCTGTCGGAATCCGTTCCCCCACCCTCACTTTGAGAGGTTTTGATGAAGTGGCTTAAAAAAAGGCTGATTCAATTTTTTTGTGGATGGAGCTTATCTGCCATCAGTTTAAAGAATATCTTTTGCCTTTTAACCATGATAGGAAAGTATGAAAAAAAAAAAAAAAAACGATGACCCGGGACCTGTCGTCAAAATCCCAAAAATATGAAAAAAATAATTAAAAAAAACGATGACCCGGGACTTGAACTCTGGTCGTCAAAATCCCAAAAGTGTTAAATGTCAGTGCTTAGACCACTAGGCTATATGGGACAAGTGCTAACCAAAAGTCTGTTGAGTATTTGAACGTCACTGCTAAGAAAAATGAGAGGGGGGGAACAGAATCCGACGGCAAAAAAACAGCTGTCGGAATCCGTTCCCCCACCCTCATTTTGAGAGGTTTTGATGAAGTGGCTTAAAAAAAGGCTGATTCAATTTTTTTGTGGATGGAGCTTAACTGCCATCAGTTTAAAGAATATATTTTGCCTTTTAACCATGATAGGAAAGTATGAAAAAAAAAAAAAAAACGATGACCCGGGACCTGTTGTCAAAATCCCAAAAGTATGAAAAAAAAACAGAAAAAAAACGATGACCCGGGACTTGAACTCTGGTCTCAAAAATCCCAAAATTGTTAAATGTCAGTGCTTAGACCACTAGGCTATAGGGGACAGATGCAAAACAAAAGTTTGTTGTGTATTTGAACCTCACTGCTAAGAAAAATGAGAGGGGGGGGGGAACAGAATCCGACGGCAAAAAAACAGCTGTCGGAATCCGTTCCCCACCCTCATTTTGAGAGGTTTTGATGAAGTGGCTTAAAAAAAGGCTGATTCAATTTTTTTGTGGATGGAGCTTATCTGCCATCAGTTTAAAGAATATCTTTTGCCTTTTAACCATGATAGGAAAGTATGAAAAAAAAACAAACAAAAAAAAAAAAACGATGACCCGGGACCTGTCGTCAAAATCCCAAAAATATGAAAAAAAAACAAAAAAAAACGATGACCCGGGACTTGAACTCTGGTCGTCAAAATCCCAAAAGTGTTAAATGTCAGTGCTTAGACCACTAAGCCATAGGGGCACGTGCAAAATAAAAGTTTGTTGAGTATTTGAACCTCACTGCTAAGAAAAATGAGAGGGGGGGAACAGAATCCGACGGCAAAAAAACAGCTGTCGGAATCCGTTCCCCCACCCTCATTTTGAGAGGTTTTGATGAAGTGGCTTAAAAAAAGGCTGATTCAATTTTTTTGTGGATGGAGCTTATCTGCCATCAGTTTAAAGAATATCTTTTGCCTTTTAACCATGATAGGAAAGTATGAAAAAAAAAAAAAAACGATGACCCGGGACCTGTCGTCAAAATCCCAAAAGTATGAAAAAAAAAAAAAAAAAAAACGATGACCCGGGACTTGAACTCTGGTCGTCAAAATCCCAAAAGTGTTAAATGTCAGTGCTTAGACCACTAGGCTATATGAGACAAATGCAAAACCAAAGTTTGTTGAGTATTTGAACCTCACTACTAAGAAAAATGAGAGGGGGGGAACAGAATCCGACGGCAAAAAAACAGCTGTCGGAATCCGTTCCCCCACCCTCATTTTGAGAGGTTTTGATGAAGTGGCTTAAAAAAAGGCTGATTCAATTTTTTTGTGGATGGAGCTTATCTGCCATCAGTTTAAAGAATATCTTTTGCCTTTTAACCATGATAGGAAAGTATGAAAAAAAAAAAAAAAAAAAACGATGACCCGGGACCTGTCGTCAAAATCCCAAAAATATGAAAAAAAAAAAAAAAAAAACGATGACCCGGGACTTGAACTCTGGTCTCAAAAATCCCAAAAGTGTTAAATGTCAGTGCTTAGACCACTAGGCTATAGGAGACAAGTGCAAATCCAAAGTTTGTTGAGTATTTGAACCTCACTACTAAGAAAAATGAGAGGGGGGGAACAGAATCCGACGGCAAAAAAACAGCTGTCGGAATCCGTTCCCCCACCCTCATTTTGAGAGGTTTTGATGAAGTGGCTTAAAAAAAGGCTGATTAAATTTTTTTGTGGATGGAGCTTATCTGCCATCAGTTTAAAGAATATCTTTTGCCTTTTAACCATGATAGGAAAGTATGAAAAAAAAAAAAAAAAACGATGACCCGGGACCTGTCGTCAAAATCCCAAAAATATGAAAAAAATAATTAAAAAAAACGATGACCCGGGACTTGAACTCTGGTCGTCAAAATCCCAAAAGTGTTAAATGTCAGTGCTTAGACCACTAGGCTATAGGGGACAGATGCAAAACAAAAGTTTGTTGTGTATTTGAACCTCACAGCTAAGAAAAATGAGAGGGGGGGGGGAACAGAATCCGACGGCAAAAAAACAGCTGTCGGAATCCGTTCCCCACCCTCATTTTGAGAGGTTTTGATGAAGTGGCTTAAAAAAAGACTGATTCAATTTTTTTGTGGATGGAGCTTATCTGCCATCAGTTTAAAGAATATCTTTTGCCTTTTAACCATGATAGGAAAGTATGAAAAAAAAAAAAAAAAAAAAAAAAAACGATGACCCGGGACCTGTCGTCAAAATCCCAAAAATATGAAAAAAAAAACAAAAAAAAACGATTACCCGGGACTTGAACTCTGGTCGTCAAAATCCCAAAAGTGTTAAATGTCAGTGCTTACACCACTAAGCCACAGGGGCACGTGCAAAATAAAAGTTTGTTGAGTATTTGAACCTCACTGCTAAGAAAAATGAGAGGGGGGGAACAGAATCCGACGGCAAAAAAACAGCTGTCGGAATCCGTTCCCCCACCCTCATTTTGAGAGGTTTTGATGAAGTGGCTTAAAAAAAGGCTGATTCAATTTTTTTGTGGATGGAGCTTATCTGCCATCAGTTTAAAGAATATCTTTTGCCTTTTAACCATGATAGGAAAGTATGAAAAAAAAAAAAAAAACGATGACCCGGGACCTGTCGTCAAAATCCCAAAAGTATGAAAAAAAACAAAAAAAAAAACGATGACCCGGGACTTGAACTCTGGTCGTCAAAATCCCAAAAGTGTTAAATGTCAGTGCTTAGACCACTAGGCTATATGAGACAAGTGCAAAACCAAAGTTTGTTGAGTATTTGAACCTCACTACTAAGAAAAATGAGAGGGGGGGAACAGAATCCGACGGCAAAAAAACAGCTGTCGGAATCCGTTCCCCCACCCTCATTTTGAGAGGTTTTGATGAAGTGGCTTAAAAAAAGGCTGATTCAATTTTTTTGTGGATGGAGCTTATCTGCCATCAGTTTAAAGAATATCTTTTGCCTTTTAACCATGATAGGAAAGTATGAAAAAAAAAAAAAAAAAAAAAAACGATGACCCGGGACCTGTCGTCAAAATCCCAAAAGTATGAAAAAAAACAAAAAAAAAAACGATGACCCGGGACTTGAACTCTGGTCTCAAAAATCCCAAAAGTGTTAAATGTCAGTGCTTAGACCACTAGGCTATAGGAGACAAGTGCAAAACCAAAGTTTGTTGAGTATTTGAACCTCACTACTAAGAAAAATGAGAGGGGGGGAACAGAATCCGACGGCAAAAAAACAGCTGTCGGAATCCGTTCCCCCACCCTCACTTTGAGAGGTTTTGATGAAGTGGCTTAAAAAAAGGCTGATTCAATTTTTTTGTGGATGGAGCTTATCTGCCATCAGTTTAAAGAATATCTTTTGCCTTTTAACCATGATAGGAAAGTATGAAAAAAAAAAAAAAAACGATGACCCGGGACCTGTCGTCAAAATCCCAAAAATATGAAAAAAATAATTAAAAAAAACGATGACCCGGGACTTGAACTCTGGTCGTCAAAATCCCAAAAGTGTTAAATGTCAGTGCTTAGACCACTAGGCTATATGGGACAAGTGCTAACCAAAAGTTTGTTGAGTATTTGAACGTCACTGCTAAGAAAAATGAGAGGGGGGGAACAGAATCCGACGGCAAAAAAACAGCTGTCGGAATCCGTTCCCCCACCCTCATTTTGAGAGGTTTTGATGAAGTGGCTTAAAAAAAGGCTGATTCAATTTTTTTGTGGATGGAGCTTAACTGCCATCAGTTTAAAGAATATATTTTGCCTTTTAACCATGATAGGAAAGTATGAAAAAAAAAAAAAAAACGATGACCCGGGACCTGTCGTCAAAATCCCAAAAGTATGAAAAAAAAACAGAAAAAAAACGATGACCCGGGACTTGAACTCTGGTCTCAAAAATCCCAAAATTGTTAAATGTCAGTGCTTAGACCACTAGGCTATAGGGGACAGATGCAAAACAAAAGTTTGTTGTGTATTTGAACCTCACTGCTAAGAAAAATGAGAGGGGGGGGGGAACAGAATCCGACGGCAAAAAAACAGCTGTCGGAATCCGTTCCCCACCCTCATTTTGAGAGGTTTTGATGAAGTGGCTTAAAAAAAGGCTGATTCAATTTTTTTGTGGATGGAGCTTATCTGCCATCAGTTTAAAGAATATCTTTTGCCTTTTAACCATGATAGGAAAGTATGAAAAAAAAAAAAAAAAAAAAAAACGATGACCCGGGACCTGTCGTCAAAATCCCAAAAATATGAAAAAAAAAAAAAAAAAAACGATGACCCGGGACTTGAACTCTGGTCGTCAAAATCCCAAAAGTGTTAAATGTCAGTGCTTAGACCACTAGGCCATAGGGGCACGTGCAAAACAAAAGTTTGTTGAGTATTTGAACCTCACTGCTAAGAAAAATGAGAGGGGGGGAACAGAATCCGACGGCAAAAAAACAGCTGTCGGAATCCGTTCCCCCACCCTCATTTTGAGAGGTTTTGATGAAGTGGCTTAAAAAAAGGCTGATTCAATTTTTTTGTGGATGGAGCTTATCTGCCATCAGTTTAAAGAATATCTTTTGCCTTTTAACCATGATAGGAAAGTATGAAAAAAAAAAAAAAAACGATGACCCGGGACCTGTCGTCAAAATCCCAAAAGTATGAAAAAAAACAAAAAAAAAAACGATGACCCGGGACTTGAACTCTGGTCGTCAAAATCCCAAAAGTGTTAAATGTCAGTGCTTAGACCACTAGGCTATATGAGACAAGTGCAAAACCAAAGTTTGTTGAGTATTTGAACCTCACTACTAAGAAAAATGAGAGGGGGGGAACAGAATCCGACGGCAAAAAAACAGCTGTCGGAATCCGTTCCCCCACCCTCATTTTGAGAGGTTTTGATGAAGTGGCTTAAAAAAAGGCTGATTCAATTTTTTTGTGGATGGAGCTTATCTGCCATCAGTTTAAAGAATATCTTTTGCCTTTTAACCATGATAGGAAAGTATGAAAAAAAAAAAAAAAAACGATGACCCGGGACCTGTCGTCAAAATCCCAAAAATATGAAAAAAATAATTAAAAAAAACGATGACCCGGGACTTGAACTCTGGTCGTCAAAATCCCAAAAGTGTTAAATGTCAGTGCTTAGACCACTAGGCTATATGGGACAAGTGCTAACCAAAAGTTTGTTGAGTATTTGAACGTCACTGCTAAGAAAAATGAGAGGGGGGGAACAGAATCCGACGGCAAAAAAACAGCTGTCGGAATCCGTTCCCCCACCCTCATTTTGAGAGGTTTTGATGAAGTGGCTTAAAAAAAGGCTGATTCAATTTTTTTGTGGATGGAGCTTAACTGCCATCAGTTTAAAGAATATATTTTGCCTTTTAACCATGATAGGAAAGTATGAAAAAAAAAAAAAAAACGATGACCCGGGACCTGTCGTCAAAATCCCAAAAGTATGAAAAAAAAACAGAAAAAAAACGATGACCCGGGACTTGAACTCTGGTCTCAAAAATCCCAAAATTGTTAAATGTCAGTGCTTAGACCACTAGGGTATAGGGGACAGATGCAAAACAAAAGTTTGTTGTGTATTTGAACCTCACTGCTAAGAAAAATGAGAGGGGGGGGGGAACAGAATCCGACGGCAAAAAAACAGCTGTCGGAATCCGTTCCCCACCCTCATTTTGAGAGGTTTTGATGAAGTGGCTTAAAAAAAGGCTGATTCAATTTTTTTGTGGATGGAGCTTATCTGCCATCAGTTTAAAGAATATCTTTTGCCTTTTAACCATGATAGGAAAGTATGAAAAAAAAAAAAAAAAAAAAAACGATGACCCGGGACCTGTCGTCAAAATCCCAAAAATATGAAAAAAAAACAAAAAAAAACGATGACCCGGGACTTGAACTCTGGTCGTCAAAATCCCAAAAGTGTTAAATGTCAGTGCTTAGACCACTAGGCCATAGGGGCACGTGCAAAACAAAAGTTTGTTGAGTATTTGAACCTCACTGCTAAGAAAAATGAGAGGGGGGGAACAGAATCCGACGGCAAAAAAACAGCTGTCGGAATCCGTTCCCCCACCCTCATTTTGAGAGGTTTTGATGAAGTGGCTTAAAAAAAGGCTGATTCAATTTTTTTGTGGATGGAGCTTATCTGCCATCAGTTTAAAGAATATCTTTTGCCTTTTAACCATGATAGGAAAGTATGAAAAAAAAAAAAAAAACGATGACCCGGGACCTGTCGTCAAAATCCCAAAAGTATGAAAAAAAAAAAAAAAAAAAACAATGACCCGGGACTTGAACTCTGGTCGTCAAAATCCCAAAAGTGTTAAATGTCAGTGCTTAGACCACTAGGCTATATGAGACAAGTGCAAAACCAAAGTTTGTTGAGTATTTGAACCTCACTACTAAGAAAAATGAGAGGGGGGGAACAGAATCCGACGGCAAAAAAACAGCTGTCGGAATCCGTTCCCCCACCCTCATTTTGAGAGGTTTTGATGAAGTGGCTTAAAAAAAGGCTGATTCAATTTTTTTGTGGATGGAGCTTATCTGCCATCAGTTTAAAGAATATCTTTTGCCTTTTAACCATGATAGGAAAGTATGAAAAAAAAAAAAAAAAAAAAAAACGATGACCCGGGACCTGTCGTCAAAATCCCAAAAATATGAAAAAAAAAACAAAAAAAAACGATGACCCGGGACTTGAACTCTGGTCGTCAAAATCCCAAAAGTGTTAAATGTCAGTGCTTAGACCACTAAGCCATAGGGGCACGTGCAAAATAAAAGTTTGTTGAGTATTTGAACCTCACTGCTAAGAAAAATGAGAGGGGGGGAACAGAATCCGACGGCAAAAAAACAGCTGTCGGAATCCGTTCCCCCACCCTCATTTTGAGAGGTTTTGATGAAGTGGCTTAAAAAAAGGCTGATTCAATTTTTTTGTGGATGGAGCTTATCTGCCATCAGTTTAAAGAATATCTTTTGCCTTTTAACCATGATAGGAAAGTATGAAAAAAAAAAAAAAAAACGATGACCCGGGACCTGTCGTCAAAATCCCAAAAATATGAAAAAAATAATTAAAAAAAACGATGACCCGGGACTTGAACTCTGGTCGTCAAAATCCCAAAAGTGTTAAATGTCAGTGCTTAGACCACTAGGCTATATGGGACAAGTGCTAACCAAAAGTTTGTTGAGTATTTGAACGTCACTGCTAAGAAAAATGAGAGGGGGGGAACAGAATCCGACGGCAAAAAAACAGCTGTCGGAATCCGTTCCCCCACCCTCATTTTGAGAGGTTTTGATGAAGTGGCTTAAAAAAAGGCTGATTCAATTTTTTTGTGGATGGAGCTTAACTGCCATCAGTTTAAAGAATATATTTTGCCTTTTAACCATGATAGGAAAGTATGAAAAAAAAAAAAAAAAACGATGACCTGTCGTCAAAATCCCAAAAGTATGAAAAAAAAACAGAAAAAAAACGATGACCCGGGACTTGAACTCTGGTCTCAAAAATCCCAAAATTGTTAAATGTCAGTGCTTAGACCACTAGGCTATAGGGGACAGATGCAAAACAAAAGTTTGTTGTGTATTTGAACCTCACTGCTAAGAAAAATGAGAGGGGGGGGGGGAACAGAATCCGACGGCAAAAAAACAGCTGTCGGAATCCGTTCCCCACCCTCATTTTGAGAGGTTTTGATGAAGTGGCTTAAAAAAAGGCTGATTCAATTTTTTTGTGGATGGAGCTTATCTGCCATCAGTTTAAAGAATATCTTTTGCCTTTTAACCATGATAGGAAAGTATGAAAAAAAATAATAAAAAAAAAATAAAACGATGACCCGGGACCTGTCGTCAAAATCCCAAAAATATGAAAAAAAAACAAAAAAAAAC
Source organism: Phoxinus phoxinus (assembly GCF_949152265.1). Lineage (NCBI taxonomy): Eukaryota > Metazoa > Chordata > Actinopteri > Cypriniformes > Leuciscidae > Phoxinus > Phoxinus phoxinus. The sequence continues at coordinate 21,170,234 of NC_136888.1, forward strand.
GATGACCCGGGACTTGAACTCTGGTCGTCAAAATCCCAAAAGTGTTAAATGTCAGTGCTTAGACCACTAAGCCATAGGGGCACGTGCAAAATAAAAGTTTGTTGAGTATTTGAACCTCACTGCTAAGAAAAATGAGAGGGGGGGAACAGAATCCGACGGCAAAAAAACAGCTGTCGGAATCCGTTCCCCCACCCTCATTTTGAGAGGTTTTGATGAAGTGGCTTAAAAAAAGGCTGATTCAATTTTTTTGTGGATGGAGCTTATCTGCCATCAGTTTAAAGAATATCTTTTGCCTTTTAACCATGATAGGAAAGTATGAAAAAAAAAAAAAAAAAAAAAAACGATGACCCGGGACCTGTCGTCAAAATCCCAAAAGTATGAAAAAAAAAAAAAAAAAAAACGATGACCCGGGACTTGAACTCTGGTCGTCAAAATCCCAAAAGTGTTAAATGTCAGTGCTTAGACCACTAGGCTATATGAGACAAGTGCAAAACCAAAGTTTGTTGAGTATTTGAACCTCACTACTAAGAAAAATGAGAGGGGGGGAACAGAATCCGACGGCAAAAAAACAGCTGTCGGAATCCGTTCCCCCACCCTCATTTTGAGAGGTTTTGATGAAGTGGCTTAAAAAAAGGCTGATTCAATTTTTTTGTGGATGGAGCTTATCTGCCATCAGTTTAAAGAATATCTTTTGCCTTTTAACCATGATAGGAAAGTATGAAAAAAAAAAAAAAAAAAAAACGATGACCCGGGACCTGTCGTCAAAATCCCAAAAATATATAAAAAAAAAAAAAAAAAACGATGACCCGGGACTTGAACTCTGGTCTCAAAAATCCCAAAAGTGTTAAATGTCAGTGCTTAGACCACTAGGCTATAGGAGACAAGTGCAAATCCAAAGTTTGTTGAGTATTTGAACCTCACTACTAAGAAAAATGAGAGGGGGGGAACAGAATCCGACGGCAAAAAAACAGCTGTCGGAATCCGTTCCCCCACCCTCATTTTGAGAGGTTTTGATGAAGTGGCTTAAAAAAAGGCTGATTCAATTTTTTTGTGGATGGAGCTTATCTGCCATCAGTTTAAAGAATATCTTTTGCCTTTTAACCATGATAGGAAAGTATGAAAAAAAAAAAAAAAAACGATGACCCGGGACCTGTCGTCAAAATCCCAAAAATATGAAAAAAATAATTAAAAAAAACGATGACCCGGGACTTGAACTCTGGTCGTCAAAATCCCAAAAGTGTTAAATGTCAGTGCTTAGACCACTAGGCTATATGGGACAAGTGCTAACCAAAAGTTTGTTGAGTATTTGAACGTCACTGCTAAGAAAAATGAGAGGGGGGGAACAGAATCCGACGGCAAAAAAACAGCTGTCGGAATCCGTTCCCCCACCTTCATTTTGAGAGGTTTTGATGAAGTGGCTTAAAAAAAGGCTGATTCAATTTTTTTGTGGATGGAGCTTAACTGCCATCAGTTTAAAGAATATATTTTGCCTTTTAACCATGATAGGAAAGTATGAAAAAAAAAAAAAAAACGATGACCCGGGACCTGTCGTCAAAATCCCAAAAGTATGAAAAAAAAACAGAAAAAAAACGATGACCCGGGACTTGAACTCTGGTCTCAAAAATCCCAAAATTGTTAAATGTCAGTGCTTAGACCACTAGGCTATAGGGGACAGATGCAAAACAAAAGTTTGTTGTGTATTTGAACCTCACTGCTAAGAAAAATGAGAGGGGGGGGGGAACAGAATCCGACGGCAAAAAAACAGCTGTCGGAATCCGTTCCCCACCCTCATTTTGAGAGGTTTTGATGAAGTGGCTTAAAAAAAGGCTGATTCAATTTTTTTGTGGATGGAGCTTATCTGCCATCAGTTTAAAGAATATCTTTTGCCTTTTAACCATGATAGGAAAGTATGAAAAAAAAAAAAAAAAAAAAAACGATGACCCGGGACCTGTCGTCAAAATCCCAAAAATATGAAAAAAAAAAAAAAAAAAACGATGACCCGGGACTTGAACTCTGGTCTCAAAAATCCCAAAAGTGTTAAATGTCAGTGCTTAGACCACTAGGCTATAGGAGACAAGTGTAAAACCAAAGTTTGTTGAGTATTTGAACCTCACTACTAAGAAAAATGAGAGGGGGGGAACAGAATCCGACGGCAAAAAAACAGCTGTCGGAATCCGTTCCCCCACCCTCATTTTGAGAGGTTTTGATGAAGTGGCTTAAAAAAAGGCTGATTCAATTTTTTTGTGGATGGAGCTTATCTGCCATCAGTTTAAAGAATATCTTTTGCCTTTTAACCATGATAGGAAAGTATGAAAAAAAAAAAAAAAAACGATGACCCGGGACCTGTCGTCAAAATCCCAAAAATATGAAAAAAATAATTAAAAAAAACGATGACCCGGGACTTGAACTCTGGTCGTCAAAATCCCAAAAGTGTTAAATGTCAGTGCTTAGACCACTAGGCTATATGGGACAAGTGCTAACCAAAAGTTTGTTGAGTATTTGAACGTCACTGCTCAGAAAAATGAGAGGGGGGGAACAGAATCCGACGGCAAAAAAACAGCTGTCGGAATCCGTTCCCCCACCCTCATTTTGAGAGGTTTTGATGAAGTGGCTTAAAAAAAGGCTGATTCAATTTTTTTGTGGATGGAGCTTATCTGCCATCAGTTTAAAGAATATCTTTTGCCTTTTAACCATGATAGGAAAGTATGAAAAAAAAAAAAAAAACGATGACCCGGGACCTGTCGTCAAAATCCCAAAAATATGAAAAAAATAATTAAAAAAAACGATGACCCGGGACTTGAACTCTGGTCGTCAAAATCCCAAAAGTGTTAAATGTCAGTGCTTAGACCACTAGGCTATATGGGACAAGTGCTAACCAAAAGTTTGTTGAGTATTTGAACGTCACTGCTAAGAAAAATGAGAGGGGGGGAACAGAATCCGACGGCAAAAAAACAGCTGTCGGAATCCGTTCCCCCACCCTCATTTTGAGAGGTTTTGATGAAGTGGCTTAAAAAAAGGCTGATTCAATTTTTTTGTGGATGGAGCTTAACTGCCATCAGTTTAAAGAATATGTTTTGCCTTTTAACCATGATAGGAAAGTATGAAAAAAAAAAAAAAAACGATGACCCGGGACCTGTCGTCAAAATCCCAAAAGTATGAAAAAAAAACAGAAAAAAACGATGACCCGGGACTTGAACTCTGGTCTCAAAAATCCCAAAATTGTTAAATGTCAGTGCTTAGACCACTAGGCTATAGGGGACAGATGCAAAACAAAAGTTTGTTGTGTATTTGAACCTCACTGCTAAGAAAAATGAGAGGGGGGGGGAACAGAATCCGACGGCAAAAAAACAGCTGTCGGAATCCGTTCCCCACCCTCATTTTGAGAGGTTTTGATGAAGTGGCTTAAAAAAAGGCTGATTCAATTTTTTTGTGGATGGAGCTTATCTGCCATCAGTTTAAAGAATATCTTTTGCCTTTTAACCATGATAGGAAAGTATGAAAAAAAAAAAAAAAAAAAAAACGATGACCCGGGACCTGTCGTCAAAATCCCAAAAATATGAAAAAAAAAAAAAAAAAAACGATGACCCGGGACTTGAACTCTGGTCGTCAAAATCCCAAAAGTGTTAAATGTCAGTGCTTAGACCACTAGGCCATAGGGGCACGTGCAAAACAAAAGTTTGTTGAGTATTTGAACCTCACTGCTAAGAAAAATGAGAGGGGGGGAACAGAATCCGACGGCAAAAAAACAGCTGTCGGAATCCGTTCCCCCACCCTCATTTTGAGAGGTTTTGATGAAGTGGCTTAAAAAAAGGCTGATTCAATTTTTTTGTGGATGGAGCTTATCTGACATCAGTTTAAAGAATATCTTTTGCCTTTTAACCATGATAGGAAAGTATGAAAAAAAAAAAAAAAACGATGACCCGGGACCTGTCGTCAAAATCCCAAAAGTATGAAAAAAAAACAAAAAAAAAAACGATGACCCGGGACTTGAACTCTGGTCGTCAAAATCCCAAAAGTGTTAAATGTCAGTGCTTAGACCACTAGGCTATATGAGACAAGTGCAAAACCAAAGTTTGTTGAGTATTTGAACCTCACTACTAAGAAAAATGAGAGGGGGGGAACAGAATCCGACGGCAAAAAAACAGCTGTCGGAATCCGTTCCCCCACCCTCATTTTGAGAGGTTTTGATGAAGTGGCTTAAAAAAGGCTGATTCAATTTTTTTGTGGATGGAGCTTATCTGCCATCAGTTTAAAGAATATCTTTTGCCTTTTAACCATGATAGGAAAGTATGAAAAAAAAAAAAAAACGATGACCCGGGACCTGTCGTCAAAATCCCAAAAATATGAAAAAAAAAAAGAAAAAAAACGATGACCCGGGACTTGAACTCTGGTCTCAAAAATCCCAAAAGTGTTAAATGTCAGTGCTTAGACCACTAGGCTATAGGAGACAAGTGCAAAACCAAAGTTTGTTGAGTATTTGAACCTCACTACTAAGAAAAATGAGAGGGTGGGAACAGAATCCGACGGCAAAAAAACAGCTGTCGGAATCCGTTCCCCCACCCTCATTTTGAGAGGTTTTGATGAAGTGGCTTAAAAAAAGGCTGATTAAATTTTTTTGTGGATGGAGCTTATCTGCCATCAGTTTAAAGAATATCTTTTGCCTTTTAACCATGATAGGAAAGTATGAAAAAAAAAAAAAAAAACGATGACCCGGGACCTGTCGTCAAAATCCCAAAAATATGAAAAAAATAATTAAAAAAAACGATGACCCGGGACTTGAACTCTGGTCGTCAAAATCCCAAAAGTGTTAAATGTCAGTGCTTAGACCACTAGGCTATATGGGACAAGTGCTAACCAAAAGTTTGTTGAGTATTTGAACGTCACTGCTAAGAAAAATGAGAGGGGGGGAACAGAATCCGACGGCAAAAAAACAGCTGTCGGAATCCGTTCCCCCACCCTCATTTTGAGAGGTTTTGATGAAGTGGCTTAAAAAAAGGCTGATTCAATTTTTTTGTGGATGGAGCTTATCTGCCATCAGTTTAAAGATTATCTTTTGCCTTTTAACCATGATAGGAAAGTATGAAAAAAAAAAAAAAAAAAAAAACGATGACCCGGGACCTGTCGTCAAAATCCCAAAAATATGAAAAAAAAAAGAAAAAAAAACGATGACCCGGGACTTGAACTCTGGTCGTCAAAATCCCAAAAGTGTTAAATGTCAGTGCTTAGACCACTAGGCCATAGGGGCACGTGCAAAACAAAAGTTTGTTGAGTATTTGAACCTCACTGCTAAGAAAAATGAGAGGGGGGGAACAGAATCCGACGGCAAAAAAACAGCTGTCGGAATCCGTTCCCCCACCCTCATTTTGAGAGATTTTGATGAAGTGGCTTAAAAAAAGGCTGATTCAATTTTTTTGTGGATGGAGCTTATCTGCCATCAGTTTAAAGAATATCTTTTGCCTTTTAACCATGATAGGAAAGTATGAAAAAAAAAAAAAAAAACGATGACCCGGGACCTGTCGTCAAAATCCCAAAAATATGAAAAAAATAATTAAAAAAAACGATGACCCGGGACTTGAACTCTGGTCGTCAAAATCCCAAAAGTGTTAAATGTCAGTGCTTAGACCACTAGGCTATATGGGACAAGTGCTAACCAAAAGTTTGTTGAGTATTTGAACGTCACTGCTAAGAAAAATGAGAGGGGGGGAACAGAATCCGACGGCAAAAAAACAGCTGTCGGAATCCGTTCCCCCACCCTCATTTTGAGAGGTTTTGATGAAGTGGCTTAAAAAAAGGCTGATTCAATTTTTTTGTGGATGGAGCTTATCTGCCATCAGTTTAAAGAATATCTTTTGCCTTTTAACCATGATAGGAAAGTATGAAAAAAAAAAAAAAAAACGATGACCCGGGACCTGTCGTCAAAATCCCAAAAATATGAAAAAAATAATTTAAAAAAACGATGACCCGGGACTTGAACTCTGGTCGTCAAAATCCCAAAAGTGTTAAATGTCAGTGCTTAGACCACTAGCCTATATGGGACAAGTGCTAACCAAAAGTTTGTTGAGTATTTGAACGTCACTGCTAAGAAAAATGAGAGGGGGGGAACAGAATCCGACGGCAAAAAAAAGGCTGTCGGAATCCGTTCCCCCACCCTCATTTTGAGAGGTTTTGATGAAGTGGCTTAAAAAAAGGCTGATTCAATTTTTTTGTGGATGGAGCTTAACTGCCATCAGTTTAAAGAATATATTTTGCCTTTTAACAATGATAGGAAAGTATGAAAAAAAAAAAAAAAACGATGACCCGGGACCTGTCGTCAAAATCCCAAAAGTATGAAAAAAAAACAGAAAAAAAACGATGACCCGGGACTTGAACTCTGGTCTCAAAAATCCCAAAATTGTTAAATGTCAGTGCTTAGACCACTAGGCTATAGGGGACAGATGCAAAACAAAAGTTTGTTGTGTATTTGAACCTCACTGCTAAGAAAAATGAGAGGGGGGGGGGAACAGAATCCGACGGCAAAAAAACAGCTGTCGGAATCCGTTCCCCACCCTCATTTTGAGAGGTTTTGATGAAGTGGCTTAAAAAAAGGCTGATTCAATTTTTTTGTGGATGGAGCTTATCTGCCATCAGTTTAAAGAATATCTTTTGCCTTTTAACCATGATAGGAAAGTATGAAAAAAAAAAAAAAAAAAAACGATGACCCGGGACCTGTCGTCAAAATCCCAAAAATATGAAAAAAAAACAAAAAAAAACGATGACCCGGGACTTGAACTCTGGTCGTCAAAATCCCAAAAGTGTTAAATGTCAGTGCTTAGACCACTAAGCCATAGGGGCACGTGCAAAATAAAAGTTTGTTGAGTATTTGAACCTCACTACTAAGAAAAATGAGAGGGTGGGAACAGAATCCGACGGCAAAAAAACAGCTGTCGGAATCCGTTCCCCCACCCTCATTTTGAGAGGTTTTGATGAAGTGGCTTAAAAAAAGGCTGATTAAATTTTTTTGTGGATGGAGCTTATCTGCCATCAGTTTAAAGAATATCTTTTGCCTTTTAACCATGATAGGAAAGTATGAAAAAAAAAAAAAAAAACGATGACCCGGGACCTGTCGTCAAAATCCCAAAAATATGAAAAAAATAATTAAAAAAAACGATGACCCGGGACTTGAACTCTGGTCGTCAAAATCCCAAAAGTGTTAAATGTCAGTGCTTAGACCACTAGGCTATATGGGACAAGTGCTAACCAAAAGTTTGTTGAGTATTTGAACGTCACTGCTAAGAAAAATGAGAGGGGGGGAACAGAATCCGACGGCAAAAAAACAGCTGTCGGAATCCGTTCCCCCACCCTCATTTTGAGAGGTTTTGATGAAGTGGCTTAAAAAAAGGCTGATTCAATTTTTTTGTGGATGGAGCTTATCTGCCATCAGTTTAAAGATTATCTTTTGCCTTTTAACCATGATAGGAAAGTATGAAAAAAAAAAAAAAAAAAAAAACGATGACCCGGGACCTGTCGTCAAAATCCCAAAAATATGAAAAAAAAAAGAAAAAAAAACGATGACCCGGGACTTGAACTCTGGTCGTCAAAATCCCAAAAGTGTTAAATGTCAGTGCTTAGACCACTAGGCCATAGGGGCACGTGCAAAACAAAAGTTTGTTGAGTATTTGAACCTCACTGCTAAGAAAAATGAGAGGGGGGGAACAGAATCCGACGGCAAAAAAACAGCTGTCGGAATCCGTTCCCCCACCCTCATTTTGAGAGATTTTGATGAAGTGGCTTAAAAAAAGGCTGATTCAATTTTTTTGTGGATGGAGCTTATCTGCCATCAGTTTAAAGAATATCTTTTGCCTTTTAACCATGATAGGAAAGTATGAAAAAAAAAAAAAAAAACGATGACCCGGGACCTGTCGTCAAAATCCCAAAAATATGAAAAAAATAATTAAAAAAAACGATGACCCGGGACTTGAACTCTGGTCGTCAAAATCCCAAAAGTGTTAAATGTCAGTGCTTAGACCACTAGGCTATATGGGACAAGTGCTAACCAAAAGTTTGTTGAGTATTTGAACGTCACTGCTAAGAAAAATGAGAGGGGGGGAACAGAATCCGACGGCAAAAAAACAGCTGTCGGAATCCGTTCCCCCACCCTCATTTTGAGAGGTTTTGATGAAGTGGCTTAAAAAAAGGCTGATTCAATTTTTTTGTGGATGGAGCTTATCTGCCATCAGTTTAAAGAATATCTTTTGCCTTTTAACCATGATAGGAAAGTATGAAAAAAAAAAAAAAAAACGATGACCCGGGACCTGTCGTCAAAATCCCAAAAATATGAAAAAAATAATTTAAAAAAACGATGACCCGGGACTTGAACTCTGGTCGTCAAAATCCCAAAAGTGTTAAATGTCAGTGCTTAGACCACTAGCCTATATGGGACAAGTGCTAACCAAAAGTTTGTTGAGTATTTGAACGTCACTGCTAAGAAAAATGAGAGGGGGGGAACAGAATCCGACGGCAAAAAAAAGGCTGTCGGAATCCGTTCCCCCACCCTCATTTTGAGAGGTTTTGATGAAGTGGCTTAAAAAAAGGCTGATTCAATTTTTTTGTGGATGGAGCTTAACTGCCATCAGTTTAAAGAATATATTTTGCCTTTTAACAATGATAGGAAAGTATGAAAAAAAAAAAAAAAACGATGACCCGGGACCTGTCGTCAAAATCCCAAAAGTATGAAAAAAAAACAGAAAAAAAACGATGACCCGGGACTTGAACTCTGGTCTCAAAAATCCCAAAATTGTTAAATGTCAGTGCTTAGACCACTAGGCTATAGGGGACAGATGCAAAACAAAAGTTTGTTGTGTATTTGAACCTCACTGCTAAGAAAAATGAGAGGGGGGGGGGAACAGAATCCGACGGCAAAAAAACAGCTGTCGGAATCCGTTCCCCACCCTCATTTTGAGAGGTTTTGATGAAGTGGCTTAAAAAAAGGCTGATTCAATTTTTTTGTGGATGGAGCTTATCTGCCATCAGTTTAAAGAATATCTTTTGCCTTTTAACCATGATAGGAAAGTATGAAAAAAAAAAAAAAAAAAAACGATGACCCGGGACCTGTCGTCAAAATCCCAAAAATATGAAAAAAAAACAAAAAAAAACGATGACCCGGGACTTGAACTCTGGTCGTCAAAATCCCAAAAGTGTTAAATGTCAGTGCTTAGACCACTAAGCCATAGGGGCACGTGCAAAATAAAAGTTTGTTGAGTATTTGAACCTCACTGCTAAGAAAAATGAGAGGGGGGGAACAGAATCCGACGGCAAAAAAACAGCTGTCGGAATCCGTTCCCCCACCCTCATTTTGAGAGGTTTTGATGAAGTGGCTTAAAAAAAGGCTGATTCAATTTTTTTGTGGATGGAGCTTATCTGCCATCAGTTTAAAGAATATCTTTTGCCTTTTAACCATGATAGGAAAGTATGAAAAAAAAAAAAAAACGATGACCCGGGACCTGTCGTCAAAATCCCAAAAGTATGAAAAAAAAAAAAAAAAAAAACGATGACCCGGGACTTGAACTCTGGTCGTCAAAATCCCAAAATTGTTAAATGTCAGTGCTTAGACCACTAGGCTATATGAGACAAGTGCAAAACCAAAGTTTGTTGAGTATTTGAACCTCACTACTAAGAAAAATGAGAGGGGGGGAACAGAATCCGACGGCAAAAAAACAGCTGTCGGAATCCGTTCCCCCACCCTCATTTTGAGAGGTTTTGATGAAGTGGCTTAAAAAAAGGCTGATTCAATTTTTTTGTGGATGGAGCTTATCTGCCATCAGTTTAAAGAATATCTTTTGCCTTTTAACCATGATAGGAAAGTATGAAAAAAAAAAAAAAAAAAAACGATGACCCGGGACCTGTCGTCAAAATCCCAAAAATATGAAAAAAAAAAAAAAAAAAACGATGACCCGGGACTTGAACTCTGGTCTCAAAAATCCCCAAAGTGTTAAATGTCAGTGCTTAGACCACTAGGCTATAGGAGACAAGTGCAAATCCAAAGTTTGTTGAGTATTTGAACCTCACTACTAAGAAAAATGAGAGGGGGGGAACAGAATCCGACGGCAAAAAAACAGCTGTCGGAATCCGTTCCCCCACCCTCATTTTGAGAGGTTTTGATGAAGTGGCTTAAAAAAAGGCTGATTCAATTTTTTTGTGGATGGAGCTTATCTGCCATCAGTTTAAAGAATATCTTTTGCCTTTTAACCATGATAGGAAAGTATGAAAAAAAAAAAAAAAAACGATGACCCGGGACCTGTCGTCAAAATCCCAAAAATATGAAAAAAATAATTAAAAAAAACGATGACCCGGGACTTGAACTCTGGTCGTCAAAATCCCAAAAGTGTTAAATGTCAGTGCTTAGACCACTAGGCTATATGGGACAAGTGCTAACTAAAAGTTTGTTGAGTATTTGAACGTCACTGCTAAGAAAAATGAGAGGGGGGGAACAGAATCCGACGGCAAAAAAACAGCTGTCGGAATCCGTTCCCCCACCCTCATTTTGAGAGGTTTTGATGAAGTGGCTTAAAAAAAGGCTGATTCAATTTTTTTGTGGATGGAGCTTAACTGCCATCAGTTTAAAGAATATATTTTGCCTTTTAACCATGATAGGAAAGTATGAAAAAAAAAAAAAAAACGATGACCCGGGACCTGTCGTCAAAATCCCAAAAGTATGAAAAAAAAACAGAAAAAAAACGATGACCCGGGACTTGAACTCTGGTCTCAAAAATCCCAAAATTGTTAAATGTCAGTGCTTAGACCACTAGGCTATAGGGGACAGATGCAAAACAAAAGTTTGTTGTGTATTTGAACCTCACTGCTAAGAAAAATGAGAGGGGGGGGGGAACAGAATCCGACGGCAAAAAAACAGCTGTCGGAATCCGTTCCCCACCCTCATTTTGAGAGGTTTTGATGAAGTGGCTTAAAAAAAGGCTGATTAAATTTTTTTGTGGATGGAGCTTATCTGCCATCAGTTTAAAGAATATCTTTTGCCTTTTAACCATGATAGGAAAGTATGAAAAAAAAAAAAAAAAACGATGACCCGGGACCTGTCGTCAAAATCCCAAAAATATGAAAAAAATAATTAAAAAAAACGATGACCCGGGACTTGAACTCTGGTCGTCAAAATCCCAAAAGTGTTAAATGTCAGTGCTTAGACCACTAGGCTATATGGGACAAGTGCTAACCAAAAGTTTGTTGAGTATTTGAACGTCACTGCTAAGAAAAATGAGAGGGGGGGAACAGAATCCGACGGCAAAAAAACAGCTGTCGGAATCCGTTCCCCCACCCTCATTTTGAGAGGTTTTGATGAAGTGGCTTAAAAAAAGGCTGATTCAATTTTTTTGTGGATGGAGCTTAAATGCCAACCATGATAGGAAAGTATGAAAAAAAAACAAAAAACGATGACCCGGGACCTGTCGTCAAAATCCCAAAAGTATGAAAAAAAAACAGAAAAAAAACGATGACCCGGGACTTGAACTCTGGTCTCAAAAATCCCAAAATTGTTAAATGTCAGTGCTTAGACCACTAGGCTATAGGGGACAGATGCAAAACAAAAGTTTGTTGTGTATTTGAACCTCACTGCTAAGAAAAATGAGAGGGGGGGGAACAGAATCCGACGGCAAAAAAACAGCTGTCGGAATCCGTTCCCCACCCTCATTTTGAGAGGTTTTGATGAAGTGGCTTAAAAAAAGGCTGATTCAATTTTTTTGTGGATGGAGCTTATCTGCCATCAGTTTAAAGAATATCTTTTGCCTTTTAACCATGATAGGAAAGTATAAAAAAAAAAAAAAAAAAAAAAAACGATGACCCGGGACCTGTCGTCAAAATCCCAAAAATATGAAAAAAAAAACAAAAAACGATGACCCGGGACTTGAACTCTGGTCGTCAAAATCCCAAAAGTGTTAAATGTCAGTGCTTAGACCACTAGGATAGGGGCACGTGCAAAACAAAAGTTTGTTGATTATTTGAACCTCACTGCTAAGAAAAATGAGAGGGGGGGAACAGAATCCGACGGCAAAAAAACAGCTGTCGGAATCCGTTCCCCCACCCTCATTTTGAGAGGTTTTGATGAAGTGGCTTAAAAAAAAGGCTGATTAAATTTTTTTGTGGATGGAGCTTATCTGCCATCAGTTTAAAGAATATCTTTTGCCTTTTAACCATGATAGGAAAGTATGAAAAAAAAAGAAAAAAGAAAAAACGATGACCCGGGACCTGTCGTCAAAATCCCAAAAATATGAAAAAAAAAAAAAAAAAAACGATGACCCGGGACTTGAACTCTGGTCTCAAAAATCCCAAAAGTGTTAAATGTCAGTGCTTAGACCACTAGGCTATAGGAGACAAGTGCAAAACCAAAGTTTGTTGAGTATTTGAACCTCACTACTAAGAAAAATGAGAGGGGGGGAACAGAATCCGACGGCAAAAAAACAGCTGTCGGAATCCGTTCCCCCACCCTCATTTTGAGAGGTTTTGATGAAGTGGCTTAAAAAAAGGCTGATTCAATTTTTTTGTGGATGGAGCTTATCTGCCATCAGTTTAAAGAATATCTTTTGCCTTTTAACCATGATAGGAAAGTATGAAAAAAAAAAAAAAAAAACGATGACCCGGGACCTGTCGTCAAAATCCCAAAAATATGAAAAAAATAATTAAAAAAAACGATGACCCGGGACTTGAACTCTGGTCGTCAAAATCCCAAAAGTGTTAAATGTCAGTGCTTAGACCACTAGGCTATATGGGACAAGTGCTAACCAAAAGTTTGTTGAGTATTTGAACGTCACTGCTAAGAAAAATGAGAGGGGGGGAACAGAATCCGACGGCAAAAAAACAGCTGTCGGAATCCGTTCCCCCACCCTCATTTTGAGAGGTTTTGATGAAGTGGCTTAAAAAAAGGCTGATTCAATTTTTTTGTGGATGGAGCTTAACTGCCATCAGTTTAAAGAATATATTTTGCCTTTTAACCATGATAGGAAAGTATGAAAAAAAAAAAAAAAACGATGACCCGGGACCTGTCGTCAAAATCCCAAAAGTATGAAAAAAAAACAGAAAAAAAACGATGACCCGGGACTTGAACTCTGGTCTCAAAAATCCCAAAATTGTTAAATGTCAGTGCTTAGACCACTAGGCTATAGGGGACAGATGCAAAACAAAAGTTTGTTGTGTATTTGAACCTCACTGCTAAGAAAAATGAGAGGGGGGGGGGAACAGAATCCGACGGCAAAAAAACAGCTGTCGGAATCCGTTCCCCACCCTCATTTTGAGAGGTTTTGATGAAGTGGCTTAAAAAAAGGCTGATTCAATTTTTTTGTGGATGGAGCTTATCTGCCATCAGTTTAAAGAATATCTTTTGCCTTTTAACCATGATAGGAAAGTATGAAAAAAAAAAAAAAAAAAAAAAACGATGACCCGGGACCTGTCGTCAAAATCCCAAAAATATGAAAAAAAAAAAAAAAAAAACGATGACCCGGGACTTGAACTCTGGTCGTCAAAATCCCAAAAGTGTTAAATGTCAGTGCTTAGACCACTAGGCCATAGGGGCACGTGCAAAACAAAAGTTTGTTGAGTATTTGAACCTCACTGCTAAGAAAAATGAGAGGGGGGGAACAGAATCCGACGGCAAAAAAACAGCTGTCGGAATCCGTTCCCCCACCCTCATTTTGAGAGGTTTTGATGAAGTGGCTTAAAAAAAGGCTGATTCAAATTTTTTGTGGATGGAGCTTATCTGCCATCAGTTTAAAGAATATCTTTTGCCTTTTAACCATGATAGGAAAGTATGAAAAAAAAAAAAAAAACGATGACCCGGGACCTGTCGTCAAAATCCCAAAAGTATGAAAAAAAAAAAAAAAAAAAAAGATGACCCGGGACTTGAACTCTGGTCGTCAAAATCCCCAAAGTGTTAAATGTCAGTGCTTAGACCACTAGGCTATATGAGACAAGTGCAAAACCAAAGTTTGTTGAGTATTTGAACCTCACTACTAAGAAAAATGAGAGGGGGGGAACAGAATCCGACGGCAAAAAAACAGCTGTCGGAATCCGTTCCCCCACCCTCATTTTGAGAGGTTTTGATGAAGTGGCTTAAAAAAAGGCTGATTCAATTTTTTTGTGGATGGAGCTTATCTGCCATCAGTTTAAAGAATATCTTTTGCCTTTTAACCATGATAGGAAAGTATGAAAAAAAAAAAAAAAAAAAAAAACGATGACCCGGGACCTGTCAACAAAATCCCAAAAATATGAAAAAAAAAAAAAAAAAACGATGACCCGGGACCTGTCGTCAAAATCCCAAAAATATGAAAAAAAAAAAAAAAAAAACGATGACCCGGGACTTGAACTCTGGTCTCAAAAATCCCAAAAGTGTTAAATGTCAGTGCTTAGACCACTAGGCTATAGGAGACAAGTGCAAAACCAAAGTTTGTTGAGTATTTGAACCTCACTACTAAGAAAAATGAGAGGGGGGGGAACAGAATCCGACGGCAAAAAAACAGCTGTCGGAATCCGTTCCCCCACCCTCATTTTGAGAGGTTTTGATGAAGTGGCTTAAAAAAAGGCTGATTCAATTTTTTTGTGGATGGAGCTTATCTGCCATCAGTTTAAAGAATATCTTTTGCCTTTTAACCATAATAGGAAAGTATGAAAAAAAAAAAAAAAAACGATGACCCGGGACCTGTCGTCAAAATCCCAAAAATATGAAAAAAATAATTTAAAAAAACGATGACCCGGGACTTGAACTCTGGTCGTCAAAATCCCAAAAGTGTTAAATGTCAGTGCTTAGACCACTAGGCTATATGGGACAAGTGCTAACCAAAAGTTTGTTGAGTATTTGAACGTCACTGCTAAGAAAAATGAGAGGGGGGGAACAGAATCCGACGGCAAAAAAACAGCTGTCGGAATCCGTTCCCCCACACTCATTTTGAGAGGTTTTGATGAAGTGGCTTAAAAAAAGGCTGATTCAATTTTTTTGTGGATGGAGCTTAACTGCCATCAGTTTAAAGAATATATTTTGCCTTTTAACCATGATAGGAAAGTATGAAAAAAAAAAAAAAAACGATGACCCGGGACCTGTCGTCAAAATCCCAAAAGTATGAAAAAAAAACAGAAAAAAAACGATGACCCGGGACTTGAACTCTGGTCTCAAAAATCCCAAAATTGTTAAATGTCAGTGCTTAGACCACTAGGCTATAGGGGACAGATGCAAAACAAAAGTTTGTTGTGTATTTGAACCTCACTGCTAAGAAAAATGAGAGGGGGGGGGGAACAGAATCCGACGGCAAAAAAACAGCTGTCGGAATCCGTTCCCCACCCTCATTTTGAGAGGTTTTGATGAAGTGGCTTAAAAAAAGGCTGATTCAATTTTTTTGTGGATGGAGCTTATCTGCCATCAGTTTAAAGAATATCTTTTGCCTTTTAACCATGATAGGAAAGTATGAAAAAAAAAAAAAAAAAAAAAAACGATGACCCGGGACCTGTCGTCAAAATCCCAAAAATATGAAAAAAAAAAAAAAAAAAACGATGACCCGGGACTTGAACTCTGGTCGTCAAAATCCCAAAAGTGTTAAATGTCAGTGCTTAGACCACTAGGCCATAGGGGCACGTGCAAAACAAAAGTTTGTTGAGTATTTGAACCTCACTGCTAAGAAAAATGAGAGGGGGGGAACAGAATCCGACGGCAAAAAAACAGCTGTCGGAATCCGTTCCCCCACCCTCATTTTGAGAGGTTTTGATGAAGTGGCTTAAAAAAAGGCTGATTCAATTTTTTTGTGGATGGAGCTTATCTGCCATCAGTTTAAAGAATATCTTTTGCCTTTTAACCATGATAGGAAAGTATGAAAAAAAAAAAAAAAACGATGACCCGGGACCTGTCGTCAAAATCCCAAAAGTATGAAAAAAACCAAACAAAAAAAAGATGACCCGGGACTTGAACTCTGGTCGTCAAAATCCCAAAAGTGTTAAATGTCAGTGCTTAGACCACTAGGCTATATGAGACAAGTGCAAAACCAAAGTTTGTTGAGTATTTGAACCTCACTACTAAGAAAAATGAGAGGGGGGGAACAGAATCCGACGGCAAAAAAACAGCTGTCGGAATCCGTTCCCCCACCCTCATTTTGAGAGGTTTTGATGAAGTGGCTTAAAAAAAGGCTGATTCAATTTTTTTGTGGATGGAGCTTATCTGCCATCAGTTTAAAGAATATCTTTTGCCTTTTAACCATGATAGGAAAGTATGAAAAAAAAAAAAAAAAAAAAAAAACGATGACCCGGGACCTGTCGTCAAAATCCCAAAAGTATGAAAAAAAAAAAAAAAAAAAAACGATGACCCGGGACTTGAACTCTGGTCTCAAAAATCCCAAAAGTGTTAAATGTCAGTGCTTAGACCACTAGGCTATAGGAGACAAGTGCAAAACCAAAGTTTGTTGAGTATTTGAACCTCACTACTAAGAAAAATGAGAGGGGGGGAACAGAATCCGACGGCAAAAAAACAGCTGTCGGAATCCGTTCCCCCACCCTCATTTTGAGAGGTTTTGATGAAGTGGCTTAAAAAAAGGCTGATTCAATTTTTTTGTGGATGGAGCTTATCTGCCATCAGTTTAAAGAATATCTTTTGCCTTTTAACCATGATAGGAAAGTATGAAAAAAAAAAAAAAAACGATGACCCGGGACCTGTCGTCAAAATCCCAAAAATATGAAAAAAATAATTTAAAAAAACGATGACCCGGGACTTGAACTCTGGTCGTCAAAATCCCAAAAGTGTTAAATGTCAGTGCTTAGACCACTAGGCTATATGGGACAAGTGCTAACCAAAAGTTTGTTGAGTATTTGAACGTCACTGCTAAGAAAAATGAGAGGGGGGGAACAGAATCCGACGGCAAAAAAACAGCTGTCGGAATCCGTTCCCCCACCCTCATTTTGAGAGGTTTTGATGAAGTGGCTTAAAAAAAGGCTGATTCAATTTTTTTGTGGATGGAGCTTATCTGCCATCAGTTTAAAGAATATCTTTTGCCTTTTAACCATGATAGGAAAGTATGAAAAAAAAAAAAAAACCGATGACCCGGGACCTGTCGTCAAAATCCCAAAAGTATGAAAAAAACCCAGAAAAAAAACGATGACCCGGGACTTGAACTCTGGTCTCAAAAATCCCAAAATTGTTAAATGTCAGTGCTTAGACCACTAGGCTATAGGGGACAGATGCAAAACAAAAGTTTGTTGTGTATTTGAACCTCACTGCTAAGAAAAATGAGAGGGGGGGGGGAACAGAATCCGACGGCAAAAAAACAGCTGTCGGAATCCGTTCCCCACCCTCATTTTGAGAGGTTTTGATGAAGTGGCTTAAAAAAAGGCTGATTCAATTTTTTTGTGGATGGAGCTTATCTGCCATCAGTTTAAAGAATATCTTTTGCCTTTTAACCATGATAGGAAAGTATGAAAAAAAAAAAAAAAAAACGATGACCCGGGACCTGTCGTCAAAATCCCAAAAATATAAAAAAAAAAAAAAAAAAAACGATGACCCGGGACTTGAACTCTGGTCGTCAAAATCCCAAAAGTGTTAAATGTCAGTGCTTAGACCACTAGGCCATAGGGGTACGTGCAAAACAAAAGTTTGTTGAGTATTTGAACCTCACTGCTAAGAAAAATGAGAGGGGGGGAACAGAATCCGACGGCAAAAAAACAGCTGTCGGAATCCGTTCCCCCACCCTCATTTTGAGAGGTTTTGATGAAGTGGCTTAAAAAAAGGCTGATTCAATTTTTTTGTGGATGGAGCTTATCTGCCATCAGTTTAAAGAATATCTTTTGCCTTTTAACCATGATAGGAAAGTATGAAAAAAAAAAAAAAAACGATGACCCGGGACCTGTCGTCAAAATCCCAAAAGTATGAAAAAAAACAAAAAAAAAAACGATGACCCGGGACTTGAACTCTGGTCGTCAAAATCCCAAAAGTGTTAAATGTCAGTGCTTAGACCACTAGGCTATATGAGACAAGTGCAACACCAAAGTTTGTTGAGTATTTGAACCTCACTACTAAGAAAAATGAGGGGGGGGAACAGAATCCGACGGCAAAAAAACAGCTGTCGGAATCCGTTCCCCCACCCTCATTTTGAGAGGTTTTGATGAAGTGGCTTAAAAAAAGGCTGATTCAATTTTTTTGTGGATGGAGCTTATCTGCCATCAGTTTAAAGAATATCTTTTGCCTTTTAACCATGATAGGAAAGTATGAAAAAAAAAAAAAAAAAAAAAAACGATGACCCGGGACCTGTCGTCAAAATCCCAAAAGTATGAAAAAAAAAAAAAAAAAAAACGATGACCCGGGACTTGAACTCTGGTCTCAAAAATCCCAAAAGTGTTAAATGTCAGTGCTTAGACCACTAGGCTATAGGAGACAAGTGCAAAACCAAAGTTTGTTGAGTATTTGAGCCTCACTACTAAGAAAAATGAGAGGGGGGGAACAGAATCCGACGGCAAAAAAACAGCTGTCGGAATCCGTTCCCCCACCCTCATTTTGAGAGGTTTTGATGAAGTGGCTTAAAAAAAGGCTGATTCAATTTTTTTGTGGATGGAGCTTATCTGCCATCAGTTTAAAGAATATCTTTTGCCTTTTAACCATGATAGGAAAGTATGAAAAAAAAACAAAAAAACGATGACCCGGGACCTGTCGTCAAAATCCCAAAAATATGAAAAAAATAATTAAAAAAAACGATGACCCGGGACTTGAACTCTGGTCGTCAAAATCCCAAAAGTGTTAAATGTCAGTGCTTAGACCACTAGGCTATATGGGACAAGTGCTAACCAAAAGTTTGTTGAGTATTTGAACGTCACTGCTAAGAAAAATGAGAGGGGGGGAACAGAATCCGACGGCAAAAAAACAGCTGTCGGAATCCGTTCCCCCACCCTCATTTTGAGAGGTTTTGATGAAGTGGCTTAAAAAAAGGCTGATTCAATTTTTTTGTGGATGGAGCTTAACTGCCATCAGTTTAAAGAATATATTTTGCCTTTTAACCATGATAGGAAAGTATGAAAAAAAAAAAAAAAACGATGACCCGGGACCTGTCGTCAAAATCCCAAAAGTATGAAAAAAAAACAGAAAAAAAACGATGACCCGGGACTTGAACTCTGGTCTCAAAAATCCCAAAATTGTTAAATGTCAGTGCTTAGACCACTAGGCTATAGGGGACAGATGCAAAACAAAAGTTTGTTGTGTATTTGAACCTCACTGCTAAGAAAAATGAGAGGGGGGGGGGGAACAGAATCCGACGGCAAAAAAACAGCTGTCGGAATCCGTTCCCCACCCTCATTTTGAGAGGTTTTGATGAAGTGGCTTAAAAAAAGGCTGATTCAATTTTTTTGTGGATGGAGCTTATCTGCCATCAGTTTAAAGAATATCTTTTGCCTTTTAACCATGATAGGAAAGTATAAAAAAAATAAAAAAAAAAATAAACGATGACCCGGGACCTGTCGTCAAAATCCCAAAAGTATGAAAAAAAACAAAAAAAAAAACGATGACCCGGGACTTGAACTCTGGTCGTCAAAATCCCAAAAGTGTTAAATGTCAGTGCTTAGACCACTAGGCTATATGAGACAAGTGCAACACCAAAGTTTGTTGAGTATTTGAACCTCACTACTAAGAAAAATGAGGGGGGGGAACAGAATCCGACGGCAAAAAAACAGCTGTCGGAATCCGTTCCCCCACCCTCATTTTGAGAGGTTTTGATGAAGTGGCTTAAAAAAAGGCTGATTCAATTTTTTTGTGGATGGAGCTTATCTGCCATCAGTTTAAAGAATATCTTTTGCCTTTTAACCATGATAGGAAAGTATGAAAAAAAAAAAAAAAAAAAAAAACGATGACCCGGGACCTGTCGTCAAAATCCCAAAAGTATGAAAAAAAAAAAAAAAAAAAACGATGACCCGGGACTTGAACTCTGGTCTCAAAAATCCCAAAAGTGTTAAATGTCAGTGCTTAGACCACTAGGCTATAGGAGACAAGTGCAAAACCAAAGTTTGTTGAGTATTTGAGCCTCACTACTAAGAAAAATGAGAGGGGGGGAACAGAATCCGACGGCAAAAAAACAGCTGTCGGAATCCGTTCCCCCACCCTCATTTTGAGAGGTTTTGATGAAGTGGCTTAAAAAAAGGCTGATTCAATTTTTTTGTGGATGGAGCTTATCTGCCATCAGTTTAAAGAATATCTTTTGCCTTTTAACCATGATAGGAAAGTATGAAAAAAAAACAAAAAAACGATGACCCGGGACCTGTCGTCAAAATCCCAAAAATATGAAAAAAATAATTAAAAAAAACGATGACCCGGGACTTGAACTCTGGTCGTCAAAATCCCAAAAGTGTTAAATGTCAGTGCTTAGACCACTAGGCTATATGGGACAAGTGCTAACCAAAAGTTTGTTGAGTATTTGAACGTCACTGCTAAGAAAAATGAGAGGGGGGGAACAGAATCCGACGGCAAAAAAACAGCTGTCGGAATCCGTTCCCCACCCTCATTTTGAGAGGTTTTGATGAAGTGGCTTAAAAAAAGGCTGATTCAATTTTTTTGTGGATGGAGCTTATCTGCCATCAGTTTAAAGAATATCTTTTGCCTTTTAACCATGATAGGAAAGTATAAAAAAAAAAATAAAAAAAAAAAAACGATGACCCGGGACCTGTCGTCAAAATCCCAAAAATATGAAAAAAAAAAAAAAAAAAACGATGACCCGGGACTTGAACTCTGGTCGTCAAAATCCCAAAAGTGTTAAATGTCAGTGCTTAGACAACTAGGCCATAGGGGCACATGCAAAACAAAAGTTTGTTGAGTATTTGAACCTCACTGCTAAGAAAAATGAGAGGGGGGGAACAGAATCCGACGGCAAAAAAACAGCTGTCGGAATCCGTTCCCCCACCCTCATTTTGAGAGGTTTTGATGAAGTGGCTTAAAAAAAGGCTGATTCAATTTTTTTGTGGATGGAGCTTATCTGCCATCAGTTTAAAGAATATCTTTTGCCTTTTAACCATGATAGGAAAGTATGAAAAAAAAAAAAAAAAAAAAAAACGATGACCCGGGACCTGTCGTCAAAATCCCAAAAATATGAAAAAAAAAAAAAAAAAAACGATGACCCGGGACTTGAACTCTGGTCTCAAAAATCCCAAAAGTGTTAAATGTCAGTGCTTAGACCACTAGGCTATAGGAGACAAGTGCAAAACCAAAGTTTGTTGAGTATTTGAACCTCACTACTAAGAAAAATGAGAGGGGGGGGAACAGAATCCGACGGCAAAAAAACAGCTGTCGGAATCCGTTCCCCCACCCTCATTTTGAGAGGTTTTGATGAAGTGGCTTAAAAAAAGGCTGATTCAATTTTTTTGTGGATGGAGCTTATCTGCCATCAGTTTAAAGAATATCTTTTGCCTTTTAACCATGATAGGAAAGTATGAAAAAAAAAAAAAAAAACGATGACCCGGGACCTGTCGTCAAAATCCCCAAAATATGAAAAAAATAATAAAAAAAAACGATGACCCGGGACTTGAACTCTGGTCGTCAAAATCCCAAAAGTGTTAAATGTCAGTGCTTAGACCACTAGGCTATATGGGACAAGTGCTAACCAAAAGTTTGTTGAGTATTTGAACGTCACTGCTAAGAAAAATGAGAGGGGGGGAACAGAATCCGACGGCAAAAAAACAGCTGTCGGAATCCGTTCCCCCACCCTCATTTTGAGAGGTTTTGATGAAGTGGCTTAAAAAAAGGCTGATTCAATTTTTTTGTGGATGGAGCTTAACTGCCATCAGTTTAAAGAATATATTTTGCCTTTTAACCATGATAGGAAAGTATGAAAAAAAAAAAAAAACCGATGACCCGGGACCTGTCGTCAAAATCCCAAAAGTATGAAAAAAAAACAGAAAAAAAACGATGACCCGGGACTTGAACTCTGGTCTCAAAAATCCCAAAATTGTTAAATGTCAGTGCTTAGACCACTAGGCTATAGGGGACAGATGCAAAACAAAAGTTTGTTGTGTATTTGAACCTCACTGCTAAGAAAAATGAGAGGGGGGGGAACAGAATCCGACGGCAAAAAAACAGCTGTCGGAATCCGTTCCCCACCCTCATTTTGAGAGGTTTTGATGAAGTGGCTTAAAAAAAGGCTGATTCAATTTTTTTGTGGATGGAGCTTATCTGCCATCAGTTTAAAGAATATCTTTTGCCTTTTAACCATGATAGGAAAGTATGAAAAAAAAAAAAAAAAAAAAAAACGATGACCCGGGACCTGTCGTCAAAATCCCAAAAAAAAAAAAAAAAAAAAAAAAAAAAAACGATGACCCGGGACTTGAACTCTGGTCGTCAAAATCCCAAAAGTGTTAAATGTCAGTGCTTAGACCACTAGGCCATAGGGGCACGTGCAAAACAAAAGTTTGTTGAGTATTTGAACCTCACTGCTAAGAAAAATGAGAGGGGGGGAACAGAATCCGACGGCAAAAAAACAGCTGTCGGAATCCGTTCCCCCACCCTCATTTTGAGAGGTTTTGATGAAGTGGCTTAAAAAAAGGCTGATTCAATTTTTTTGTGGATGGAGCTTATCTGCCATCAGTTTAAAGAATATCTTTTGCCTTTTAACCATGATAGGAAAGTATGAAAAAAAAAAAAAAAACGATGACCCGGGACCTGTCGTCAAAATCCCAAAAGTATGAAAAAAAACAAAAAAAAAAACGATGACCCGGGACTTGAACTCTGGTCGTCAAAATCCCAAAAGTGTTAAATGTCAGTGCTTAGACCACTAGGCTATATGAGACAAGTGCAAAACCAAAGTTTGTTGAGTATTTGAACCTCACTACTAAGAAAAATGAGAGGGGGGGAACAGAATCCGACGGCAAAAAAACAGCTGTCGGAATCCGTTCCCCCACCCTCATTTTGAGAGGTTTTGATGAAGTGGCTTAAAAAAAGGCTGATTCAATTTTTTTGTGGATGGAGCTTATCTGCCATCAGTTTAAAGAATATCTTTTGCCTTTTAACCATGATAGGAAAGTATGAAAAAAAAACAAAAAAAAAAAAAACGATGACCCGGGACCTGTCGTCAAAATCCCAAAAGTATGAAAAAAAACAAAAAAAAAAACGATGACCCGGGACTTGAACTCTGGTCGTCAAAATCCCAAAAGTGTTAAATGTCAGTGCTTAGACCACTAGGCTATATGAGACAAGTGCAAAACCAAAGTTTGTTGAGTATTTGAACCTCACTACTAAGAAAAATGAGAGGGGGGGAACAGAATCCGACGGCAAAAAAACAGCTGTCGGAATCCGTTCCCCCACCCTCATTTTGAGAGGTTTTGATGAAGTGGCTTAAAAAAAGGCTGATTCAATTTTTTTGTGGATGGAGCTTATCTGCCATCAGTTTAAAGAATATCTTTTGCCTTTTAACCATGATAGGAAAGTATGAAAAAAAAAAAAAAAAACGATGACCCGGGACCTGTCGTCAAAATCCCAAAAATATGAAAAAAAAAAAAAAAAAACGATGACCCGGGACTTGAACTCTGGTCTCAAAAATCCCAAAAGTGTTAAATGTCAGTGCTTAGACCACTAGGCTATAGGAGACAAGTGCAAAACCAAAGTTTGTTGAGTATTTGAACCTCACTACTAAGAAAAATGAGAGGGGGGGAACAGAATCCGACGGCAAAAAAACAGCTGTCGGAATCCGTTCCCCCACCCTCATTTTGAGAGGTTTTGATGAAGTGGCTTAAAAAAAGGCTGATTCAATTTTTTTGTGGATGGAGCTTATCTGCCATCAGTTTAAAGAATATCTTTTGCCTTTTAACCATGATAGGAAAGTATGAAAAAAAAAAAAAAAAAAAAAAACGATGACCCGGGACCTGTCGTCAAAATCCCAAAAATATGAAAAAAAAAAAAAAAAAAACGATGACCCGGGACTTGAACTCTGGTCGTCAAAATCCCAAAAGTGTTAAATGTCAGTGCTTAGACCACTAGGCCATAGGGGCACGTGCAAAACAAAAGTTTGTTGAGTATTTGAACCTCACTGCTAAGAAAAATGAGAGGGGGGGAACAGAATCCGACGGCAAAAAAACAGCTGTCGGAATCCGTTCCCCCACCCTCATTTTGAGAGGTTTTGATGAAGTGGCTTAAAAAAAGGCTGATTCAATTTTTTTGTGGATGGAGCTTATCTGCCATCAGTTTAAAGAATATCTTTTGCCTTTTAACCATGATAGGAAAGTATGAAAAAAAAAAAAAAAACGATGACCCGGGACCTGTCGTCAAAATCCCAAAAGTATGAAAAAAAAAAAAAAAAAAAACGATGACCCGGGACTTGAACTCTGGTCGTCAAAATCCCAAAAGTGTTAAATGTCAGTGCTTAGACCACTAGGCTATATGAGACAAGTGCAAAACCAAAGTTTGTTGAGTATTTGAACCTCACTACTAAGAAAAATGAGAGGGGGGGAACAGAATCCGACGGCAAAAAAACAGCTGTCGGAATCCGTTCCCCCACCCTCATTTTGAGAGGTTTTGATGAAGTGGCTTAAAAAAAGGCTGATTCAATTTTTTTGTGGATGGAGCTTATCTGCCATCAGTTTAAAGAATATCTTTTGCCTTTTAACCATGATAGGAAAGTATGAAAAAAAAAAAAAAAAAAAAAAAACGATGACCCGGGACCTGTCGTCAAAATCCCAAAAATATGAAAAAAAAAAAAAAAAAAACGATGACCCGGGACTTGAACTCTGGTCTCAAAAATCCCAAAAGTGTTAAATGTCAGTGCTTAGACCACTAGGCTATAGGAGACAAGTGCAAAACCAAAGTTTGTTGAGTATTTGAACCTCACTACTAAGAAAAATGAGAGGGGGGGGAACAGAATCCGACGGCAAAAAAACAGCTGTCGGAATCCGTTCCCCCACCCTCATTTTGAGAGGTTTTGATGAAGTGGCTTAAAAAAAGGCTGATTCAATTTTTTTGTGGATGGAGCTTATCTGCCATCAGTTTAAAGAATATCTTTTGCCTTTTAACCATGATAGGAAAGTATGAAAAAAAAAAAAAAAAACGATGACCCGGGACCTGTCGTCAAAATCCCCAAAATATGAAAAAAATAATAAAAAAAAACGATGACCCGGGACTTGAACTCTGGTCGTCAAAATCCCAAAAGTGTTAAATGTCAGTGCTTAGACCACTAGGCTATATGGGACAAGTGCTAACCAAAAGTTTGTTGAGTATTTGAACGTCACTGCTAAGAAAAATGAGAGGGGGGGAACAGAATCCGACGGCAAAAAAACAGCTGTCGGAATCCGTTCCCCCACCCTCATTTTGAGAGGTTTTGATGAAGTGGCTTAAAAAAAGGCTGATTCAATTTTTTTGTGGATGGAGCTTAACTGCCATCAGTTTAAAGAATATATTTTGCCTTTTAACCATGATAGGAAAGTATGAAAAAAAAAAAAAAAACGATGACCCGGGACCTGTCGTCAAAATCCCAAAAGTATGAAAAAAAAACAGAAAAAAAACGATGACCCGGGACTTGAACTCTGGTCTCAAAAATCCCAAAATTGTTAAATGTCAGTGCTTAGACCACTAGGCTATAGGGGACAGATGCAAAACAAAAGTTTGTTGTGTATTTGAACCTCACTGCTAAGAAAAATGAGAGGGGGGGGGGAACAGAATCCGACGGCAAAAAAACAGCTGTCGGAATCCGTTCCCCACCCTCATTTTGAGAGGTTTTGATGAAGTGGCTTAAAAAAAGGCTGATTCAATTTTTTTGTGGATGGAGCTTATCTGCCATCAGTTTAAAGAATATCTTTTGCCTTTTAACCATGATAGGAAAGTATGAAAAAAAAAAAAAAAAAAAAAAACGATGACCCGGGACCTGTCGTCAAAATCCCAAAAATATGAAAAAAAAAAAAAAAAAAACGATGACCCGGGACTTGAACTCTGGTCGTCAAAATCCCAAAAGTGTTAAATGTCAGTGCTTAGACCACTAGGCCATAGGGGCACGTGCAAAACAAAAGTTTGTTGAGTATTTGAACCTCACTGCTAAGAAAAATGAGAGGGGGGGAACAGAATCCGACGGCAAAAAAACAGCTGTCGGAATCCGTTCCCCCACCCTCATTTTGAGAGGTTTTGATGAAGTGGCTTAAAAAAAGGCTGATTCAATTTTTTTGTGGATGGAGCTTATCTGCCATCAGTTTAAAGAATATCTTTTGCCTTTTAACCATGATAGGAAAGTATGAAAAAAAAAACGATGACCCGGGACCTGTCGTCAAAATCCCAAAAGTATGAAAAAAAAAAAAAAAAAAAACGATGACCCGGGACTTGAACTCTGGTCGTCAAAATCCCAAAAGTGTTAAATGTCAGTGCTTAGACCACTAGGCTATATGAGACAAGTGCAAAACCAAAGTTTGTTGAGTATTTGAACCTCACTACTAAGAAAAATGAGAGGGGGGGAACAGAATCCGACGGCAAAAAAACAGCTGTCGGAATCCGTTCCCCCACCCTCATTTTGAGAGGTTTTGATGAAGTGGCTTAAAAAAAGGCTGATTCAATTTTTTTGTGGATGGAGCTTATCTGCCATCAGTTTAAAGAATATCTTTTGCCTTTTAACCATGATAGGAAAGTATGAAAAAAAAAAAAAACGATGACCCGGGACCTGTCGTCAAAATCCCAAAAGTATGAAAAAAAACAAAAAAAAAAACGATGACCCGGGACTTGAACTCTGGTCGTCAAAATCCCAAAAGTGTTAAATGTCAGTGCTTAGACCACTAGGCTATATGAGACAAGTGCAAAACCAAAGTTTGTTGAGTATTTGAACCTCACTACTAAGAAAAATGAGAGGGGGGGAACAGAATCCGACGGCAAAAAAACAGCTGTCGGAATCCGTTCCCCCACCCTCATTTTGAGAGGTTTTGATGAAGTGGCTTAAAAAAAGGCTGATTCAATTTTTTTGTGGATGGAGCTTATCTGCCATCAGTTTAAAGAATATCTTTTGCCTTTTAACCATGATAGGAAAGTATGAAAAAAAAAAAAAAAACGATGACCCGGGACCTGTCGTCAAAATCCCAAAAATATGAAAAAAATAATTAAAAAAAACGATGACCCGGGACTTGAACTCTGGTCGTCAAAATCCCAAAAGTGTTTAATGTCAGTGCTTAGACCACTAGGCTATATGGGACAAGTGCTAACCAAAAGTTTGTTGAGTATTTGAACGTCACTGCTAAGAAAAATGAGAGGGGGGGAACAGAATCCGACGGCAAAAAAACAGCTGTCGGAATCCGTTCCCCCACCCTCATTTTGAGAGGTTTTGATGAAGTGGCTTAAAAAAAGGCTGATTCAATTTTTTTGTGGATGGAGCTTAACTGCCATCAGTTTAAAGAATATATTTTGCCTTTTAACCATGATAGGAAAGTATGAAAAAAAAAAAAAAAACGATGACCCGGGACCTGTCGTCAAAATCCCAAAAGTATGAAAAAAAAAACAGAAAAAAAACGATGACCCGGGACTTGAACTCTGGTCTCAAAAATCCCAAAATTGTTAAATGTCAGTGCTTAGACCACTAGGCTATAGGGGACAGATGCAAAACAAAAGTTTGTTGTGTATTTGAACCTCACTGCTAAGAAAAATGAGAGGGGGGGGGAACAGAATCCGACGGCAAAAAAACAGCTGTCGGAATCCGTTCCCCACCCTCATTTTGAGAGGTTTTGATGAAGTGGCTTAAAAAAAGGCTGATTCAATTTTTTTGTGGATGGAGCTTATCTGCCATCAGTTTAAAGAATATCTTTTGCCTTTTAACCATGATAGGAAAGTATGAAAAAAAAAAAAAAAACGATGACCCGGGACCTGTCGTCAAAATCCCAAAAGTATGAAAAAAAACAAAAAAAAAAACGATGACCCGGGACTTGAACTCTGGTCGTCAAAATCCCAAAAGTGTTAAATGTTAGTGCTTAGACCACTAGGCTATATGAGACAAGTGCAAAACCAAAGTTTGTTGAGTATTTGAACCTCACTACTAAGAAAAATGAGAGGGGGGGAACAGAATCCGACGGCAAAAAAACAGCTGTCGGAATCCGTTCCCCCACCCTCATTTTGAGAGGTTTTGATGAAGTGGCTTAAAAAAAGGCTGATTCAATTTTTTTGTGGATGGAGCTTATCTGCCATCAGTTTAAAGAATATCTTTTGCCTTTTAACCATGATAGGAAAGTATGAAAAAAAAAAAAAAAAAAAAAAAACGATGACCCGGGACCTGTCGTCAAAATCCCAAAAATATGAAAAAAAAAAAAAAAAAAAACGATGACCCGGGACTTGAACTCTGGTCTCAAAAATCCCAAAAGTGTTAAATGTCAGTGCTTAGACCACTAGGCTATAGGAGACAAGTGCAAAACCAAAGTTTGTTGAGTATTTGAACCTCACTACTAAGAAAAATGAGAGGGGGGGAACAGAATCCGACGGCAAAAAAACAGCTGTCGGAATCCGTTCCCCCACCCTCATTTTGAGAGGTTTTGATGAAGTGGCTTAAAACCATATAGCGGTCCGACGGGTCGTCATCGGTACGTCACGCATTATTGCGCAATATCTTCGCGATATACAAAAACGAACAAATTAAAAGCTAAACATGTCTTATATATTTGGAAAGCTAAGACTCTTGTGATTCGAACGATGTAAACCATTTTAATATACACTAAACACAGCAGGTACAATCGGTGTTTTTGTCAGACCACCTACAGCAAAATAAAAAAATAAAAAATGGAAAAAACTCACATATGAAGCATCCTGTTAGTCCACTGAGCCATTACATTCCACCAAAATGGTTTAGTTGCGTTGTAAAGGGTCCATACAATCCAATTCGGCGAAGTATTTAGTCCAAAACACATTTGTATATCAATAAACATCCACGTAATGTATAGTAGCATTTCGAGTTTAGCACACAGAGCTAACACCACTTCGACAAATTCTTTGATGAAGCTACCTTGAACATGTTATTTTTACAGATATTTTTATGTCAAAATGGCCGCTGACCTCTGCACTTTAGATTGACAGGTCATTTGAGCCAATCCGTGAATTATAGAGCTGTCATGGGGTTGTCAATAGGCAAGGAGTGCCAATGATAGAGAACGTTGCCTCCCCCTCTTTGATTGACAGTAAATCTATCCAATCCCATGGATCCATAAAAATGACTGTATTTTCTGATAGCCAATGAATTTCTCTAAAAAATGACATGACGCTTTACTGGGACGGTTCAATCTGTCTCGCGTGAAGTTCATGCGCAAAGTAACACAGTGACTCGTGCGCCCGTGCGCAAAAGACCACTGGAGTGAGCGAAAGCGTTTTTGGAGTGATAGTCACAGGTAACAGGTGAAAATGGCAAAGAAAACCACCAAAACACACTTCTTACTAGAAGAAGTGATAGAACAATGTACAAGGCGTGACTGATGAGTCGGAGGATGATGTCTCTGATGAAGAGAGCGATGGAGGATCCATTGACTCGGTGGCAGAGGAGATGTTTTTGGGACGTCACTCTCGACAAGTAAGTGTTTTTATTATATTATACAGCATATTTTACTGCATACTGAGGTAACGTTATGTGTTTGTTTTGAAGTGTACTTGCCAGCTTGTGTCGTGTGTGTGTGTGTGTGTGTGTGTTCGTGTTCATGCACCGTGTAACGTTATGCGTGTGTTCATGTACAGGTGTGTGTGTGTGTGAGAGAGAGAGAGGGTGTGTGTGTGTGTGTGTGTGTGTGTGTGTGTGTGTGTGTGTGTGTGAGAGAGAGAGAGGGGGGGGGGGTGTTCTGTCGTGTGCGCTCGTGCGCGCTCGTGCAGGATTATCTTTTATGTGGCCTCGCGCGCGCGCTCATGAACTGGTTTATAAGCCTGGTTGTGTACATGTTTCTGCTTATATGCATGTGAATACGGAAACAGTGTAAATGTCTTGTAAATTACTTATTTATTTGTTTTTGTTTTATATCACAGACCATCATCTGAAAATGAATCCGATGAAGTTTGGGAGCCAGTCATTGAACAGGGACATGACAGTATCTCATCAGGAGAGGACCCTGGAATGTGCCCCTGGAAGATAAATATTTTTTTTTCCTGATAAATATAATATGTAAATAGTTGTGTGCATATATACATAAATATTTATTTATATATATATATATATATATATTTATTTATTTATATATATAGTGGGAGTTTTTGAATATTAAAGTGTTTTAGTTCAATATAACTTGTTTTGTCTCTTTATTTGTAGAAAGTTTGGTTTCAAGAATTGGAAAAAAAAAAACACTGTTTATGCTTCAGTTACTATGTGTTAGCAATTATTGACAGTGAATATGGATCAGGAATATAATAGCTCTAAGTGTAACCTTTCATTAGATGCCAAAATTATGACTGTAGAGTAAAGCATTCATGAATAGCAGCATGTTATGGGTCTATGGCTAAAAAAGGGTCATTTGGAGTCTCCAAGTGGCTTTTTTTGGGGAGCGCCTAGGCATAACCTTAGATAAACATGTGTAAAACACTCATTTTCAAAGGTATTGTTATAAAATTTGAAATTGGGTTTGGTAAGGCTTCATGCTGTGATACCATTGTGTTTTCCAGCTTATACCTCCCAGCTATAGCTATCTGCAGGCATCTGTTTACAAAAATAAATGTAGGCGGAAATTTTCCCCCACTTTTTTAGTGTGTTCAAAGTTATATTACTCAATAGCAGTAAGACATACAGTGATTCTGACTGTTTAGGAACAAACCTCAAAGTGTCCCCTTCCAAAAGAGACCAAAAGCATGCATATACTCCAAAGGGTTCAAGAACAGCATGCAATTTAATTTGGGTAGGCCTTTTTTAGGCGTTTTTTTGCAAAATTGCAGGATGTCTAAAAGGTTAAAAAAAGGCTGATTCAATTTTTTTGTGGATGGAGCTTATCTGCCATCAGTTTAAAGAATATCTTTTGCCTTTTAACCATGATAGGAAAGTATGAAAAAAAAAAAAAAAAAAAAAAACGATGACCCGGGACCTGTCGTCAAAATCCCAAAAATATGAAAAAAAAAAAAAAAAAAACGATGACCCGGGACTTGAACTCTGGTCTCAAAAATCCCAAAAGTGTTAAATGTCAGTGCTTAGACCACTAGGCTATAGGAGACAAGTGCAAAACCAAAGTTTGTTGAGTATTTGAACCTCAGTACTAAGAAAAATGAGAGGGGGGGAACAGAATCCGACGGCAAAAAAACAGCTGTCGGAATCCGTTCCCCCACCCTCATTTTGAGAGGTTTTGATGAAGTGGCTTAAAAAAAGGCTGATTCAATTTTTTTGTGGATGGAGCTTATCTGCCATCAGTTTAAAGAATATCTTTTGCCTTTTAACCATGATAGGAAAGTATGAAAAAAAAAAAAAAAACGATGACCCGGGACCTGTCGTCAAAATCCCAAAAATATGAAAAAAAAAAAAAAAAAAACGATGACCCGGGACTTGAACTCTGGTCTCAAAAATCCCAAAAGTGTTAAATGTCAGTGCTTAGACCACTAGGCTATAGGAGACAAGTGCAAAACCAAAGTTTGTTGAGTATTTGAACCTCACTACTAAGAAAAATGAGAGGGGGGGAACAGAATCCGACGGCAAAAAAACAGCTGTCGGAATCCGTTCCCCCACCCTCATTTTGAGAGGTTTTGATGAAGTGGCTTAAAAAAAGGCTGATTCAATTTTTTTGTGGATGGAGCTTATCTGCCATCAGTTTAAAGAATATCTTTTGCCTTTTAACCATGATAGGAAAGTATGAAAAAAAAACAAAACAAAAAAAACGATGACCCGGGACCTGTCGTCAAAATCCCAAAAATATGAAAAAAAAAAAAAAAAAACGATGACCCGGGACTTGAACTCTGGTCGTCAAAATCCCAAAAGTGTTAAATGTCAGTGCTTAGACCACTAGGCCATAGGGGCACGTGCAAAACAAAAGTTTGTTGAGTATTTGAACCTCACTGCTAAGAAAAATGAGAGGGGGGGAACAGAATCCGACGGCAAAAAAACAGCTGTCGGAATCCGTTCCCCCACCCTCATTTTGAGAGGTTTTGATGAAGTGGCTTAAAAAAAGGCTGATTCAATTTTTTTGTGGATGGAGCTTATCTGCCATCAGTTTAAAGAATATCTTTTGCCTTTTAACCATGATAGGAAAGTATGAAAAAAAAAAAAAAAACGATGACCCGGGACCTGTCGTCAAAATCCCAAAAATATGAAAAAAATAATTAAAAAAAACGATGACCCGGGACTTGAACTCTGGTCGTCAAAATCCCAAAAGTGTTTAATGTCAGTGCTTAGACCACTAGGCTATATGGGACAAGTGCTAACCAAAAGTTTGTTGAGTATTTGAACGTCACTGCTAAGAAAAATGAGAGGGGGGGAACAGAATCCGACGGCAAAAAAACAGCTGTCGGAATCCGTTCCCCCACCCTCATTTTGAGAGGTTTTGATGAAGTGGCTTAAAAAAAGGCTGATTCAATTTTTTTGTGGATGGAGCTTAACTGCCATCAGTTTAAAGAATATATTTTGCCTTTTAACCATGATAGGAAAGTATGAAAAAAAAAAAAAAAACGATGACCCGGGACCTGTCGTCAAAATCCCAAAAGTATGAAAAAAAAAACAGAAAAAAAACGATGACCCGGGACTTGAACTCTGGTCTCAAAAATCCCAAAATTGTTAAATGTCAGTGCTTAGACCACTAGGCTATAGGGGACAGATGCAAAACAAAAGTTTGTTGTGTATTTGAACCTCACTGCTAAGAAAAATGAGAGGGGGGGGGAACAGAATCCGACGGCAAAAAAACAGCTGTCGGAATCCGTTCCCCACCCTCATTTTGAGAGGTTTTGATGAAGTGGCTTAAAAAAAGGCTGATTCAATTTTTTTGTGGATGGAGCTTATCTGCCATCAGTTTAAAGAATATCTTTTGCCTTTTAACCATGATAGGAAAGTATGAAAAAAAAAAAAAAAACGATGACCCGGGACCTGTCGTCAAAATCCCAAAAGTATGAAAAAAAACAAAAAAAAAAAACGATGACCCGGGACTTGAACTCTGGTCGTCAAAATCCCAAAAGTGTTAAATGTCAGTGCTTAGACCACTAGGCTATATGAGACAAGTGCAAAACCAAAGTTTGTTGAGTATTTGAACCTCACTACTAAGAAAAATGAGAGGGGGGGAACAGAATCCGACGGCAAAAAAACAGCTGTCGGAATCCGTTCCCCCACCCTCATTTTGAGAGGTTTTGATGAAGTGGCTTAAAAAAAGGCTGATTCAATTTTTTTGTGGATGGAGCTTATCTGCCATCAGTTTAAAGAATATCTTTTGCCTTTTAACCATGATAGGAAAGTATGAAAAAAAAAGAAAAAAAAAAAAACGATGACCCGGGACCTGTCGTCAAAATCCCAAAAATATGAAAAAAAAAAAAAAAAAAACGATGACCCGGGACTTGAACTCTGGTCTCAAAAATCCCAAAAGTGTTAAATGTCAGTGCTTAGACCACTAGGCTATAGGAGACAAGTGCAAAACCAAAGTTTGTTGAGTATTTGAACCTCACTACTAAGAAAAATGAGAGGGGGGGAACAGAATCCGACGGCAAAAAAACAGCTGTCGGAATCCGTTCCCCCACCCTCATTTTGAGAGGTTTTGATGAAGTGGCTTAGAAAAAGGCTGATTCAATTTTTTTGTGGATGGAGCTTATCTGCCATCAGTTTAAAGAATATCTTTTGCCTTTTAACCATGATAGGAAAGTATGAAAAAAAAAAAAAAAACGATGACCCGGGACCTGTCGTCAAAATCCCAAAAGTATGAAAAAAAACAAAAAAAAAAACGATGACCCGGGACTTGAACTCTGGTCGTCAAAATCCCAAAAGTGTTAAATGTCAGTGCTTAGACCACTAGGCTATATGAGACAAGTGCAAAACCAAAGTTTGTTGAGTATTTGAACCTCACTACTAAGAAAAATGAGAGGGGGGGAACAGAATCCGACGGCAAAAAAACAGCTGTCGGAATCCGTTCCCCCACCCTCATTTTGAGAGGTTTTGATGAAGTGGCTTAAAAAAAGGCTGATTCAATTTTTTTGTGGATGGAGCTTATCTGCCATCAGTTTAAAGAATATCTTTTGCCTTTTAACCATGATAGGAAAGTATGAAAAAAAAAGAAAAAAAAAAAAACGATGACCCGGGACCTGTCGTCAAAATCCCAAAAATATGAAAAAAAAAAAAAAAAAAACGATGACCCGGGACTTGAACTCTGGTCTCAAAAATCCCAAAAGTGTTAAATGTCAGTGCTTAGACCACTAGGCTATAGGAGACAAGTGCAAAACCAAAGTTTGTTGAGTATTTGAACCTCACTACTAAGAAAAATGAGAGGGGGGGAACAGAATCCGACGGCAAAAAAACAGCTGTCGGAATCCGTTCCCCCACCCTCATTTTGAGAGGTTTTGATGAAGTGGCTTAAAAAAAGGCTGATTCAATTTTTTTGTGGATGGAGCTTATCTGCCATCAGTTTAAAGAATATCTTTTGCCTTTTAACCATGATAGGAAAGTATGAAAAAAAAAGAAAAAAAAAAAAACGATGACCCGGGACCTGTCGTCAAAATCCCAAAAATATGAAAAAAAAAAAAAAAAAAACGATGACCCGGGACTTGAACTCTGGTCTCAAAAATCCCAAAAGTGTTAAATGTCAGTGCTTAGACCACTAGGCTATAGGAGACAAGTGCAAAACCAAAGTTTGTTGAGTATTTGAACCTCACTACTAAGAAAAATGAGAGGGGGGGAACAGAATCCGACGGCAAAAAAACAGCTGTCGGAATCCGTTCCCCCACCCTCATTTTGAGAGGTTTTGATGAAGTGGCTTAAAAAAAGGCTGATTCAATTTTTTTGTGGATGGAGCTTATCTGCCATCAGTTTAAAGAATATCTTTTGCCTTTTAACCATGATAGGAAAGTATGAAAAAAAAAAAAAAAAACGATGACCCGGGACCTGTCGTCAAAATCCCAAAAATATGAAAAAAATAATTTAAAAAAACGATGACCCGGGACTTGAACTCTGGTCGTCAAAATCCCAAAAGTGTTAAATGTCAGTGCTTAGACCACTAGGCTATATGGGACAAGTGCTAACCAAAAGTTTGTTGAGTATTTGAACGTCACTGCTAAGAAAAATGAGAGGGGGGGAACAGAATCCGACGGCAAAAAAACAGCTGTCGGAATCCGTTCCCCCACCCTCATTTTGAGAGGTTTTGATGAAGTGGCTTAAAAAAAGGCTGATTCAATTTTTTTGTGGATGGAGCTTAACTGCCATCAGTTTAAAGAATATATTTTGCCTTTTAACCATGATAGGAAAGTATGAAAAAAAAAAAAAAAACGATGACCCGGGACCTGTCGTCAAAATCCCAAAAGTATGAAAAAAAAACAGAAAAAAAACGATGACCCGGGACTTGAACTCTGGTCTCAAAAATCCCAAAATTGTTAAATGTCAGTGCTTAGACCACTAGGCTATAGGGGACAGATGCAAAACAAAAGTTTGTTGTGTATTTGAACCTCACTGCTAAGAAAAATGAGAGGGGGGGGGGAACAGAATCCGACGGCAAAAAAACAGCTGTCGGAATCCGTTCCCCACCCTCATTTTGAGAGGTTTTGATGAAGTGGCTTAAAAAAAGGCTGATTCAATTTTTTTGTGGATGGAGCTTATCTGCCATCAGTTTAAAGAATATCTTTTGCCTTTTAACCATGATAGGAAAGTATGAAAAAAAAAAAAAAAAAAAAAAAACGATGACCCGGGACCTGTCGTCAAAATCCCAAAAATATGAAAAAAAAAAAAAAAAAAACGATGACCCGGGACTTGAACTCTGGTCGTCAAAATCCCAAAAGTGTTAAATGTCAGTGCTTAGACCACTAGGCCATAGGGGCACGTGCAAAACAAAAGTTTGTTGAGTATTTGAACCTCACTGCTAAGAAAAATGAGAGGGGGGGAACAGAATCCGACGGCAAAAAAACAGCTGTCGGAATCCGTTCCCCCACCCTCATTTTGAGAGGTTTTGATGAAGTGGCTTAAAAAAAGGCTGATTCAATTTTTTTGTGGATGGAGCTTATCTGCCATCAGTTTAAAGAATATCTTTTGCCTTTTAACCATGATAGGAAAGTATGAAAAAAAAAAAAAAAACGATGACCCGGGACCTGTCGTCAAAATCCCAAAAGTATGAAAAAAAACAAAAAAAAAAACGATAACCCGGGACTTGAACTCTGGTCGTCAAAATCCCAAAAGTGTTAAATGTCAGTGCTTAGACCACTAGGCTATATGAGACAAGTGCAAAACCAAAGTTTGTTGAGTATTTGAACCTCACTACTAAGAAAAATGAGAGGGGGGGAACAGAATCCGACGGCAAAAAAACAGCTGTCGGAATCCGTTCCCCCACCCTCATTTTGAGAGGTTTTGATGAAGTGGCTTAAAAAAAGGCTGATTCAATTTTTTTGTGGATGGAGCTTATCTGCCATCAGTTTAAAGAATATCTTTTGCCTTTTAACCATGATAGGAAAGTATGAAAAAAAAAAAAAAAAAAAAAAAACGATGACCCGGGACCTGTCGTCAAAATCCCAAAAGTATGAAAAAAAACAAAAAAAAAAACGATGACCCGGGACTTGAACTCTGGTCGTCAAAATCCCAAAAGTGTTAAATGTCAGTGCTTAGACCACTAGGCTATATGAGACAAGTGCAAAACCAAAGTTTGTTGAGTATTTGAACCTCACTACTAAGAAAAATGAGAGGGGGGGAACAGAATCCGACGGCAAAAAAACAGCTGTCGGAATCCGTTCCCCCACCCTCATTTTGAGAGGTTTTGATGAAGTGGCTTAAAAAAAGGCTGATTCAATTTTTTTGTGGATGGAGCTTATCTGCCATCAGTTTAAAGAATATCTTTTGCCTTTTAACCATGATAGGAAAGTATGAAAAAAAAAAAAAAAACGATGACCCGGGACCTGTCGTCAAAATCCCAAAAATATGAAAAAAATAATTAAAAAAAACGATGACCCGGGACTTGAACTCTGGTCGTCAAAATCCCAAAAGTGTTTAATGTCAGTGCTTAGACCACTAGGCTATATGGGACAAGTGCTAACCAAAAGTTTGTTGAGTATTTGAACGTCACTGCTAAGAAAAATGAGAGGGGGGGAACAGAATCCGACGGCAAAAAAACAGCTGTCGGAATCCGTTCCCCCACCCTCATTTTGAGAGGTTTTGATGAAGTGGCTTAAAAAAAGGCTGATTCAATTTTTTTGTGGATGGAGCTTAACTGCCATCAGTTTAAAGAATATATTTTGCCTTTTAACCATGATAGGAAAGTATGAAAAAAAAAAAAAAAACGATGACCCGGGACCTGTCGTCAAAATCCCAAAAGTATGAAAAAAAAAACAGAAAAAAAACGATGACCCGGGACTTGAACTCTGGTCTCAAAAATCCCAAAATTGTTAAATGTCAGTGCTTAGACCACTAGGCTATAGGGGACAGATGCAAAACAAAAGTTTGTTGTGTATTTGAACCTCACTGCTAAGAAAAATGAGAGGGGGGGGGAACAGAATCCGACGGCAAAAAAACAGCTGTCGGAATCCGTTCCCCACCCTCATTTTGAGAGGTTTTGATGAAGTGGCTTAAAAAAAGGCTGATTCAATTTTTTTGTGGATGGAGCTTATCTGCCATCAGTTTAAAGAATATCTTTTGCCTTTTAACCATGATAGGAAAGTATGAAAAAAAAAAAAAAAACGATGACCCGGGACCTGTCGTCAAAATCCCAAAAGTATGAAAAAAAACAAAAAAAAAAAACGATGACCCGGGACTTGAACTCTGGTCGTCAAAATCCCAAAAGTGTTAAATGTCAGTGCTTAGACCACTAGGCTATATGAGACAAGTGCAAAACCAAAGTTTGTTGAGTATTTGAACCTCACTACTAAGAAAAATGAGAGGGGGGGAACAGAATCCGACGGCAAAAAAACAGCTGTCGGAATCCGTTCCCCCACCCTCATTTTGAGAGGTTTTGATGAAGTGGCTTAAAAAAAGGCTGATTCAATTTTTTTGTGGATGGAGCTTATCTGCCATCAGTTTAAAGAATATCTTTTGCCTTTTAACCATGATAGGAAAGTATGAAAAAAAAAGAAAAAAAAAAAAACGATGACCCGGGACCTGTCGTCAAAATCCCAAAAATATGAAAAAAAAAAAAAAAAAAACGATGACCCGGGACTTGAACTCTGGTCTCAAAAATCCCAAAAGTGTTAAATGTCAGTGCTTAGACCACTAGGCTATAGGAGACAAGTGCAAAACCAAAGTTTGTTGAGTATTTGAACCTCACTACTAAGAAAAATGAGAGGGGGGGAACAGAATCCGACGGCAAAAAAACAGCTGTCGGAATCCGTTCCCCCACCCTCATTTTGAGAGGTTTTGATGAAGTGGCTTAGAAAAAGGCTGATTCAATTTTTTTGTGGATGGAGCTTATCTGCCATCAGTTTAAAGAATATCTTTTGCCTTTTAACCATGATAGGAAAGTATGAAAAAAAAAAAAAAAACGATGACCCGGGACCTGTCGTCAAAATCCCAAAAGTATGAAAAAAAACAAAAAAAAAAACGATGACCCGGGACTTGAACTCTGGTCGTCAAAATCCCAAAAGTGTTAAATGTCAGTGCTTAGACCACTAGGCTATATGAGACAAGTGCAAAACCAAAGTTTGTTGAGTATTTGAACCTCACTACTAAGAAAAATGAGAGGGGGGGAACAGAATCCGACGGCAAAAAAACAGCTGTCGGAATCCGTTCCCCCACCCTCATTTTGAGAGGTTTTGATGAAGTGGCTTAAAAAAAGGCTGATTCAATTTTTTTGTGGATGGAGCTTATCTGCCATCAGTTTAAAGAATATCTTTTGCCTTTTAACCATGATAGGAAAGTATGAAAAAAAAAGAAAAAAAAAAAAAACGATGACCCGGGACCTGTCGTCAAAATCCCAAAAATATGAAAAAAAAAAAAAAAAAAACGATGACCCGGGACTTGAACTCTGGTCTCAAAAATCCCAAAAGTGTTAAATGTCAGTGCTTAGACCACTAGGCTATAGGAGACAAGTGCAAAACCAAAGTTTGTTGAGTATTTGAACCTCACTACTAAGAAAAATGAGAGGGGGGGAACAGAATCCGACGGCAAAAAAACAGCTGTCGGAATCCGTTCCCCCACCCTCATTTTGAGAGGTTTTGATGAAGTGGCTTAAAAAAAGGCTGATTCAATTTTTTTGTGGATGGAGCTTATCTGCCATCAGTTTAAAGAATATCTTTTGCCTTTTAACCATGATAGGAAAGTATGAAAAAAAAAGAAAAAAAAAAAAACGATGACCCGGGACCTGTCGTCAAAATCCCAAAAATATGAAAAAAAAAAAAAAAAAAACGATGACCCGGGACTTGAACTCTGGTCTCAAAAATCCCAAAAGTGTTAAATGTCAGTGCTTAGACCACTAGGCTATAGGAGACAAGTGCAAAACCAAAGTTTGTTGAGTATTTGAACCTCACTACTAAGAAAAATGAGAGGGGGGGAACAGAATCCGACGGCAAAAAAACAGCTGTCGGAATCCGTTCCCCCACCCTCATTTTGAGAGGTTTTGATGAAGTGGCTTAAAAAAAGGCTGATTCAATTTTTTTGTGGATGGAGCTTATCTGCCATCAGTTTAAAGAATATCTTTTGCCTTTTAACCATGATAGGAAAGTATGAAAAAAAAAAAAAAAAACGATGACCCGGGACCTGTCGTCAAAATCCCAAAAATATGAAAAAAATAATTTAAAAAAACGATGACCCGGGACTTGAACTCTGGTCGTCAAAATCCCAAAAGTGTTAAATGTCAGTGCTTAGACCACTAGGCTATATGGGACAAGTGCTAACCAAAAGTTTGTTGAGTATTTGAACGTCACTGCTAAGAAAAATGAGAGGGGGGGAACAGAATCCGACGGCAAAAAAACAGCTGTCGGAATCCGTTCCCCCACCCTCATTTTGAGAGGTTTTGATGAAGTGGCTTAAAAAAAGGCTGATTCAATTTTTTTGTGGATGGAGCTTAACTGCCATCAGTTTAAAGAATATATTTTGCCTTTTAACCATGATAGGAAAGTATGAAAAAAAAAAAAAAAACGATGACCCGGGACCTGTCGTCAAAATCCCAAAAGTATGAAAAAAAAACAGAAAAAAAACGATGACCCGGGACTTGAACTCTGGTCTCAAAAATCCCAAAATTGTTAAATGTCAGTGCTTAGACCACTAGGCTATAGGGGACAGATGCAAAACAAAAGTTTGTTGTGTATTTGAACCTCACTGCTAAGAAAAATGAGAGGGGGGGGGGAACAGAATCCGACGGCAAAAAAACAGCTGTCGGAATCCGTTCCCCACCCTCATTTTGAGAGGTTTTGATGAAGTGGCTTAAAAAAAGGCTGATTCAATTTTTTTGTGGATGGAGCTTATCTGCCATCAGTTTAAAGAATATCTTTTGCCTTTTAACCATGATAGGAAAGTATGAAAAAAATAAAAAAAAAAAAAAACGATGACCCGGGACCTGTCGTCAAAATCCCAAAAATATGAAAAAAAAAAAAAAAAAAACGATGACCCGGGACTTGAACTCTGGTCGTCAAAATCCCAAAAGTGTTAAATGTCAGTGCTTAGACCACTAGGCCATAGGGGCACGTGCAAAACAAAAGTTTGTTGAGTATTTGAACCTCACTGCTAAGAAAAATGAGAGGGGGGGAACAGAATCCGACGGCAAAAAAACAGCTGTCGGAATCCGTTCCCCCACCCTCATTTTGAGAGGTTTTGATGAAGTGGCTTAAAAAAAGGCTGATTCAATTTTTTTGTGGATGGAGCTTATCTGCCATCAGTTTAAAGAATATCTTTTGCCTTTTAACCATGATAGGAAAGTATGAAAAAAAAAAAAAAAACGATGACCCGGGACCTGTCGTCAAAATCCCAAAAGTATGAAAAAAAACAAAAAAAAAAACGATAACCCGGGACTTGAACTCTGGTCGTCAAAATCCCAAAAGTGTTAAATGTCAGTGCTTAGACCACTAGGCTATATGAGACAAGTGCAAAACCAAAGTTTGTTGAGTATTTGAACCTCACTACTAAGAAAAATGAGAGGGGGGGAACAGAATCCGACGGCAAAAAAACAGCTGTCGGAATCCGTTCCCCCACCCTCATTTTGAGAGGTTTTGATGAAGTGGCTTAAAAAAAGGCTGATTCAATTTTTTTGTGGATGGAGCTTATCTGCCATCAGTTTAAAGAATATCTTTTGCCTTTTAACCATGATAGGAAAGTATGAAAAAAAAAAAAAAAAAAAAAAAACGATGACCCGGGACCTGTCGTCAAAATCCCAAAAGTATGAAAAAAAACAAAAAAAAAAACGATGACCCGGGACTTGAACTCTGGTCGTCAAAATCCCAAAAGTGTTAAATGTCAGTGCTTAGACCACTAGGCTATATGAGACAAGTGCAAAACCAAAGTTTGTTGAGTATTTGAACCTCACTACTAAGAAAAATGAGAGGGGGGGAACAGAATCCGACGGCAAAAAAACAGCTGTCGGAATCCGTTCCCCCACCCTCATTTTGAGAGGTTTTGATGAAGTGGCTTAAAAAAAGGCTGATTCAATTTTTTTGTGGATGGAGCTTATCTGCCATCAGTTTAAAGAATATCTTTTGCCTTTTAACCATGATAGGAAAGTATGAAAAAAAAAAAAAAAACGATGACCCGGGACCTGTCGTCAAAATCCCAAAAATATGAAAAAAATAATTAAAAAAAACGATGACCCGGGACTTGAACTCTGGTCGTCAAAATCCCAAAAGTGTTTAATGTCAGTGCTTAGACCACTAGGCTATATGGGACAAGTGCTAACCAAAAGTTTGTTGAGTATTTGAACGTCACTGCTAAGAAAAATGAGAGGGGGGGAACAGAATCCGACGGCAAAAAAACAGCTGTCGGAATCCGTTCCCCCACCCTCATTTTGAGAGGTTTTGATGAAGTGGCTTAAAAAAAGGCTGATTCAATTTTTTTGTGGATGGAGCTTAACTGCCATCAGTTTAAAGAATATATTTTGCCTTTTAACCATGATAGGAAAGTATGAAAAAAAAAAAAAAAACGATGACCCGGGACCTGTCGTCAAAATCCCAAAAGTATGAAAAAAAAAACAGAAAAAAAACGATGACCCGGGACTTGAACTCTGGTCTCAAAAATCCCAAAATTGTTAAATGTCAGTGCTTAGACCACTAGGCTATAGGGGACAGATGCAAAACAAAAGTTTGTTGTGTATTTGAACCTCACTGCTAAGAAAAATGAGAGGGGGGGGGAACAGAATCCGACGGCAAAAAAACAGCTGTCGGAATCCGTTCCCCACCCTCATTTTGAGAGGTTTTGATGAAGTGGCTTAAAAAAAGGCTGATTCAATTTTTTTGTGGATGGAGCTTATCTGCCATCAGTTTAAAGAATATCTTTTGCCTTTTAACCATGATAGGAAAGTATGAAAAAAAAAAAAAAAACGATGACCCGGGACCTGTCGTCAAAATCCCAAAAGTATGAAAAAAAACAAAAAAAAAAAACGATGACCCGGGACTTGAACTCTGGTC
Source organism: Phoxinus phoxinus (assembly GCF_949152265.1). NCBI lineage: Eukaryota > Metazoa > Chordata > Actinopteri > Cypriniformes > Leuciscidae > Phoxinus > Phoxinus phoxinus. The sequence goes on from NC_136888.1 coordinate 21,212,805, forward strand.
GTCAAAATCCCAAAAGTGTTAAATGTCAGTGCTTAGACCACTAGGCTATATGAGACAAGTGCAAAACCAAAGTTTGTTGAGTATTTGAACCTCACTACTAAGAAAAATGAGAGGGGGGGAACAGAATCCGACGGCAAAAAAACAGCTGTCGGAATCCGTTCCCCCACCCTCATTTTGAGAGGTTTTGATGAAGTGGCTTAAAAAAAGGCTGATTCAATTTTTTTGTGGATGGAGCTTATCTGCCATCAGTTTAAAGAATATCTTTTGCCTTTTAACCATGATAGGAAAGTATGAAAAAAAAAGAAAAAAAAAAAAACGATGACCCGGGACCTGTCGTCAAAATCCCAAAAATATGAAAAAAAAAAAAAAAAAAACGATGACCCGGGACTTGAACTCTGGTCTCAAAAATCCCAAAAGTGTTAAATGTCAGTGCTTAGACCACTAGGCTATAGGAGACAAGTGCAAAACCAAAGTTTGTTGAGTATTTGAACCTCACTACTAAGAAAAATGAGAGGGGGGGAACAGAATCCGACGGCAAAAAAACAGCTGTCGGAATCCGTTCCCCCACCCTCATTTTGAGAGGTTTTGATGAAGTGGCTTAGAAAAAGGCTGATTCAATTTTTTTGTGGATGGAGCTTATCTGCCATCAGTTTAAAGAATATCTTTTGCCTTTTAACCATGATAGGAAAGTATGAAAAAAAAAAAAAAAACGATGACCCGGGACCTGTCGTCAAAATCCCAAAAGTATGAAAAAAAACAAAAAAAAAAACGATGACCCGGGACTTGAACTCTGGTCGTCAAAATCCCAAAAGTGTTAAATGTCAGTGCTTAGACCACTAGGCTATATGAGACAAGTGCAAAACCAAAGTTTGTTGAGTATTTGAACCTCACTACTAAGAAAAATGAGAGGGGGGGAACAGAATCCGACGGCAAAAAAACAGCTGTCGGAATCCGTTCCCCCACCCTCATTTTGAGAGGTTTTGATGAAGTGGCTTAAAAAAAGGCTGATTCAATTTTTTTGTGGATGGAGCTTATCTGCCATCAGTTTAAAGAATATCTTTTGCCTTTTAACCATGATAGGAAAGTATGAAAAAAAAAGAAAAAAAAAAAAACGATGACCCGGGACCTGTCGTCAAAATCCCAAAAATATGAAAAAAAAAAAAAAAAAAACGATGACCCGGGACTTGAACTCTGGTCTCAAAAATCCCAAAAGTGTTAAATGTCAGTGCTTAGACCACTAGGCTATAGGAGACAAGTGCAAAACCAAAGTTTGTTGAGTATTTGAACCTCACTACTAAGAAAAATGAGAGGGGGGGAACAGAATCCGACGGCAAAAAAACAGCTGTCGGAATCCGTTCCCCCACCCTCATTTTGAGAGGTTTTGATGAAGTGGCTTAAAAAAAGGCTGATTCAATTTTTTTGTGGATGGAGCTTATCTGCCATCAGTTTAAAGAATATCTTTTGCCTTTTAACCATGATAGGAAAGTATGAAAAAAAAAGAAAAAAAAAAAAACGATGACCCGGGACCTGTCGTCAAAATCCCAAAAATATGAAAAAAAAAAAAAAAAAAACGATGACCCGGGACTTGAACTCTGGTCTCAAAAATCCCAAAAGTGTTAAATGTCAGTGCTTAGACCACTAGGCTATAGGAGACAAGTGCAAAACCAAAGTTTGTTGAGTATTTGAACCTCACTACTAAGAAAAATGAGAGGGGGGGAACAGAATCCGACGGCAAAAAAACAGCTGTCGGAATCCGTTCCCCCACCCTCATTTTGAGAGGTTTTGATGAAGTGGCTTAAAAAAAGGCTGATTCAATTTTTTTGTGGATGGAGCTTATCTGCCATCAGTTTAAAGAATATCTTTTGCCTTTTAACCATGATAGGAAAGTATGAAAAAAAAAAAAAAAAACGATGACCCGGGACCTGTCGTCAAAATCCCAAAAATATGAAAAAAATAATTTAAAAAAACGATGACCCGGGACTTGAACTCTGGTCGTCAAAATCCCAAAAGTGTTAAATGTCAGTGCTTAGACCACTAGGCTATATGGGACAAGTGCTAACCAAAAGTTTGTTGAGTATTTGAACGTCACTGCTAAGAAAAATGAGAGGGGGGGAACAGAATCCGACGGCAAAAAAACAGCTGTCGGAATCCGTTCCCCCACCCTCATTTTGAGAGGTTTTGATGAAGTGGCTTAAAAAAAGGCTGATTCAATTTTTTTGTGGATGGAGCTTAACTGCCATCAGTTTAAAGAATATATTTTGCCTTTTAACCATGATAGGAAAGTATGAAAAAAAAAAAAAAAAACGATGACCCGGGACCTGTCGTCAAAATCCCAAAAGTATGAAAAAAAAACAGAAAAAAAACGATGACCCGGGACTTGAACTCTGGTCTCAAAAATCCCAAAATTGTTAAATGTCAGTGCTTAGACCACTAGGCTATAGGGGACAGATGCAAAACAAAAGTTTGTTGTGTATTTGAACCTCACTGCTAAGAAAAATGAGAGGGGGGGGGGGGAACAGAATCCGACGGCAAAAAAACAGCTGTCGGAATCCGTTCCCCACCCTCATTTTGAGAGGTTTTGATGAAGTGGCTTAAAAAAAGGCTGATTCAATTTTTTTGTGGATGGAGCTTATCTGCCATCAGTTTAAAGAATATCTTTTGCCTTTTAACCATGATAGGAAAGTATAAAAAAAATAAAAAAAAAAATAAACGATGACCCGGGACCTGTCGTCAAAATCCCAAAAATATGAAAAAAATAATTTAAAAAAACGATGACCCGGGACTTGAACTCTGGTCGTCAAAATCCCAAAAGTGTTAAATGTCAGTGCTTAGACCACTAGGCTATATGGGACAAGTGCTAACCAAAAGTTTGTTGAGTATTTGAACGTCACTGCTAAGAAAAATGAGAGGGGGGGAACAGAATCCGACGGCAAAAAAACAGCTGTCGGAATCCGTTCCCCCACCCTCATTTTGAGAGGTTTTGATGAAGTGGCTTAAAAAAAGGCTGATTCAATTTTTTTGTGGATGGAGCTTAACTGCCATCAGTTTAAAGAATATATTTTGCCTTTTAACCATGATAGGAAAGTATGAAAAAAAAAAAAAAAACGATGACCCGGGACCTGTCGTCAAAATCCCAAAAGTATGAAAAAAAAACAGAAAAAAAACGATGACCCGGGACTTGAACTCTGGTCTCAAAAATCCCAAAATTGTTAAATGTCAGTGCTTAGACCACTAGGCTATAGGGGACAGATGCAAAACAAAAGTTTGTTGTGTATTTGAACCTCACTGCTAAGAAAAATGAGAGGGGGGGGGGGGAACAGAATCCGACGGCAAAAAAACAGCTGTCGGAATCCGTTCCCCACCCTCATTTTGAGAGGTTTTGATGAAGTGGCTTAAAAAAAGGCTGATTCAATTTTTTTGTGGATGGAGCTTATCTGCCATCAGTTTAAAGAATATCTTTTGCCTTTTAACCATGATAGGAAAGTATAAAAAAAATAAAAAAAAAAATAAACGATGACCCGGGACCTGTCGTCAAAATCCCAAAAATATGAAAAAAAAAAAAAAAAAAACGATGACCCGGGACTTGAACTCTGGTCGTCAAAATCCCAAAAGTGTTAAATGTCAGTGCTTAGACCACTAGGCTATATGAGACAAGTGCAAAACCAAAGTTTGTTGAGTATTTGAACCTCACTACTAAGAAAAATGAGAGGGGGGGAACAGAATCCGACGGCAAAAAAACAGCTGTCGGAATCCGTTCCCCCACCCTCATTTTGAGAGGTTTTGATGAAGTGGCTTAAAAAAAGGCTGATTCAATTTTTTTGTGGATGGAGCTTATCTGCCATCAGTTTAAAGAATATCTTTTGCCTTTTAACCATGATAGGAAAGTATGAAAAAAAAAAAAAAAAACGATGACCCGGGACCTGTCGTCAAAATCCCAAAAATATGAAAAAAAAAAAAAAAAAAACGATGACCCGGGACTTGAACTCTGGTCTCAAAAATCCCAAAAGTGTTAAATGTCAGTGCTTAGACCACTAGGCTATAGGAGACAAGTGCAAAACCAAAGTTTGTTGAGTATTTGAACCTCACTGCTAAGAAAAATGAGAGGGGGGGAACAGAATCCGACGGCAAAAAAACAGCTGTCGGAATCCGTTCCCCCACCCTCATTTTGAGAGGTTTTGATGAAGTGGCTTAAAAAAAGGCTGATTCAATTTTTTTGTGGATGGAGCTTATCTGCCATCAGTTTAAAGAATATCTTTTGCCTTTTAACCATGATAGGAAAGTATGAAAAAAAAAAAAAAAACGATGACCCGGGACCTGTCGTCAAAATCCCAAAAGTATGAAAAAAAACAAAAAAAAAAACGATGACCCGGGACTTGAACTCTGGTCGTCAAAATCCCAAAAGTGTTAAATGTCAGTGCTTAGACCACTAGGCTATATGAGACAAGTGCAAAACCAAAGTTTGTTGAGTATTTGAACCTCACTACTAAGAAAAATGAGAGGGGGGGAACAGAATCCGACGGCAAAAAAACAGCTGTCGGAATCCGTTCCCCCACCCTCATTTTGAGAGGTTTTGATGAAGTGGCTTAAAAAAAGGCTGATTCAATTTTTTTGTGGATGGAGCTTATCTGCCATCAGTTTAAAGAATATCTTTTGCCTTTTAACCATGATAGGAAAGTATGAAAAAAAAAAAAAAAAAAAAAAACGATGACCCGGGACCTGTCGTCAAAATCCCAAAAATATGAAAAAAAAAAAAAAAAAAACGATGACCCGGGACTTGAACTCTGGTCGTCAAAATCCCAAAAGTGTTAAATGTCAGTGCTTAGACCACTAGGCCATAGGGGCACGTGCAAAACAAAAGTTTGTTGAGTATTTGAACCTCACTGCTAAGAAAAATGAGAGGGGGGGAACAGAATCCGACGGCAAAAAAACAGCTGTCGGAATCCGTTCCCCCACCCTCATTTTGAGAGGTTTTGATGAAGTGGCTTAAAAAAAGGCTGATTCAATTTTTTTGTGGATGGAGCTTATCTGCCATCAGTTTAAAGAATATCTTTTGCCTTTTAACCATGATAGGAAAGTATGAAAAAAAAAAAAAAAACGATGACCCGGGACCTGTCGTCAAAATCCCAAAAGTATGAAAAAAAAAAAAAAAAAAACGATGACCCGGGACTTGAACTCTGGTCGTCAAAATCCCAAAAGTGTTAAATGTCAGTGCTTAGACCACTAGGCTATATGAGACAAGTGCAAAACCAAAGTTTGTTGAGTATTTGAACCTCACTACTAAGAAAAATGAGAGGGGGGGAACAGAATCCGACGGCAAAAAAACAGCTGTCGGAATCCGTTCCCCCACCCTCATTTTGAGAGGTTTTGATGAAGTGGCTTAAAAAAAGGCTGATTCAATTTTTTTTGTGGATGGAGCTTATCTGCCATCAGTTTAAAGAATATCTTTTGCCTTTTAACCATGATAGGAAAGTATGAAAAAAAAAAAAAAAAAAAAAACGATGACCCGGGACCTGTCGTCAAAATCCCAAAAATATGAAAAAAAAAAAAAAAAAAACGATGACCCGGGACTTGAACTCTGGTCTCAAAAATCCCAAAAGTGTTAAATGTCAGTGCTTAGACCACTAGGCTATAGGGGACAGATGCAAAACAAAAGTTTGTTGTGTATTTGAACCTCACTGCTAAGAAAAATGAGAGGGGGGGGGAACAGAATCCGACGGCAAAAAAACAGCTGTCGGAATCCGTTCCCCACCCTCATTTTGAGAGGTTTTGATGAAGTGGCTTAAAAAAAGGCTGATTCAATTTTTTTGTGGATGGAGCTTATCTGCCATCAGTTTAAAGAATATCTTTTGCCTTTTAACCATGATAGGAAAGTATGAAAAAAAAAAAAAAAACGATGACCCGGGACCTGTCGTCAAAATCCCAAAAGTATGAAAAAAAACAAAAAAAAAAAACGATGACCCGGGACTTGAACTCTGGTCGTCAAAATCCCAAAAGTGTTAAATGTCAGTGCTTAGACCACTAGGCTATATGAGACAAGTGCAAAACCAAAGTTTGTTGAGTATTTGAACCTCACTACTAAGAAAAATGAGAGGGGGGGAACAGAATCCGACGGCAAAAAAACAGCTGTCGGAATCCGTTCCCCCACCCTCATTTTGAGAGGTTTTGATGAAGTGGCTTAAAAAAAGGCTGATTCAATTTTTTTGTGGATGGAGCTTATCTGCCATCAGTTTAAAGAATATCTTTTGCCTTTTAACCATGATAGGAAAGTATGAAAAAAAAAGAAAAAAAAAAAAACGATGACCCGGGACCTGTCGTCAAAATCCCAAAAATATGAAAAAAAAAAAAAAAAAAACGATGACCCGGGACTTGAACTCTGGTCTCAAAAATCCCAAAAGTGTTAAATGTCAGTGCTTAGACCACTAGGCTATAGGAGACAAGTGCAAAACCAAAGTTTGTTGAGTATTTGAACCTCACTACTAAGAAAAATGAGAGGGGGGGAACAGAATCCGACGGCAAAAAAACAGCTGTCGGAATCCGTTCCCCCACCCTCATTTTGAGAGGTTTTGATGAAGTGGCTTAGAAAAAGGCTGATTCAATTTTTTTGTGGATGGAGCTTATCTGCCATCAGTTTAAAGAATATCTTTTGCCTTTTAACCATGATAGGAAAGTATGAAAAAAAAAAAAAAAACGATGACCCGGGACCTGTCGTCAAAATCCCAAAAGTATGAAAAAAAACAAAAAAAAAAACGATGACCCGGGACTTGAACTCTGGTCGTCAAAATCCCAAAAGTGTTAAATGTCAGTGCTTAGACCACTAGGCTATATGAGACAAGTGCAAAACCAAAGTTTGTTGAGTATTTGAACCTCACTACTAAGAAAAATGAGAGGGGGGGAACAGAATCCGACGGCAAAAAAACAGCTGTCGGAATCCGTTCCCCCACCCTCATTTTGAGAGGTTTTGATGAAGTGGCTTAAAAAAAGGCTGATTCAATTTTTTTGTGGATGGAGCTTATCTGCCATCAGTTTAAAGAATATCTTTTGCCTTTTAACCATGATAGGAAAGTATGAAAAAAAAAGAAAAAAAAAAAAACGATGACCCGGGACCTGTCGTCAAAATCCCAAAAATATGAAAAAAAAAAAAAAAAAAACGATGACCCGGGACTTGAACTCTGGTCTCAAAAATCCCAAAAGTGTTAAATGTCAGTGCTTAGACCACTAGGCTATAGGAGACAAGTGCAAAACCAAAGTTTGTTGAGTATTTGAACCTCACTACTAAGAAAAATGAGAGGGGGGGAACAGAATCCGACGGCAAAAAAACAGCTGTCGGAATCCGTTCCCCCACCCTCATTTTGAGAGGTTTTGATGAAGTGGCTTAAAAAAAGGCTGATTCAATTTTTTTGTGGATGGAGCTTATCTGCCATCAGTTTAAAGAATATCTTTTGCCTTTTAACCATGATAGGAAAGTATGAAAAAAAAAGAAAAAAAAAAAAACGATGACCCGGGACCTGTCGTCAAAATCCCAAAAATATGAAAAAAAAAAAAAAAAAAACGATGACCCGGGACTTGAACTCTGGTCTCAAAAATCCCAAAAGTGTTAAATGTCAGTGCTTAGACCACTAGGCTATAGGAGACAAGTGCAAAACCAAAGTTTGTTGAGTATTTGAACCTCACTACTAAGAAAAATGAGAGGGGGGGAACAGAATCCGACGGCAAAAAAACAGCTGTCGGAATCCGTTCCCCCACCCTCATTTTGAGAGGTTTTGATGAAGTGGCTTAAAAAAAGGCTGATTCAATTTTTTTGTGGATGGAGCTTATCTGCCATCAGTTTAAAGAATATCTTTTGCCTTTTAACCATGATAGGAAAGTATGAAAAAAAAAAAAAAAAACGATGACCCGGGACCTGTCGTCAAAATCCCAAAAATATGAAAAAAATAATTTAAAAAAACGATGACCCGGGACTTGAACTCTGGTCGTCAAAATCCCAAAAGTGTTAAATGTCAGTGCTTAGACCACTAGGCTATATGGGACAAGTGCTAACCAAAAGTTTGTTGAGTATTTGAACGTCACTGCTAAGAAAAATGAGAGGGGGGGAACAGAATCCGACGGCAAAAAAACAGCTGTCGGAATCCGTTCCCCCACCCTCATTTTGAGAGGTTTTGATGAAGTGGCTTAAAAAAAGGCTGATTCAATTTTTTTGTGGATGGAGCTTAACTGCCATCAGTTTAAAGAATATATTTTGCCTTTTAACCATGATAGGAAAGTATGAAAAAAAAAAAAAAAACGATGACCCGGGACCTGTCGTCAAAATCCCAAAAGTATGAAAAAAAAACAGAAAAAAAACGATGACCCGGGACTTGAACTCTGGTCTCAAAAATCCCAAAATTGTTAAATGTCAGTGCTTAGACCACTAGGCTATAGGGGACAGATGCAAAACAAAAGTTTGTTGTGTATTTGAACCTCACTGCTAAGAAAAATGAGAGGGGGGGGGGGGGGACAGAATCCGACGGCAAAAAAACAGCTGTCGGAATCCGTTCCCCACCCTCATTTTGAGAGGTTTTGATGAAGTGGCTTAAAAAAAGGCTGATTCAATTTTTTTGTGGATGGAGCTTATCTGCCATCAGGTTAAAGAATATCTTTTGCCTTTTAACCATGATAGGAAAGTATAAAAAAAATAAAAAAAAAAATAAACGATGACCCGGGACCTGTCGTCAAAATCCCAAAAATATGAAAAAAAAAAAAAAAAAAACGATGACCCGGGACTTGAACTCTGGTCGTCAAAATCCCAAAAGTGTTAAATGTCAGTGCTTAGACCACTAGGCCATAGGGGCACGTGCAAAACAAAAGTTTGTTGAGTATTTGAACCTCACTGCTAAGAAAAATGAGAGGGGGGGAACAGAATCCGACGGCAAAAAAACAGCTGTCGGAATCCGTTCCCCCACCCTCATTTTGAGAGGTTTTGATGAAGTGGCTTAAAAAAAGGCTGATTCAATTTTTTTGTGGATGGAGCTTATCTGCCATCAGTTTAAAGAATATCTTTTGCCTTTTAACCATGATAGGAAAGTATGAAAAAAAAAAAAAAAACGATGACCCGGGACCTGTCGTCAAAATCCCAAAAGTATGAAAAAAAACAAAAAAAAAAACGATGACCCGGGACTTGAACTCTGGTCGTCAAAATCCCAAAAGTGTTAAATGTCAGTGCTTAGACCACTAGGCTATATGAGACAAGTGCAAAACCAAAGTTTGTTGAGTATTTGAACCTCACTACTAAGAAAAATGAGAGGGGGGGAACAGAATCCGACGGCAAAAAAACAGCTGTCGGAATCCGTTCCCCCACCCTCATTTTGAGAGGTTTTGATGAAGTGGCTTAAAAAAAGGCTGATTCAATTTTTTTGTGGATGGAGCTTATCTGCCATCAGTTTAAAGAATATCTTTTGCCTTTTAACCATGATAGGAAAGTATGAAAAAAAAAAAAAAAAACGATGACCCGGGACCTGTCGTCAAAATCCCAAAAATATGAAAAAAAAAAAAAAAAAAACGATGACCCGGGACTTGAACTCTGGTCTCAAAAATCCCAAAAGTGTTAAATGTCAGTGCTTAGACCACTAGGCTATAGGAGACAAGTGCAAAACCAAAGTTTGTTGAGTATTTGAACCTCACTGCTAAGAAAAATGAGAGGGGGGGAACAGAATCCGACGGCAAAAAAACAGCTGTCGGAATCCGTTCCCCCACCCTCATTTTGAGAGGTTTTGATGAAGTGGCTTAAAAAAAGGCTGATTCAATTTTTTTGTGGATGGAGCTTATCTGCCATCAGTTTAAAGAATATCTTTTGCCTTTTAACCATGATAGGAAAGTATGAAAAAAAAACAAAAAACGATGACCCGGGACCTGTCGTCAAAATCCCAAAAATATGAAAAAAAAAAAAAAAAAAACGATGACCCGGGACTTGAACTCTGGTCTCAAAAATCCCAAAAGTGTTAAATGTCAGTGCTTAGACCACTAGGCTATAGGAGACAAGTGCAAAACCAAAGTTTGTTGAGTATTTGAACCTCACTACTAAGAAAAATGAGAGGGGGGGAACAGAATCCGACGGCAAAAAAACAGCTGTCGGAATCCGTTCCCCCACCCTCATTTTGAGAGGTTTTGATGAAGTGGCTTAAAAAAAGGCTGATTCAATTTTTTTGTGGATGGAGCTTATCTGCCATCAGTTTAAAGAATATCTTTTGCCTTTTAACCATGATAGGAAAGTATGAAAAAAAAAAAAAAAAAAAAAAACGATGACCCGGGACCTGTCGTCAAAATCCCAAAAATATGAAAAAAAAAAAAAAAAAAACGATGACCCGGGACTTGAACTCTGGTCGTCAAAATCCCAAAAGTGTTAAATGTCAGTGCTTAGACCACTAGGCCATAGGGGCACGTGCAAAACAAAAGTTTGTTGAGTATTTGAACCTCACTGCTAAGAAAAATGAGAGGGGGGGAACAGAATCCGACGGCAAAAAAACAGCTGTCGGAATCCGTTCCCCCACCCTCATTTTGAGAGGTTTTGATGAAGTGGCTTAAAAAAAGGCTGATTCAATTTTTTTGTGGATGGAGCTTATCTGCCATCAGTTTAAAGAATATCTTTTGCCTTTTAACCATGATAGGAAAGTATGAAAAAAAAAAAAAAAACGATGACCCGGGACCTGTCGTCAAAATCCCAAAAGTATGAAAAAAAAAAAAAAAAAAACGATGACCCGGGACTTGAACTCTGGTCGTCAAAATCCCAAAAGTGTTAAATGTCAGTGCTTAGACCACTAGGCTATATGAGACAAGTGCAAAACCAAAGTTTGTTGAGTATTTGAACCTCACTACTAAGAAAAATGAGAGGGGGGGAACAGAATCCGACGGCAAAAAAACAGCTGTCGGAATCCGTTCCCCCACCCTCATTTTGAGAGGTTTTGATGAAGTGGCTTAAAAAAAGGCTGATTCAATTTTTTTTGTGGATGGAGCTTATCTGCCATCAGTTTAAAGAATATCTTTTGCCTTTTAACCATGATAGGAAAGTATGAAAAAAAAAAAAAAAAAAAAAAACGATGACCCGGGACCTGTCGTCAAAATCCCAAAAATATGAAAAAAAAAAAAAAAAAAACGATGACCCGGGACTTGAACTCTGGTCTCAAAAATCCCAAAAGTGTTAAATGTCAGTGCTTAGACCACTAGGCTATAGGAGACAAGTGCAAAACCAAAGTTTGTTGAGTATTTGAACCTCACTACTAAGAAAAATGAGAGGGGGGGGAACAGAATCCGACGGCAAAAAAACAGCTGTCGGAATCCGTTCCCCCACCCTCATTTTGAGAGGTTTTGATGAAGTGGCTTAAAAAAAGGCTGATTCAATTTTTTTGTGGATGGAGCTTATCTGCCATCAGTTTAAAGAATATCTTTTGCCTTTTAACCATGATAGGAAAGTATGAAAAAAAAAAAAAAAAACGATGACCCGGGACCTGTCGTCAAAATCCCAAAAATATGAAAAAAATAATAAAAAAAAACGATGACCCGGGACTTGAACTCTGGTCGTCAAAATCCCAAAAGTGTTAAATGTCAGTGCTTAGACCACTAGGCTATATGGGACAAGTGCTAACCAAAAGTTTGTTGAGTATTTGAACGTCACTGCTAAGAAAAATGAGAGGGGGGGAACAGAATCCGACGGCAAAAAAACAGCTGTCGGAATCCGTTCCCCCACCCTCATTTTGAGAGGTTTTGATGAAGTGGCTTAAAAAAAGGCTGATTCAATTTTTTTGTGGATGGAGCTTAACTGCCATCAGTTTAAAGAATATATTTTGCCTTTTAACCATGATAGGAAAGTATGAAAAAAAAAAAAAAAACGATGACCCGGGACCTGTCGTCAAAATCCCAAAAGTATGAAAAAAAAACAGAAAAAAAACGATGACCCGGGACTTGAACTCTGGTCTCAAAAATCCCAAAATTGTTAAATGTCAGTGCTTAGACCACTAGGCTATAGGGGACAGATGCAAAACAAAAGTTTGTTGTGTATTTGAACCTCACTGCTAAGAAAAATGAGAGGGGGGGGGGAACAGAATCCGACGGCAAAAATACAGCTGTCGGAATCCGTTCCCCACCCTCATTTTGAGAGGTTTTGATGAAGTGGCTTAAAAAAAGGCTGATTCAATTTTTTTGTGGATGGAGCTTATCTGCCATCAGTTTAAAGAATATCTTTTGCCTTTTAACCATGATAGGAAAGTATGAAAAAAAAAAAAAAAAAAAAAAACGATGACCCGGGACCTGTCGTCAAAATCCCAAAAATATGAAAAAAAAAAAAAAAAAAAACGATGACCCGGGACTTGAACTCTGGTCGTCAAAATCCCAAAAGTGTTAAATGTCAGTGCTTAGACCACTAGGCCATAGGGGCACGTGCAAAACAAAAGTTTGTTGAGTATTTGAACCTCACTGCTAAGAAAAATGAGAGGGGGGGAACAGAATCCGACGGCAAAAAAACAGCTGTCGGAATCCGTTCCCCCACCCTCATTTTGAGAGGTTTTGATGAAGTGGCTTAAAAAAAGGCTGATTCAATTTTTTTGTGGATGGAGTTTATCTGCCATCAGTTTAAAGAATATCTTTTGCCTTTTAACCATGATAGGAAAGTATGAAAAAAAAAAAAAAAACGATGACCCGGGACCTGTCGTCAAAATCCCAAAAGTATGAAAAAAAACAAAAAAAAAAACGATGACCCGGGACTTGAACTCTGGTCGTCAAAATCCCAAAAGTGTTAAATGTCAGTGCTTAGACCACTAGGCTATATGAGACAAGTGCAAAACCAAAGTTTGTTGAGTATTTGAACCTCACTACTAAGAAAAATGAGAGGGGGGGAACAGAATCCGACGGCAAAAAAACAGCTGTCGGAATCCGTTCCCCCACCCTCATTTTGAGAGGTTTTGATGAAGTGGCTTAAAAAAAGGCTGATTCAATTTTTTTGTGGATGGAGCTTATCTGCCATCAGTTTAAAGAATATCTTTTGCCTTTTAACCATGATAGGAAAGTATGAAAAAAAAAAAAAAAAAAAAAAACGATGACCCGGGACCTGTCGTCAAAATCCCAAAAATATGAAAAAAAAAAAAAAAAAAACGATGACCCGGGACTTGAACTCTGGTCGTCAAAATCCCAAAAGTGTTAAATGTCAGTGCTTAGACCACTAGGCCATAGGGGCACGTGCAAAACAAAAGTTTGTTGAGTATTTGAACCTCACTGCTAAGAAAAATGAGAGGGGGGGAACAGAATCCGACGGCAAAAAAACAGCTGTCGGAATCCGTTCCCCCACCCTCATTTTGAGAGGTTTTGATGAAGTGGCTTAAAAAAAGGCTGATTCAATTTTTTTGTGGATGGAGCTTATCTGCCATCAGTTTAAAGAATATCTTTTGCCTTTTAACCATGATAGGAAAGTATGAAAAAAAAAAAAAAAACGATGACCCGGGACCTGTCGTCAAAATCCCAAAAGTATGAAAAAAAAAAAAAAAAAAACGATGACCCGGGACTTGAACTCTGGTCTCAAAAATCCCAAAAGTGTTAAATGTCAGTGCTTAGACCACTAGGCTATAGGAGACGAGTGCAAAACCAAAGTTTGTTGAGTATTTGAACCTCACTACTAAGAAAAATGAGAGGGGGGGAACAGAATCCGACGGCAAAAAAACAGCTGTCGGAATCCGTTCCCCCACCCTCATTTTGAGAGGTTTTGATGAAGTGGCTTAAAAAAAGGCTGATTCAATTTTTTTGTGGATGGAGCTTATCTGCCATCAGTTTAAAGAATATCTTTTGCCTTTTAACCATGATAGGAAAGTATGAAAAAAAACGAAAAAAAAAAAAACGATGACCCGGGACCTGTCGTCAAAATCCCAAAAATATGAAAAAAAAAAAAAAAAAAAAACGATGACCCGGGACTTGAACTCTGGTCTCAAAAATCCCAAAAGTGTTAAATGTCAGTGCTTAGACCACTAGGCTATAGGAGACAAGTGCAAAACCAAAGTTTGTTGAGTATTTGAACCTCACTACTAAGAAAAATGAGAGGGGGGGAACAGAATCCGACGGCAAAAAAACAGCTGTCGGAATCCGTTCCCCCACCCTCATTTTGAGAGGTTTTGATGAAGTGGCTTAAAAAAAGGCTGATTCAATTTTTTTGTGGATGGAGCTTATCTGCCATCAGTTTAAAGAATATCTTTTGCCTTTTAACCATGATAGGAAAGTATGAAAAAAAAAAAAAAAAACGATGACCCGGGACCTGTCGTCAAAATCCCAAAAATATGAAAAAAATAATTTAAAAAAACGATGACCCGGGACTTGAACTCTGGTCGTCAAAATCCCAAAAGTGTTAAATGTCAGTGCTTAGACCACTAGGCTATATGGGACAAGTGCTAACCAAAAGTTTGTTGAGTATTTGAACGTCACTGCTAAGAAAAATGAGAGGGGGGGAACAGAATCCGACGGCAAAAAAACAGCTGTCGGAATCCGTTCCCCCACCCTCATTTTGAGAGGTTTTGATGAAGTGGCTTAAAAAAAGGCTGATTCAATTTTTTTGTGGATGGAGCTTAACTGCCATCAGTTTAAAGAATATATTTTGCCTTTTAACCATGATAGGAAAGTATGAAAAAAAAAAAAAAAACGATGACCCGGGACCTGTCGTCAAAATCCCAAAAGTATGAAAAAAAAACAGAAAAAAAACGATGACCCGGGACTTGAACTCTGGTCTCAAAAATCCCAAAATTGTTAAATGTCAGTGCTTAGACCACTAGGCTATAGGGGACAGATGCAAAACAAAAGTTTGTTGTGTATGTGAACCTCACTGCTAAGAAAAATGAGAGGGGGGGGGGAACAGAATCCGACGGCAAAAAAACAGCTGTCGGAATCCGTTCCCCACCCTCATTTTGAGAGGTTTTGATGAAGTGGCTTAAAAAAAGGCTGATTCAATTTTTTTGTGGATGGAGCTTATCTGCCATCAGTTTAAAGAATATCTTTTGCCTTTTAACCATGATAGGAAAGTATGAAAAAAAAAAAAAAAAAAAATAACAATGACCCGGGACCTGTCGTCAAAATCCCAAAAATATGAAGAAAAAAAAAAAAAAAAAAACGATGACCCGGGACTTGAACTCTGGTCGTCAAAATCCCAAAAGTGTTAAATGTCAGTGCTTAGACCACTAGGCCATAGGGGCACGTGCAAAACAAAAGTTTGTTGAGTATTTGAACCTCACTGCTAAGAAAAATGAGAGGGGGGGAACAGAATCCGACGGCAAAAAAACAGCTGTCGGAATCCGTTCCCCCACCCTCATTTTGAGAGGTTTTGATGAAGTGGCTTAAAAAAAGGCTGATTCAATTTTTTTGTGGATGGAGCTTATCTGCCATCAGTTTAAAGAATATCTTTTGCCTTTTAACCATGATAGGAAAGTATGAAAAAAAAAAAAAAAAAAAAAAAACAATGACCCGGGACCTGTCGTCAAAATCCCAAAAATATGAAGAAAAAAAAAAAAAAAAAAACGATGACCCGGGACTTGAACTCTGGTCGTCAAAATCCCAAAAGTGTTAAATGTCAGTGCTTAGACCACTAGGCCATAGGGGCACGTGCAAAACAAAAGTTTGTTGAGTATTTGAACCTCACTGCTAAGAAAAATGAGAGGGGGGGAACAGAATCCGACGGCAAAAAAACAGCTGTCGGAATCCGTTCCCCCACCCTCATTTTGAGAGGTTTTGATGAAGTGGCTTAAAAAAAGGCTGATTCAATTTTTTTGTGGATGGAGCTTATCTGCCATCAGTTTAAAGAATATCTTTTGCCTTTTAACCATGATAGGAAAGTATGAAAAAAAAAAAAAAAAACGATGACCCGGGACCTGTCGTCAAAATCCCAAAAGTATGAAAAAAAACAAAAAAAAAAACGATGACCCGGGACTTGAACTCTGGTCGTCAAAATCCCAAAAGTGTTAAATGTCAGTGCTTAGACCACTAGGCTATATGAGACAAGTGCAAAACCAAAGTTTGTTGAGTATTTGAACCTCACTACTAAGAAAAATGAGAGAGGGGGAACAGAATCCGACGGCAAAAAAACAGCTGTCGGAATCCGTTCCCCCACCCTCATTTTGAGAGGTTTTGATGAAGTGGCTTAAAAAAAGGCTGATTCAATTTTTTTGTGGATGGAGCTTATCTGCCATCAGTTTAAAGAATATCTTTTGCCTTTTAACCATGATAGGAAAGTATGAAAAAAAAAAAGAAAAAAAAACGATGACCCGGGACCTGTCGTCAAAATCCCAAAAATATGAAAAAAACAAACAAAAAAACGATGACCCGGGACTTGAACTCTGGTCGTCAAAATCCCAAAAGTGTTAAATGTCAGTGCTTAGACCACTAGGCCAAAGGGGCACGTGCAAAACAAAAGTTTGTTGAGTATTTGAACCTCACTGCTAAGAAAAATGAGAGGGGGGGAACAGAATCCGACGGCAAAAAAACAGCTGTCGGAATCCGTTCCCCCACCCTCATTTTGAGAGGTTTAGATGAAGTGGCTTAAAAAAAGGCTGATTCAATTTTTTTGTGGATGGAGCTTAACTGCCATCAGTTTAAAGAATATATTTTGCCTTTTAACCATGATAGGAAAGTATGAAAAAAAAAAAAAAACGATGACCCGGGACCTGTCGTCAAAATCCCAAAAGTATGAAAAAAACCAGAAAAAAAACGATGACCCGGGACTTGAACTCTGGTCTCAAAAATCCCAAAATTGTTAAATGTCAGTGCTTAGACCACTAGGCTATAGGGGACAGATGCAAAACAAAAGTTTGTTGAGTATTTGAACCTCACTGCTAAGAAAAATGAGAGGGGGGGGGGGGAACATAATCCAACGGCAAAAAAACAGCTGTCGGAATCCGTTCCCCCACCCTCATTTTGAGAGGTTTTGATGAAGTGGCTTAAAAAAAGGCTGATTCAATTTTTTTGTGGATGGAGCTTAACTGCCATCAGTTTAAAGAATATATTTTGCCTTTTAACCATGATAGGAAAGTATGAAAAAAAAAAAAAAAACGATGACCCGGGACCTGTCGTCAAAATCCCAAAAGTATGAAAAAAAAACAGAAAAAAAACGATGACCCGGGACTTGAACTCTGGTCTCAAAAATCCCAAAATTGTTAAATGTCAGTGCTTAGACCACTAGGCTATAGGGGACAGATGCAAAACAAAAGTTTGTTGTGTATGTGAACCTCACTGCTAAGAAAAATGAGAGGGGGGGGGGAACAGAATCCGACGGCAAAAAAACAGCTGTCGGAATCCGTTCCCCACCCTCATTTTGAGAGGTTTTGATGAAGTGGCTTAAAAAAAGGCTGATTCAATTTTTTTGTGGATGGAGCTTATCTGCCATCAGTTTAAAGAATATCTTTTGCCTTTTAACCATGATAGGAAAGTATGAAAAAAAAAAAAAAAAAAAAAAACAATGACCCGGGACCTGTCGTCAAAATCCCAAAAATATGAAGAAAAAAAAAAAAAAAAAAACGATGACCCGGGACTTGAACTCTGGTCGTCAAAATCCCAAAAGTGTTAAATGTCAGTGCTTAGACCACTAGGCCATAGGGGCACGTGCAAAACAAAAGTTTGTTGAGTATTTGAACCTCACTGCTAAGAAAAATGAGAGGGGGGGAACAGAATCCGACGGCAAAAAAACAGCTGTCGGAATCCGTTCCCCCACCCTCATTTTGAGAGGTTTTGATGAAGTGGCTTAAAAAAAGGCTGATTCAATTTTTTTGTGGATGGAGCTTATCTGCCATCAGTTTAAAGAATATCTTTTGCCTTTTAACCATGATAGGAAAGTATGAAAAAAAAAAAAAAAAAAAAAAACAATGACCCGGGACCTGTCGTCAAAATCCCAAAAATATGAAGAAAAAAAAAAAAAAAAAAACGATGACCCGGGACTTGAACTCTGGTCGTCAAAATCCCAAAAGTGTTAAATGTCAGTGCTTAGACCACTAGGCCATAGGGGCACGTGCAAAACAAAAGTTTGTTGAGTATTTGAACCTCACTGCTAAGAAAAATGAGAGGGGGGGAACAGAATCCGACGGCAAAAAAACAGCTGTCGGAATCCGTTCCCCCACCCTCATTTTGAGAGGTTTTGATGAAGTGGCTTAAAAAAAGGCTGATTCAATTTTTTTGTGGATGGAGCTTATCTGCCATCAGTTTAAAGAATATCTTTTGCCTTTTAACCATGATAGGAAAGTATGAAAAAAAAAAAAAAAACGATGACCCGGGACCTGTCGTCAAAATCCCAAAAGTATGAAAAAAAACAAAAAAAAAAACGATGACCCGGGACTTGAACTCTGGTCGTCAAAATCCCAAAAGTGTTAAATGTCAGTGCTTAGACCACTAGGCTATATGAGACAAGTGCAAAACCAAAGTTTGTTGAGTATTTGAACCTCACTACTAAGAAAAATGAGAGAGGGGGAACAGAATCCGACGGCAAAAAAACAGCTGTCGGAATCCGTTCCCCCACCCTCATTTTGAGAGGTTTTGATGAAGTGGCTTAAAAAAAGGCTGATTCAATTTTTTTGTGGATGGAGCTTATCTGCCATCAGTTTAAAGAATATCTTTTGCCTTTTAACCATGATAGGAAAGTATGAAAAAAAAAAAAGAAAAAAAAACGATGACCCGGGACCTGTCGTCAAAATCCCAAAAATATGAAAAAAACAAACAAAAAAACGATGACCCGGGACTTGAACTCTGGTCGTCAAAATCCCAAAAGTGTTAAATGTCAGTGCTTAGACCACTAGGCCAAAGGGGCACGTGCAAAACAAAAGTTTGTTGAGTATTTGAACCTCACTGCTAAGAAAAATGAGAGGGGGGGAACAGAATCCGACGGCAAAAAAACAGCTGTCGGAATCCGTTCCCCCACCCTCATTTTGAGAGGTTTAGATGAAGTGGCTTAAAAAAAGGCTGATTCAATTTTTTTGTGGATGGAGCTTAACTGCCATCAGTTTAAAGAATATATTTTGCCTTTTAACCATGATAGGAAAGTATGAAAAAAAAAAAAAAACGATGACCCGGGACCTGTCGTCAAAATCCCAAAAGTATGAAAAAAAACAGAAAAAAAACGATGACCCGGGACTTGAACTCTGGTCTCAAAAATCCCAAAATTGTTAAATGTCAGTGCTTAGACCACTAGGCTATAGGGGACAGATGCAAAACAAAAGTTTGTTGAGTATTTGAACCTCACTGCTAAGAAAAATGAGAGGGGGGGGGGGGGGGAACAGAATCCAACGGCAAAAAAACAGCTGTCGGAATCCGTTCCCCCACCCTCATTTTGAGAGGTTTTGATGAAGTGGCTTAAAAAAAGGCTGATTCAATTTTTTTGTGGATGGAGCTTAACTGCCATCAGTTTAAAGAATATATTTTGCCTTTTAACCATGATAGGAAAGTATGAAAAAAAAAAAAAAAACGATGACCCGGGACCTGTCGTCAAAATCCCAAAAATATGATTTTTTTTTTTTAAAAAAACGATGACCCGGGACTTGAACTCTGGTCGTCAAAATCCCAAAAGTGTTAAATGTCAGTGCTTAGACCACTAGGCTATATGGGACAAGTGCTAACCAAAAGTTTGTTGAGTATTTGAACGTCACTGCTAAGAAAAATGAGAGGGGGGGAACAGAATCCGACGGCAAAAAAACAGCTGTCGGAATCCGTTCCCCCACCCTCATTTTGAGAGGTTTTGATGAAGTGGCTTAAAAAAAGGCTGATTCAATTTTTTTGTGGATGGAGCTTATCTGCCATCAGTTTAAAGAATATCTTTTGCCTTTTAACCATGATAGGAAAGTATGAAAAAAAAAAAAAAAAAACGATGACCCGGGACCTGTCGTCAAAATCCCAAAAATATGAAAAAAATAATTAAAAAAAACGATGACCCGGGACTTGAACTCTGGTCGTCAAAATCCCAAAAGTGTTAAATGTCAGTGCTTAGACCACTAGGCTATATGGGACAAGTGCTAACCAAAAGTTTGTTGAGTATTTGAACCTCACTGCTAAGAAAAATGAGAGGGGGGGAACAGAATCCGACGGCAAAAAAACAGCTGTAGGAATCCGTTCCCCCACCCTCATTTTGAGAGGTTTTGATGAAGTGGCTTAAAAAAAAGGCTGATTCAATTTTTTGTGGATGGAGCTTAACTGCCATCAGTTTAAAGAATATATTTTGCCTTTTAACCATGATAGGAAAGTATGAAAAAAAAAAAAAAAACGATGACCCGGGACCTGTCGTCAAAATCCCAAAAGTATGAAAAAAAACCAGAAAAAAAACGATGACCCGGGACTTGAACTCTGGTCTCAAAAATCCCAAAATTGTTAAATGTCAGTGCTTAGACCACTAGGCTATAGGGGACAGATGCAAAACAAAACTTTGTTGTTTATTTGAACCTCACTGCTAAGAAAAATGAGAGGGGGGGGAACAGAATCCGGCGGCAAAAAAACAGCTGTCGGAATCCGTTCTCCCACCCTCATTTTGAGAGGTTTTGATGAAGTGGCTTAAAAAAAGGCTGATTCAATTTTTTTGTGGATGGAGCTTATCTGCCATCAGTTTAAAGAATATATTTTGCCTTTTAACAATGATAGGAAAGTATGAAAAAAAAAAAAAAAACGATGACCCGGGACCTGTCGTCAAAATCCCAAAAGTATGAAAAAAAAACAGAAAAAAAACGATGACCCGGGACTTGAACTCTGGTCTCAAAAATCCCAAAATTGTTAAATGTCAGTGCTTAGACCACTAGGCTATAGGGGACAGATGCAAAACAAAACTTTGTTGTTTATTTGAACCTCACTGCTAAGAAAAATGAGAGGGGGGGGAACAGAATCCGACGGCAAAAAAACAGCTGTCGGAATCCGTTCCCCCACCCTCATTTTGAGAGGTTTTGATGAAGTGGCTTAAAAAAAGGCTGATTCAATTTTTTTGTGGATGGAGCTTATCTGCCATCAGTTTAAAGAATATCTTTTGCCTTTTAACCATGATAGGAAAGTATGAAAAAAAAAATGAAAAAAAAAACGATGACCAGGGACCTGTCGTCAAAATCCCAAAAATATGAAAAAAACAAACAAAAAAACGATGACCCGGGACTTGAACTCTGGTCGTCAAAATCCCAAAAGTGTTAAATGTCAGTGCTTAGACCACTAGGCCAAAGGGGCACGTGCAAAACAAAAGTTTGTTGAGTATTTGAACCTCACTGCTAAGAAAAATGAGAGGGGGGGAACAGAATCCGACGGCAAAAAAACAGCTGTCGGAATCCGTTCCCCCACCCTCATTTTGAGAGGTTTAGATGAAGTGGCTTAAAAAAAGGCTGATTCAATTTTTTTGTGGATGGAGCTTAACTGCCATCAGTTTAAAGAATATCTTTTGCCTTTTAACCATGATAGGAAAGTATGAAAAAAAAAAATGAAAAAAAAAACGATGACCCGGGACCTGTCGTCAAAATCCCAAAAATATGAAAAAAACAAACAAAAAAACGATGACCCGGGACTTGAACTCTGGTCGTCAATATCCCAAAAGTGTTAAATGTCAGTGCTTAGACCACTAGGCCAAAGGGGCACGTGCAAAACAAAAGTTTGTTGAGTATTTGAACCTCACTGCTAAGAAAAATGAGAGGGGGGGAACAGAATCCGACGGCAAAAAAACAGCTGTCGGAATCCGTTCCCCCACCCTCATTTTGAGAGGTTTTGATGAAGTGGCTTAAAAAAAGGCTGATTCAATTTTTTTGTGGATGGAGCTTATCTGCCATCAGTTTAAAGAATATCTTTTGCCTTTTAACCATGATAGGAAAGTATGAAAAAAAAAAAAAAAACGATGACCCGGGACCTGTCGTCAAAATCCCAAAAGTATGAAAAAAAACAAAAAAAAAAACGATGACCCGGGACTTGAACTCTGGTCGTCAAAATCCCAAAAGTGTTAAATGTCAGTGCTTAGACCACTAGGCTATATGAGACAAGTGCAAAACCAAAGTTTGTTGAGTATTTGAACCTCACTACTAAGAAAAATGAGAGAGGGGGAACAGAATCCGACGGCAAAAAAACAGCTGTCGGAATCCGTTCCCCCACCCTCATTTTGAGAGGTTTTGATGAAGTGGCTTAAAAAAAGGCTGATTCAATTTTTTTGTGGATGGAGCTTATCTGCCATCAGTTTAAAGAATATCTTTTGCCTTTTAACCATGATAGGAAAGTATGAAAAAAAAAAAGAAAAAAAAACGATGACCCGGGACCTGTCGTCAAAATCCCAAAAATATGAAAAAAACAAACAAAAAAACGATGACCCGGGACTTGAACTCTGGTCGTCAAAATCCCAAAAGTGTTAAATGTCAGTGCTTAGACCACTAGGCCAAAGGGGCACGTGCAAAACAAAAGTTTGTTGAGTATTTGAACCTCACTGCTAAGAAAAATGAGAGGGGGGGAACAGAATCCGACGGCAAAAAAACAGCTGTCGGAATCCGTTCCCCCACCCTCATTTTGAGAGGTTTAGATGAAGTGGCTTAAAAAAAGGCTGATTCAATTTTTTTGTGGATGGAGCTTAACTGCCATCAGTTTAAAGAATATATTTTGCCTTTTAACCATGATAGGAAAGTATGAAAAAAAAAAAAAAACGATGACCCGGGACCTGTCGTCAAAATCCCAAAAGTATGAAAAAAACCAGAAAAAAAACGATGACCCGGGACTTGAACTCTGGTCTCAAAAATCCCAAAATTGTTAAATGTCAGTGCTTAGACCACTAGGCTATAGGGGACAGATGCAAAACAAAAGTTTGTTGAGTATTTGAACCTCACTGCTAAGAAAAATGAGAGGGGGGGGGGGGAACATAATCCAACGGCAAAAAAACAGCTGTCGGAATCCGTTCCCCCACCCTCATTTTGAGAGGTTTTGATGAAGTGGCTTAAAAAAAGGCTGATTCAATTTTTTTGTGGATGGAGCTTAACTGCCATCAGTTTAAAGAATATATTTTGCCTTTTAACCATGATAGGAAAGTATGAAAAAAAAAAAAAAAACGATGACCCGGGACCTGTCGTCAAAATCCCAAAAGTATGAAAAAAAAACAGAAAAAAAACGATGACCCGGGACTTGAACTCTGGTCTCAAAAATCCCAAAATTGTTAAATGTCAGTGCTTAGACCACTAGGCTATAGGGGACAGATGCAAAACAAAAGTTTGTTGTGTATGTGAACCTCACTGCTAAGAAAAATGAGAGGGGGGGGGGAACAGAATCCGACGGCAAAAAAACAGCTGTCGGAATCCGTTCCCCACCCTCATTTTGAGAGGTTTTGATGAAGTGGCTTAAAAAAAGGCTGATTCAATTTTTTTGTGGATGGAGCTTATCTGCCATCAGTTTAAAGAATATCTTTTGCCTTTTAACCATGATAGGAAAGTATGAAAAAAAAAAAAAAAAAAAAAAACAATGACCCGGGACCTGTCGTCAAAATCCCAAAAATATGAAGAAAAAAAAAAAAAAAAAAACGATGACCCGGGACTTGAACTCTGGTCGTCAAAATCCCAAAAGTGTTAAATGTCAGTGCTTAGACCACTAGGCCATAGGGGCACGTGCAAAACAAAAGTTTGTTGAGTATTTGAACCTCACTGCTAAGAAAAATGAGAGGGGGGGAACAGAATCCGACGGCAAAAAAACAGCTGTCGGAATCCGTTCCCCCACCCTCATTTTGAGAGGTTTTGATGAAGTGGCTTAAAAAAAGGCTGATTCAATTTTTTTGTGGATGGAGCTTATCTGCCATCAGTTTAAAGAATATCTTTTGCCTTTTAACCATGATAGGAAAGTATGAAAAAAAAAAAAAAAAAAAAAAACAATGACCCGGGACCTGTCGTCAAAATCCCAAAAATATGAAGAAAAAAAAAAAAAAAAAAACGATGACCCGGGACTTGAACTCTGGTCGTCAAAATCCCAAAAGTGTTAAATGTCAGTGCTTAGACCACTAGGCCATAGGGGCACGTGCAAAACAAAAGTTTGTTGAGTATTTGAACCTCACTGCTAAGAAAAATGAGAGGGGGGGAACAGAATCCGACGGCAAAAAAACAGCTGTCGGAATCCGTTCCCCCACCCTCATTTTGAGAGGTTTTGATGAAGTGGCTTAAAAAAAGGCTGATTCAATTTTTTTGTGGATGGAGCTTATCTGCCATCAGTTTAAAGAATATCTTTTGCCTTTTAACCATGATAGGAAAGTATGAAAAAAAAAAAAAAAACGATGACCCGGGACCTGTCGTCAAAATCCCAAAAGTATGAAAAAAAACAAAAAAAAAAACGATGACCCGGGACTTGAACTCTGGTCGTCAAAATCCCAAAAGTGTTAAATGTCAGTGCTTAGACCACTAGGCTATATGAGACAAGTGCAAAACCAAAGTTTGTTGAGTATTTGAACCTCACTACTAAGAAAAATGAGAGAGGGGGAACAGAATCCGACGGCAAAAAAACAGCTGTCGGAATCCGTTCCCCCACCCTCATTTTGAGAGGTTTTGATGAAGTGGCTTAAAAAAAGGCTGATTCAATTTTTTTGTGGATGGAGCTTATCTGCCATCAGTTTAAAGAATATCTTTTGCCTTTTAACCATGATAGGAAAGTATGAAAAAAAAAAAAGAAAAAAAAACGATGACCCGGGACCTGTCGTCAAAATCCCAAAAATATGAAAAAAACAAACAAAAAAACGATGACCCGGGACTTGAACTCTGGTCGTCAAAATCCCAAAAGTGTTAAATGTCAGTGCTTAGACCACTAGGCCAAAGGGGCACGTGCAAAACAAAAGTTTGTTGAGTATTTGAACCTCACTGCTAAGAAAAATGAGAGGGGGGGAACAGAATCCGACGGCAAAAAAACAGCTGTCGGAATCCGTTCCCCCACCCTCATTTTGAGAGGTTTAGATGAAGTGGCTTAAAAAAAGGCTGATTCAATTTTTTTGTGGATGGAGCTTAACTGCCATCAGTTTAAAGAATATATTTTGCCTTTTAACCATGATAGGAAAGTATGAAAAAAAAAAAAAAACGATGACCCGGGACCTGTCGTCAAAATCCCAAAAGTATGAAAAAAAACAGAAAAAAAACGATGACCCGGGACTTGAACTCTGGTCTCAAAAATCCCAAAATTGTTAAATGTCAGTGCTTAGACCACTAGGCTATAGGGGACAGATGCAAAACAAAAGTTTGTTGAGTATTTGAACCTCACTGCTAAGAAAAATGAGAGGGGGGGGGGGGGGGAACAGAATCCAACGGCAAAAAAACAGCTGTCGGAATCCGTTCCCCCACCCTCATTTTGAGAGGTTTTGATGAAGTGGCTTAAAAAAAGGCTGATTCAATTTTTTTGTGGATGGAGCTTAACTGCCATCAGTTTAAAGAATATATTTTGCCTTTTAACCATGATAGGAAAGTATGAAAAAAAAAAAAAAAACGATGACCCGGGACCTGTCGTCAAAATCCCAAAAATATGATTTTTTTTTTTTAAAAAAACGATGACCCGGGACTTGAACTCTGGTCGTCAAAATCCCAAAAGTGTTAAATGTCAGTGCTTAGACCACTAGGCTATATGGGACAAGTGCTAACCAAAAGTTTGTTGAGTATTTGAACGTCACTGCTAAGAAAAATGAGAGGGGGGGAACAGAATCCGACGGCAAAAAAACAGCTGTCGGAATCCGTTCCCCCACCCTCATTTTGAGAGGTTTTGATGAAGTGGCTTAAAAAAAGGCTGATTCAATTTTTTTGTGGATGGAGCTTATCTGCCATCAGTTTAAAGAATATCTTTTGCCTTTTAACCATGATAGGAAAGTATGAAAAAAAAAAAAAAAAAACGATGACCCGGGACCTGTCGTCAAAATCCCAAAAATATGAAAAAAATAATTAAAAAAAACGATGACCCGGGACTTGAACTCTGGTCGTCAAAATCCCAAAAGTGTTAAATGTCAGTGCTTAGACCACTAGGCTATATGGGACAAGTGCTAACCAAAAGTTTGTTGAGTATTTGAACCTCACTGCTAAGAAAAATGAGAGGGGGGGAACAGAATCCGACGGCAAAAAAACAGCTGTAGGAATCCGTTCCCCCACCCTCATTTTGAGAGGTTTTGATGAAGTGGCTTAAAAAAAAGGCTGATTCAATTTTTTGTGGATGGAGCTTAACTGCCATCAGTTTAAAGAATATATTTTGCCTTTTAACCATGATAGGAAAGTATGAAAAAAAAAAAAAAAACGATGACCCGGGACCTGTCGTCAAAATCCCAAAAGTATGAAAAAAAACCAGAAAAAAAACGATGACCCGGGACTTGAACTCTGGTCTCAAAAATCCCAAAATTGTTAAATGTCAGTGCTTAGACCACTAGGCTATAGGGGACAGATGCAAAACAAAACTTTGTTGTTTATTTGAACCTCACTGCTAAGAAAAATGAGAGGGGGGGGAACAGAATCCGGCGGCAAAAAAACAGCTGTCGGAATCCGTTCTCCCACCCTCATTTTGAGAGGTTTTGATGAAGTGGCTTAAAAAAAGGCTGATTCAATTTTTTTGTGGATGGAGCTTATCTGCCATCAGTTTAAAGAATATATTTTGCCTTTTAACAATGATAGGAAAGTATGAAAAAAAAAAAAAAAACGATGACCCGGGACCTGTCGTCAAAATCCCAAAAGTATGAAAAAAAAACAGAAAAAAAACGATGACCCGGGACTTGAACTCTGGTCTCAAAAATCCCAAAATTGTTAAATGTCAGTGCTTAGACCACTAGGCTATAGGGGACAGATGCAAAACAAAACTTTGTTGTTTATTTGAACCTCACTGCTAAGAAAAATGAGAGGGGGGGAACAGAATCCGACGGCAAAAAAACAGCTGTCGGAATCCGTTCCCCCACCCTCATTTTGAGAGGTTTAGATGAAGTGGCTTAAAAAAAGGCTGATTCAATTTTTTTGTGGATGGAGCTTAACTGCCATCAGTTTAAAGAATATCTTTTGCCTTTTAACCATGATAGGAAAGTATGAAAAAAAAAAATGAAAAAAAAAACGATGACCCGGGACCTGTCGTCAAAATCCCAAAAATATGAAAAAAACAAACAAAAAAACGATGACCCGGGACTTGAACTCTGGTCGTCAATATCCCAAAAGTGTTAAATGTCAGTGCTTAGACCACTAGGCCAAAGGGGCACGTGCAAAACAAAAGTTTGTTGAGTATTTGAACCTCACTGCTAAGAAAAATGAGAGGGGGGGAACAGAATCCGACGGCAAAAAAACAGCTGTAGGAATCCGTTCCCCCACCCTCATTTTGAGAGGTTTTGATGAAGTGGCTTTAAAAAAGGCTGATTCAATTTTTTTGTGGATGGAGCTTAACTGCAATCAGTTTAAAGAATATATTTTGCCTTTTAACCATAATAGGAAAGTATGAAAAAAAAAAAAAAACGATGACCCGGGACCTGTCGTCAAAATCCCAAAAGTATGAAAAAAAACCAGAAAAAAAACGATGACCCGGGACTTGAACTCTGGTCTCAAAAATCCCAAAATTGTTAAATGTCAGTGCTTAGACCACTAGGCTATAGGGGACAGATGCAAAACAAAAGTTTGTTGTTTATTTGAACCTCACTGCTAAGAAAAATGAGAGGGGGGGGAACAGAATCCGACGGCAAAAAAACAGCTGTCGGAATCCGTTCCCCACCCTCATTTTGAGAGGTTTTGATGAAGTGGCTTAAAAAAAGGCTGATTCAATTTTTTTGTGGATGGAGCTTATCTGCCATCAGTTTAAAGAATATCTTTTGCCTTTTAACCATGATAGGAAAGTATGAAAAAAAAAAAAGAAAAAAAAACGATGACCCTGGACCTGTCGTCAAAATCCCAAAAATATGAAAAAAACAAACAAAAAAACGATGACCCGGGACTTGAACTCTGGTCGTCAAAATCCCAAAAGTGTTAAATGTCAGTGCTTAGACCACTAGGCCAAAGGGGCACGTGCAAAACAAAAGTTTGTTGAGTATTTGAACCTCACTGCTAAGAAAAATGAGAGGGGGGGAACAGAATCCGACGGCAAAAAAACAGCTGTCGGAATCCGTTCCCCCACCCTCATTTTGAGAGGTTTAGATGAAGTGGCTTAAAAAAAGGCTGATTCAATTTTTTTGTGGATGGAGCTTAACTGCCATCAGTTTAAAGAATATATTTTGCCTTTTAACCATGATAGGAAAGTATGAAAAAAAAAAAAAAACGATGACCCGGGACCTGTCGTCAAAATCCCAAAAGTATGAAAAAAAACAGAAAAAAAACGATGACCCGGGACTTGAACTCTGGTCTCAAAAATCCCAAAATTGTTAAATGTCAGTGCTTAGACCACTAGGCTATAGGGGACAGATGCAAAACAAAAGTTTGTTGAGTATTTGAACCTCACTGCTAAGAAAAATGAGAGGGGGGGGGGAACAGAATCCAACGGCAAAAAAACAGCTGTCGGAATCCGTTCCCCCACCCTCATTTTGAGAGGTTTTGATGAAGTGGCTTAAAAAAAGGCTGATTCAATTTTTTTGTGGATGGAGCTTAACTGCCATCAGTTTAAAGAATATATTTTGCCTTTTAACCATGATAGGAAAGTATGAAAAAAAAAAAAAAAACGATGACCCGGGACCTGTCGTCAAAATCCCAAAAATATGAATTTTTTTTTTTTTAAAAACGATGACCCGGGACTTGAACTCTGGTCGTCAAAATCCCAAAAGTGTTAAATGTCAGTGCTTAGACCACTAGGCTATATGGGACAAGTGCTAACCAAAAGTTTGTTGAGTATTTGAACGTCACTGCTAAGAAAAATGAGAGGGGGGGAACAGAATCCGACAGCAAAAAAACAGCTGTCGGAATCCGTTCCCCCACCCTCATTTTGAGAGGTTTTGATGAAGTGGCTTAAAAAAAGGCTGATTCAATTTTTTGTGGATGGAGCTTATCTGCCATCAGTTTAAAGAATATCTTTTGCCTTTTAACCATGATAGGAAAGTATGAAAAAAAAAAAAAAAAACGATGACCCGGGACCTGTCGTCAAAATCCCAAAAATATGAAAAAAATAATTAAAAAAAACGATGACCCGGGACTTGAACTCTGGTCGTCAAAATCCCAAAAGTGTTAAATGTCAGTGCTTAGACCACTAGGCTATATGGGACAAGTGCTAACCAAAAGTTTGTTGAGTATTTGAACCTCACTGCTAAGAAAAATGAGAGGGGGGGAACAGAATCCGACGGCAAAAAAACAGCTGTAGGAATCCGTTCCCCCACCCTCATTTTGAGAGGTTTTGATGAAGTGGCTTAAAAAAAGGCTGATTAAATTTTTTTGTGGATGGAGCTTAACTGCCATCAGTTTAAAGAATATATTTTGCCTTTTAACCATGATAGGAAAGTATGAAAAAAAAAAAAAAAACGATGACCCGGGACCTGTCGTCAAAATCCCAAAAGTATGAAAAAAAAACAGAAAAAAAACGATGACCCGGGACTTGAACTCTGGTCTCAAAAATCCCAAAATTGTTAAATGTCAGTGCTTAGACCACTAGGCTATAGGGGACAGATGCAAAACAAAACTTTGTTGTTTATTTGAACCTCACTGCTAAGAAAAATGAGAGGGGGGGGAACAGAATCCGACGGCAAAAAAACAGCTGTCGGAATCCGTTCCCCCACCCTCATTTTGAGAGGTTTTGATGAAGTGGCTTAAAAAAAGGCTGATTCAATTTTTTTGTGGATGGAGCTTATCTGCCATCAGTTTAAAGAATATCTTTTGCCTTTTAACCATGATAGGAAAGTATGAAAAAAAGAAAAAGAAAAAAAAAACGATGACCCGGGACCTGTCGTCAAAATCCCAAAAATATGAAAAAAACTAACAAAAAAACGATGACCCGGGAATTGAACTCTGGTCGTCAAAATCCCAAAAGTGTTAAATGTCAGTGCTTAGACCACTAGGCCAAAGGGGCACGTGCAAAACAAAAGTTTGTTGAGTATTTGAACCTCACTGCTAAGAAAAATGAGAGGGGGGGAACAGAATCCGACGGCAAAAAAACAGCTGTCGGAATCCGTTCCCCCACCCTCATTTTGAGAGGTTTAGATGAAGTGGCTTAAAAAAAGGCTGATTCAATTTTTTTGTGGATGGAGCTTAACTGCCATCAGTTTAAAGAATATATTTTGCCTTTTAACCATGATAGGAAAGTATGAAAAAAAAAAAAAAACGATGACCCGGGACCTGTCGTCAAAATCCCAAAAGTATGAAAAAAAACAGAAAAAAAACGATGACCCGGCACTTGAACTCTGGTCTCAAAAATCCCAAAATTGTTAAATGTCAGTGCTTAGACCACTAGGCTATAGGGGACAGATGCAAAACAAAAGTTTGTTGAGTATTTGAACCTCACTGCTAAGAAAAATGAGAGGGGGGGGGGGAACAGAATCCAACGGCAAAAAAACAGCTGTCGGAATCCGTTCCCCCACCCTCATTTTGAGAGGTTTTGATGAAGTGGCTTAAAAAAAGGCTGATTCAATTTTTTTGTGGATGGAGCTTAACTGCCATCAGTTTAAAGAATATATTTTGCCTTTTAACCATGATAGGAAAGTATGAAAAAAAAAAAAAAAACGATGACCCGGGACCTGTCGTCAAAATCCCAAAAATATGAATTTTTTTTTTTTAAAAAACGATGACCCGGGACTTGAACTCTGGTCGTCAAAATCCCAAAAGTGTTAAATGTCAGTGCTTAGACCACTAGGCTATATGGGACAAGTGCTAACCAAAAGTTTGTTGAGTATTTGAACGTCACTGCTAAGAAAAATGAGAGGGGGGGAACAGAATCCGACGGCAAAAAAACAGCTGTCGGAATCCGTTCCCCCACCCTCATTTTGAGAGGTTTTGATGAAGTGGCTTAAAAAAAGGCTGATTCAATTTTTTTGTGGATGGAGCTTATCTGCCATCAGTTTAAAGAATATCTTTTGCCTTTTAACCATGATAGGAAAGTATGAAAAAAAAAAAAAAAAAACGATGACCCGGGACCTGTCGTCAAAATCCCAAAAATATGAAAAAAATAATTAAAAAAAACGATGACCCGGGACTTGAACTCTGGTCGTCAAAATCCCAAAAGTGTTAAATGTCAGTGCTTAGACCACTAGGCTATATGGGACAAGTGCTAACCAAAAGTTTGTTGAGTATTTGAACCTCACTGCTAAGAAAAATGAGAGGGGGGGAACAGAATCCGACGGCAAAAAAACAGCTGTAGGAATCCGTTCCCCCACCCTCATTTTGAGAGGTTTTGATGAAGTGGCTTAAAAAAAAGGCTGATTCAATTTTTTGTGGATGGAGCTTAACTGCCATCAGTTTAAAGAATATATTTTGCCTTTTAACCATGATAGGAAAGTATGAAAAAAAAAAAAAAAACGATGACCCGGGACCTGTCGTCAAAATCCCAAAAGTATGAAAAAAAAACAGAAAAAAAACGATGACCCGGGACTTGAACTCTGGTCTCAAAAATCCCAAAATTGTTAAATGTCAGTGCTTAGACCACTAGGCTATAGGGGACAGATGCAAAACAAAACTTTGTTGTTTATTTGAACCTCACTGCTAAGAAAAATGAGAGGGGGGGGAACAGAATCCGACGGCAAAAAAACAGCTGTCGGAATCCGTTCTCCCACCCTCATTTTGAGAGGTTTTGATGAAGTGGCTTAAAAAAAGGCTGATTCAATTTTTTTGTGGATGGAGCTTATCTGCCATCAGTTTAAAGAATATCTTTTGCCTTTTAACCATGATAGGAAAGTATGAAAAAAAAAATGAAAAAAAAAACGATGACCAGGGACCTGTCGTCAAAATCCCAAAAATATGAAAAAAACAAACAAAAAAACGATGACCCGGGACTTGAACTCTGGTCGTCAAAATCCCAAAAGTGTTAAATGTCAGTGCTTAGACCACTAGGCCAAAGGGGCACGTGCAAAACAAAAGTTTGTTGAGTATTTGAACCTCACTGCTAAGAAAAATGAGAGGGGGGGAACAGAATCCGACGGCAAAAAAACAGCTGTCGGAATCCGTTCCCCCACCCTCATTTTGAGAGGTTTAGATGAAGTGGCTTAAAAAAAGGCTGATTCAATTTTTTTGTGGATGGAGCTTAACTGCCATCAGTTTAAAGAATATCTTTTGCCTTTTAACCATGATAGGAAAGTATGAAAAAAAAAAATGAAAAAAAAAACGATGACCCGGGACCTGTCGTCAAAATCCCAAAAATATGAAAAAAACAAACAAAAAAACGATGACCCGGGACTTGAACTCTGGTCGTCAATATCCCAAAAGTGTTAAATGTCAGTGCTTAGACCACTAGGCCAAAGGGGCACGTGCAAAACAAAAGTTTGTTGAGTATTTCGGATGAGACGTTAAACCGAGGCCCTGACTCTCTGTGGTCATTAAAAATCCCAGGATGTCTTTCGAAAGAGTAGGGGTGTAACCCCGGCATCCTGGCCAAATTTGCCCAGTGGCCTCTGTCCATCATGGCCTCCTAATCATCCTCCTATATATATACTAATTGGCTTCATCACTGTCTCCTCTCCACCAGTAAGCTGGTGTGTGGTGGGCGTTCTGGCGCAATATGGCTGCCGTCGCATCATCCAGGTGGATGCTGCACATTGGTGGTGGTTGAGGAGATTCCCCCCTTCTATGTAAAGCGCTTTGAGTGTCCAGAAAAGCGCTATATAAATGTAATGAATTATTATTATTATTATTATTATTTGAACCTCACTGCTAAGAAAAATGAGAGGGGGGGAACAGAATCCGACGGCAAAAAAACAGCTGTCGGAATCCGTTCCCCCACCCTCATTTTGAGAGGTTTTGATGAAGTGGCTTAAAAAAAGGCTGATTCAATTTTTTTGTGGATGGAGCTTAACTGCCATCAGTTTAAAGAATATATTTTGCCTTTTAACCATGATAGGAAAGTATGAAAAAAAAAAAAAAAAACGATGACCCGGGACCTGTCGTCAAAATCCCAAAAGTATGAAAAAAAAACAGAAAAAAAACGATGACCCGGGACTTGAACTCTGGTCTCAAAAATCCCAAAATTGTTAAATGTCAGTGCTTAGACCACTAGGCTATAGGGGACAGATGCAAAACAAAAGTTTGTTGAGTATTTGAACCTCACTGCTAAGAAAAATGAGAGGGGGGGGGAACAGAATCCGACGGCAAAAAAACAGCTGTCGGAATCCGTTCCCCCACCCTCATTTTGAGAGGTTTTGATGAAGTGGCTTAAAAAAAGGCTGATTCAATTTTTTTGTGGATGGAGCTTAACTGCCATCAGTTTAAAGAATATATTTTGCCTTTTAACCATGATAGGAAAGTATGAAAAAAAAAAAAAAACGATGACCCGGGACCTGTCGTCAAAATCCCAAAAATATGAATTTAAAAAAAAAAAAAAAACGATGACCCGGGACTTGAACTCTGGTCGTCAAAATCCCAAAAAAGTTAAATGTCAGTGCTTAGACCACTAGGCTATATGGGACAAGTGCTAACCAAAAGTTTGTTGAGTATTTGAACCTCACTGCTAAGAAAAATGAGAGGGGGGGAACAGAATCCGACGGCAAAAAAACAGCTGTCGGAATCCGTTCCCCCACCCTCATTTTGAGAGGTTTTGATGAAGTGGCTTAAAAAAAGGCTGATTCAATTTTTTTGTGGATGGAGCTTATCTGCCATCAGTTTAAAGAATATCTTTTGCCTTTTAACCATGATAGGAAAGTATGAAAAAAAAAAAAAAAAACGATGACCCGGGACCTGTCGTCAAAATCCCAAAAATATGAAAAAAATAATTTAAAAAAACGATGACCCGGGACTTGAACTCTGGTCGTCAAAATCCCAAAAGTGTTAAATGTCAGTGCTTAGACCACTAGGCTATATGGGACAAGTGCTAACTAAAAGTTTGTTGAGTATTTGAACCTCACTGCTAAGAAAAATGAGAGGGGGGGAACAGAATCCGACGGCAAAAAAACAGCTGTCGGAATCCGTTCCCCCACCCTCATTTTGAGAGGTTTTGATGAAGTGGCTTAAAAAAAGGCTGATTCAATTTTTTTGTGGATGGAGCTTAACTGCCATCAGTTTAAAGAATATATTTTGCCTTTTAACCATGATAGGAAAGTATGAAAAAAAAAAAAAAACGATGACCCGGGACCTGTCGTCAAAATCCCAAAAGTATGAAAAAAAAACAGAAAAAAAACGATGACCCGGGACTTGAACTCTGGTCTCAAAAATCCCAAAATTGTTAAATGTCAATGCTTAGACCACTAGGCTATAGGGGACAGATGCAAAACAAAAGTTTGTTGTGTATTTGAACCTCACTGCTTAGAAAAATGAGAGGGGGGGGAACAGAATCCGACGGCAAAAAAACAGCTGTCGGAATCCGTTCCCCACCCTCATTTTGAGAGGTTTTGATGAAGTGGCTTAAAAAAAGGCTGATTCAATTTTTTTGTGGATGGAGCTTATCTGCCATCAGTTTAAAGAATATCTTTTGCCTTTTAACCATGATAGGAAAGTATGAAAAAAAAAAAAAAAACGATGACCCGGGACCTGTCGTCAAAATCCCAAAAATATGAAAAAAAAAAAAAAAAAACGATGACCCGGGACTTGAACTCTGGTCTCAAAAATCCCAAAAGTGTTAAATGTCAGTGCTTAGACCACTAGGCTAAACGAGACAAGTGCAAAACCAAAGTTTGTTGAGTATTTGAACCTCACTACTAAGAAAAATGAGAGGGGGGGAACAGAATCCGACGGCAAAAAAACAGCTGTCGGAATCCGTTCCCCCACCCTCATTTTGAGAGGTTTTGATGAAGTGGCTTAAAAAAAGGCTGATTCAATTTTTTTGTGGATGGAGCTTATCTGCCATCAGTTTAAAGAATATCTTTTGCCTTTTAACCATGATAGGAAAGTATGAAAAAAAAAAAAAAAAACGATGACCCGGGACCTGTCGTCAAAATCCCAAAAATATGAAAAAAATAATTAAAAAAAACGATGACCCGGGACTTGAACTCTGGTCGTCAAAATCCCAAAAGTGTTAAATGTCAGTGCTTAGACCACTAGGCTATATGGGACAAGTGCTAACCAAAAGTTTGTTGAGTATTTGAACCTCACTGCTAAGAAAAATGAGAGGGGGGGAACAGAATCCGACGGCAAAAAAACAGCTGTAGGAATCCGTTCCCCCTCCCTCATTTTGAGAGGTTTTGATGAAGTGGCTTAAAAAAAAGGCTGATTCAATTTTTTGTGGATGGAGCTTAACTGCCATCAGTTTAAAGAATATATTTTGCCTTTTAACCATGATAGGAAAGTATGAAAAAAAAAAAAAAACGATGACCCGGGACCTGTCGTCAAAATCCCAAAAGTATGAAAAAAAAACAGAAAAAAAACGATGACCCGGGACTTGAACTCTGGTCTCAAAAATCCCAAAATTGTTAAATGTCAGTGCTTAGACCACTAGGCTATAGGGGACAGATGCAAAACAAAACTTTGTTGTTTATTTGAACCTCACTGCTAAGAAAAATGAGAGGGGGGGGAACAGAATCCGACGGCAAAAAAACAGCTGTCGGAATCCGTTCCCCCACCCTCATTTTGAGAGGTTTTGATGAAGTGGCTTAAAAAAAGGCTGATTCAATTTTTTTGTGGATGGAGCTTATCTGCCATCAGTTTAAAGAATATCTTTTGCCTTTTAACCATGATAGGAAAGTATGAAAAAAAAGAAAGAAAAAAAAAACGATGACCAGGGACCTGTCGTCAAAATCCCAAAAATATGAAAAAAACAAACAAAAAAACGATGACCCGGGACTTGAACTCTGGTCGTCAAAATCCCAAAAGTGTTAAATGTCAGTGCTTAGACCACTAGGCCAAAGGGGCACGTGCAAAACAAAAGTTTGTTGAGTATTTGAACCTCACTGCTAAGAAAAATGAGAGGGGGGGAACAGAATCCGACGGCAAAAAAACAGCTGTCGGAATCCGTTCCCCCACCCTCATTTTGAGAGGTTTAGATGAAGTGGCTTAAAAAAAGGCTGATTCAATTTTTTTGTGGATGGAGCTTAACTGCCATCAGTTTAAAGAATATCTTTTGCCTTTTAACCATGATAGGAAAGTATGAAAAAAAAAATGAAAAAAAAAACGATGACCCGGGACCTGTCGTCAAAATCCCAAAAATATGAAAAAAACAAACAAAAAAACGATGACCCGGGACTTGAACTCTGGTCGTCAATATCCCAAAAGTGTTAAATGTCAGTGCTTAGACCACTAGGCCAAAGGGGCACGTGCAAAACAAAAGTTTGTTGAGTATTTGAACCTCACTGCTAAGAAAAATGAGAGGGGGGGAACAGAATCCGACGGCAAAAAAACAGCTGTAGGAATCCGTTCCCCCACCCTCATTTTGAGAGGTTTAGATGAAGTGGCTTAAAAAAAGGCTGATTCAATTTTTTTGTGGATGGAGCTTAACTGCCATCAGTTTAAAGAATATATTTTGCCTTTTAACCATGATAGGAAAGTATGAAAAAAAAAAAAAAACGATGACCCGGGACCTGTCGTCAAAATCCCAAAAGTATGAAAAAAAACAGAAAAAAAACGATGACCCGGGACTTGAACTCTGGTCTCAAAAATCCCAAAATTGTTAAA
This sequence comes from Phoxinus phoxinus, assembly GCF_949152265.1. Lineage (NCBI taxonomy): Eukaryota > Metazoa > Chordata > Actinopteri > Cypriniformes > Leuciscidae > Phoxinus > Phoxinus phoxinus. The sequence continues at coordinate 21,249,395 of NC_136888.1, forward strand.
TGTCAGTGCTTAGACCACTAGGCTATAGGGGACAGATGCAAAACAAAAGTTTGTTGAGTATTTGAACCTCACTGCTAAGAAAAATGAGAGGGGGGGGGGAACAGAATCCAACGGCAAAAAAACAGCTGTCGGAATCCGTTCCCCCACCCTCATTTTGAGAGGTTTTGATGAAGTGGCTTAAAAAAAGGCTGATTCAATTTTTTTGTGGATGGAGCTTAACTGCCATCAGTTTAAAGAATATATTTTGCCTTTTAACCATGATAGGAAAGTATGAAAAAAAAAAAAAAAACGATGACCCGGGACCTGTCGTCAAAATCCCAAAAATATGATTTTTTTTTTTTTTAAAAACGATGACCCGGGACTTGAACTCTGGTCGTCAAAATCCCAAAAGTGTTAAATGTCAGTGCTTAGACCACTAGGCTATATGGGACAAGTGCTAACCAAAAGTTTGTTGAGTATTTGAACGTCACTGCTAAGAAAAATGAGAGGGGGGGAACAGAATCCGACAGCAAAAAAACAGCTGTCGGAATCCGTTCCCCCACCCTCATTTTTAGAGGTTTTGATGAAGTGGCTTAAAAAAAGGCTGATTCAATTTTTTGTGGATGGAGCTTATCTGCCATCAGTTTAAAGAATATCTTTTGCCTTTTAACCATGATAGGAAAGTATGAAAAAAAAAAAAAAAAACGATGACCCGGGACCTGTCGTCAAAATCCCAAAAATATGAAAAAAATAATTAAAAAAAACGATGACCCGGGACTTGAACTCTGGTCGTCAAAATCCCAAAAGTGTTAAATGTCAGTGCTTAGACCACTAGGCTATATGGGACAAGTGCTAACCAAAAGTTTGTTGAGTATTTGAACCTCACTGCTAAGAAAAATGAGAGGGGGGGGAACAGAATCCGACGGCAAAAAACAGCTGTAGGAATCCGTTCCCCCACCCTCATTTTGAGAGGTTTTGATGAAGTGGCTTAAAAAAAGGCTGATTAAATTTTTTTGTGGATGGAGCTTAACTGCCATCAGTTTAAAGAATATATTTTGCCTTTTAACCATGATAGGAAAGTATGAAAAAAAAAAAAAAAACGATGACCCGGGACCTGTCGTCAAAATCCCAAAAGTATGAAAAAAAAACAGAAAAAAAACGATGACCCGGGACTTGAACTCTGGTCTCAAAAATCCCAAAATTGTTAAATGTCAGTGCTTAGACCACTAGGCTATAGGGGACAGATGCAAAACAAAACTTTGTTGTTTATTTGAACCTCACTGCTAAGAAAAATGAGAGGGGGGGGAACAGAATCCGACGGCAAAAAAACAGCTGTCGGAATCCGTTCCCCCACCCTCATTTTGAGAGGTTTTGATGAAGTGGCTTAAAAAAAGGCTGATTCAATTTTTTTGTGGATGGAGCTTATCTGCCATCAGTTTAAAGAATATCTTTTGCCTTTTAACCATGATAGGAAAGTATGAAAAAAAGAAAAAGAAAAAAAAAACGATGACCCGGGACCTGTCGTCAAAATCCCAAAAATATGAAAAAAACAAACAAAAAAACGATGACCCGGGACTTGAACTCTGGTCGTCAAAATCCCAAAAGTGTTAAATGTCAGTGCTTAGACCACTAGGCCAAAGGGGCACGTGCAAAACAAAAGTTTGTTGAGTATTTGAACCTCACTGCTAAGAAAAATGAGAGGGGGGGAACAGAATCCGACGGCAAAAAAACAGCTGTCGGAATCCGTTCCCCCACCCTCATTTTGAGAGGTTTAGATGAAGTGGCTTAAAAAAAGGCTGATTCAATTTTTTTGTGGATGGAGCTTAACTGCCATCAGTTTAAAGAATATATTTTGCCTTTTAACCATGATAGGAAAGTATGAAAAAAAAAAAAAAACGATGACCCGGGACCTGTCGTCAAAATCCCAAAAGTATGAAAAAAAACAGAAAAAAAACGATGACCCGGCACTTGAACTCTGGTCTCAAAAATCCCAAAATTGTTAAATGTCAGTGCTTAGACCACTAGGCTATAGGGGACAGATGCAAAACAAAAGTTTGTTGAGTATTTGAACCTCACTGCTAAGAAAAATGAGAGGGGGGGGGGGAACAGAATCCAACGGCAAAAAAACAGCTGTCGGAATCCGTTCCCCCACCCTCATTTTGAGAGGTTTTGATGAAGTGGCTTAAAAAAAGGCTGATTCAATTTTTTTGTGGATGGAGCTTAACTGCCATCAGTTTAAAGAATATATTTTGCCTTTTAACCATGATAGGAAAGTATGAAAAAAAAAAAAAAAACGATGACCCGGGACCTGTCGTCAAAATCCCAAAAATATGAATTTTTTTTTTAAAAAAAACGATGACCCGGGACTTGAACTCTGGTCGTCAAAATCCCAAAAGTGTTAAATGTCAGTGCTTAGACCACTAGGCTATATGGGACAAGTGCTAACCAAAAGTTTGTTGAGTATTTGAACGTCACTGCTAAGAAAAATGAGAGGGGGGGAACAGAATCCGACGGCAAAAAAACAGCTGTCGGAATCCGTTCCCCCACCCTCATTTTGAGAGGTTTTGATGAAGTGGCTTAAAAAAAGGCTGATTCAATTTTTTTGTGGATGGAGCTTATCTGCCATCAGTTTAAAGAATATCTTTTGCCTTTTAACCATGATAGGAAAGTATGAAAAAAAAAAAAAAAAACGATGACCCGGGACCTGTCGTCAAAATCCCAAAAATATGAAAAAAATAATTAAAAAAAACGATGACCCGGGACTTGAACTCTGGTCGTCAAAATCCCAAAAGTGTTAAATGTCAGTGCTTAGACCACTAGGCTATATGGGACAAGTGCTAACCAAAAGTTTGTTGAGTATTTGAACCTCACTGCTAAGAAAAATGAGAGGGGGGGAACAGAATCCGACGGCAAAAAAACAGCTGTAGGAATCCGTTCCCCCACCCTCATTTTGAGAGGTTTTGATGAAGTGGCTTAAAAAAAAGGCTGATTCAATTTTTTGTGGATGGAGCTTAACTGCCATCAGTTTAAAGAATATATTTTGCCTTTTAACCATGATAGGAAAGTATGAAAAAAAAAAAAAAAACGATGACCCGGGACCTGTCGTCAAAATCCCAAAAGTATGAAAAAAAAACAGAAAAAAAACGATGACCCGGGACTTGAACTCTGGTCTCAAAAATCCCAAAATTGTTAAATGTCAGTGCTTAGACCACTAGGCTATAGGGGACAGATGCAAAACAAAACTTTGTTGTTTATTTGAACCTCACTGCTAAGAAAAATGAGAGGGGGGGAACAGAATCCGACGGCAAAAAAACAGCTGTCGGAATCCGTTCCCCCACCCTCATTTTGAGAGGTTTTGATGAAGTGGCTTAAAAAAAGGCTGATTCAATTTTTTTGTGGATGGAGCTTATCTGCCATCAGTTTAAAGAATATCTTTTGCCTTTTAACCATGATAGGAAAATATGAAAAAAAAAAAGAAAAAAAAAACGATGACCAGGGACCTGTCGTCAAAATCCCAAAAATATGAAAAAAACAAACAAAAAAACGATGACCCGGGACTTGAACTCTGGTCGTCAAAATCCCAAAAGTGTTAAATGTCAGTGCTTAGACCACTAGGCCAAAGGGGCACGTGCAAAACAAAAGTTTGTTGAGTATTTGAACCTCACTGCTAAGAAAAATGAGAGGGGGGGAACAGAATCCGACGGCAAAAAAACAGCTGTCGGAATCCGTTCCCCCACCCTCATTTTGAGAGGTTTAGATGAAGTGGCTTAAAAAAAGGCTGATTCAATTTTTTTGTGGATGGAGCTTAACTGCCATCAGTTTAAAGAATATCTTTTGCCTTTTAACCATGATAGGAAAGTATGAAAAAAAAAAATGAAAAAAAAAACGATGACCCGGGACCTGTCGTCAAAATCCCAAAAATATGAAAAAAACAAACAAAAAAACGATGACCCGGGACTTGAACTCTGGTCGTCAATATCCCAAAAGTGTTAAATGTCAGTGCTTAGACCACTAGGCCAAAGGGGCACGTGCAAAACAAAAGTTTGTTGAGTATTTGAACCTCACTGCTAAGAAAAATGAGAGGGGGGGAACAGAATCCGACGGCAAAAAAACAGCTGTCGGAATCCGTTCCCCCACCCTCATTTTGAGAGGTTTTGATGAAGTGGCTTAAAAAAAGGCTGATTCAATTTTTTTGTGGATGGAGCTTAACTGCCATCAGTTTAAAGAATATATTTTGCCTTTTAACCATGATAGGAAAGTATGAAAAAAAAAAAAAAAACGATGACCCGGGACCTGTCGTCAAAATCCCAAAAGTATGAAAAAAAAACAGAAAAAAAACGATGACCCGGGACTTGAACTCTGGTCTCAAAAATCCCAAAATTGTTAAATGTCAGTGCTTAGACCACTAGGCTATAGGGGACAGATGCAAAACAAAAGTTTGTTGAGTATTTGAACCTCACTGCTAAGAAAAATGAGAGGGGGGGGGAACAGAATCCGACGGCAAAAAAACAGCTGTCGGAATCCGTTCCCCCACCCTCATTTTGAGAGGTTTTGATGAAGTGGCTTAAAAAAAGGCTGATTCAATTTTTTTGTGGATGGAGCTTAACTGCCATCAGTTTAAAGAATATATTTTGCCTTTTAACCATGATAGGAAAGTATGAAAAAAAAAAAAAAACGATGACCCGGGACCTGTCGTCAAAATCCCAAAAATATGAATTTAAAAAAAAAAAAAAAACGATGACCCGGGACTTGAACTCTGGTCGTCAAAATCCCAAAAAAGTTAAATGTCAGTGCTTAGACCACTAGGCTATATGGGACAAGTGCTAAACAAAAGTTTGTTGAGTATTTGAACCTCACTGCTAAGAAAAATGAGAGGGGGGGAACAGAATCCGACGGCAAAAAAACAGCTGTCGGAATCCGTTCCCCCACCCTCATTTTGAGAGGTTTTGATGAAGTGGCTTAAAAAAAGGCTGATTCAATTTTTTTGTGGATGGAGCTTAACTGCCATCAGTTTAAAGAATATATTTTGCCTTTTAACCATGATAGGAAAGTATGAAAAAAAAAAAAAAAACGATGACCCGGGACCTGTCGTCAAAATCCCAAAAATATGAATTTTTTTTTTAAAAAAAACGATGACCCGGGACTTGAACTCTGGTCGTCAAAATCCCAAAAGTGTTAAATGTCAGTGCTTAGACCACTAGGCTATATGGGACAAGTGCTAACCAAAAGTTTGTTGAGTATTTGAACGTCACTGCTAAGAAAAATGAGAGGGGGGGAACAGAATCCGACGGCAAAAAAACAGCTGTCGGAATCCGTTCCCCCACCCTCATTTTGAGAGGTTTTGATGAAGTGGCTTAAAAAAAGGCTGATTCAATTTTTTTGTGGATGGAGCTTATCTGCCATCAGTTTAAAGAATATCTTTTGCCTTTTAACCATGATAGGAAAGTATGAAAAAAAAAAAAAAAAACGATGACCCGGGACCTGTCGTCAAAATCCCAAAAATATGAAAAAAATAATTAAAAAAAACGATGACCCGGGACTTGAACTCTGGTCGTCAAAATCCCAAAAGTGTTAAATGTCAGTGCTTAGACCACTAGGCTATATGGGACAAGTGCTAACCAAAAGTTTGTTGAGTATTTGAACCTCACTGCTAAGAAAAATGAGAGGGGGGGAACAGAATCCGACGGCAAAAAAACAGCTGTAGGAATCCGTTCCCCCACCCTCATTTTGAGAGGTTTTGATGAAGTGGCTTAAAAAAAAGGCTGATTCAATTTTTTGTGGATGGAGCTTAACTGCCATCAGTTTAAAGAATATATTTTGCCTTTTAACCATGATAGGAAAGTATGAAAAAAAAAAAAAAAACGATGACCCGGGACCTGTCGTCAAAATCCCAAAAGTATGAAAAAAAACCAGAAAAAAAACGATGACCCGGGACTTGAACTCTGGTCTCAAAAATCCCAAAATTGTTAAATGTCAGTGCTTAGACCACTAGGCTATAGGGGACAGATGCAAAACAAAACTTTGTTGTTTATTTGAACCTCACTGCTAAGAAAAATGAGAGGGGGGGAACAGAATCCGACGGCAAAAAAACAGCTGTCGGAATCCGTTCCCCCACCCTCATTTTGAGAGGTTTTGATGAAGTGGCTTAAAAAAAGGCTGATTCAATTTTTTTGTGGATGGAGCTTATCTGCCATCAGTTTAAAGAATATCTTTTGCCTTTTAACCATGATAGGAAAATATGAAAAAAAAAAAGAAAAAAAAAACGATGACCAGGGACCTGTCGTCAAAATCCCAAAAATATGAAAAAAACAAACAAAAAAACGATGACCCGGGACTTGAACTCTGGTCGTCAAAATCCCAAAAGTGTTAAATGTCAGTGCTTAGACCACTAGGCCAAAGGGGCACGTGCAAAACAAAAGTTTGTTGAGTATTTGAACCTCACTGCTAAGAAAAATGAGAGGGGGGGAACAGAATCCGACGGCAAAAAAACAGCTGTCGGAATCCGTTCCCCCACCCTCATTTTGAGAGGTTTAGATGAAGTGGCTTAAAAAAAGGCTGATTCAATTTTTTTGTGGATGGAGCTTAACTGCCATCAGTTTAAAGAATATCTTTTGCCTTTTAACCATGATAGGAAAGTATGAAAAAAAAAAATGAAAAAAAAAACGATGACCCGGGACCTGTCGTCAAAATCCCAAAAATATGAAAAAAACAAACAAAAAAACGATGACCCGGGACTTGAACTCTGGTCGTCAATATCCCAAAAGTGTTAAATGTCAGTGCTTAGACCACTAGGCCAAAGGGGCACGTGCAAAACAAAAGTTTGTTGAGTATTTGAACCTCACTGCTAAGAAAAATGAGAGGGGGGGAACAGAATCCGACGGCAAAAAAACAGCTGTCGGAATCCGTTCCCCCACCCTCATTTTGAGAGGTTTTGATGAAGTGGCTTAAAAAAAGGCTGATTCAATTTTTTTGTGGATGGAGCTTAACTGCCATCAGTTTAAAGAATATATTTTGCCTTTTAACCATGATAGGAAAGTATGAAAAAAAAAAAAAAAACGATGACCCGGGACCTGTCGTCAAAATCCCAAAAGTATGAAAAAAAAACAGAAAAAAAACGATGACCCGGGACTTGAACTCTGGTCTCAAAAATCCCAAAATTGTTAAATGTCAGTGCTTAGACCACTAGGCTATAGGGGACAGATGCAAAACAAAAGTTTGTTGAGTATTTGAACCTCACTGCTAAGAAAAATGAGAGGGGGGGGGAACAGAATCCGACGGCAAAAAAACAGCTGTCGGAATCCGTTCCCCCACCCTCATTTTGAGAGGTTTTGATGAAGTGGCTTAAAAAAAGGCTGATTCAATTTTTTTGTGGATGGAGCTTAACTGCCATCAGTTTAAAGAATATATTTTGCCTTTTAACCATGATAGGAAAGTATGAAAAAAAAAAAAAAACGATGACCCGGGACCTGTCGTCAAAATCCCAAAAATATGAATTTAAAAAAAAAAAAAAAACGATGACCCGGGACTTGAACTCTGGTCGTCAAAATCCCAAAAAAGTTAAATGTCAGTGCTTAGACCACTAGGCTATATGGGACAAGTGCTAAACAAAAGTTTGTTGAGTATTTGAACCTCACTGCTAAGAAAAATGAGAGGGGGGGAACAGAATCCGACGGCAAAAAAACAGCTGTCGGAATCCGTTCCCCCACCCTCATTTTGAGAGGTTTTGATGAAGTGGCTTAAAAAAAGGCTGATTCAATTTTTTTGTGGATGGAGCTTATCTGCCATCAGTTTAAAGAATATCTTTTGCCTTTTAACCATGATAGGAAAGTATGAAAAAAAAAAAAAAAAACGATGACCCGGGACCTGTCGTCAAAATCCCAAAAATATGAAAAAAATAATTAAAAAAAACGATGACCCGGGACTTGAACTCTGGTCGTCAAAATCCCAAAAGTGTTAAATGTCAGTGCTTAGACCACTAGGCTATATGGGACAAGTGCTAACCAAAAGTTTGTTGAGTATTTGAACCTCACTGCTAAGAAAAATGAGAGGGGGGGAACAGAATCCGACGGCAAAAAAACAGCTGTAGGAATCCGTTCCCCCACCCTCATTTTGAGAGGTTTTGATGAAGTGGCTTAAAAAAAGGCTGATTCAATTTTTTTGTGGATGGAGCTTAACTGCCATCAGTTTAAAGAATATATTTTGCCTTTTAACCATGATAGGAAAGTATGAAAAAAAAAAAAAAAACGATGACCCGGGACCTGTCGTCAAAATCCCAAAAGTATGAAAAAAAAACAGAAAAAAAACGATGACCCGGGACTTGAACTCTGGTCTCAAAAATCCCAAAATTGTTAAATGTCAGTGCTTAGACCACTAGGCTATAGGTGACAGATGCAAAACAAAACTTTGTTGTTTATTTGAACCTCACTGCTAAGAAAAATGAGAGGGGGGGGAACAGAATCCGACGGCAAAAAAACAGCTGTCGGAATCCGTTCCCCACCCTCATTTTGAGAGGTTTTGATGAAGTGGCTTAAAAAAAGGCTGATTCAATTTTTTTGTGGATGGAGCTTATCTGCCATCAGTTTAAAGAATATCTTTTGCCTTTTAACCATGATAGGAAAGTATGAAAAAAAAAAAAGAAAAAAAAACGATGACCCGGGACCTGTCGTCAAAATCCCAAAAATATGAAAAAAACAAACAAAAAAACGATGACCCGGGACTTGAACTCTGGTCGTCAAAATCCCAAAAGTGTTAAATGTCAGTGCTTAGACCACTAGGCCAAAGGGGCACGTGCAAAACAAAAGTTTGTTGAGTATTTGAACCTCACTGCTAAGAAAAATGAGAGGGGGGGAACAGAATCCGACGGCAAAAAAACAGCTGTCGGAATCCGTTCCCCCACCCTCATTTTGAGAGGTTTAGATGAAGTGGCTTAAAAAATAGGCTGATTCAATTTTTTTGTGGATGGAGCTTAACTGCCATCAGTTTAAAGAATATATTTTGCCTTTTAACCATGATAGGAAAGTATGAAAAAAAAAAAAAAACGATGACCCGGGACCTGTCGTCAAAATCCCAAAAGTATGAAAAAAAACAGAAAAAAAACGATGACCCGGGACTTGAACTCTGGTCTCAAAAATCCCAAAATTGTTAAATGTCAGTGCTTAGACCACTAGGCTATAGGGGACAGATGCAAAACAAAAGTTTGTTGAGTATTTGAACCTCACTGCTAAGAAAAATGAGAGGGGGGGGGGAACAGAATCCAACGGCAAAAAAACAGCTGTCGGAATCCGTTCCCCCACCCTCATTTTGAGAGGTTTTGATGAAGTGGCTTAAAAAAAGGCTGATTCAATTTTTTTGTGGATGGAGCTTAACTGCCATCAGTTTAAAGAATATATTTTGCCTTTTAACCATGATAGGAAAGTATGAAAAAAAAAAAAAAAACGATGACCCGGGACCTGTCGTCAAAATCCCAAATATATGAATTTTTTTTTTTTTAAAAACGATGACCCGGGACTTGAACTCTGGTCGTCAAAATCCCAAAAGTGTTAAATGTCAGTGCTTAGACCACTAGGCTATATGGGACAAGTGCTAACCAAAAGTTTGTTGAGTATTTGAACGTCACTGCTAAGAAAAATGAGAGGGGGGAAACAGAATCCGACGGCAAAAAAACAGCTGTCGGAATCCGTTCCCCCACCCTCATTTTGAGAGGTTTTGATGAAGTGGCTTAAAAAAAGGCTGATTCAATTTTTTTGTGGATGGAGCTTATCTGCCATCAGTTTAAAGAATATCTTTTGCCTTTTAACCATGATAGGAAAGTATGAAAAAAAAAAAAAAAAACGATGACCCGGGACCTGTCGTCAAAATCCCAAAAATATGAAAAAAATAATTAAAAAAAACGATGACCCGGGACTTGAACTCTGGTCGTCAAAATCCCAAAAGTGTTAAATGTCAGTGCTTAGACCACTAGGCTATATGGGACAAGTGCTAACCAAAAGTTTGTTGAGTATTTGAACCTCACTGCTAAGAAAAATGAGAGGGGGGGAACAGAATCCGACGGCAAAAAAACAGCTGTAGGAATCCGTTCCCCCACCCTCATTTTGAGAGGTTTTGATGAAGTGGCTTAAAAAAAGGCTGATTCAATTTTTTTGTGGATGGAGCTTAACTGCCATCAGTTTAAAGAATATATTTTGCCTTTTAACCATGATAGGAAAGTATGAAAAAAAAAAAAAAAAACGATGACCCGGGACCTGTCGTCAAAATCCCAAAAGTATGAAAAAAAAACAGAAAAAAAACGATGACCCGGGACTTGAACTCTGGTCTCAAAAATCCCAAAATTGTTAAATGTCAGTGCTTAGACCACTAGGCTATAGGGGACAGATGCAAAACAAAACTTTGTTGTTTATTTGAACCTCACTGCTAAGAAAAATGAGAGGGGGGGGAACAGAATCCGACGGCAAAAAAACAGCTGTCGGAATCCGTTCCCCCACCCTCATTTTGAGAGGTTTTGATGAAGTGGCTTAAAAAAAGGCTGATTCAATTTTTTTGTGGATGGAGCTTATCTGCCATCAGTTTAAAGAATATCTTTTGCCTTTTAACCATGATAGGAAAGTATGAAAAAAAGAAAAAGAAAAAAAAAACGATGACCCGGGACCTGTCGTCAAAATCCCAAAAATATGAAAAAAACAAACAAAAAAACGATGACCCGGGACTTGAACTCTGGTCGTCAAAATCCCAAAAGTGTTAAATGTCAGTGCTTAGACCACTAGGCCAAAGGGGCACGTGCAAAACAAAAGTTTGTTGAGTATTTGAACCTCACTGCTAAGAAAAATGAGAGGGGGGGAACAGAATCCGACGGCAAAAAAACAGCTGTCGGAATCCGTTCCCCCACCCTCATTTTGAGAGGTTTAGATGAAGTGGCTTAAAAAAAGGCTGATTCAATTTTTTTGTGGATGGAGCTTAACTGCCATCAGTTTAAAGAATATATTTTGCCTTTTAACCATGATAGGAAAGTATGAAAAAAAAAAAAAAACGATGACCCGGGACCTGTCGTCAAAATCCCAAAAGTATGAAAAAAAACAGAAAAAAAACGATGACCCGGCACTTGAACTCTGGTCTCAAAAATCCCAAAATTGTTAAATGTCAGTGCTTAGACCACTAGGCTATAGGGGACAGATGCAAAACAAAAGTTTGTTGAGTATTTGAACCTCACTGCTAAGAAAAATGAGAGGGGGGGGGGGAACAGAATCCAACGGCAAAAAAACAGCTGTCGGAATCCGTTCCCCCACCCTCATTTTGAGAGGTTTTGATGAAGTGGCTTAAAAAAAGGCTGATTCAATTTTTTTGTGGATGGAGCTTAACTGCCATCAGTTTAAAGAATATATTTTGCCTTTTAACCATGATAGGAAAGTATGAAAAAAAAAAAAAAAACGATGACCCGGGACCTGTCGTCAAAATCCCAAAAATATGATTTTTTTTTTTAAAAAAAACGATGACCCGGGACTTGAACTCTGGTCGTCAAAATCCCAAAAGTGTTAAATGTCAGTGCTTAGACCACTAGGCTATATGGGACAAGTGCTAACCAAAAGTTTGTTGAGTATTTGAACCTCACTGCTAAGAAAAATGAGAGGGGGGGAACAGAATCCGACGGCAAAAAAACAGCTGTAGGAATCCGTTCCCCCACCCTCATTTTGAGAGGTTTTGATGAAGTGGCTTAAAAAAAAGGCTGATTCAATTTTTTTGTGGATGGAGCTTAACTGCCATCAGTTTAAAGAATATATTTTGCCTTTTAACCATGATAGGAAAGTATGAAAAAAAAAAAAAAACGATGACCCGGGACCTGTCGTCAAAATCCCAAAAGTATGAAAAAAAAACAGAAAAAAAACGATGACCCGGGACTTGAACTCTGGTCTCAAAAATCCCAAAATTGTTAAATGTCAGTGCTTAGACCACTAGGCTATAGGGGACAGATGCAAAACAAAACTTTGTTGTTTATTTGAACCTCACTGCTAAGAAAAATGAGAGGGGGGGGGAACAGAATCCGACGGCAAAAAAACAGCTGTCGGAATCCGTTCCCCCACCCTCATTTTGAGAGGTTTTGATGAAGTGGCTTAAAAAAAGGCTGATTCAATTTTTTTGTGGATGGAGCTTATCTGCCATCAGTTTAAAGAATATCTTTTGCCTTTTAACCATGATAGGAAAGTATGAAAAAAAGAAAAGAAAAAAAAAACGATGACCCGGGACCTGTCGTCAAAATCCCAAAAATATGAAAAAAACAAACAAAAAAACGATGACCCGGGACTTGAACTCTGGTCGTCAAAATCCCAAAAGTGTTAAATGTCAGTGCTTAGACCACTAGGCCAAAGGGGCACGTGCAAAACAAAAGTTTGTTGAGTATTTGAACCTCACTGCTAAGAAAAATGAGAGGGGGGGAACAGAATCCGACGGCAAAAAAACAGCTGTCGGAATCCGTTCCCCCACCCTCATTTTGAGAGGTTTAGATGAAGTGGCTTAAAAAAAGGCTGATTCAATTTTTTTGTGGATGGAGCTTAACTGCCATCAGTTTAAAGAATATCTTTTGCCTTTTAACCATGATAGGAAAGTATGAAAAAAAAAAATGAAAAAAAAAACAATGACCCGGGACCTGTCGTCAAAATCCCAAAAATATGAAAAAAACAAACAAAAAAACGATGACCCGGGACTTGAACTCTGGTCGTCAAAATCCCAAAAGTGTTAAATGTCAGTGCTTAGACCACTAGGCCAAAGGGGCACGTGCAAAACAAAAGTTTGTTGAGTATTTGAACCTCACTGCTAAGAAAAATGAGAGGGGGGGAACAGAATCCGACGGCAAAAAAACAGCTGTAGGAATCCGTTCCCCCACCCTCATTTTGAGAGGTTTTGATGAAGTGGCTTAAAAAAAGGCTGATTCAATTTTTTTGTGGATGGAGCTTAACTGCCATCAGTTTAAAGAATATATTTTGCCTTTTAACCATGATAGGAAAGTATGAAAAAAAAAAAAAAAAACGATGACCCGGGACCTGTCGTCAAAATCCCAAAAGTATGAAAAAAAAACAGAAAAAAAAACGATGACCCGGGACTTGAACTCTGGTCTCAAAAATCCCAAAATTGTTAAATGTCAATGCTTAGACCACTAGGCTATAGGGGACAGATGCAAAACAAAAGTTTGTTGTGTATTTGAACCTCACTGCTTAGAAAAATGAGAGGGGGGGGAACAGAATCCGACGGCAAAAAAACAGCTGTCGGAATCCGTTCCCCACCCTCATTTTGAGAGGTTTTGATGAAGTGGCTTAAAAAAAGGCTGATTAAATTTTTTTGTGGATGGAGCTTATCTGCCATCAGTTTAAAGAATATATTTTGCCTTTTAACCATGATAGGAAAGTATGAAAAAAAAAAAAAAAACGATGACCCGGGACCTGTCGTCAAAATCCCAAAAATATGAAAAAAAACAAAAAAAAACGATGACCCGGGACTTGAACTCTGGTCTCAAAAATCCCAAAAGTGTTAAATGTCAGTGCTTAGACCACTAGGCTAAACGAGACAAGTGCAAAACCAAAGTTTGTTGAGTATTTGAACCTCACTACTAAGAAAAATGAGAGGGGGGGAACAGAATCCGACGGCAAAAAAACAGCTGTCGGAATCCGTTCCCCCACCCTCATTTTGAGAGGTTTTGATGAAGTGGCTTAAAAAAAGGCTGATTCAATTTTTTTGTGGATGGAGCTTATCTGCCATCAGTTTAAAGAATATCTTTTGCCTTTTAACCATGATAGGAAAGTATGAAAAAAAAAAAAAAAAACGATGACCCGGGACTTGAACTCTGGTCGTCAAAATCCCAAAAGTGTTAAATGTCAGTGCTTAGACCACTAGGCTATATGGGACAAGTGCTAACTAAAAGTTTGTTGAGTATTTGAACCTCACTGCTAAGAAAAATGAGAGGGGGGGAACAGAATCCGACGGCAAAAAAACAGCTGTCGGAATCCGTTCCCCCACCCTCATTTTGAGAGGTTTTGATGAAGTGGCTTAAAAAAAGGCTGATTCAATTTTTTTGTGGATGGAGCTTAACTGCCATCAGTTTAAAGAATATATTTTGCCTTTTAACCATGATAGGAAAGTATGAAAAAAAAAAAAAAACGATGACCCGGGACCTGTCGTCAAAATCCCAAAAGTATGAAAAAAAACAGAAAAAAAACGATGACCCGGCACTTGAACTCTGGTCTCAAAAATCCCAAAATTGTTAAATGTCAGTGCTTAGACCACTAGGCTATAGGGGACAGATGCAAAACAAAAGTTTGTTGAGTATTTGAACCTCACTGCTAAGAAAAATGAGAGGGGGGGGGGGGGAACAGAATCCAACGGCAAAAAAACAGCTGTCGGAATCCGTTCCCCCACCCTCATTTTGAGAGGTTTTGATGAAGTGGCTTAAAAAAAGGCTGATTCAATTTTTTTGTGGATGGAGCTTAACTGCCATCAGTTTAAAGAATATATTTTGCCTTTTAACCATGATAGGAAAGTATGAAAAAAAAAAAAAAAACGATGACCCGGGACCTGTCGTCAAAATCCCAAAAATATGAATTTTTTTTTAAAAAAAAACGATGACCCGGGACTTGAACTCTGGTCGTCAAAATCCCAAAAGTGTTAAATGTCAGTGCTTAGACCACTAGGCTATATGGGACAAGTGCTAACCAAAAGTTTGTTGAGTATTTGAACCTCACTGCTAAGAAAAATGAGAGGGGGGGAACAGAATCCAACGGCAAAAAAACAGCTGTAGGAATCCGTTCCCCCACCCTCATTTTGAGAGGTTTTGATGAAGTGGCTTAAAAAAAGGCTGATTCAATTTTTTTGTGGATGGAGCTTAACTGCCATCAGTTTAAAGAATATATTTTGCCTTTTAACCATGATAGGAAAGTATGAAAAAAAAAAAAAAACGATGACCCGGGACCTGTCGTCAAAATCCCAAAAGTATGAAAAAAAAACAGAAAAAAAACGATGACCCGGGACTTGAACTCTGGTCTCAAAAATCCCAAAATTGTTAAATGTCAGTGCTTAGACCACTAGGCTATAGGGGACAGATGCAAAACAAAACTTTGTTGTTTATTTGAACCTCACTGCTAAGAAAAATGAGAGGGGGGGGGAACAGAATCCGACGGCAAAAAAACAGCTGTCGGAATCCGTTCCCCCACCCTCATTTTGAGAGGTTTTGATGAAGTGGCTTAAAAAAAGGCTGATTCAATTTTTTTGTGGATGGAGCTTATCTGCCATCAGTTTAAAGAATATCTTTTGCCTTTTAACCATGATAGGAAAGTATGAAAAAAAGAAAAGAAAAAAAAAACGATGACCCGGGACCTGTCGTCAAAATCCCAAAAATATGAAAAAAACAAACAAAAAAACGATGACCCGGGACTTGAACTCTGGTCGTCAAAATCCCAAAAGTGTTAAATGTCAGTGCTTAGACCACTAGGCCAAAGGGGCACGTGCAAAACAAAAGTTTGTTGAGTATTTGAACCTCACTGCTAAGAAAAATGAGAGGGGGGGAACAGAATCCGACGGCAAAAAAACAGCTGTCGGAATCCGTTCCCCCACCCTCATTTTGAGAGGTTTAGATGAAGTGGCTTAAAAAAAGGCTGATTCAATTTTTTTGTGGATGGAGCTTAACTGCCATCAGTTTAAAGAATATCTTTTGCCTTTTAACCATGATAGGAAAGTATGAAAAAAAAAAAAAAAAACGATGACCCGGGACCTGTCGTCAAAATCCCAAAAGTATGAAAAAAAAACAGAAAAAAAAACGATGACCCGGGACTTGAACTCTGGTCTCAAAAATCCCAAAATTGTTAAATGTCAATGCTTAGACCACTAGGCTATAGGGGACAGATGCAAAACAAAAGTTTGTTGTGTATTTGAACCTCACTGCTTAGAAAAATGAGAGGGGGGGGAACAGAATCCGACGGCAAAAAAACAGCTGTCGGAATCCGTTCCCCACCCTCATTTTGAGAGGTTTTGATGAAGTGGCTTAAAAAAAGGCTGATTAAATTTTTTTGTGGATGGAGCTTATCTGCCATCAGTTTAAAGAATATCTTTTGCCTTTTAACCATGATAGGAAAGTATGAAAAAAAAAAAAAAAACGATGACCCGGGACCTGTCGTCAAAATCCCAAAAATATAAAAAAAAAAAAAAAAAAACGATGACCCGGGACTTGAACTCTGGTCTCAAAAATCCCAAAAGTGTTAAATGTCAGTGCTTAGACCACTAGGCTAAACGAGACAAGTGCAAACCAAAGTTTGTTGAGTATTTGAACCTCACTACTAAGAAAAATGAGAGGGGGGGAACAGAATCCGACGGCAAAAAAACAGCTG
Organism: Phoxinus phoxinus; assembly: GCF_949152265.1. Lineage (NCBI taxonomy): Eukaryota > Metazoa > Chordata > Actinopteri > Cypriniformes > Leuciscidae > Phoxinus > Phoxinus phoxinus. Next base: position 21,265,732 of record NC_136888.1, read on the forward strand.
TCGGAATCCGTTCCCCCACCCTCATTTTGAGAGGTTTTGATGAAGTGGCTTAAAAAAAGGCTGATTCAATTTTTTTGTGGATGGAGCTTATCTGCCATCAGTTTAAAGAATATCTTTTGCCTTTTAACCATGATAGGAAAGTATGAAAAAAAAAAAAAAAAAACGATGACCCGGGACCTGTCGTCAAAATCCCAAAAATATGAAAAAAATAATTAAAAAAAACGATGACCCGGGACTTGAACTCTGGTCGTCAAAATCCCAAAAGTGTTAAATGTCAGTGCTTAGACCACTAGGCTATATGGGACAAGTGCTAACCAAAAGTTTGTTGAGTATTTGAACCTCACTGCTAAGAAAAATGAGAGGGGGGGAACAGAATCCGACGGCAAAAAAACAGCTGTAGGAATCCGTTCCCCCACCCTCATTTTGAGAGGTTTTGATGAAGTGGCTTAAAAAAAGGCTGATTCAATTTTTTTGTGGATGGAGCTTAACTGCCATCAGTTTAAAGAATATATTTTGCCTTTTAACCATGATAGGAAAGTATGAAAAAAAAAAAAAAAACGATGACCCGGGACCTGTCGTCAAAATCCCAAAAGTATGAAAAAAAAACAGAAAAAAAACGATGACCCGGGACTTGAACTCTGGTCTCAAAAATCCCAAAATTGTTAAATGTCAGTGCTTAGACCACTAGGCTATAGGGGACAGATGCAAAACAAAACTTTGTTGTTTATTTGAACCTCACTGCTAAGAAAAATGAGAGGGGGGGGAACAGAATCCGACGGCAAAAAAACAGCTGTCGGAATCCGTTCCCCACCCTCATTTTGAGAGGTTTTGATGAAGTGGCTTAAAAAAAGGCTGATTCAATTTTTTTGTGGATGGAGCTTATCTGCCATCAGTTTAAAGAATATCTTTTGCCTTTTAACCATGATAGGAAAGTATGAAAAAAAAAAATGAAAAAAAAACGATGACCCGGGACCTGTCGTCAAAATCCCAAAAATATGAAAAAAACAAACAAAAAAACGATGACCCGGGACTTGAACTCTGGTCGTCAAAATCCCAAAAGTGTTAAATGTCAGTGCTTAGACCACTAGGCCAAAGGGGCACGTGCAAAACAAAAGTTTGTTGAGTATTTGAACCTCACTGCTAAGAAAAATGAGAGGGGGGGAACAGAATCCGACGGCAAAAAAACAGCTGTCGGAATCCGTTCCCCCACCCTCATTTTGAGAGGTTTAGATGAAGTGGCTTAAAAAAAGGCTGATTCAATTTTTTTGTGGATGGAGCTTAACTGCCATCAGTTTAAAGAATATATTTTGCCTTTTAACCATGATAGGAAAGTATGAAAAAAAAAAAAAACGATGACCCGGGACCTGTCGTCAAAATCCCAAAAGTATGAAAAAAAACAGAAAAAAAACGATGACCCGGCACTTGAACTCTGGTCTCAAAAATCCCAAAATTGTTAAATGTCAGTGCTTAGACCACTAGGCTATAGGGGACAGATGCAAAACAAAAGTTTGTTGAGTATTTGAACCTCACTGCTAAGAAAAATGAGAGGGGGGGGGGAACAGAATCCAACGGCAAAAAAACAGCTGTCGGAATCCGTTCCCCCACCCTCATTTTGAGAGGTTTTGATGAAGTGGCTTAAAAAAAGGCTGATTCAATTTTTTTGTGGATGGAGCTTAACTGCCATCAGTTTAAAGAATATATTTTGCCTTTTAACCATGATAGGAAAGTATGAAAAAAAAAAAAAAAACGATGACCCGGGACCTGTCGTCAAAATCCCAAAAATATGAATTTTTTTTTTTTAAAAAACGATGACCCGGGACTTGAACTCTGGTCGTCAAAATCCCAAAAGTGTTAAATGTCAGTGCTTAGACCACTAGGCTATATGGGACAAGTGCTAACCAAAAGTTTGTTGAGTATTTGAACGTCACTGCTAAGAAAAATGAGAGGGGGGGAACAGAATCCGACGGCAAAAAAACAGCTGTCGGAATCCGTTCCCCCACCCTCATTTTGAGAGGTTTTGATGAAGTGGCTTAAAAAAAGGCTGATTCAATTTTTTTGTGGATGGAGCTTATCTGCCATCAGTTTAAAGAATATCTTTTGCCTTTTAACCATGATAGGAAAGTATGAAAAAAAAAAAAAAAAACGATGACCCGGGACCTGTCGTCAAAATCCCAAAAATATGAAAAAAATAATAAAAAAAAACGATGACCCGGGACTTGAACTCTGGTCGTCAAAATCCCAAAAGTGTTAAATGTCAGTGCTTAGACCACTAGGCTATATGGGACAAGTGCTAACCAAAAGTTTGTTGAGTATTTGAACCTCACTGCTAAGAAAAATGAGAGGGGGGGAACAGAATCCAACGGCAAAAAAACAGCTGTAGGAATCCGTTCCCCCACCCTCATTTTGAGAGGTTTTGATGAAGTGGCTTAAAAAAAAGGCTGATTCAATTTTTTTGTGGATGGAGCTTAACTGCCATCAGTTTAAAGAATATATTTTGCCTTTTAACCATGATAGGAAAGTATGAAAAAAAAAAAAAAAACGATGACCCGGGACCTGTCGTCAAAATCCCAAAAGTATGAAAAAAAAACAGAAAAAAAACGATGACCCGGGACTTGAACTCTGGTCTCAAAAATCCCAAAATTGTTAAATGTCAGTGCTTAGACCACTAGGCTATAGGGGACAGATGCAAAACCAAACTTTGTTGTTTATTTGAACCTCACTGCTAAGAAAAATGAGAGGGGGGGGAACAGAATCCGACGGCAAAAAAACAGCTGTCGGAATCCGTTCCCCCACCCTCATTTTGAGAGGTTTTGATGAAGTGGCTTAAAAAAAGGCTGATTCAATTTTTTTGTGGATGGAGCTTATCTGCCATCAGTTTAAAGAATATCTTTTGCCTTTTAACCATGATAGGAAAGTATGAAAAAAAAAAAGAAAAAAAAAACGATGACCCGGGACCTGTCGTCAAAATCCCAAAAATATGAAAAAAACAAACAAAAAAACGATGACCCGGGACTTGAACTCTGGTCGTCAAAATCCCAAAAGTGTTAAATGTCAGTGCTTAGACCACTAGGCCAAAGGGGCACGTGCAAAACAAAAGTTTGTTGAGTATTTGAACCTCACTGCTAAGAAAAATGAGAGGGGGGGAACAGAATCCGACGGCAAAAAAACAGCTGTCGGAATCCGTTCCCCCACCCTCATTTTGAGAGGTTTTGATGAAGTGGCTTAAAAAAAGGCTGATTCAATTTTTTTGTGGATGGAGCTTAACTGCCATCAGTTTAAAGAATATATTTTGCCTTTTAACCATGATAGGAAAGTATGAAAAAAAAAAAAAAAAACGATGACCCGGGACCTGTCGTCAAAATCCCAAAAGTATGAAAAAAAAACAGAAAAAAAAACGATGACCCGGGACTTGAACTCTGGTCTCAAAAATCCCAAAATTGTTATATGTCAGTGCTTAGACCACTAGACTATAGGGGACAGATGCAAAACAAAAGTTTGTTGAGTATTTGAACCTCACTGCTAAGAAAAATGAGAGGGGGGGGGAACAGAATCCGACGGCAAAAAAACAGCTGTCGGAATCCGTTCCCCCACCCTCATTTTGAGAGGTTTTGATGAAGTGGCTTAAAAAAAGGCTGATTCAATTTTTTTGTGGATGGAGCTTAACTGCCATCAGTTTAAAGAATATATTTTGCCTTTTAACCATGATAGGAAAGTATGAAAAAAAAAAAAAAACGATGACCCGGGACCTGTCGTCAAAATCCCAAAAGTATGAAAAAAAAAAAAAAAAAAAACGATGACCCGGGACTTGAACTCTGGTCGTCAAAATCCCAAAAGTGTTAAATGTCAGTGCTTAGACCACTAGGCTATATGGGACAAGTGCTAACCAAAAGTTTGTTGAGTATTTGAACCTCACTGCTAAGAAAAATGAGAGGGGGGGAACAGAATCCGACGGCAAAAAAACAGCTGTAGGAATCCGTTCCCCCACCCTCATTTTGAGAGGTTTTGATGAAGTGGCTTAAAAAAAGGCTGATTCAATTTTTTTGTGGATGGAGCTTATCTGCCATCAGTTTAAAGAATATATTTTGCCTTTTAACCATGATAGGAAAGTATGAAAAAAAAAAAAAAAACGATGACCCGGGACCTGTCGTCAAAATCCCAAAAGTATGAAAAAAAAACAGAAAAAAAACGATGACCCGGGACTTGAACTCTGGTCTCAAAAATCCCAAAATTGTTAAATGTCAGTGCTTAGACCACTACGCTATAGGGGACAGATGCAAAACAAAACTTTGTTGTTTATTTGAACCTCACTGCTAAGAAAAATGAGAGGGGGGGGAACAGAATCCGACGGCAAAAAAACAGCTGTCGGAATCCGTTCCCCACCCTCATTTTGAGAGGTTTTGATGAAGTGGCTTAAAAAAAGGCTGATTCAATTTTTTTGTGGATGGAGCTTATCTGCCATCAGTTTAAAGAATATCTTTTGCCTTTTAACCATGATAGGAAAGTATGAAAAAAAAAAAAGAAAAAAAAACGATGACCCGGGACCTGTCGTCAAAATCCCAAAAATATGAAAAAAACAAACAAAAAAACGATGACCCGGGACTTGAACTCTGGTCGTCAAAATCCCAAAAGTGTTAAATGTCAGTGCTTAGACCACTAGGCCAAAGGGGCACGTGCAAAACAAAAGTTTGTTGAGTATTTGAACCTCACTGCTAAGAAAAATGAGAGGGGGGGAACAGAATCCGACGGCAAAAAAACAGCTGTCGGAATCCGTTCCCCCACCCTCATTTTGAGAGGTTTAGATGAAGTGGCTTAAAAAAAGGCTGATTAAATTTTTTTGTGGATGGAGCTTAACTGCCATCAGTTTAAAGAATATATTTTGCCTTTTAACCATGATAGGAAAGTATGAAAAAAAAAAAAAAACGATGACCCGGGACCTGTCGTCAAAATCCCAAAAGTATGAAAAAAAACAGAAAAAAAACGATGACCCGGGACTTGAACTCTGGTCTCAAAAATCCCAAAATTGTTAAATGTCAGTGCTTAGACCACTAGGCTATAGGGGACAGATGCAAAACAAAAGTTTGTTGAGTATTTGAACCTCACTGCTAAGAAAAATGAGAGGGGGGGGGGGAACAGAATCCAACGGCAAAAAAACAGCTGTCGGAATCCGTTCCCCCACCCTCATTTTGAGAGGTTTTGATGAAGTGGCTTAAAAAAAGGCTGATTCAATTTTTTTGTGGATGGAGCTTAACTGCCATCAGTTTAAAGAATATATTTTGCCTTTTAACCATGATAGGAAAGTATGAAAAAAAAAAAAAAAACGATGACCCGGGACCTGTCGTCAAAATCCCAAAAGTATGAAAAAAAAACAGAAAAAAAACGATGACCCGGGACTTGAACTCTGGTCTCAAAAATCCCAAAATTGTTAAATGTCAGTGCTTAGACCACTAGGCTATAGGGGACAGATGCAAAACAAAACTTTGTTGTTTATTTGAACCTCACTGCTAAGAAAAATGAGAGGGGGGGGAACAGAATCCGACGGCAAAAAAACAGCTGTCGGAATCCGTTCCCCCACCCTCATTTTGAGAGGTTTTGATGAAGTGGCTTAAAAAAAGGCTGATTCAATTTTTTTGTGGATGGAGCTTATCTGCCATCAGTTTAAAGAATATCTTTTGCCTTTTAACCATGATAGGAAAGTATGAAAAAAAAAAAGAAAAAAAAAACGATGACCCGGGACCTGTCGTCAAAATCACAAAAATATGAAAAAAACAAACAAAAAAACGATGACCCGGGACTTGAACTCTGGTCGTCAAAATCCCAAAAGTGTTAAATGTCAGTGCTTAGACCACTAGGCCAAAGGGGCACGTGCAAAACAAAAGTTTGTTGAGTATTTGAACCTCACTGCTAAGAAAAATGAGAGGGGGGGAACAGAATCCGACGGCAAAAAAACAGCTGTCGGAATCCGTTCCCCCACCCTCATTTTGAGAGGTTTTGATGAAGTGGCTTAAAAAAAGGCTGATTCAATTTTTTTGTGGATGGAGCTTAACTGCCATCAGTTTAAAGAATATATTTTGCCTTTTAACCATGATAGGAAAGTATGAAAAAAAAAAAAAAAAACGATGACCCGGGACCTGTCGTCAAAATCCCAAAAGTATGAAAAAAAAACAGAAAAAAAAACGATGACCCGGGACTTGAACTCTGGTCTCAAAAATCCCAAAATTGTTAAATGTCAGTGCTTAGACCACTAGGCTATAGGGGACAGATGCAAAACAAAAGTTTGTTGAGTATTTGAACCTCACTGCTAAGAAAAATGAGAGGGGGGGGGAACAGAATCCGACGGCAAAAAAACAGCTGTCGGAATCCGTTCCCCCACCCTCATTTTGAGAGGTTTTGATGAAGTGGCTTAAAAAAAGGCTGATTCAATTTTTTTGTGGATGGAGCTTAACTGCCATCAGTTTAAAGAATATATTTTGCCTTTTAACCATGATAGGAAAGTATGAAAAAAAAAAAAAAACGATGACCCGGGACCTGTCGTCAAAATCCCAAAAATATGAATTTTTTTTTAAAAAAAAAACGATGACCCGGGACTTGAACTCTGGTCGTCAAAATCCCAAAAAAGTTAAATGTCAGTGCTTAGACCACTAGGCTATATGGGACAAGTGCTAACCAAAAGTTTGTTGAGTATTTGAACCTCACTGCTAAGAAAAATGAGAGGGGGGGAACAGAATCCGACGGCAAAAAAACAGCTGTCGGAATCCGTTCCCCCACCCTCATTTTGAGAGGTTTTGATGAAGTGGCTTAAAAAAAGGCTGATTCAATTTTTTTGTGGATGGAGCTTATCTGCCATCAGTTTAAAGAATATCTTTTGCCTTTTAACCATGATAGGAAAGTATGAAAAAAAAAAAAAAAAACGATGACCCGGGACCTGTCGTCAAAATCCCAAAAATATGAAAAAAATAATTTAAAAAAACGATGACCCGGGACTTGAACTCTGGTCGTCAAAATCCCAAAAGTGTTAAATGTCAGTGCTTAGACCACTAGGCTATATGGGACAAGTGCTAACTAAAAGTTTGTTGAGTATTTGAACCTCACTGCTAAGAAAAATGAGAGGGGGGGAACAGAATCCGACGGCAAAAAAACAGCTGTCGGAATCCGTTCCCCCACCCTCATTTTGAGAGGTTTTGATGAAGTGGCTTAAAAAAAGGCTGATTCAATTTTTTTGTGGATGGAGCTTAACTGCCATCAGTTTAAAGAATATATTTTGCCTTTTAACCATGATAGGAAAGTATGAAAAAAAAAAAAAAACGATGACCCGGGACCTGTCGTCAAAATCCCAAAAGTATGAAAAAAAAACAGAAAAAAAACGATGACCCGGGACTTGAACTCTGGTCTCAAAAATCCCAAAATTGTTAAATGTCAATGCTTAGACCACTAGGCTATAGGGGACAGATGCAAAACAAAAGTTTGTTGTGTATTTGAACCTCACTCCTTAGAAAAATGAGAGGGGGGGGAACAGAATCCGACGGCAAAAAAACAGCTGTCGGAATCCGTTCCCCACCCTCATTTTGAGAGGTTTTGATGAAGTGGCTTAAAAAAAGGCTGATTAAATTTTTTTGTGGATGGAGCTTAACTGCCATCAGTTTAAAGAATATATTTTGCCTTTTAACCATGATAGGAAAGTATGAAAAAAAAAAAAAAAACGATGACCCGGGACCTGTCGTCAAAATCCCAAATATATGAATTTTTTTTTTTTTTAAAACGATGACCCGGGACTTGAACTCTGGTCGTCAAAATCCCAAAAGTGTTAAATGTCAGTGCTTAGACCACTAGGCTATATGGGGCAAGTGCTAACCAAAAGTTTGTTGAGTATTTGAACGTCACTGCTAAGAAAAATGAGAGGGGGGGAACAGAATCCGACGGCAAAAAAACAGCTGTCGGAATCCGTTCCCCCACCCTCATTTTGAGAGGTTTTGATGAAGTGGCTTAAAAAAAGGCTGATTAAATTTTTTTGTGGATGGAGCTTAACTGCCATCAGTTTAAAGAATATATTTTGCCTTTTAACCATGATAGGAAAGTATGAAAAAAAAAAAAAAACGATGACCCGGGACCTGTCGTCAAAATCCCAAAAGTATGAAAAAAAACAGAAAAAAAACGATGACCCGGGACTTGAACTCTGGTCTCAAAAATCCCAAAATTGTTAAATGTCAGTGCTTAGACCACTAGGCTATAGGGGACAGATGCAAAACAAAAGTTTGTTGAGTATTTGAACCTCACTGCTAAGAAAAATGAGAGGGGGGGGGGGAACAGAATCCAACGGCAAAAAAACAGCTGTCGGAATCCGTTCCCCCACCCTCATTTTGAGAGGTTTTGATGAAGTGGCTTAAAAAAAGGCTGATTCAATTTTTTTGTGGATGGAGCTTAACTGCCATCAGTTTAAAGAATATATTTTGCCTTTTAACCATGATAGGAAAGTATGAAAAAAAAAAAAAAAACGATGACCCGGGACCTGTCGTCAAAATCCCAAAAGTATGAAAAAAAAACAGAAAAAAAACGATGACCCGGGACTTGAACTCTGGTCTCAAAAATCCCAAAATTGTTAAATGTCAGTGCTTAGACCACTAGGCTATAGGGGACAGATGCAAAACAAAACTTTGTTGTTTATTTGAACCTCACTGCTAAGAAAAATGAGAGGGGGGGGAACAGAATCCGACGGCAAAAAAACAGCTGTCGGAATCCGTTCCCCCACCCTCATTTTGAGAGGTTTTGATGAAGTGGCTTAAAAAAAGGCTGATTCAATTTTTTTGTGGATGGAGCTTATCTGCCATCAGTTTAAAGAATATCTTTTGCCTTTTAACCATGATAGGAAAGTATGAAAAAAAAAAAGAAAAAAAAAACGATGACCCGGGACCTGTCGTCAAAATCACAAAAATATGAAAAAAACAAACAAAAAAACGATGACCCGGGACTTGAACTCTGGTCGTCAAAATCCCAAAAGTGTTAAATGTCAGTGCTTAGACCACTAGGCCAAAGGGGCACGTGCAAAACAAAAGTTTGTTGAGTATTTGAACCTCACTGCTAAGAAAAATGAGAGGGGGGGAACAGAATCCGACGGCAAAAAAACAGCTGTCGGAATCCGTTCCCCCACCCTCATTTTGAGAGGTTTTGATGAAGTGGCTTAAAAAAAGGCTGATTCAATTTTTTTGTGGATGGAGCTTAACTGCCATCAGTTTAAAGAATATATTTTGCCTTTTAACCATGATAGGAAAGTATGAAAAAAAAAAAAAAAAACGATGACCCGGGACCTGTCGTCAAAATCCCAAAAGTATGAAAAAAAAACAGAAAAAAAAACGATGACCCGGGACTTGAACTCTGGTCTCAAAAATCCCAAAATTGTTAAATGTCAGTGCTTAGACCACTAGGCTATAGGGGACAGATGCAAAACAAAAGTTTGTTGAGTATTTGAACCTCACTGCTAAGAAAAATGAGAGGGGGGGGGAACAGAATCCGACGGCAAAAAAACAGCTGTCGGAATCCGTTCCCCCACCCTCATTTTGAGAGGTTTTGATGAAGTGGCTTAAAAAAAGGCTGATTCAATTTTTTTGTGGATGGAGCTTAACTGCCATCAGTTTAAAGAATATATTTTGCCTTTTAACCATGATAGGAAAGTATGAAAAAAAAAAAAAAACGATGACCCGGGACCTGTCGTCAAAATCCCAAAAATATGAAATTTTTTTTAAAAAAAAAACGATGACCCGGGACTTGAACTCTGGTCGTCAAAATCCCAAAAAAGTTAAATGTCAGTGCTTAGACCACTAGGCTATATGGGACAAGTGCTAACCAAAAGTTTGTTGAGTATTTGAACCTCACTGCTAAGAAAAATGAGAGGGGGGGAACAGAATCCGACGGCAAAAAAACAGCTGTCGGAATCCGTTCCCCCACCCTCATTTTGAGAGGTTTTGATGAAGTGGCTTAAAAAAAGGCTGATTCAATTTTTTTGTGGATGGAGCTTATCTGCCATCAGTTTAAAGAATATCTTTTGCCTTTTAACCATGATAGGAAAGTATGAAAAAAAAAAAAAAAAACGATGACCCGGGACCTGTCGTCAAAATCCCAAAAATATGAAAAAAATAATTTAAAAAAACGATGACCCGGGACTTGAACTCTGGTCGTCAAAATCCCAAAAGTGTTAAATGTCAGTGCTTAGACCACTAGGCTATATGGGACAAGTGCTAACCAAAAGTTTGTTGAGTATTTGAACCTCACTGCTAAGAAAAATGAGAGGGGGGGAACAGAATCCGACGGCAAAAAAACAGCTGTCGGAATCCGTTCCCCCACCCTCATTTTGAGAGGTTTTGATGAAGTGGCTTAAAAAAAGGCTGATTCAATTTTTTTGTGGATGGAGCTTAACTGCCATCAGTTTAAAGAATATATTTTGCCTTTTAACCATGATAGGAAAGTATGAAAAAAAAAAAAAAACGATGACCCGGGACCTGTCGTCAAAATCCCAAAAGTATGAAAAAAAAACAGAAAAAAAACGATGACCCGGGACTTGAACTCTGGTCTCAAAAATCCCAAAATTGTTAAATGTCAATGCTTAGACCACTAGGCTATAGGGGACAGATGCAAAACAAAAGTTTGTTGTGTATTTGAACCTCACTCCTTAGAAAAATGAGAGGGGGGGGAACAGAATCCGACGGCAAAAAAACAGCTGTCGGAATCCGTTCCCCACCCTCATTTTGAGAGGTTTTGATGAAGTGGCTTAAAAAAAGGCTGATTAAATTTTTTTGTGGATGGAGCTTAACTGCCATCAGTTTAAAGAATATATTTTGCCTTTTAACCATGATAGGAAAGTATGAAAAAAAAAAAAAAAACGATGACCCGGGACCTGTCGTCAAAATCCCAAATATATGAATTTTTTTTTTTTTAAAAACGATGACCCGGGACTTGAACTCTGGTCGTCAAAATCCCAAAAGTGTTAAATGTCAGTGCTTAGACCACTAGGCTATATGGGGCAAGTGCTAACCAAAAGTTTGTTGAGTATTTGAACGTCACTGCTAAGAAAAATGAGAGGGGGGGAACAGAATCCGACGGCAAAAAAACAGCTGTCGGAATCCGTTCCCCCACCCTCATTTTGAGAGGTTTTGATGAAGTGGCTTAAAAAAAGGCTGATTCAATTTTTTTGTGGATGGAGCTTATCTGCCATCAGTTTAAAGAATATCTTTTGCCTTTTAACCATGATAGGAAAGTATGAAAAAAAAAAAAAAAAACGATGACCCGGGACCTGTCGTCAAAATCCCAAAAATATGAAAAAAATAATTAAAAAAAACGATGACCCGGGACTTGAACTCTGGTCGTCAAAATCCCAAAAGTGTTAAATGTCAGTGCTTAGACCACTAGGCTATATGGGACAAGTGCTAACCAAAAGTTTGTTGAGTATTTGAACGTCACTGCTAAGAAAAATGAGAGGGGGGGAACAGAATCCGACGGCAAAAAAACAGCTGTCGGAATCCGTTCCCCCACCCTCATTTTGAGAGGTTTTGATGAAGTGGCTTAAAAAAAGGCTGATTCAATTTTTTTGTGGATGGAGCTTATCTGCCATCAGTTTAAAGAATATCTTTTGCCTTTTAACCATGATAGGAAAGTATGAAAAAAAAAAAAAAAAACGATGACCCGGGACCTGTCGTCAAAATCCCAAAAATATGAAAAAAATAATTAAAAAAAACGATGACCCGGGACTTGAACTCTGGTCGTCAAAATCCCAAAAGTGTTAAATGTCAGTGCTTAGACCACTAGGCTATATGGGACAAGTGCTAACCAAAAGTTTGTTGAGTATTTGAACCTCACTGCTAAGAAAAATGAGAGGGGGGGAACAGAATCCGACGGCAAAAAAACAGCTGTAGGAATCCGTTCCCCCACCCTCATTTTGAGAGGTTTTGATGAAGTGGCTTAAAAAAAGGCTGATTCAATTTTTTTGTGGATGGAGCTTAACTGCCATCAGTTTAAAGAATATATTTTGCCTTTTAACCATGATAGGAAAGTATGAAAAAAAAAAAAAAAACGATGACCCGGGACCTGTCGTCAAAATCCCAAAAGTATGAAAAAAAAACAGAAAAAAAACGATGACCCGGGACTTGAACTCTGGTCTCAAAAATCCCAAAATTGTTAAATGTCAGTGCTTAGACCACTAGGCTATAGGGGACAGATGCAAAACAAAACTTTGTTGTTTATTTGAACCTCACTGCTAAGAAAAATGAGAGGGGGGGGAACAGAATCCGACGGCAAAAAAACAGCTGTCGGAATCCGTTCCCCCACCCTCATTTTGAGAGGTTTTGATGAAGTGGCTTAAAAAAAGGCTGATTCAATTTTTTTGTGGATGGAGCTTATCTGCCATCAGTTTAAAGAATATATTTTGCCTTTTAACCATGATAGGAAAGTATGAAAAAAAGAAAAAGAAAAAAAAAACGATGACCCGGGACCTGTCGTCAAAATCCCAAAAATATGAAAAAAACAAACAAAAAAACGATGACCCGGGACTTGAACTCTGGTCGTCAAAATCCCAAAAGTGTTAAATGTCAGTGCTTAGACCACTAGGCCAAAGGGGCAAGTGCAAAACAAAAGTTTGTTGAGTATTTGAACCTCACTGCTAAGAAAAATGAGAGGGGGGGAACAGAATCCGACGGCAAAAAAACAGCTGTCGGAATCCGTTCCCCCACCCTCATTTTGAGAGGTTTAGATGAAGTGGCTTAAAAAAAGGCTGATTCAATTTTTTTGTGGATGGAGCTTAACTGCCATCAGTTTAAAGAATATATTTTGCCTTTTAACCATGATAGGAAAGTATGAAAAAAAAAAAAAAAACGATGACCCGGGACCTGTCGTCAAAATCCCAAAAGTATGAAAAAAAAAAGAAAAAAAACGATGACCCGGCACTTGAACTCTGGTCTCAAAAATCCCAAAATTGTTAAATGTCAGTGCTTAGACCACTAGGCTATAGGGGACAGATGCAAAACAAAAGTTTGTTGAGTATTTGAACCTCACTGCTAAGAAAAATGAGAGGGGGGGGGGGAACAGAATCCAACGGCAAAAAAACAGCTGTCGGAATCCGTTCCCCCACCCTCATTTTGAAAGGTTTTGATGAAGTGGCTTAAAAAAAGGCTGATTCAATTTTTTTGTGGATGGAGCTTAACTGCCATCAGTTTAAAGAATATATTTTGCCTTTTAACCATGATAGGAAAGTATGAAAAAAAAAAAAAAAACGATGACCCGGGACCTGTCGTCAAAATCCCAAAAATATGAAAAAAATAATTAAAAAAAACGATGACCCGGGACTCGAACTCTGGTCGTCAAAATCCCAAAAGTGTTAAATATCAGTGCTTAGACCACTAGGCTATATGGGACAAGTGCTAACCAAAAGTTTGTTGAGTATTTGAACCTCACTGCTAAGAAAAATGAGAGGGGGGGAACAGAATCCGACGGCAAAAAAACAGCTGTAGGAATCCGTTCCCCCACCCTCATTTTGAGAGGTTTTGATGAAGTGGCTTAAAAAAAGGCTGATTCAATTTTTTTGTGGATGGAGCTTAACTGCCATCAGTTTAAAGAATATATTTTGCCTTTTAACCATGATAGGAAAGTATGAAAAAAAAAAAAAAACGATGACCCGGGACCTGTCGTCAAAATCCCAAAAGTATGAAAAAAAAACAGAAAAAAAACGATGACCCGGGACTTGAACTCTGGTCTCAAAAATCCCAAAATTGTTAAATGTCAGTGCTTAGACCACTAGGCCATAGGGGACAGATGCAAAACAAAACTTTGTTGTTTATTTGAACCTCACTGCTAAGAAAAATGAGAGGGGGGGGAACAGAATCCGACGGCAAAAAAACAGCTGTCGGAATCCGTTCCCCCACCCTCATTTTGAGAGGTTTTGATGAAGTGGCTTAAAAAAAGGCTGATTCAATTTTTTTGTGGATGGAGCTTATCTGCCATCAGTTTAAAGAATATCTTTTGCCTTTTAACCATGATAGGAAAGTATGAAAAAAAAAAAGAAAAAAAAAACGATGAACCGGGACCTGTCGTCAAAATCCCAAAAATATGAAAAAAAACAAAAAAAAAAACGATGACCCGGGACTTGAACTCTGGTCGTCAAAATCCCAAAAGTGTTAAATGTCAGTGCTTAGACCACTAGGCCAAAGGGGCACGTGCAAAACAAAAGTTTGTTGAGTATTTGAACCTCACTGCTAAGAAAAATGAGAGGGGGGGAACAGAATCCGACGGCACAAAAACAGCTGTCGGAATCCGTTCCCCCACCCTCATTTTGAGAGGTTTTGATGAAGTGGCTTAAAAAAAGGCTGATTCAATTTTTTTGTGGATGGAGCTTAACTGCCATCAGTTTAAAGAATATATTTTGCCTTTTAACCATGATAGGAAAGTATGAAAAAAAAAAAAAAACGATGACCCGGGACCTGTCGTCAAAATCCCAAAAGTATGAAAAAAAAACAGAAAAAAAACGATGACCCGGGACTTGAACTCTGGTCTCAAAAATCCCAAAATTGTTAAATGTCAATGCTTAGACCACTAGGCTATAGGGGACAGATGCAAAACAAAAGTTTGTTGTGTATTTGAACCTCACTCCTTAGAAAAATGAGAGGGGGGGGAACAGAATCCGACGGCAAAAAAACAGCTGTCGGAATCCGTTCCCCACCCTCATTTTGAGAGGTTTTGATGAAGTGGCTTAAAAAAAGGCTGATTAAATTTTTTTGTGGATGGAGCTTAACTGCCATCAGTTTAAAGAATATATTTTGCCTTTTAACCATGATAGGAAAGTATGAAAAAAAAAAAAAAAACGATGACCCGGGACCTGTCGTCAAAATCCCAAATATATGAATTTTTTTTTTTTTAAAAACGATGACCCGGGACTTGAACTCTGGTCGTCAAAATCCCAAAAGTGTTAAATGTCAGTGCTTAGACCACTAGGCTATATGGGACAAGTGCTAACCAAAAGTTTGTTGAGTATTTGAACGTCACTGCTAAGAAAAATGAGAGGGGGGGAACAGAATCCGACGGCAAAAAAACAGCTGTCGGAATCCGTTCCCCCACCCTCATTTTGAGAGGTTTTGATGAAGTGGCTTAAAAAAAGGCTGATTCAATTTTTTTGTGGATGGAGCTTATCTGCCATCAGTTTAAAGAATATCTTTTGCCTTTTAACCATGATAGGAAAGTATGAAAAAAAAAAAAAAAAACGATGACCCGGGACCTGTCGTCAAAATCCCAAAAATATGAAAAAAATAATTTAAAAAAACGATGACCCGGGACTTGAACTCTGGTCGTCAAAATCCCAAAAGTGTTAAATGTCAGTGCTTAGACCACTAGGCTATATGGGACAAGTGCTAACCAAAAGTTTGTTGAGTATTTGAACCTCACTGCTAAGAAAAATGAGAGGGGGGGAACAGAATCCGACGGCAAAAAAACAGCTGTAGGAATCCGTTCCCCCACCCTCATTTTGAGAGGTTTTGATGAAGTGGCTTAAAAAAAGGCTGATTCAATTTTTTTGTGGATGGAGCTTAACTGCCATCAGTTTAAAGAATATATTTTGCCTTTTAACCATGATAGGAAAGTATGAAAAAAAAAAAAAAAACGATGACCCGGGACCTGTCGTCAAAATCCCAAAAGTATGAAAAAAAACCAGAAAAAAAACGATGACCCGGGACTTGAACTCTGGTCTCAAAAATCCCAAAATTGTTAAATGTCAGTGCTTAGACCACTAGGCTATAGGGGACAGATGCAAAACAAAACTTTGTTGTTTATTTGAACCTCACTGCTAAGAAAAATGAGAGGGGGGGGAACAGAATCCGACGGCAAAAAAACAGCTGTCGGAATCCGTTCCCCCACCCTCATTTTGAGAGGTTTTGATGAAGTGGCTTAAAAAAAGGCTGATTCAATTTTTTTGTGGATGGAGCTTATCTGCCATCAGTTTAAAGAATATATTTTGCCTTTTAACCATGATAGGAAAGTATGAAAAAAAGAAAAAGAAAAAAAAAACGATGACCCGGGACCTGTCGTCAAAATCCCAAAAATATGAAAAAAACAAACAAAAAAACGATGACCCGGGACTTGAACTCTGGTCGTCAAAATCCCAAAAGTGTTAAATGTCAGTGCTTAGACCACTAGGCCAAAGGGGCAAGTGCAAAACAAAAGTTTGTTGAGTATTTGAACCTCACTGCTAAGAAAAATGAGAGGGGGGGAACAGAATCCGACGGCAAAAAAACAGCTGTCGGAATCCGTTCCCCCACCCTCATTTTGAGAGGTTTAGATGAAGTGGCTTAAAAAAAGGCTGATTCAATTTTTTTGTGGATGGAGCTTAACTGCCATCAGTTTAAAGAATATATTTTGCCTTTTAACCATGATAGGAAAGTATGAAAAAAAAAAAAAAACGATGACCCGGGACCTGTCGTCAAAATCCCAAAAGTATGAAAAAAAAAAGAAAAAAAACGATGACCCGGCACTTGAACTCTGGTCTCAAAAATCCCAAAATTGTTAAATGTCAGTGCTTAGACCACTAGGCTATAGGGGACAGATGCAAAACAAAAGTTTGTTGAGTATTTGAACCTCACTGCTAAGAAAAATGAGAGGGGGGGGGGGAACAGAATCCAACGGCAAAAAAACAGCTGTCGGAATCCGTTCCCCCACCCTCATTTTGAAAGGTTTTGATGAAGTGGCTTAAAAAAAGGCTGATTCAATTTTTTTGTGGATGGAGCTTAACTGCCATCAGTTTAAAGAATATATTTTGCCTTTTAACCATGATAGGAAAGTATGAAAAAAAAAAAAAAACGATGACCTGGGACCTGTCGTCAAAATCCCAAAAGTATGAAAAAAAAACAGAAAAAAAACGATGACCCGGGACTTGAACTCTGGTCTCAAAAATCCCAAAATTGTTAAATGTCAATGCTTAGACCACTAGGCTATAGGGGACAGATGCAAAACAAAAGTTTGTTGTGTATTTGAACCTCACTCCTTAGAAAAATGAGAGGGGGGGGAACAGAATCCGACGGCAAAAAAACAGCTGTCGGAATCCGTTCCCCACCCTCATTTTGAGAGGTTTTGATGAAGTGGCTTAAAAAAAGGCTGATTAAATTTTTTTGTGGATGGAGCTTAACTGCCATCAGTTTAAAGAATATATTTTGCCTTTTAACCATGATAGGAAAGTATGAAAAAAAAAAAAAAAACGATGACCCGGGACCTGTCGTCAAAATCCCAAATATATGAATTTTTTTTTTTTTTTAAACGATGACCCGGGACTTGAACTCTGGTCGTCAAAATCCCAAAAGTGTTAAATGTCAGTGCTTAGACCACTAGGCTATATGGGACAAGTGCTAACCAAAAGTTTGTTGAGTATTTGAACGTCACTGCTAAGAAAAATGAGAGGGGGGGAACAGAATCCGACGGCAAAAAAACAGCTGTCGGAATCCGTTCCCCCACCCTCATTTTGAGAGGTTTTGATGAAGTGGCTTAAAAAAAGGCTGATTCAATTTTTTTGTGGATGGAGCTTATCTGCCATCAGTTTAAAGAATATCTTTTGCCTTTTAACCATGATAGGAAAGTATGAAAAAAAAAAAAAAAAACGATGACCCGGGACCTGTCGTCAAAATCCCAAAAATATGAAAAAAATAATTAAAAAAAACGATGACCCGGGACTTGAACTCTGGTCGTCAAAATCCCAAAAGTGTTAAATGTCAGTGCTTAGACCACTAGGCTATATGGGACAAGTGCTAACCAAAAGTTTGTTGAGTATTTGAACGTCACTGCTAAGAAAAATGAGAGGGGGGGAACAGAATCCGACGGCAAAAAAACAGCTGTCGGAATCCGTTCCCCCACCCTCATTTTGAGAGGTTTTGATGAAGTGGCTTAAAAAAAGGCTGATTCAATTTTTTTGTGGATGGAGCTTATCTGCCATCAGTTTAAAGAATATCTTTTGCCTTTTAACCATGATAGGAAAGTATGAAAAAAAAAAAAAAAAACGATGACCCGGGACCTGTCGTCAAAATCCCAAAAATATGAAAAAAATAATTAAAAAAAACGATGACCCGGGACTTGAACTCTGGTCGTCAAAATCCCAAAAGTGTTAAATGTCAGTGCTTAGACCACTAGGCTATATGGGACAAGTGCTAACCAAAAGTTTGTTGAGTATTTGAACCTCACTGCTAAGAAAAATGAGAGGGGGGGAACAGAATCCGACGGCAAAAAAACAGCTGTAGGGATCCGTTCCCCCACCCTCATTTTGAGAGGTTTTGATGAAGTGGCTTAAAAAAAGGCTGATTCAATTTTTTTGTGGATGGAGCTTAACTGCCATCAGTTTAAAGAATATATTTTGCCTTTTAACCATGATAGGAAAGTATGAAAAAAAAAAAAAAAACGATGACCCGGGACCTGTCGTCAAAATCCCAAAAGTATGAAAAAAAAACAGAAAAAAAACGATGACCCGGGACTTGAACTCTGGTCTCAAAAATCCCAAAATTGTTAAATGTCAGTGCTTAGACCACTAGGCTATAGGGGACAGATGCAAAACAAAACTTTGTTGTTTATTTGAACCTCACTGCTAAGAAAAATGAGAGGGGGGGGAACAGAATCCGACGGCAAAAAAACAGCTGTCGGAATCCGTTCCCCCACCCTCATTTTGAGAGGTTTTGATGAAGTGGCTTAAAAAAAGGCTGATTCAATTTTTTTGTGGATGGAGCTTATCTGCCATCAGTTTAAAGAATATATTTTGCCTTTTAACCATGATAGGAAAGTATGAAAAAAAGAAAAAGAAAAAAAAAACGATGACCCGGGACCTGTCGTCAAAATCCCAAAAATATGAAAAAAACAAACAAAAAAACGATGACCCGGGACTTGAACTCTGGTCGTCAAAATCCCAAAAGTGTTAAATGTCAGTGCTTAGACCGCTAGGCCAAAGGGGCAAGTGCAAAACAAAAGTTTGTTGAGTATTTGAACCTCACTGCTAAGAAAAATGAGAGGGGGGGAACAGAATCCGACGGCAAAAAAACAGCTGTCGGAATCCGTTCCCCCACCCTCATTTTGAGAGGTTTAGATGAAGTGGCTTAAAAAAAGGCTGATTCAATTTTTTTGTGGATGGAGCTTAACTGCCATCAGTTTAAAGAATATATTTTGCCTTTTAACCATGATAGGAAAGTATGAAAAAAAAAAAAAAACGATGACCCGGGACCTGTCGTCAAAATCCCAAAAGTATGAAAAAAAAAAGAAAAAAAACGATGACCCGGCACTTGAACTCTGGTCTCAAAAATCCCAAAATTGTTAAATGTCAGTGCTTAGACCACTAGGCTATAGGGGACAGATGCAAAACAAAAGTTTGTTGAGTATTTGAACCTCACTGCTAAGAAAAATGAGAGGGGGGGGGGGAACAGAATCCAACGGCAAAAAAACAGCTGTCGGAATCCGTTCCCCCACCCTCATTTTGAAAGGTTTTGATGAAGTGGCTTAAAAAAAGGCTGATTCAATTTTTTTGTGGATGGAGCTTAACTGCCATCAGTTTAAAGAATATATTTTGCCTTTTAACCATGATAGGAAAGTATGAAAAAAAAAAAAAAAACGATGACCCGGGACCTGTCGTCAAAATCCCAAAAATATGAAAAAAATAATTAAAAAAAACGATGACCCGGGACTCGAACTCTGGTCGTCAAAATCCCAAAAGTGTTAAATATCAGTGCTTAGACCACTAGGCTATATGGGACAAGTGCTAACCAAAAGTTTGTTGAGTATTTGAACCTCACTGCTAAGAAAAATGAGAGGGGGGGAACAGAATCCGACGGCAAAAAAACAGCTGTAGGAATCCGTTCCCCCACCCTCATTTTGAGAGGTTTTGATGAAGTGGCTTAAAAAAAAGGCTGATTCAATTTTTTTGTGGATGGAGCTTAACTGCCATCAGTTTAAAGAATATATTTTGCCTTTTAACCATGATAGGAAAGTATGAAAAAAAAAAAAAAACGATGACCCGGGACCTGTCGTCAAAATCCCAAAAGTATGAAAAAAAAACAGAAAAAAAACGATGACCCGGGACTTGAACTCTGGTCTCAAAAATCCCAAAATTGTTAAATGTCAGTGCTTAGACCACTAGGCTATAGGGGACAGATGCAAAACAAAACTTTGTTGTTTATTTGAACCTCACTGCTAAGAAAAATGAGAGGGGGGGGAACAGAATCCGACGGCAAAAAAACAGCTGTCGGAATCCGTTCCCCCACCCTCATTTTGAGAGGTTTTGATGAAGTGGCTTAAAAAAAGGCTGATTCAATTTTTTTGTGGATGGAGCTTATCTGCCATCAGTTTAAAGAATATCTTTTGCCTTTTAACCATGATAGGAAAGTATGAAAAAAAAAAAGAAAAAAAAAACGATGAACCGGGACCTGTCGTCAAAATCCCAAAAATATGAAAAAAAAAAAAAAAAAAAACGATGACCCGGGACTTGAACTCTGGTCGTCAAAATCCCAAAAGTGTTAAATGTCAGTGCTTAGACCACTAGGCCAAAGGGGCACGTGCAAAACAAAAGTTTGTTGAGTATTTGAACCTCACTGCTAAGAAAAATGAGAGGGGGGGAACAGAATCCGACGGCACAAAAACAGCTGTCGGAATCCGTTCCCCCACCCTCATTTTGAGAGGTTTTGATGAAGTGGCTTAAAAAAAGGCTGATTCAATTTTTTTGTGGATGGAGCTTAACTGCCATCAGTTTAAAGAATATATTTTGCCTTTTAACCATGATAGGAAAGTATGAAAAAAAAAAAAAAACGATGACCCGGGACCTGTCGTCAAAATCCCAAAAGTATGAAAAAAAAACAGAAAAAAAACGATGACCCGGGACTTGAACTCTGGTCTCAAAAATCCCAAAATTGTTAAATGTCAATGCTTAGACCACTAGGCTATAGGGGACAGATGCAAAACAAAAGTTTGTTGTGTATTTGAACCTCACTCCTTAGAAAAATGAGAGGGGGGGGAACAGAATCCGACGGCAAAAAAACAGCTGTCGGAATCCGTTCCCCACCCTCATTTTGAGAGGTTTTGATGAAGTGGCTTAAAAAAAGGCTGATTAAATTTTTTTGTGGATGGAGCTTAACTGCCATCAGTTTAAAGAATATATTTTGCCTTTTAACCATGATAGGAAAGTATGAAAAAAAAAAAAAAAACGATGACCCGGGACCTGTCGTCAAAATCCCAAATATATGAATTTTTTTTTTTTTAAAAACGATGACCCGGGACTTGAACTCTGGTCGTCAAAATCCCAAAAGTGTTAAATGTCAGTGCTTAGACCACTAGGCTATATGGGACAAGTGCTAACCAAAAGTTTGTTGAGTATTTGAACGTCACTGCTAAGAAAAATGAGAGGGGGGGAACAGAATCCGACGGCAAAAAAACAGCTGTCGGAATCCGTTCCCCCACCCTCATTTTGAGAGGTTTTGATGAAGTGGCTTAAAAAAAGGCTGATTCAATTTTTTTGTGGATGGAGCTTATCTGCCATCAGTTTAAAGAATATCTTTTGCCTTTTAACCATGATAGGAAAGTATGAAAAAAAAAAAAAAAAACGATGACCCGGGACCTGTCGTCAAAATCCCAAAAATATGAAAAAAATAATTAAAAAAAACGATGACCCGGGACTTGAACTCTGGTCGTCAAAATCCCAAAAGTGTTAAATGTCAGTGCTTAGACCACTAGGCTATATGGGACAAGTGCTAACCAAAAGTTTGTTGAGTATTTGAACCTCACTGCTAAGAAAAATGAGAGGGGGGGAACAGAATCCGACGGCAAAAAAACAGCTGTAGGAATCCGTTCCCCCACCCTCATTTTGAGAGGTTTTGATGAAGTGGCTTAAAAAAAGGCTGATTCAATTTTTTTGTGGATGGAGCTTAACTGCCATCAGTTTAAAGAATATATTTTGCCTTTTAACCATGATAGGAAAGTATGAAAAAAAAAAAAAAAACGATGACCCGGGACCTGTCGTCAAAATCCCAAAAGTATGAAAAAAAAACAGAAAAAAAACGATGACCCGGGACTTGAACTCTGGTCTCAAAAATCCCAAAATTGTTAAATGTCAGTGCTTAGACCACTAGGCTATAGGGGACAGATGCAAAACAAAACTTTGTTGTTTATTTGAACCTCACTGCTAAGAAAAATGAGAGGGGGGGGAACAGAATCCGACGGCAAAAAAACAGCTGTCGGAATCCGTTCCCCCACCCTCATTTTGAGAGGTTTTGATGAAGTGGCTTAAAAAAAGGCTGATTCAATTTTTTTGTGGATGGAGCTTATCTGCCATCAGTTTAAAGAATATATTTTGCCTTTTAACCATGATAGGAAAGTATGAAAAAAAGAAAAAGAAAAAAAAAACGATGACCCGGGACCTGTCGTCAAAATCCCAAAAATATGAAAAAAACAAACAAAAAAACGATGACCCGGGACTTGAACTCTGGTCGTCAAAATCCCAAAAGTGTTAAATGTCAGTGCTTAGACCACTAGGCCAAAGGGGCAAGTGCAAAACAAAAGTTTGTTGAGTATTTGAACCTCACTGCTAAGAAAAATGAGAGGGGGGGAACAGAATCCGACGGCAAAAAAACAGCTGTCGGAATCCGTTCCCCCACCCTCATTTTGAGAGGTTTAGATGAAGTGGCTTAAAAAAAGGCTGATTCAATTTTTTTGTGGATGGAGCTTAACTGCCATCAGTTTAAAGAATATATTTTGCCTTTTAACCATGATAGGAAAGTATGAAAAAAAAAAAAAAACGATGACCCGGGACCTGTCGTCAAAATCCCAAAAGTATGAAAAAAAAAAGAAAAAAAACGATGACCCGGCACTTGAACTCTGGTCTCAAAAATCCCAAAATTGTTAAATGTCAGTGCTTAGACCACTAGGCTATAGGGGACAGATGCAAAACAAAAGTTTGTTGAGTATTTGAACCTCACTGCTAAGAAAAATGAGAGGGGGGGGGGGAACAGAATCCAACGGCAAAAAAACAGCTGTCGGAATCCGTTCCCCCACCCTCATTTTGAAAGGTTTTGATGAAGTGGCTTAAAAAAAGGCTGATTCAATTTTTTTGTGGATGGAGCTTAACTGCCATCAGTTTAAAGAATATATTTTGCCTTTTAACCATGATAGGAAAGTATGAAAAAAAAAAAAAAAACGATGACCCGGGACCTGTCGTCAAAATCCCAAAAATATGAAAAAAATAATTAAAAAAAACGATGACCCGGGACTCGAACTCTGGTCGTCAAAATCCCAAAAGTGTTAAATATCAGTGCTTAGACCACTAGGCTATATGGGACAAGTGCTAACCAAAAGTTTGTTGAGTATTTGAACCTCACTGCTAAGAAAAATGAGAGGGGGGGAACAGAATCCGACGGCAAAAAAACAGCTGTAGGAATCCGTTCCCCCACCCTCATTTTGAGAGGTTTTGATGAAGTGGCTTAAAAAAAAGGCTGATTCAATTTTTTTGTGGATGGAGCTTATCTGCCATCAGTTTAAAGAATATATTTTGCCTTTTAACCATGATAGGAAAGTATGAAAAAAAAAAAAAAAACGATGACCCGGGACCTGTCGTCAAAATCCCAAAAGTATGAAAAAAAAACAGAAAAAAAACGATGACCCGGGACTTGAACTCTGGTCTCAAAAATCCCAAAATTGTTAAATGTCAGTGCTTAGACCACTAGGCTATAGGGGACAGATGCAAAACAAAACTTTGTTGTTTATTTGAACCTCACTGCTAAGAAAAATGAGAGGGGGGGGAACAGAATCCGACGGCAAAAAAACAGCTGTCGGAATCCGTTCCCCCACCCTCATTTTGAGAGGTTTTGATGAAGTGGCTTAAAAAAAGGCTGATTCAATTTTTTTGTGGATGGAGCTTATCTGCCATCAGTTTAAAGAATATCTTTTGCCTTTTAACCATGATAGGAAAGTATGAAAAAAAAAAAGAAAAAAAAAACGATGAACCGGGACCTGTCGTCAAAATCCCAAAAATATGAAAAAAAAAAAAAAAAAAAACGATGACCCGGGACTTGAACTCTGGTCGTCAAAATCCCAAAAGTGTTAAATGTCAGTGCTTAGACCACTAGGCCAAAGGGGCACGTGCAAAACAAAAGTTTGTTGAGTATTTGAACCTCACTGCTAAGAAAAATGAGAGGGGGGGAACAGAATCCGACGGCAAAAAAACAGCTGTCGGAATCCGTTCCCCCACCCTCATTTTGAGAGGTTTTGATGAAGTGGCTTAAAAAAAGGCTGATTCAATTTTTTTGTGGATGGAGCTTAACTGCCATCAGTTTAAAGAATATATTTTGCCTTTTAACCATGATAGGAAAGTATGAAAAAAAAAAAAAAAAACGATGACCCGGGACCTGTCGTCAAAATCCCAAAAGTATGAAAAAAAAACAGAAAAAAAAACGATGACCCGGGACTTGAACTCTGGTCTCAAAAATCCCAAAATTGTTAAATGTCAGTGCTTAGACCACTAGGCTATAGGGGACAGATGCAAAACAAAAGTTTGTTGAGTATTTGAACCTCACTGCTAAGAAAAATGAGAGGGGGGGGGAACAGAATCCGACGGCAAAAAAACAGCTGTCGGAATCCGTTCCCCCACCCTCATTTTGAGAGGTTTTGATGAAGTGGCTTAAAAAAAGGCTGATTCAATTTTTTTGTGGATGGAGCTTAACTGCCATCAGTTTAAAGAATATATTTTGCCTTTTAACCATGATAGGAAAGTATGAAAAAAAAAAAAAAACGATGACCCGGGACTTGTCGTCAAAATCCCAAAAATATGAATTTTTTTTTAAAAAAAAAACGATGACCCGGGACTTGAACTCTGGTCGTCAAAATCCCAAAAAAGTTAAATGTCAGTGCTTAGACCACTAGGCTATATGGGACAAGTGCTAACCAAAAGTTTGTTGAGTATTTGAACCTCACTGCTAAGAAAAATGAGAGGGGGGGAACAGAATCCGACGGCAAAAAAACAGCTGTCGGAATCCGTTCCCCCACCCTCATTTTGAGAGGTTTTGATGAAGTGGCTTAAAAAAAGGCTGATTAAATTTTTTTGTGGATGGAGCTTATCTGCCATCAGTTTAAAGAATATCTTTTGCCTTTTAACCATGATAGGAAAGTATGAAGAAAAAAAAAAAAAACGATGACCCGGGACCTGTCGTCAAAATCCCAAAAATATGAAAAAAATAATTTAAAAAAACGATGACCCGGGACTTGAACTCTGGTCGTCAAAATCCCAAAAGTGTTAAATGTCAGTGCTTAGACCACTAGGCTATATGGGACAAGTGCTAACTAAAAGTTTGTTGAGTATTTGAACCTCACTGCTAAGAAAAATGAGAGGGGGGGAACAGAATCCGACGGCAAAAAAACAGCTGTCGGAATCCGTTCCCCCACCCTCATTTTGAGAGGTTTTGATGAAGTGGCTTAAAAAAAGGCTGATTCAATTTTTTTGTGGATGGAGCTTAACTGCCATCAGTTTAAAGAATATATTTTGCCTTTTAACCATGATAGGAAAGTATGAAAAAAAAAAAAAAACGATGACCCGGGACCTGTCGTCAAAATCCCAAAAGTATGAAAAAAAAACAGAAAAAAAACGATGACCTGGGACTTGAACTCTGGTCTCAAAAATCCCAAAATTGTTAAATGTCAATGCTTAGACCACTAGGCTATAGGGGACAGATGCAAAACAAAAGTTTGTTGTGTATTTGAACCTCACTGCTTAGAAAAATGAGAGGGGGGGGAACAGAATCCGACGGCAAAAAAACAGCTGTCGGAATCCGTTCCCCACCCTCATTTTGAGAGGTTTTGATGAAGTGGCTTAAAAAAAGGCTGATTCAATTTTTTTGTGGATGGAGCTTATCTGCCATCAGTTTAAAGAATATATTTTGCCTTTTAACCATGATAGGAAAGTATGAAAAAAAAAAAAAAAACGATGACCCGGGACCTGTCGTCAAAATCCCAAAAATATGAAAAAAAAAAAAAAAAAACGATGACCCGGGACTTGAACTCTGGTCTCAAAAATCCCAAAAGTGTTAAATGTCAGTGCTTAGACCACTAGGCTAAACAAGACAAGTGCAAAACCAAAGTTTGTTGAGTATTTGAACCTCACTACTAAGAAAAATGAGAGGGGGGGAACAGAATCCGACGGCAAAAAAACAGCTGTCGGAATCCGTTCCCCCACCCTCATTTTGAGAGGTTTTGATGAAGTGGCTTAAAAAAAGGCTGATTCAATTTTTTTGTGGATGGAGCTTATCTGCCATCAGTTTAAAGAATATCTTTTGCCTTTTAACCATGATAGGAAAGTATGAAAAAAAAAAAAAAAAACGATGACCCGGGACCTGTCGTCAAAATCCCAAAAATATGAAAAAAATAATTAAAAAAAACGATGACCCGGGACTTGAACTCTGGTCGTCAAAATCCCAAAAGTGTTAAATGTCAGTGCTTAGACCACTAGGCTATATGGGACAAGTGCTAACCAAAAGTTTGTTGAGTATTTGAACCTCACTGCTAAGAAAAATGAGAGGGGGGGAACAGAATCCGACGGCAAAAAAACAGCTGTCGGAATCCGTTCCCCCACCCTCATTTTGAGAGGTTTTGATGAAGTGGCTTAAAAAAAGGCTGATTCAATTTTTTTGTGGATGGAGCTTAACTGCCATCAGTTTAAAGAATATCTTTTGCCTTTTAACCATGATAGGAAAGTATGAAAAAAAAAAAAAAAAACGATGACCCGGGACCTGTCGTCAAAATCCCAAAAATATGAAAAAAATAATTAAAAAAAACGATGACCCGGGACTTGAACTCTGGTCGTCAAAATCCCAAAAGTGTTAAATGTCAGTGCTTAGACCACTAGGCTATATGGGACAAGTGCTAACCAAAAGTTTGTTGAGTATTTGAACCTCACTGCTAAGAAAAATGAGAGGGGGGGAACAGAATCCGACGGCAAAAAAACAGCTGTAGGAATCCGTTCCCCCACCCTCATTTTGAGAGGTTTTGATGAAGTGGCTTAAAAAAAGGCTGATTCAATTTTTTTGTGGATGGAGCTTAACTGCCATCAGTTTAAAGAATATATTTTGCCTTTTAACCATGATAGGAAAGTATGAAAAAAAAAAAAAAAACGATGACCCGGGACCTGTCGTCAAAATCCCAAAAGTATGAAAAAAAAACAGAAAAAAAACGATGACCCGGGACTTGAACTCTGGTCTCAAAAATCCCAAAATTGTTAAATGTCAGTGCTTAGACCACTAGGCTATAGGGGACAGATGCAAAACAAAACTTTGTTGTTTATTTGAACCTCACTGCTAAGAAAAATGAGAGGGGGGGGGAACAGAATCCGACGGCAAAAAAACAGCTGTCGGAATCCGTTCCCCCACCCTCATTTTGAGAGGTTTTGATGAAGTGGCTTAAAAAAAGGCTGATTCAATTTTTTTGTGGATGGAGCTTATCTGCCATCAGTTTAAAGAATATCTTTTGCCTTTTAACCATGATAGGAAAGTATGAAAAAAAAAAAGAAAAAAAAAACGATGACCCGGGACCTGTCGTCAAAATCCCCAAAATATGAAAAAAACAAACAAAAAAACGATGACCCGGGACTTGAACTCTGGTCGTCAAAATCCCAAAAGTGTTAAATGTCAGTGCTTAGACCACTAGGCCAAAGGGGCACGTGCAAAACAAAAGTTTGTTGAGTATTTGAACCTCACTGCTAAGAAAAATGAGAGGGGGGGAACAGAATCCGACGGCAAAAAAACAGCTGTCGGAATCCGTTCCCCCACCCTCATTTTGAGAGGTTTAGATGAAGTGGCTTAAAAAAAGGCTGATTCAATTTTTTTGTGGATGGAGCTTAACTGCCATCAGTTTAAAGAATATATTTTGCCTTTTAACCATGATAGGAAAGTATGAAAAAAAAAAAAAAAAACGTTGACCCGGGACCTGTCGTCAAAATCCCAAAAGTATGAAAAAAAACCAGGAAAAAAAACGATGACCCGGGACTTGAACTCTGGTCTCAAAAATTCCAAAATTGTTAAATGTCAGTTCTTAGACCACTAGGCTATAGGGGACAGATGCAAAACAAAAGTTTGTTGAGTATTTGAACCTCTCTGCTAAAAAAAATGAGAGGGGGGGGAACAGAATCCGACGGCAAAAAAACAGCTGTCGGAATCCGTTCCCCCACCCTCATTTTGAGAGGTTTTGATGAAGTGGCTTAAAAAAAGGCTGATTCAATTTTTTTGTGGATGGAGCTTAACTGCCATCAGTTTAAAGAATATATTTTGACTTTTAACCATGATAGGAAAGTATGAAAAAAAAAAAAAAAACGATGACCCGGGACCTGTCGTCAAAATCCCAAAAGTATGAAAAAAAAACAGGAAAAAAAACGATGACCCGGGACTTGAACTCTGGTCTCAAAAATCCCCAAATTGTTAAATGTCTGTGTTTAGACCACTAGGCTATAGGGGACAGATGTAAAACAAAAGTTTGTTGAGTATTTGAACCTCACTGCTATGAAAAATGAGAGGGGGGGAACAGAATCCGACGGCAAAAAAACAGCTGTCGGAATCCGTTCCCCCACCCTCATTTTGAGAGGTTTTGATGAAGTGGCTTAAAAAAAGGCTGATTCAATTTTTTTGTGGATGGAGCTTAACTGCCATCAGTTTAAATAATATCTTTTGCCTTTTAACCATGATAGGAAAGTATGAAAAAAAAAAAAAAAAACGATGACCCGGGACCTGTCGTCAAAATCCCAAAAGTATGAAAAAAAAAAAAAAAAAACGATGACCCGGGACTTGAACTCTGGTCGTCAAAATCCAAAAAGTGTTAAATGTCAGTGCTTAGACAACTAGGCTATAGGAGACAAGTGCAAAACCAAAGTTTGTTGAGTATTTGAACCTCACTACTAAGAAAAATGAGAGGGGGGGAACAGAATCCGACGGCAAAAAAACAGCTGTCGGAATCCGTTCCCCCACCCTCATTTTGAGAGGTTTTGATGAAGTGGCTTAAAAAAAGGCTGATTCAATTTTTTGGTGGATTGAGCTTAACTGCCATCAGTTTAAAGAATATCTTTTGCCTTTTAACCATGATAGGAAAGTATGAAAAAAAAAAAAAAAAAAAAACGATGACCCGGGTCCTGTCGTCAAAATCCCAAAAATATGAAGAAAAAAACTAAAAAAAAAAAAAAACGATGACCCGGGACTTGAACTCTGGTCGTCAAAATCCCAAAAGTATGAAAAAAAAAAAAAAAAAAAACGATGACCCGGGACTTGAACTCTGGTCGTCAAAATCCCAAAAGTGTTAAATGTCAGTGCTTAGACCACTAGGCTATAGGAGACAAGTGCAAAACAAAAGTTTGTTGAGTATTTGAACCTCACTACTAAGAAAAATGAGAAGGGGGGAACAGAATCCGACAGCAAAAAAACAGCTGTCGGAATCCGTTCCCCCACCCTCATTTTGAGAGGTTTTGATGAAGTGGCTTAAAAAAAGGCTGATTCAATTTTTTTGTGGATGGAGCTTATCTGCCATCAGTTTAAAGAATATATTTTGCCTTTTAACCATGATAGGAAAGTATGAAAAAAAAAAAAAAAAAAACAACGATGACCCGGGACTTGAACTCTGGTCGTCAAAATCCCAAAAAAAGGAAAAAAAAAGAAAAAAAACCGATGACCCGGGACTTGAACTCTGGTCGTCAAAATCCCAAAAGTGTTAAATGTCAGTGCTTAGACCACTAGGCTATAGGAGACAAGTGCAAAACCAAAGTTTGTTGAGTATTTGAACGTCACTGCTAAGAAAAATGAGAGGGGGGGAACAGAATCCGACGGCAAAAAAACAGCTGTCGGAATCCGTTCCCCCACCCTCATTTTGAGAGGTTTTGATGGCTTAAAAAAAGGCTGATTCAATTTTTTGGTGGATGGAGCTTAACTGCCATCAGTTTAAAGAATATATTTTGCCTTTTAACCATGATAGGAAAGTATGAAAAAAAAAAAAAAAACGATGACCCGGGACCTGTCGTCAAAATCCCAAAAATATGAAAAAAAAAAAAAAAAAAACGATGACCCGGGACCTGTCGTCAAAATCCCAAAAATATGAAAAAAACAAACAAAAAAAAACGATGACCCGGGACTTGAACTCTGGTCGTCAAAATCCCAAAAGTGTTAAATGTCAGTGCTTAGACCACTAGGCTATAGGAGACAAGTGCAAATCAAAAGTTTGTTGAGTATTTGAACCTCACTGCTAAGATAAATAAGAGGGGGGGGGAACAGAATCCGACGGCACAAAAACAGGTGTCGGAATCCGTTCCCCCACCCTCATTATGAGAGGTTTTGATGAAGTGGCTTAAAAAAAGGCTGATTCAATTTTTTTGTGGATGGAGCTTAACTGCCATCAGTTTAAAGAATATCTTTTGCCTTTTAACCATGATAGGAAAGTATGAAAAAAAAAAAAAAAAAAAAAACGATGACCCGGGACCTGTCGTCAAAATCCCAAAAGTATGAAAAAAAAAAAAAAAAAAAAAAACATGACCCGGGACTTGAACTCTGGTCGTCAAAATCCCAAAAGTGTTAAATGTCAGTGCTTAGACCACTAGGCTATAGGAGACAGTTGCAAAACAAAAGTTTGTTGAGTATTTGAACGTCACTGCTAAGAAAAATGAGAGGGGGGGAACAGAATCCGACGGCAAAAAAACAGCTGTCGGAATCCGTTCCCCCACCCTCATTTTGAGAGGTTTTGATGAAGTGGCTTAAAAAAAGGCTGATTCAATTTTTTCGTTGGTCCCACTCCCAATAGATTCTGATATGTATTTGGACTAATATCTATCTAGAGACTAATATCTGTCTTTTGGAGCCTCATGTCCCAACAGAACCCCAGACAGTTGTAAGTTGCCTACTCAATACACCAGAAATTATGACAAATAGTGTTATAAAGTGTACAAATGCTCATCTTCACAGGATGATGGGTATGAAGAAACAGTTTCTGCTGCCACAGAGAGGCCTACAGGGTAATGTTAATATTATGTGTCTACACATCAGACAATCTACACATTCACATTTGTATGTGGTGTAGCCTATAGAATCGAAGTTTATATCTAAGTATAAAAGGACATTCTTATCCCCCAAGTGATTTTCAGTAAATATCACAGTTTAATTCTGTAGAATTTGTTTAGAACTACATGATGTAACTCTAATGTACTGTATTTTCAGTTGCCAGTTAAGGAGTTAACGTTAAATATACTTCATCTTATTCATTTCTTTTTTAAAACAGTGGAAAAAACAGCAATAAATAAATGTACAGAAAGAATGAATGAAGTGTTTAAACACCGCTTCCTCTTTAAAAATGGGGAGGAGACCGCAAGAAACTCTGGTTTTACCGAAGAAAACCTGCTCCCGACCAGGTTAGGTTCACAGAGTAAGTTGCCATGGTAACTGACTCTGAGTATAAGTTACCCCTCTTTCAGAAACGGGCTTGACTTACTCTGCTTTCTCGGGTTTGATATACCTCCCATTCTGAAACGGAAAACCCAGAGTTTCCCTCATTTCAGGGTTAACATACTCAGAGTTTTCACTTAATCTCCTTTCTGAAACAGGCCCCAGGTGTGTTTAATTAGGGTTGAAGCTAAACTCTGCAGGGCTGTGGCCCTCCAGGAACTGAGTTTGACACCTCTGAGCTAGAGCTTGAACAGAAAAGAAAAGGAACCAAACACAAAAGTTAAAAGAACAGAAGATTTAAAAAACATTAACAAAACACCCCCAAAAATAACATATATTCGAAGTTGTAATTTTTCTTATTTTTCAGTAACAATATCAAGTACTGGTAAAAATAACAGGCTTGGTTTAACAAAAAAAAAAAGATTTTATTGCTCATGGGCACACTTCAGGGTCAAAAACAAAACCCTGTAAACATTTTATAATATACATAACACAATCAAACAACAAATAATAAAATACAATTAAACATTTAATTTTCAATTACTTTCAAATACAAATACAATGACTAATGTACTTTTGTTTATATACGTATCAAAATTATTTGTTGTATAAATAATTTACAGCAATAAATTAATTTACTGACATCTGAACATTGTTTCAAAAAACAAACAGAATGTATGTGAATTCCTGAGGGTGAGGTCAAAAATATTTTTACCTGTTGAAACTATAAATATAAAAAATATATTTATGATATATATATATGCTTTTAATTAAAAATGCAAAAATAATTATTTTAGGGAAATGCTTAGGCATGGGTTTAGTCTGTAGTAAAATAATTAACTTTATATATGCAATTTAAAAAAAAGTCCTGAGGGTGAGGTCAAAAATATTTTTACCTGTTGAAACTATAAATATAAAAAATATATTTATGATATATATATATGCTTTTAATTAAAAATGCAAAAATAATTATTTTAGGGAAATGCTTAGGCATGGGTTTAGTCTGTAGTAAAATAATTAACTTTATATATGCAATTAAAAAAAAAGTCCTGAGGGTGAGGTCAAAAATATTTTTACCTGTTGAAACTATAAATATAAAAAATATATTTATGATATATATATATGCTTTTAATTAAAAATGCAAAAATAATTATTTTAGGGAAATGCTTAGGCATGGGTTTAGTCTGTAGTAAAATAATTAACTTTATATATGCAATTAAAAAAAAAGTCCTGAGGGTGAGGTCAAAAATATTTTTACCTGTTGAAACTATAAATATAAAAAATGTATTTATGATATATATATATGCTTTTAATTAAAAATGCAAAAATAATTATTTTAGGGAAATGCTTAGGCAGGGGTTTAGTCTGTAGTAAAATAATTAACTTTATATATGCAATTAAAAAAAAAGAAGTTATTAGAACTTCGTTGCGTTCATTTCGTTAGTCTGGTTTCTCTTTCTGTTGCTTCGTTCTCTGTAGTAGAAGATCATCCAGGTTACGCCCCAACCAATCATCAAGCCTCCTACAGCCAGAATAGCAGCTGCCCAGGCTGGCACAGAATCGTTGGGGCAATCTGCGGGGAGAGGGTTGCCCGGGGCAACTGTGGTGGGACCGGTAGTTGTGGGGACGTCAGAGCCACTGTTTATTTGTGTAAAAATGAAGGGATGCTCCTGGAGAAGATAAGAAAGAAAAACGTTATTTGAAAGACCATTTTATCACATCTTGGTTATTGTTCTTTTCCAGTTTCCATTGGTTATTTACTCACCTTTGTGGGACAGTGAATTTTACTGCGGTCATATGTGAAATTATTGTAGTTTTGTTTACTCCCTATAGGCTCCAGCTTAAAACCACAATACAGGAGAAGAGCTGTTAAATGCAGGAAAGCTTCTGTGAGATTATCATAAAGGGTGTGCAAGTGTATTTACCATGTTGTTCCAGAGCGAAATAGCCATCTCTGCATGTCCACGCTCAGAGAAATGAAAACAGTCCACAGAGAAGAAAGTCAGGTCTGGTGTGCCATCCTACAGCAGAGAGAGACATTTCATCTGTTAACATTGGCCCTGATACTGAGACTCAAGGTTTGATAGCTATTAACATATTTAAACATGTCTAAATGCTAACATCGAGCATCGGAACAGCAGAGTTCTCGAAGAAGGGCTGCAGCACCACCGTAAAGTCCTGTCTTCCGTCATACCGCCCCCCAAGCACCAGCCTTTCAGTCTCCATCTGGCACAGAAAACAACACTTTTATTATTGAAGGTCAAGATAAACCAAAGCCCACTCAGCTGATCAGTTATAAATGAACTGGCAACTTGATTGGCTACAGACCTGCAGATCTTTGTTGACCTTCTTCATTTCATTCATTTCTGGAGAGTTCTCACGGGGATTCAGAAAACATGGACACAAGTTCCTGTCACACACACACACACAGACATGAAAATGCTGTTAGTGTACAAGAACATGAAATTTACACAGGTTTTCAGATGAATGTTTAATATTTCATTGATTCATTGATTTACTTTTGCAGGAGGCTGCAGCCCAGTGTGTCCCTCTTTACTATACGCAGATCATTGACCTCTAAGATTTCCACTAAATTTACCAGCACTCTGGGAACCTACACAGACACACACAACATCATTTTAAATGTGTTAATTATATGTGTACATGTGTGTAATTGTCATGAAAATAATGTCACTGTGCAAAAAGCCTTATTTTCGTTAGGCAAAACTAACTTTTTATCTCGCTATTCTAACTTTTTTCCCTTGCAATTCTGAGTTTAGATATAAACTCAGAATTGTGAGATATTGACTAATATAGTATTAGAATAAAGTATTTATTTATATCTCGCATTTTCTGACTTTTTTTGTTGTGAGATATAAACTCATAATTATGAGTTATAAGATCCGAATTGCAAGATGAAAAGTCGCAATTACCTTTTTATTTTTTTATTCCGTGTTGGAAAAAAGCTTCCACAGTGGCCAGACATGTTTTCATGAGATTTACCCATTGAAAGAATGTGATCGGTATGTGCATCTCTCTCACCTCATTGTACAGCATGTCCAGACTGTCTCTGATGTGACCGATGTACTTAGAAGGGGACAGAGAAGCCTGGGTAGAGAAAAACACAACACAGAAAAATAAATTGAATTATTGTTTGCTGGTCTTAAAAAACAACACAATGGCAATGACGCAATGGCACATACATTCTAATATCAGAATGTATTTTAGCTGCTTAAAGGTCACTGCTGAGGTTCTATGACATAAGAAGAAACCATTTATGATGGGGAGATGAAAGCCTTTATTAAGAATCACCCACTCACCCGGTCATGACAGTACTGGCAAAGGTCATTTCCCCCAATAAACAGTGTCACCAGCTTCCAATCCTTCTCAAAGTCCACTTCCTGAAAAAAGAGTGTAGTGTGGCATAAAAAAAAAAATTATTTGAAAATTTAGTCTTTATTGTCACACAACAATTGGTGGAATTTGCTTTGTGCAGCAACTGGTTGGCACATACGAAATATACACTGCCCGGCCGGAAAAAAGTCACTGTTTGGATTCGAATATGCAAATGCTTAAAGGGATACTCCACCATTTTTTCATATTAAACTATGTTATTCCCTTAACTATTTACAAGCTAGTTAAGGGAATAACATAGTTTAATATGAAAAAACGGTGGAGTATCCCTTTAAGAGTCTATGATTGGATCATTTTTGCAGTGATTATTATGTTTCTAGCATGTTATATGTTTGGCAACTGTTCTTCTAACCCTAATTGATGGAGTGTGTAGCTTTTCATTTCTTAAACAACCATGCACACATCATGGCCATATTCCAGGATGACAAAGCCAAGCTTTGTGAAAGAAGGGTTGGGAGGAAGTATGAAGAATAATTTTCACACATGAATTGGCACCTCTGAGTCCAGACCTTAAATTCATTAAAAGTATTTGGGATGTGCTGGAGTAGACTGTAAAGAGTAGCCTACTTGACTCTTGCATTGTCAATACAAGATCTTGAGCAAAAGTTGATGCACCTCTTGATGAAAACAAATGTTATTTCCATTAAGAGGTGTATATATTAATATATGTGTAAAAAATATTCTTCATGCTCTCTCCCAAACATTCTTTCACAATTTGAGCCTGGTGAATCTTGACATTGTCATCCTGGAATATGGCTATGATGTGTCTTCCCACTTCCTACTAGTAATTAACAACAAGAAAACCAACCTAGAAACAGACATGAACAGAACAGAAAAGGAGATCAAAAGCAAACTCTAAACATGACTAAACTGGTTGTTTAAGAAATTAAAAGCTACACACTCCATCAATTAGGGTTAAAAGAACTGTTGCCAAACATAATAACATGCTAGCAACATAATAATCACTGCAATAATGATCCAATCATGGACTCTTAAGCATTTGACTATTTAAATCCAAACAGCAACTTGGACGGGAAGTATATTTATATAATGACAAACGAGCATTGTCATTTGTATGTATTTTTTTATTTATTCACCACAACATGGTTCAGAACAACTTCATAGATTAAATAAACATACTGACCATGCTCTCCTTTAAAGCTGTGATAAGATCCTTCACTTGTGCTGGTATATTACTGAACAGAGAGAAAGAATCCATTAGATGAGATGATACTGTGAATTGTGTTTGTGTGTGTATGTGTATATGTGTTCCCCACCTGGCTTTGGCACCGCTCACTGCCATATTGAAGCCATTGGGCCTTGTAC
The DNA here is from genome assembly GCF_949152265.1 of Phoxinus phoxinus. Taxonomy (NCBI): domain Eukaryota; kingdom Metazoa; phylum Chordata; class Actinopteri; order Cypriniformes; family Leuciscidae; genus Phoxinus; species Phoxinus phoxinus. The sequence goes on from NC_136888.1 coordinate 21,301,890, forward strand.
TTTTTCCTTTTGAAAAGCCGAAGACACTTGGATTGAACTTCTTAAGGATGTCTGATAACAAATAATGACGCAGGGCACTGGTGATCATTATGTTATTAAACAAGAATCAAATCTGATAATAATGTTTAGAGCGATTAGAGTCTCTTTACTAACCAATACTGCTAATAACACCAATAAAAATGACAAAGTGTTACATAAGAAAATGCTCACTTGGCAATGTGGTGACAGTCTCCAAAGTTTCATCCCCACCAATGCTGTCAATCAAATTAAACATAGACACTTAGAAAACCTGCAGAGAATATAACAAAACAATTCCATAAGCATAGGCTGACACAAACTCACCTCCAGGAAACCCCTCGCTCCTCATTTGGCAACTGCAGAAGGTTTTCAGCTTTTGCACCAAAGGCGGCCTGACAAATGTTATAGAGAGAGAGAGAGAGAGAGAGAGAGAGAGAGAGAGAGAGAGAGAGAGAGAGAGAGAGAGAGAGAGAGAGAGAAAGAGAGAGAGAGAGAGAGAGAGAGAGAGAGAGAGAGAGAGAGAGAGAGAGAGAGAGAGAGAGAGAGAGAGAGAGAGAGAGAGAGAGAGAGAGATTGAATCACTTTTATTTAAAACATATAGGTGAAACCAATCTGTGTTGCCACTAACACTCTACATTCCACAATCCAATTACGGGAAAAACACACACAAAACCAACAAAAAAACAAATTCAAAATAAAAATAAGAGAAAAAAAACAAACACCATATGACTTAAAAAGTCAACAGTAGATCATCATTTTCATTAACTGTGCATAACACTCCATTTATGGCCCAAGTATTCACAAACATTGGCAAACATCCAACCAGTTTGTAATATGCATATTCTATCCTGAGCCTTGATGCTACCAACCCCTTGAACATCAACAAAGGATCTAATGAATCATTACCAAGCATCTTATTTTTCCTGGTTTTCCAAATAGAGAGTTTGGCAATTCCAAACACAACATTTAATAAAACCAAAACATGTTTACGGCTAACAGAGTATGTTGGCCCAAAAATAAACAATGGAGGAGACAAAACTTCACCTAATGATGATACCCATTGGGATAAAAAGGAAAACAAATTACCCAACCGTACACATTGAACAAAAAGATGAAAAACAGTTTCATTTACAGAACAAAAAAGGCAACCGACCCCCACGTTTGGATCGAGGTGCACCACATGTCTGTTCGTAGCTATTGCACTGTGTACTATCCTCCACTGTAAATCACCAGTCCGTTTATCAATGGGGCGTTTATACAGTGACCGCCAGCTACCTTTGGGGGAGATGTCTGTCCCAAAAAAAATCAATCCATTTCGATGACTTTACTCCAGTAAGATGATGTGCATTGGTCACTTTCACGCAAGTCACATACAGAGCTTTTTTTCCGGCAGACTCAAAACTGTCCAACTGAGGGGTTTTGAAGGACAGTAAAAGATTTTCTTCCTCAGGCCAATCCCTTATGCCAGCAGCTACCGTCAAGGATGGAAAAGCATAATCACACCCGACCATCCATTCTTCAATATGATTAGAGTTCTTGATAAAAAGTCTTTGATCATAATTCAACTCTCCAAACACTTCATCAGTAATTTGTTTTAAAAAACGAACAGATTTTATCCCAGTTCTCTCACCCAGGGTATCCAAACTGATGCTTAAAATGTGTCCAAGTTTTACACATCCAGCAGCTATCAGCCGCGATGACAAATTGTCAGAGCACAAGTGTCTGGAAGGCAAAAAGGGGTTCTGGAACAAAGGCTCTTCCATCAGCCACAAGCCTGCATGTACTCCAGCAGGTCTTGAGACAAAAAACACTTTCCAGGCTTCCATCATAGATCTGTAGAATGTCGTCAAGTCTGTCAAGGTTTTTTCATTCAGGTTCAATAAAAACAGGTGTTTGTCAAGTCCCATGTTGCCTGCTTTTCTCAGGAGGGCAACAGCAGTATTGGACCAGACAATATCACTATTATACAATAGTCTCTGAGCAGCATTCAGACGAAAGGCCATGAGTCTAGATTTAATATCCACAAGGCCTTGCCCTCCTTCTTGCACTGGCAAAAAGAGGACAGCTGATCGAACCCAATGCTGTCCCGACCAAAAAAAATTCACCAGCATCCTTTGAATGTCTTGGACTAATCCAACGGGAGGCTGTAACACACTGAATTTATGCCACAGCGCAGAAGCGGCCAAGTTATTGGCAACTAACACTCTCCCCCTGTAGGATAACTGGGGTAGCAACCAGTTCCATCTAGACAATCGGGTGCACACTCTCTCCAAAACTCCCTCCCAATTTTTCTTCTGAAACTCTTCTGATCCTAAAAACACACCAAGTAATTTTAGCCCTTTTCTATTCCAGTTTAAAATACCTGGTAATTGTGGGAGATTGCCTACATTACTTTGACCTGACCAGAAAGCTTCAGTCTTCTCCCAGTTTACCTTAGCTGATGATGCCCCTTCATACAACTCAAGTGCTCTAGACAAAGCTTTTATATCATTATTGTCTTTTACAAAAACTGTAACATCATCAGCGTATGCAGTATTTGTGATTCTTACAAATTGAGGCATTGAGGGTATTGATAAACCATTTAGAGTTTTCCTTATATTAAAAAGTAATGGCTCAATAGCAATACTGTACAATTGTCCAGACAAAGGACATCCTTGTCTAATGCCCCTTGAGACCACAATAGGCCGACTGAGGCCGCCCCCCACCTTGACCATACAGGAAGCTCCAGAGTACAACAAACGTATCCATTTGATAAAATCCTGACCAAACCCAAACGCCTCAAGTAGATTAAAAAGATAACTATGGTCAACACGATCAAACGCCTTTTCTTGATCTAAGGCGATCAACCCAACCTCTGCATCAACCATTTTGCAGATATCTAATGTATCTCTCACTAAAAAAAGGTTATCCATTATGGATCTTTTTGGAATGCAATAGGTTTGGTCTTGATGAATTATCAAATGTAAAAACTCCTTAAGCCTATTAGATAGACATTTAGATAGTATTTTATACTCTGTTGTTAATAAAGCAACAGGTCTCCAGTTCTTTAATAGGGTCAAATCTCCCTTTTTAGGCAATAGGGACAATACAGCACGTTGACACGTAGCAGGTAGAATACCATCTTTATAGCTTTCACAGAAAACTTCGTAAAGGTCCATTCCAATATGCTTCCAAAAATGTTTATAAAAATCAGAGGTCAACCCGTCAATTCCTGGAGAGCGTCCAGATTTCAACTGTCCAACAGCAATAGTGAGTTCTTCAGGGGTGATTTGTGTGTCCAAAGCAGCCTTAGAAACAAAGTCTATTTGCGGAAGTTCATTCATAAGTTGTGCTGCACAAATAGAATCGCAATGGTCAGCTTTATAGAGGGAAGAATAAAAGTCAACAGCATGACGACGCATTTCTGTAATGTCATTTGTGATCCTCCCACCTGGAAGACTCAAACATGTCATCTGCTTATACTGTGCCACTGAACGTTCTAAATTAAAAAAGTAGGCACTTGGGGCATCCATCTCAGTGACTGATATAAATCGTGACCTCACCAAAGCTGCTTTCACCCTCTCATTCAAATAAAAACTTAATTGTTTCTTTTTCTGTTGCAAGTTGTTGATAAAAACTGGGTCATATCTTCCTATCATTTCTATCTCTATAGACTTTATATCTCTTTCCAAGCCTTGAATTGTTTCTCTTTGCGTAGTTGTGCAATATGCAGTATACTGTTGACAACACATTTTTATTTGAGTTTTTCCAACCTCCCACCATTGTTTTAAATTTTCAAAATCATTTTTCTTCCCCTTCCAATGATTCCAAAAAACCACAAAGTGTTCAGAAAAAGAAGCATCCTGCAATAATTTAGCATTAAAATGCCAATAAGAGGACTTTCTTGGAAACTGTGCCATATTTACAGAAATAAAAACCAGATGGTGATCAGAAAAACCTACAGGAGAAATAGAACAATCAATAATCCTATTATTAAAACATTTTGAAACATAAATTCTGTCTAAACGAGCAGCACTTATTCTATTGTCAGAAACTTTGACCCATGTATATTGCTTATCTATTGGATGCTTGATTCTCCACATATCTAAAAGTTCAGCCTCTTTTACCAAACTTGACAAATAATTGGATGAAAGCAAATGTGGCTCTACATTATTACGGTCAACATTGAACTTCTCTGTGCAGTTCCAATCTCCTCCAATAATGATGTTTCCATCACTAAAATCTTGTTTTAAAACATCAGCTAGAATTCTAAAAAACTTTAATCGCTCATGTCCCACATTTGGTGCATAGACATTTATAAAATAAATTGTCGTCCCTTCAATTATAGTTTTGACAAGAACCAAACGACCTTTTACAATTTCCTCAGTATTTTCAATACTAGCTTTTGTATCTGGAGAAAACAGGAGAGCAATTCCAGCGCTCAGATTTGTACCATGGCTAAGTACATGTTTACCTTTCCACCACATCCCCCACTCTACTTCATTATCCGTATCACTGTGGGTTTCTTGCAATAAAATAACGTGTAATTTTTTATTTTGCATTATTTCAGATACCAAAGCTCGTTTATGACTATCCCTCCCTCCATTAATATTTAATGAACCCACCCTCAAAAGATCCATATATAAGTTTAGGGAGGAAAGGAAAAAGATAACAGCAGAAAAAAACAGTAGAAATAAAGATAAACACACCGCGTGATACATGGCTATAATCACTTATAAGAAAGCCTTTAGCCTCTTCTTCTTATCAGCTTCTCTACATCTTCTAATAACTGTAACATGTTTTTTTAACCGGAAGCGTTTCTTTTCACTCAACTGATCAACATTTGCAGTCTTTTGAAGAGCGGCTACTGACCTCTCAAATTTTCCAACGTCAGGAAAAAATTCCTTAATGCTGACTTGTTTCCCGAATGTCTCATCAAGAAAACCATTAATTTCATCTAATGTATATAAAGAGGGATCTTTAGTGGACATATCTTGTGAATCGCCCTCATATACAGACCCTCCTTGGGAATCACATTCATACTCATCAGATGCACCATCTACTGCATTTCCATCATTGCTAAAACACAGCTCTCTCTTTCTTGTAACCAAACAACCAGGCTCACACCCACGTGAACTGGGCCCTGCAACTTCTACAAAATCATCTTGCTTCCCATCTGCATTGACATTTTGAACAGCGTTTACAGATTTTTCACTTTGCTGATGTTCATTTATATTAGTTTTGGCTACAACATTCTCATGTAATCCCACTTCCATAGCGGACGGCGCCGCACCAGTATCGCTTACCTGCGCTGGGCCTGCGTTTTCCTCTCGGACAATGCGCACCTGCTCCACCACATCTCCCTCTCCTGAGACAGTGGGCCTATCCTCCGGTACACGCACTCTGTGTGGGCACGCAAATTTTTTATGCCCTAAATCGCCGCAATCGAAACACCTCAAGCTACCAGTGGTTGCATACACCATATACATTTTCCCTTCGTAACGTACTCGGAATGAAACATCCAACGTATTCTCGGGGGAGTCTAAAAACATAAACACCTGTCTTCTGAAAGATTTAACATGCTTCAGAGACGGGTGTTTACATCCTAGGGTAATTGTTTTAAAACCACTGGCAAATTTACCGAACCGTGCTAATTCCCGTTCCAACGCTTCATCCGGAATAAAAGGTGGAACATTCGACACCGTAATTTTTGCTGTCGGAGCGAATAATGGGGTAACCTGAACAAAGTTTTCATTTATGACGAGACCATTCTCGATTAAACGACTAACAAAATTTTGTTCTTTCAAGAACACTACTACGGCTTTGTTCATACGAGAAGCGGACACAATATTCTCGTGCCCTACTTCTCCTCCAGCCGAAATGAGCACGTCTTCCACTGTGACGCCATCCTCAGGCACACATCTGAAACCATTACGCAAGGACAAAGACGGCGCCTCCTCTCGAGACGCCATCTCTCCCCGCGCAATGCTCACACCGATAATCAAAAGAAGTCAAAAGCAAACTTTAGCTCATGTAAAGAATAAAAAGTGAAAGAAAAAAAAGAAAAAAACCCCGTAATTGAGGCTAGTGGAAAAAAGACCCACACAGCTCAGACCTCACCCAACACCTCCACCCACTCCCAACATGCGAGAGAGAGAGAGAGAGAGAGAGAGAGAGAGAGAGAGGTGTTTATAACATGACAAAACACAGCAATATGCACAAACATACACCCACACTTACTGTGAGTGAATCTCCCAGAGACGCCACCACTTTAATGTCACCTGGACGCAGCCTGTGAACTGAGAAAGAAATGTGATAAGGTGACTTTCCTGGATACCTGATACAACACAGCTACATTGCAGGGTACTTGGACTTAGAAAGATAATAAACAATGCAGGGTGTCTGTACACAGTGAAAGTCTTGCCTCATTGTCTCTATCCATAAACCTATGCACATAATTACGGTTTCTGCTTTTACTTGCATTTAGACCTACTAATCTTTATGTTATCCTCCTTAATACTTTTTTTGAGATCACAGCATGGTATTTTTTGTAAATTCAAGCTACCTTTCCTTAACAAAATATTTCAGCTCTATAGACATCTTTTATAATTTTACATACATTTAAATTTAGATTAAAAACCAAAAGACAACAAAGATAACAATATAAATACATAATCAGGGGAAGACCTCTCAGAATATTAATTTAATCTACTTTACCCTTAGCTAGTTAGTTAGTTAGTTAGTTAGTTAGTTAGTAAGTTAGTTAGTTAGTTAGTTAGTTATTTGATGGTAAAAAAAATGTCTCTTTTGCCAGAGAGGAGAGACATTTGTACTCTCTCTTACCAGATGCTGGTACGGTGTCAGAGGGTGCTGTATCCACACACGAGAAATCACTTCCCCAATTCTAAAATGATAGGGAGCAATAATTTCATAATAAATTTGTATCACTTTAAGGCAGTATTATATTTTATGAACATCATACATTTGTGTGACTTACTGTTGTGGGTGGAGGAGGAGGAGGAGGGGTTTTGTATGTGTAATTGCTGTTATGATAGGTCTTCAAATAAGGGGAGGACTAAAGAAGATTATGAAACAGTGTTACCATGTGACAGAATTATAGAGTTTATTATATATAAAATGTAGAAGTAAACTCACCTTTTCTGGGCATTTAAGAGGGATGCCTGCAGTAAAATCCTCCTTATCTGTCTTATTACCTAAAGGCTCCATCTGAGTAAAAGGGGCAAAGAGGGAGGGAATGGAACCATTTTTAGAATAAAATTATCATGCTGTAAAATTATAAGTATATATAAGTAGGTTAATACACTATTCTGTGTATCTAATCTTTCAGAATCAGAATTAGAATGTGCTTTATTTGCCAAGAGTGCGCACAAACACAATTTGTTGTGGTTTCCAGGAGCTCTGGGTATATATATATATATATATATATATATATATATATATATATATATATATAACACAAGAGGATAGAAAGAACTTTTAAATAAGTAAGATTAAGAAAATAAAAATAAAAAAATATTAATAAATGGAAGAAAAAAAAAAGAAGATTTATATACATATGGGTGCTTTATGTAGTGGATATACAACTGTATACATAAAAATATGCATTTCTTATTTTTATTTCTTATACTCACCAAGTTGTTCCAGAGAGCCCGAGCCATGAGCGTGTGAGCTTTCTGACTGAGATGAAAACAGTCCGGAGAGAAATAGGAACGGTCAGGTCTCCCATCCTAAAAGAGCATGGAAATAATGACAGAAAGATCAAGGAAGGATAGCCTGTGTAAACGATTAGTTCGATTTTACATTTGTTCAAATAAGATTGTTCAGCACCTCCTTCAAGGGGAGAAACACATTTCTGAAGAATGGCTGTAAGACCACGGTGAAGTTATCATGTGTGTCATATCGCCCAGACTCCACCAGGTCCCTCATACCACGCTAAGAATAAAACACGACACAGCATGTATTCAATATTAATAGGTAATTTAACACAGTAAACATTAATAATATTACTAAGTATTTATAGCTGTATAATTGCTTTATATTATTTTTATAAATAATAAATATACGTTTTCACAAAATAAATTCATAATAAATATACAGACGTTTACATAAAAAAAAAATCATAATAAATATACAGACGTTTACATAACAAATTTAATTCATTTTCATGTAATAAGTTGTGTACCTGATAGGCCCGGTTAAACTCCTGCAACATGTGGAATTCATAAGAGTCATCTTTAGGTTTCAGAACACAGCCACACATAATACTAAAAAATGTAAAACAAAGCAAAACAATGAAAGACAAACATGAACAGAACCAAAACTTTCAGAAATCAAGTTTTCTAACTGAGTCTAGCGGAAATCAGAAGAACCAGTTGTTTGCCGGGCAAAACTCACTTGACTATCCAGGTAGGGCAGCCTAGACTGGTGTCCTGATGGAGACGGCGCAGTGGAACTATATCCAGGAGCTCCACTAGGTTCACCAGGGCACGAGGGACCTGGAGAAGAAGACATGATTGAACTCATACAGGCACCTGGGATTTACATTTTAATATTGGTGACAGTTCACTACCAATAATCTGGAATAACTGATTGATAGAAATTGTGCAGAATCTCAATAAATTATGTTTGTGTGTGTGTGATTAACTATTTTTTCAGACACTTTAGATATGAAAGACATACGTATTTTTACAATTATTCTCCATTTTAAATACCAAAGTATTTTTGTTCTTAGAATTTGTAAAAAATCTCAAATCCTTATTTTCATGTTTACATTTTGAAGCCAAAAATGCCTTACCTCATTATGTAAAATGTCCAAAGCCTCACGAATATACTTCACAATGCTATTAGGAGAGTAGTATCGCTGAGGAGAGATAGAGAAAGAGAATGATAAAGAGAGGTAGAGACACTAATTGTAGATCTATTCATGAAACTGATAATAAATAAAACCGGCGCTATTAATATCAGCGTACACTATCAGAGCAGTGGGCGCACATGTCATTTCCTCCAATGAAGACCGTGATAATCTTCCAATCATTCTGGAAATCAATTAGCTGAAAAGAGACAGAAATACTCAGATAGTCTGAATTAGATTCAGATTTAGCACCATGCTTGTGTGTGCAGGTCAGGTTTGGACTACATTATGGGGACTAAATATCTGTCAATAGTAAAACCTGATAGAAAATAGTTTTAAAAAAACATACAAGCAAACTAAATAATACCTTAATGAAAAATGGAGGGTTGAACATATTATTAACTCATTATGACAACATTTTCAACCACAATAGAAAAGCAAATGTGTGTGAATGTATGAGATTTTGCAAATGACTAACCGAGTTATTCTTCATTCTTGTAATGACAGCTTTGGCTTGACTGACCATATCACTGCAAAATGACAAAATTGTTACTCAAAAGTTTGGGGTCTGTAAGATTTAAAAAATAAATAATAATAATAATAATACTTTTTATTCAGCAAGGATGCCATTAATTGATCAAAAGTGACAGTAATGATATTATAATGTTTTATTTAAATTTATAATTAAAATTTTATGCCGCTAAACTCCAGGAAATTTTTCAGATCAATGGTCCAGTAAGCGAATTTAATCAAACAATCTGTCAAAAATAGCGCTAATGTAAAGAAAACCAGGCTACATCAGAGATGACTGAGAGAATAGATGTCATGATTCTGCCTTAGTGTCCTTGATTTTCCCTGGTTGTAGGGCAGGATCATGACAGAATCATGTTTTGTGTGCAAGCGCATGGCCATTTGTTTGGGCCATGTGCTTGTGTTGTCTCGTTACGAACCCCACCCCCTTGTTATCCTCGTCTTGTGATTATTGTCTAGTCAGTTTCACCTGTCTTCGTCATTAGTGTTCCTTATATAATCCCCATGTGTTTGCTGTCCTGCGCTGGTTCATTGTTTGATGTTTCTCTTTGTGTGAGATTCTGCCTGTGAGTACCTTGTCTAAAGGAATGTCTTGATCCTGTATTTGCTGTTTGTATTAAGTCTAGTTTTTGTCTAGTGTTATCTAGTTTAGTTATCCCTCGTTCGTATTGTCTCTGTTTTGCCCCCTCGTGGGTTTTGTTTTCCCCTGTTTTTCTGTCATATTAAACGTTGTGTGAGTTCATACTGTCTGCGATTGGGTTCATCCTGCTATCCTCATAACAATAGAGACTCACGTTGCCTTATCAGTGAATTATTCATTCCAGTGTCTGTTGCGCTTTAAAACACAATGTTTTTTTTTCTTCTACGGGAAAAAGGATCGACGAGACGACAGTGAAGGACGAGAGAGGACCAGGCCTGGATTTTACATTGTTTTGTTTGTGTGCTCGGCAGTCGTCCGTGAGGGGCTGCTGCCATTTACTTTCGTTTGGTGTTTGTTTATTTTGGAATTAAAGTTTGTTAAATGTTCGCCGGTTCCCGCCTCCTCCTTCCCACAACTACTAACCTCTTTACATTCCTAGTTTGGAAAGACACCTACAGTAAATTTACCTTGAAGAAACCTTGCAGAAAGTAGCCTACATTTTTGTGAAAATCACCCTTCAATCTGAAGGTTTATAAGATGAGAAACTCACTCCGCTTTGGCTCCTGGTACTGCTTGGTTCAGAAAACTTTGTGCAGAATCCTCATCTCCTTTTCCCATGGAATAGCCAGTCAGTGAAGGGTTGAAAGCTCTCAATATATCTAAATAACAAACATTATCTTATATACAATAACTCAAAATCGAATTCACTTGTCTATCGATTCCTTGAAAATGGCAAAGGTAAAGAGAATAGTAAGGGTAAACACATTTGGTTTGCTCTTTGTTAAGGAGGGACTCAAGCATGACATGACACTCAACTCAAGCTTTCACCCCTGGACTACTTTAAGTTATTTGGTATAAGGGTAGAGATTAAAAAGCAGTTGTTTATTAACTAATGATCAGCTTTTACGTAATTAAAACATTTCAAAAAGTTTATTACATTTCCAATCAATGATTAATAAAAAATTGACAGTAGCCTACATAAGAGCATCACAGTAATATGAGAGCTTGCACATACTTGGTAAGGTGGTTATAGTTGTAAGGTTCTCATCTCCGCCGATGCTGAGAATAAAAGAGAGGCGAACAAAATGAAACATGACTGTCTTCTGCTTCATGAGTTCATTCATTCAGATTCTTTCCCCAATAATCATATGGTTAAAACACTTCACATCAGTCAATCAGGACACAGCACGTTCACATTTGTTGACATCAAGTGGTCTCTGTATCTGGATAACTGATCGCATTCCATGACCATGATTGAAAGGAGAGCTCGCAGATTCAGATAATGTTGCACAGATGACACAGAGGATATCATAATCATCATAAATAACCAGTTTTAAATTATTGTCAAGTTGAAATACATTTAATTTCTTGTCAAAACTGAGTCTGTCCATTATTTTCCAACAGCCTTCAGAGAGAGTTGGCGGGGATTTATATGACGTTGACCTGTGAATGCAGAGATGATGGCTAGATTGCGTCTACATCACACTGAGATCCGACCAACGATCCATGCGTCCTCGACTAACGTTACCTATCAGATTACATTCCGATCATCCGAATCGCGTCTTTTCAATGTGTATGTGGACATCATCTGGATACAGGTCGCATGTTAATGCCAAGTGTACGCAGCCTAAACCAGCATCATTTGTCTGAACTAAACTGATGGTTTACATTATGATCAGGATAGACACTCACCACCATGACAGGCCGCGATACTCTGTCATCACACCCAGGAGGTTGTTTTGTAAAGCACCCACCCCATTGGCTGCCTTTTTTGTGGGCAAAAGAAATGAAATCACAAAACTGCACAAACCATTTGTCAAAAGTAGCATTTACTCTATGATTCAAAAGTTTGGGGTCAGTAAGATTTTTTTTATTGAACTCGCAGGAAATCCATATGGACAATTTTTTTTTATGGAATATTGCAGTAGGCTATATATTATATATTATTTATCCGTGCACATCTTTTTTTTTAAATTTATGTGCCCAAATAATCTTTCATCAATATAATTTCCCCTCCCTCCAGCAATGCCATCTCTTCTCTTCTCTGATGATGTGTTTACTGGACATCCTGTCACTCACATTAGATCACAGCAATAGCAAATGATCCAATCAAATCCCAGTGGACAAAATCAAGCCCCGCCCTACATTTTTCTCATTCCAGAAGCCGTTTCAATCGGATATACGTCACCATAGGGAAGAAAAGACGATCGCAACTTCTTTTCATGCAAACTTTAATACTTTTACTTAGCAACGATGCGTTTAAGTGACTTTTTTTATGTTACAAAATATTTCCATGTAAAATAAAAGCTGTTCTATTGACCTTTTTAAAAATTCTTAATGTTTCCAACTTTCCACAAAAATATTAAGCAGCACAACTGTTTTCACTAGTGGAAATAATCAGAAATGTTTCTTGAGCACCAAATCAGCATATTATAATGATTTCTGAACGATCATGTGTCACTGAAGACTGGAGTAATGATGCTGGAAATTCACCTTTGTCATCAGAGAAATAAAATACATTTTAAAAAATATACAATTATACATAATACAATTTCACAATATTACTGATTTCACTGCATTTTTGAACGAATAAATGCAGCTTTGGTGAGCATAATACACTTTTTTTCTCCAAAAAGATAAACCAACCCCAAACTTTTGACCGGTAGTGTATATTTGTGAATATGTGTCTAATCACCGTCAAAGAATCACCAATCGCTGCCACCACTTTGATGTCGGCTGGCCGTAGGGCATGGACTACAGAAGAGAAAGACAGAAAGGAGCTTAAAAAACTCCCATAATTTCAAGAAAAATGTTCTAAGTGTTAGATCCCTGTGTACCTGAGGTAGGGATGCTGGAAGATGGAGACCTGTCCTCACAGATGAGCTCAGTCCCCATCACCTGAAAGGTCAGATGCAGAACAAGTGAGACATACAGTATATGTCAACGCAACAGGGTGAGCTTATGGTGAGGATGGACTCACTGGGTCGAGAAGTGGAGAGGGATCCTCTGGATGTGAGATTCTGAGCTCTGCCGAGTTTGAGTTTTTCTGTGTTCGCAAAAATGGCTTTTCCTAGGAGGACAGAACACCATGTTTAGTAAAGAATATGTGCATGTTTCCGGCTGTTTAGTTTAGAAAAAAAAAGAAGAACGTTCAGACTTGAACATAAACGTCATTTACTAACACATATTGAACAACATCAGTGCTACAAGTGATGTACAAATGAGATGGAAATGAAATACACAGTTGTGTAATGCTCTTTTCACAAGTGAAGGACAAAACATAGACTTTGGAAAGTACAGAGACCTTTTTTTTCAAATAAAGTCACACTCTGATACAGCAATTTGCTTTATGAAGATGTCATAAATCAAATATCTCTGTCACCTCAGTAGGACACGGAACGGTGACTATGCCCCGCCCATCCATCTCAGTCTTGTCTGTCATTGGCTGTAGCTGGAAAGAGCATAATTAGGATTGGTTAGAACGAAGGCTCCAGTTCATCCTCATATAAAGGCAAGATTAGATAAATGGCTCGAGATGGTTTTCAAGGTTGAATAAGTCTCAGTTTAATACTTATCATCAAGAGCAGATTATCAATCTCTTATCAGTCACATCAAGGACATTTAGCACTTCAAAGTAAGGTGTCCTGGATTTCACCTCTACATCTACGGGAATAGTGTACACATGCGTTGCTTGTATTAATATTAACTTACCAAATTAGTCCAGAGTTGTAAAGCCAACATGCTTATGTCACGTGAGGAGTAAGACGTAAAGGCTTTCATCTGAAAGTACGTAAAAAAAGAACAACTGTGCTTAATAATGGGCCAATTTATCCATACAAAACTGCTACAGTGGGCTTGTTTATGGCACTACGTGAGTCATTTCTGTGGTTTTTAAAAAGGCAAATCAAATCAGATACAAATAGCATCTCAAGTCTCCATACAAGTCTGACTCAGTGAATCACTAGAAAGGTTAGATTTATATTTAGTCATTTTTGTCCATCCATCCATCCATCCATCCATCCATCCATCCATCCATCCATCCATCCATCTATCTATCTAGTGGCCAGTTCAAAATGGTCTCTGAGTATTACAGACTCACTGGGTTTGACAGATCGATGTGCACTGGACTGGACTGAAGCATTACGCTGAAATCCTCCCGATCGCTGAACCAGCCTCTTTTCTCTAGAAGAGCACTGACTGATTCCTGTTTAATGCACACAGAATTTTTGATCATGTCAAAATATTTTTGTAAAGATATGCAAAAGTCACACATATACAAGTGTGTGTATGTGTTTTGTATACATGTTGTACATACCTGCAATGAAGCCATAAGCACTATTGTATCCAGCCTGCGTCTGTTTTCATCATATGCTTTCTCACATTGGAACTTACAGACTCTAAAAACATAAGCACCTTATAAAATAAAACTGTTCACCACAGAATATCATCAGAATTTGGTTTTAAAGAATGTTCTCTAATACTGACCGGTCATGTGATTCCCCTGGCAGTCCACTCCAAACAACAACATGAACTAGTGTATGTTCCAACTAGAGAAGAGAGAAAGCTGCTGTTGTAAACAAACTCTATTAATTGTAAACTGATTTAAACTGTTGTTTCAATCTTCACCTTCTCATGAAGAGAGTCCAGTGTTTGTTCCACTCTATTCACTGTTGCATCAATGTTTTCACTGAAACCCTAAATACAGAATAATACAGAATTATAGCTGGAGTTTGATTGTTTATTATGTCCCATGTGATATGCTATCGAGGTTGATAGGATTTGTGGTGAAATGTCTGACCTGGTCTGTACACGCAAAGAGCTCATCAACTGGTATAAGCAGAAGGAGCAGCTTCCACTGAAAAAAAGACATTTGATGGTAATGACTCAGATTGCTCATTGTTTAAATATAATACATGAATATGTACCTTACCATGTTTATTTAAAGAATGTTTTGATATTGCTTTTATACAACAGTTCAAAAACAAAAAAAGTTAGGCACAATATTGACAGTTACTTTGTCTATTTGTTCTGCCAAAAGAAACATTTCCATTCCACCACTACACACTAGTGGTGTTTCTATCCCGAATGAATTTGAAAAATTCAGTTGAGTGAATGATTAATGGCTCACTCATAAAGACAGTAGTTGTTTTGTCCCTGAAACAATCACTGTTTTCAAACAAATCGGTTGATTAAATGATTTTATAACTCACTCGTAAAAAGTCACTTGTCACGTGGTTCTCTTGGCAAGGTTCTCTCAAAATTATGAACAAACATTATGCCATAAATATAATGTTCATTCAAAGTTCTTAATGTTCTCAAAATGTTAGCACAAAAACATTATTTATACATCACAAACAGTAACATTGTCATAATGTTTTACTAACCTTTTTAAAACATTTCAAAAACTGAACATTTTAAATGTTCAGCGAATATTCAGAAATAACATTTGCATAACTTCATGGAAATGTTAGCAAAAGGTTTTTATAACCTTGTTAGCTTGGATAGTGCTGTGTGACTTAATGTCTATACTCAGTGTTTGGGGTTGACAAGCATTAAATAAGGGGGTATTCCAGTGTTGACAGGGTCCCATGGTCCCCAGATTTATATGGCATATACGGAACACGAGTTCCCACGTCCTATGTTTAAATTTGACAGTAAAACACTGTAAAGTGCTATGGTAATATATATATAAATATATGTTAAAATATATATATGATCTTTATTTATAAGATCACATTGTTATCTAGATAGCAGAAGCGACCAATGAGCTGCGTCTCAACATTCAAATTCTGGTAGAGTTTGCCAGTCTGCAGCGTGCTTTCATAAACCCTCCACCTTCCCCAGCTCCACCTGTATAGATCTGCTGCGGTGGTTATTTCATGTATGTTACATTTATGTGCAGCAGCAGAATATCTTACATGCTTACAGCAGCATGTGTGTGAATGTATTGGCAGTAGCAAGTCTCAGTACCTGCTCTGCATCAGCAGCAGTGTAGCAGATCTATACCGCCAAGACCAAATACATGAACTTTGCCATATCCATTACCATGCCAATCTCTTTGAGAGTTGTTTTAACAGAACTAAAGTAAATATCAACGATGGCATGGCAATGTCCGTATCACTGGAAAGTCTTATCACATTTGACGCTACTTATACCCAAGTGCAGAGCAACTCCTGTGGAATAAAACCTTCAGATAACACACAACTTGTAAGTTACAGAACCACACACAGAAATATGTAACGCACATCAGTGGCCGATCAAATTGGAGGACCGGAATAAAATTTTGTAAAGGTTTGACTGTTAGTTTAGTAGAGGATGTTTACCTGAGTGGGGCTGAGAGACTCCAAAATGTTTAAACTCCTGTCACACAAAGACATGTATATGTAAACACACATAAAAATACAGGGTCTGTCATTAAATAGTGAATATTAATTCCTTTCTACATTACCTTATGTCAGGTAGAACAGTTGACACATCAGGGTTAAAGGTGAACAATATTTCTAAGGCAGAAAAGTGAAAAGATGTTATTTTGTATCTTGAAAGTTAATTATTGAAGCATTCTGTCTCTCTTCAAGATACCGGCAAAGTATCATTATATCACCATCACCTCACATGCACACATAAACATCTGTGCTTAGCATGCGTCAGTGCATCTACTTTATTGACTTGACTATCAGTTATCTGTGCAGTTTCTTTTTTCCGTTCTTTCACTCCATCTTTGATCAGTTCATGACAAACATTGAGAAATTATTCAAATTATTAGACTAATTATACAAATAAACATTATCTCCTCAAGATAAATTTACAGAAACACTAAAGGACATAGCAAAATAAAGATAAATAAATCTGCAATCTTCAGAGGTCTTCCAGAGGACATCAGAATAGACATGTTGATAACCCTATATCAGAAAACAGTAGTGAACAGACCAATAGTATCACGCCAACTGAATCAATCCAAAACAAAGTACTTAAGTGTGCATGCTAAGATAAGACAATATTATCACATTTGATTGAGATTAGGGACATGTTTGAAGGACTTCCTGTTATGTTCCTTGTAATAAAAGGTTAAAAGATTTTTATTTTTTACTTTTAGAGAAATACTTTGCCAAAAGAGATCCTGTATATATCATTTATCATATCTCAGAAAATGAACCAAAAAATCAGTAGTGTAATTGTTCAGATACATGGTTATGTGTATCTCTCCCCTGGCTTTGACATTCATTTCAAGGACTCCGACTAAATCTTTCCGAAACCTTGCTACAGAGATCTGGTTTAATCAAACCTGACAATCACACAAAAATGTGTGAAGGGCAATCGATATGTTACTCAGTAACAAAAAAAAACAAAAAACAAAAAAAAGAAGAGGAGAGAAAATTCAGGATTATACTTTTTATACGATTGTTCACATTAGACATTCTACTTTAGCCATTCTAAAAGTAACTTTGCAACTATATCAACTAACTCTTCAATAATTAAAAGAATGTCTGCTTAATCTTTGCAAAACACTTTATTTTGATACACCCCCAACAGACATTATATACTGACTATAAGTAACTTTGCAATAGATATAAACTTATCCTACTAACCAGAACCCTAACACCTAACATAATAGTCTATTACTCTACTGAGAGTTAGCTGCAGTTATAGTTAGTCTGTGGACCATCGAAATAAAGTGTAACCAAATTCAATAATGACATTCAAATGCAATTTGAGTAAAAAACTTAATGCAGGTTCTGTAAAGATATCGTTTTTTTATTTCTATAAGACTGAAGCCTTACCAGATAACATGTTCAGGGCTCTGGTTTCATCAGATCTGCCATAAAAAAAAACACCCAATTTAATCATTTTAGGTGGCATTATAATAGCACTGAATGAATGAAAGAAACCTAAACATTTGAATGAATTGTCAATTTGCTCTATGCAATGCCGAAATGCTGTTTATTGTATAAAAAAATATGTCATAAACTCTTAGAAGAAAAGGTTCAATATAGAACCTTAAATTGTTCTGTCAGGCACTTCATATAAACCATTTAGAGTTTCCCATCATTTTATGGATTTAGTTTTAATTTATAATTTTGGTTTTATTTTGATTACATTTTATGAATGAACAGCCCGTAAACATACTTTATCACTAAAAATAATTAAATAACATGTTAAATATGAAAGTATTAATTTAAGGATTTCTACTTATATATAACCTTTTTGCCATAAAGGGTACTTTAAAATCAAGTCAAGAACCCTAGAAAACCCACTGAACCTTTTTTACTAAGAGTGTAGTTTTAAATATGAAATAACAAAAAAAAAAATAGACAGTTTAACAATAGAGAATGTGGGAAGGACTTTGACAGCAGCAAACAGTGTGCTTAATTTCTAGCTAATGTTCTATTCAATTCAGAGAATTGCCTGAGAAATCTGCCTCAATTCCAATGAAGCTTAACTGATATTTGAATGCACTTGTGATAAATGTGGACATACCTCTCCAGATCAGACAAAACCAGTGCAGATACCACAGCCACATCAGCTGGCCTCAGAGAATGGACTGTGAGAAGGATAATAAAACAATTTATACACTGAAACCAAGCCTAGATGTTTATTTATAAGATTCTTGTAGATTCCCTTACCAGAAACTGGAGTGCTAGGCGAGGGAGATGAATCAGCACAATACAGGGGACCAGACTCAACTGCAGAAACAAAACAAACCCTTATAAGCCACTGACACATGGACAAACTTGACATGGAAGCAACATTTTGGAGTGACAAATACATTTCTGTAAATGCATTCCCTAAATTGCATTGGATGATTTGGAATAATAAAAAAAAAACTTGAAGACTGATAGATAACTGTCTCAATCTGACAGATTAACGTCTCGAATAACTAAAAAGTGAAATCAATAAAGTGTCAGGATAGACGGTAGCTTTATGCATTAAATTGAAAGAATAGTGGCAGAATTTCAAGAGTTATTAAATACCTGCTGAACACATGCATGCTAGAAGGATCATAATCTGTGCACAGGAAGAGAAAGTTCTATCTTTTATTCCCATGATGGAAAGAATCATCCACGTCTCTGCTTTGAGTCGTCTGGAGTAAAGAGCCGCTCTGAAACTAAACTGTTGAAACGTTTAGTGACACCTGCTCTGGTATATGACTGTCCCGCAGACACGCCTCCTGTTAGTTTGCGTGTTTCAAGGTAGATGGGATTTATTATTAAAGATCTGTCCTGTCATTTATCAAGGAGTTTATTGGCATAACATTGACTAAGTCTATAGTCCTGTCTTCATGTTTTAGGATGATATAACAAAAGAAATTTCACTGAAAAGAAGAAAGATGTTCATAAAACTGATGGTCCATCAGAGGACTGTGAAAAGTGGATATTGGAAAGGCGTTGCAGAGTAGGTTTAAAATGTACTATTCGTTGTTCCTAAATCTGTTTTAGAATACATTGTAAAATAAATTAAATTCAACACAACTTGATGCATTCAGATTTTTACATAATTTATTCATGCTCCAGTGCATGCTGGGAACGCACAAACCCTTAACATTTCAGCAATATTGTTCAAATTTGTTCAGAGAGCTGTGTTTGACTGACAACATTTGGGGTATTCTGTTGGTCTAACATGGATGTAGTTTCAATTCATTGTTACACAAAATGTCCAGTAAACTAGATTGTTTTACATTGGCAATATGTATAAATGAGTTCTGACTATAAACTTTCATTTCAGTGCCAATTATTCTATTTCAAACAGTTATAGGCAACCAATATTTAATCATGCTTTGTCACCATGCGTGCTTGAGGATCAGGAGTGCAGATCTCGAATATGATTAGATATGAATAGATATTGAGAATGAGGAAAGTCATTAAGATTTGAGAAGATATACAGGTTCTCTTACTGATAAGATAAACGTTTTACCTTGAGCTAACATTGGCAGAAAGAGGATAACAATTTTTAATTGATGTAACGTTGCATGTGAATCTACAGCTCAAAATAAGTGACTGATAATAAATGACCATAATAAAAAAATGTTTAACCATATTGCTTGTGACAGCAACAAGGTGACAGTTAAGATGTACTGTATGTTACGCCATATTATGGACTTGTCTCAAAATGTGAACTAAATACAATAAAATCTTTTCAACATGAGATTTAGGCCTACTAAATTTAAATGGATCCGAAGTAACCAATATGTTACTGAACATGTTACAGTTACGATGTTAACATTTTACAGAATATTATGACAAAATTTTGACATTATTACTTCTGAAGTAAACCAAGGTGGCATTTAAACCCACAAGCAACCCCTTCTATCTGAGGTCTCGAAACAGCATGCTTTGAAAGAATTTACTGTGCCCTGGCAAGATCGAACGTAAGAGGCATTCGAAAGAAAAAGCGGCAGGTACAAAGGTCTGATTGATCAGTGCTGAGAGAGTGGTTGGAGAGCTCGCGGATACACTTTGGAGGTTGGATGCAGGGGCTTTGCTGGCCGCTCTCTCTACAGAGCATTCACTGCGCTGGGGTTGAGTGGGCCCGAGAAGAGCAGCCATCAGACTTTCGACAGAGGCTGAAGAAAAAGCTTCAAAATGGCTGTATAAAAAGGGGTGATCCGTGGCCAAACGCTGCTGGGACGCAGGTCGGGGCTTGATCTGCCCCGGCTGGGTCACCTGGGAGAGGGTGTATGATGTTGAAAGACCCGAAACACCCGATGAACAACCAGGACCATCACTGATGATGTGTCGGTCCCAGTGCATGTGTATGTACAGTATCTTTGACCTGGGGATTTTTTGTAACTAGTATCTACCTGTGGTGTTTATCACATTTAGTGGATTTTTGTTTGGTGAGAACCTATGACAGGTTTGATTATTTTTAGCCAGACTAATTTGGTATCTCAGCTTTGATACAGAATGGCCTTCGTGTCGTGTCTCTAAAGACATCCACAGCCTTGCTGACGTTTTCTGTTGTTTTGCTGATATTTATACGCAGGTAGTTTTGAATATGTCTAGGGACTTGTTATCTAGCTTGAAGCTATATTTGTGGCCGTGGCTTGGTCATTTTGGAATATCTTATATTTATCTTTTTGAGGTTAATGACCAAACCCTTGTTGTGCAGGAAGCGAAGATGTTGCTGTTGTGTGACAACACTAACATCTTCAAACAGCAACTGACTGTAGAGTGAACTATATTTTGATACACATTTAGTGTTAGCCTATGGTAATCTAAATTGATGTGATGGTGACAATGTTGTAATCCCTTTTTTTGTTGAAGTAGCCCACATGTAAATTAAGTTAGATTTGTTAAGTGAACGAATAATTCTCGTCTCTTTCTCGACTTTTCGTTCATTTAGCCTGATTGACAAAAAAAAAAAAAACACCAAAAAAGTTTTCAAAGACATAAAAGACATATTTGTAAAACTATCCACCAGCAGATGGCGTTAAGAGATAGGAAAGATATGGATGTTATTACGCATTAGAAATTCTTAAAGCGAATCAGCGCCATCTATTGATTCACAACACCTGCTGCTTCACATGTAAATCAATAGATGGCGCTGTTTCGCAGATTAAGCCGATGGTGGAGAATCAATGGGGTGGAGGAGAGAGAAGAGCGCGAGGAGAGCCCCGGGTCCACACATCACTGGATGCGGCAGCGGCATGTGGACGACAGACTCACCGGAGACGTGTGCGGGTACTTCATGTTGACCGGTCCGGGCACACACTGGAGCGCATGACCCGCCGTGATGGCCGGGGGACGCAGAGGACTGGTGGCCCCACAAAACACTTTTCTGGAAAATATTGTCCGACGGTCTAACGGTAAGACGCACCTCCACATCCAATACAGCGCACATATAGAAAGAATATCGGCGGTAGTGTCGCAGATAAAAAGAAAGCAAGCAAAAACTTTTGGTAAATAAACAAGAGACTTACAAGAGTCCTTTACATAAAGACAACGTACTTTTGACAATGTAGCCTACTGTGCCATAAATACACACGAAAAAGTTAAATGTGTCTGTTCACGCGGGGGGGATATCATGCAGGTGAATACGTTTTAAAATAGCCACATTTTTTTGTAGCCAACATTTCAAACAAACGCTAAATAAATATTATAGCCTATAGCCAAAGTCCTATTTTTTTCTAGATTTCTTATATAGGCTATACATATAAAGATCTCACTTCTATCTAATACATCATTTATTTGTATATTATAAAAATGATACAAATCTTTAAAAAGGCTGCAGGATGCCTTTACCCATTTGAGTTGTTCTCATTCATCCTTCTACCAGGAAGCTTTGTGGGAAAGAGAACAAGTTTAGGTTAGATAAATATTTAATAGCAATTAATATTTAAAAGTGCTGAAAGGTTGAAAACTGTCTGAGGATCTTCACCAGCACTATCGCGTTTTTGCACCCTACTGTAAGGTCCTTAAAATAGAATCAAAGATCTCTTTTATTGATGTTTATCCATCAGGACGCCTTTCTTATTTATGAAGTTTCGTTATATGCAAAAACGTACATTATGTCCATTTAAAGCTGACTGAACCTCAGCTGTCCACAAATGCCCAGTGGACACCTCCTCTGCCCCATCCACTTGAGCACTTAACCCCAGTTCAGAGATCTCTAAACTTGTATTCTGCTTACAAAAATATTGAAAATATGTACTTCTTATTTAAGTAGGGCTTCTAATTGACAATTCTTGATATCTGTATATGACCTGCTTGGTCATATAGGGTTATGGCCGTCTTGGAGAAGAACAGGAGGACACATTCCTCTACCTTCTGGTGTGTTTGTGTTATTTTAACTCTTTTTCTGTTTTCTTTAACTTCCAGTTTGGACATTATCACATAGACACACAGGTATAAACCTCACTGAGCAGAATACTTGTGCTTTAACCTCTTCCATCCCTACATTATCTCTCTCCCTCTCTCTTTCCCTCCCTCCCTCCCTCTTATTCTCTCTCTCTTTCCCCCTTCTACTTCCCATTTGACATTAAATATTGTTCTATACCAATTTCTGTTAATTTACAAACCGATAGTCTGAATTCTATAATGATAAGCTTGACTAAACTCTTTTGTGGTTTAACAGTGCTGTTGATATTTAAAAGCTGCTTAGTTGCGGTGAAAGTAACCATGCAGATGTTGCTCCCCGGTCCTCATTTAGCGCTGACAGCACTTGCTGTAAAATAACAAATGTTGGCATGGAACGTTTTTTTTTCCTCCATAGTGGTGCGTGTGAGTCCACGTGTGCGTGTTTGTTTCAGTGTGGAGTGCACTTCCCGTGTTTATGCTCAGTAGAGGAGAACTGTGCTCTGGCAAATCCACCACCATGCTCTTACATGAATTGATATCATGGACCTGATTTATCCTTCACTTCTTATTCCGATGCTGCCCCTCCATTTTCTGTTTGTTAGGACATTTACTCATCTCACATTTACCCTCTACAAGCATTAGCCATAGAAAGATACAATGTTGTCTGTGTTTTTGTCATATGTGCAGTCAAAGTGAAAAATGTTGCCATTCATGTTATGTCTGAATGAGGCAAAGGACGTATTTTATAATGAAAAAAAGTTCTAGAGCTGATTGCATGTTTTATTTTACATTTATTTGACAATATATGAGTTCATTTTAGTGTTGATATACTGTAAAGTTGGGGTCAAAATCTGGAATTCAAAATTTAAAGTTATAACTTTAAATATAGTTTTATGATTTTTTTTTTTATGCTGTAAGGTAAAGTCTAAACAATTGCTATACTGTAAAACATCTAAACTCATATTTTGTTTCTTTTTTTACATACTTTTTGAGCTTTACTTACAAAAGTTAAGACAACTTTTTAAATTGTTATTTCAAATACATTGGACAAATCAATTAGATAAACACAGTACGTTAAGTTGACTAAAATATTTTTTTTACAGTGTAAGCAATCAATAAAGCAAATTTTTGACACTGATCACATGAAATCCTCAAAAAAATGTAACCTTGTATGTAAATATATCGATAAAGACTGATGAAAACCATGAGACTGTTTACAGTCTTCATATTACAAAGGACAACGC
The DNA here is from genome assembly GCF_949152265.1 of Phoxinus phoxinus. Lineage (NCBI taxonomy): Eukaryota > Metazoa > Chordata > Actinopteri > Cypriniformes > Leuciscidae > Phoxinus > Phoxinus phoxinus. The sequence continues at coordinate 21,325,965 of NC_136888.1, forward strand.
TTAGAGTAAATTTCTTGCTTTTAAATACTGTAAGGGTCTTCACTGGCCCTCATTTGTAACTGACTAGATGTTTTTAATTCTCTTATATCGGATTACAAGTTGTATAGTGTTACCGTGAGCTTGCTCAAGCTTTGAGATACATTTGTTAAAAGTGCTACTGGCTTACTCAGCAGTCGCTAAATCACTACTGTCAGCTAATCAGCTTGATAGCCTGCTTAACAAGCTAGCCACTAACACACTAACATTGACAGACATCACAGGAAAGGTTAAAGCAAGGTTACAGAGATGAAGCCCACTTCAGAGGAGCCTGGCACAGAGAGTTTTCTTTTCAACATAGACTTTTGGAAAATACTGTGTGTAAAAGTAAAAGTTGGCGTATAATTGGGATTGACGGCGACAACCCTGAATAGCAGAAACTGACTCTCCAAAGACTTCTGTTGTGCGTTTGGACCATGAAAAGACATAAAATAGACATAGCAGAGTGTTTGAAAGTTTTGTGAAGATACTGAGGGTATCAAAATGTGTGTTTTAGCCACTTTCTCACAGTATTATAGGTATAAGATAATTTAATTCTGTTCAGCCAGAATTTTGGTACTATATACACTGCTGTTCAAAAGTTTGGGGTAAGATTTTAAAAATGTTTTTGAAAGAAGTCTCTTATACTCTACTAGACTGCATTTATTTGATCCAAAATACAGTAAAACAGTAATATTGTGAAATATTATTTCAATATTAAAGAACTGTTTTCTATTTTAATATATTTTAAAATGTAATTGCTGTGATGGCAAAGCTACATTTTCAGCATCATTACTCCAGTCTTCAGTGTCACATGATCCTTCAGAGATCCTTCTAATATGATGATTTGGTGCTCAAGAAACATTTCTTAATATTATCAATGTTAAAAACGTGAAAATGTGCAAATCCCGCTACGGTAGCATTGAGTAACATGTTTACGGCTACTTTTGATCATTTTAATGTGTGCTTGCTGAATAAAATGATTACGCCCCCCGACCACAAAATAAAATCTTACTGAAACTTTTGAACAGAATAAAACATAAGCTAGTTCATAACAGCCAAAAGACACCCAGAAAGGCACGCTGTGTATGATAAAACACAACTGTTTATTTAGGTGAGATATAAGTATTTAAAAACTAATGTAACAGTGGAAGTTTAGGTCGAATATACAGGTGTGATCAAGCATATCTCATTTACTTGCTTATAAGTGTCTCAAACTAAATTCCTGAATATCTTTAAAAGTTTTGATGCTACAACCCCGCAAACTTTGGAAAATTCACCAGCAATTAGATATTTCTTAGACTTGTACAAACACTTAGACTTCCATTAATGACAGACAAGTCATCAATTATATTTGAACTCAATGTTTTTAGGCAGATCTTTTAAATGTTTTATGCACTATGGATCACAATAGTATGTGGGTGCTTTGTGGGCTGTTTGAGGGTACCATATAGGTTTCGTTCTGTTCACCTTAACAAGCAAAAAAAAAAAAAAAACTAAGGCAGGGAACTGTATGTGGACAAGGGATCTCAGAAGGAAGGTTTCGAGATAAACTTTGTCATTGTATTTTGAATGGGGCTGTAGTAAAATGTGGCAGTGTTTTATGTGCTAAAGCAACACGTACTGCTGTGCAAAACCATCCCAGGCACAGACCAATAAAATAAGGCTGAAATACTCATGTTGTCATAAACATGTCAGATCAGTGGCTTTCGGCTGCCGTGACACTGTCCACTCATCCTGCCTCATGTGACATTACCATAGCGACTGACCACTTGCTTTCTTACTGTTGACCTTGTGCCTGGTTCCTCTCACCTGCTTTCTCCCCATACCCTCCTATGCTCTTTCCACAGACACAAATTTTGTGCTGGGGAATGCCCAGATCGTAGACTGGCCCATCGTTTACAGTAATGATGGCTTTTGTAAACTGTCCGGCTACCACCGTGCTGAGGTCATGCAGAAAAGCAGCACTTGCAGGTATTAGACTTCGCAGAGCTTAATCATGGTTTCATGTATAGTTTTTATATCACACCATATTGATGATATTTTTTCTAAAAAAGAGAGAAAGGTCGAGACAGTTCATGTAGGATTGCACTTGAATTTGAAGATTTACAGTATACTTACAATCTACCATTTACAGTAGTATTGGATAACACAATGTACAAGAATACTGTTTGTAATGAAGTATGCCTACTACAATACAACCAGTATATGAACAGTGCAATATTGTATTACAATATGCAATACAATACAGTACAGTATAGTATAGAGTACAACCCAACACCCTATGTGTGGAAACTGGGAAAATAAGAGTGCAAAATAAATATTTTTCAGCAGAAAAGAAATGAAAACTTTTATACAGGAAGAATGCATTCAATTGTTCACAACATTTGTACACCGTAAACACATTTGTAATGCAACAAAATATTTCTATTTCAAATAAATACTGTTCTTCTGAAATGTCTATTCATCAAACAACCCTGAAAAATGTATCACAGTTTCCACACAAAAAAAGTCACAATTAAATTGATAATATTAAGAAATATTTCTTGAGCACCAAATGATTTTAAGTTGTACTAATATTTTCAATGTATTTTTGATCAAATAAATGCAACCTTGGTGAGCATAACAGACTTCCTTTAAAACGGTAAAAAAATCTTACTGCCTTGAATGGGGTAGAATGAGCACAGTCTAATAACATATACATGAGTAAGTATCCTGTTACATGAGCCACAGTTTTCTATGTTGCAGGTGCTAAATGTCAGAAATAGAATTGTATCTGTGAAATTGTCTGTCTTCTGGAGAGTCGTAGTTTAGTTATTGAGCCAGCAAGCTTTGAACTCTGACTTTTCCCTGATATGCCAAACACAAGACAAGCTCATTAGAGTCACAGTTTCAGAAGCCTCAAAGAAAGACACATTTGTAGAGTCTCTTGAACATATCATCCCTCCCTCTTTGCTTCTGTCATCACAGTAAAGCAAAGCTGAATTGTTTTCAGTAAAATTTAGATTTGATCTGCCCATCATGACTAAACAGATCAATTAAGCAACAGACCGACCCACCCATTAATTCACTTGTAAAATCTTTAGAGATCAAACATGAAAAAAAAAGAAGGTAAAAATTCATGTTTGACCATTTACTCACCCTCAGGTTGTTCAAACCCCATGTCACTTTCTTTCTTCTGTGAAACACAAAATGAGACATTTAGTCCATCTGACCACATGCTGTCAACAATTCTCTCGTTTTGGCTTTAGAAGACTTGCAATAAATCACACAACTCATATGGACTATTATTATGGCACTTTTTGTCACTTTTGAGTCCACTATACTAATGGTACTTAAAATACTCAAAAGTTCGACCACCCCTGGTCACAGTTCAGTTTTATTAAAGTTCTACGTTTGTGTTCCACAAAAGATACAAAGTCAACTGCATTTGGAATGACACGAGTAAATTATTACAGTATTTAAACTTTTGATTGAAACTTTACAATAGTCACAAAACAGTCTCCAAAACCTGTATGAAAACTTTGCGTTTGTTTTCTCTTTCAGCTTCATGTACGGAGAGCTCACAGATAAGGACACATCTGAAAAAGTTCGGCTGACTTTCGATAACTATGAGATGAACTCATTTGAGATCTTGATGTACAAGAAAAACCGTAAGCATTACGCACATACAGACCCATACAGTACATGCACAAACAGAAGCACACACAACCGAGCTGTGAAAACTAGGAGCAGGGACACAGCAATCCTGGTGCATACATTTGTGATGCTAATCTATTAATGAATATGCATAAAGGTGTAAAACAGAGCCAAGACAGTTTTTACTTCAATAGAATGTTATCTGTCACACATTTACAGCATGTTTAAATGTACGCGGGTGTGTTTTTCCAGGAACGCCGGTATGGTTTTTTGTGAAAATAGCACCTATACGAAACGAACAAGAGAAGGTTGTGCTCTTCCTATGTACGTTTAGTGACATCACAGCATTCAAACAGCCAATCGAAGATGACTCCTCCAAAGGTACATGTTGTTCATATGTATTTTGAGTGTATATCAGTGTATTTGTGAGTGAATGTTAACGGTGTCATTTCTGTGTTCAGGCTGGGGGAAGTTTGCTCGTCTGACCAGGGCTCTGACCAGCAGTAGGGGGGTCCTGCAGCAACTGCAGCCCACCGTACATAAAGGAGAGAATGTACATAAGCACTCGCGCCTTGCAGAGGTACATCTGTGTGTGCACATCAGACCGATACATTTCATTTTACGCCTGTGAGTGATTCTGGTGTGTGTCAGCATGTGTTCGCATCCATCTGTGTAAAAGATCAAACTAACACTTGGACGGATTTCCTCTCACACTGTGTGTTTTCAGTACTCACACTCCTACTGCAGGGAGATTAATAAGATATGTGGGGTGTTTTTGAATAGTTTACAAACCAGGGTCAAGAATGAACAGTGTTGGGCCAAATTGCCACCAAATGTGAAGAAATGTGAAGAAAAAACTAAATTCTAGGGGCTAGTATACATAATATTATACTAATACTATACTAGAATTACATAAAAACTGTCATGCAACGGAGATGCCAGATTATGGTGACAGTAGACAATAAATATACAATTTAATTTGAGCAATTTAAAGTGACTATATAATCTGCCCCAGCCAATTATTTTCCATAAATGAGTAAAAGAAGAACAGTCTGGTGTATTGCATAGCCACTTGAATGAATGACTGAATGAATGCATATGAAATATTGATTTGAATTGAAATGATTTTATGATCTTAAATGTAGAGATTGCAGAGAGACTGAAAATGAGCACAGATGTGTAACATACTGTTACTGGTCAGAAGTATAATGTTTTGACAACAGTCATTATTCAGAAATATTTCACAGCTGAATACCATGATTGACCAATCCGAATTAAGTATTGCAGAGATCCATGTACTAATAAATTATAACAGAAATGTTAATTATAAAAATATATCATACAAATTAAATATTGAAATGGTTAAATTCATATTACCGGTAATTAAATATATATATTACAAAATTAATTATTAATTTTATTCATTGGTATCTATTAAACAGAAGAGATGTTTTACAGGATGTGATTTTTCTTAGAGGCGAGTCTCCTGTACTGGGCATTACAGACGAGACGGGTCATTCCTCTTCCTCTCCGCTCATATAAACGAGTCCACTCTCTCTCTCTCTCTCTCTCTCTCTCTCTCTCTCATATGCAGGTTCTCCAGCTGGGCTCAGATATCCTCCCCCAGTATAAACAAGAGACACCCAAGACCCCCCCTCACATCATCCTGCACTACTGTGCCTTTAAGACCACCTGGGACTGGGTCATCCTCATTCTCACCTTCTACACCGCTATCATGGTCCCCTACAACGTCTCGTTCAAAACCAAGCAGAACAACGTCACCTGGCTGGTTGTGGACAGCATTGTGGATGTGATCTTTCTGGTGGACATTGTACTAAATTTCCACACCACGTTTGTGGGCCCAGCCGGGGAAGTGATATCAGACCCCAAACTGATTCGCATGAATTACTTGAAAACCTGGTTTGTGATTGACCTGTTGTCCTGCCTGCCTTATGATGTCATCAATGCCTTTGAGAACGTGGATGAGGTCAGTATGACAGATTTATTTGCATAATATACACACACAAACATGAAAAAGGATTAATCAGTGATCGAATCAATATGTTTGTGTGATGAGTTATGGCATTGTTTTTGCTCTGGTTTTCCAGTATGCTGAAGTACTTGTTTCTCACAATGTTTAAAGCAAGAAGATATATATATATATAGGAAGTGTTTAAATAAAGCAGCACACTGCAATAATTTCAGAGGCAGGAACATGTAGTTTATGTAAGATATGTCAGGTCAAGGAGTTCGCAAGTAAACTTAAAGAATATTTTTCGGATATTACAAAAATGGTAAAGGTGAAATTCAAAATGTTTGCTCTGTTAGCGCCACCTAGTGTCAATTAAAAAAAAAACTATGCAAACTGGTTTCTCCCCCTTTCTGCCATTGGACAGACAAACAACTAACAATTATAGAGTGCTTCAAGGGTGACTTATTTTTTTTGTAGGGCAACCTGTAAGTTAGCATCACCCTGGTTCCCTGTACAAAAAGGAAAAAAAATTCCATTGGTTTTTGGAATGTTGCAAACTTTTGTGAATTTAGAATAGCCAGAGGAAAAAGGCAAAAGCTAAAAGGATTACAATACAGTCGCATGAGTCAATAAGCGTCTAAAATTTTGCTGTGGGCTGGTCAGGAAGCTCAAACAAACACAGCAATTCATTGATAGTGCCAGTGTTGATGTTTTTTTTGTGGTAAATCTGTCTATAAATAGCTTGCTTATAGCTGTGTTCATACTAAGTTGGGATGATATTATAAAATTAAGGGAAGAAAATATGAACATCACCTTTAAACTCATTACGCTAATTGTTTGTCTTAAGACGTCTTCAGACTCTGTGTAGCATCTACTCTGTTCTAATAATAATAATAATTCATTACATTTATATAGCGCTTTTCTCAGCACTCAAAGCACTTTACATAGAAGGGGGGATCTCCTCAACCACCACCAATGTGCAGCATCCACCTGGATGATGAGTGAGTTCTGAACTAGTCTAGTTGCAGTTAAACAGCAAAACTGATCTCAGATCAGTGTCTTGGTCCACACACACTGCCCAAGCCAACAGCCCAACAAATGAACTTTGACACAATATTGATATTCACTAAAGATCCAAATAGGAAGTACATACAAGTAATTGCTTGTACCACATTTAATGTTTAATGTGTGTTACTCAATTTTATAAACAACCCTTTTATTTCTTTAATAATAAGTCTTTAATTACGTTTAATTACTTTAATTACATTTGCTTAATATCTGTGGCCTTTATGCACAGAATTTCTGTGCTGATTTGATTAGCTGAATGGCTTTAAATATGATAAAATGGGGCTGTGAGTACTCCACACTGTATGGGTACCTGAATGCATTATCAGATATATCTGAATATTTAACAATAAACAAGCAAGGGACAGGGGAAGTGGAGAACATTGTCCCGTGCGGGCCTGGTAATAGACATGAATAATGCCCCTTAGAAAGGAAAAACTGAAGAAAAGCATTGGGCAATCTGTTGGCTCTCATTACAGAGAAAACCTAGCTAGCATTGATGTTACAACTCAATAATCTAGGGGAGATCTTAATAAAATGCTACCTAGCTAGGGTCCACTTGTGTCCTTAGATTTGATTTAAAATGCACCAAGGGAAAACCCAGCAACAAATTAAGAAAACTATATCCAAAAGTGTTTGTAAGTATAGGCACTCTTCTGAGATGAGACTCGCAACACGCTTTTTTCCATATTTACCTCAAAACACCCGTTCAGAATGCCTATTAAACCTATGTATATCTTGACAACTGGCAGTATAACATCCCTGCAACATTAAACTAATCATTTGTCTGAGTACTTTGTATGAGGCATAGTATTTGAGCTTGTAATGGAGCAAATCTTTGGTGCTAATTAATATCGATCGGGATGCGTGAGAGCGGAGCACACAAACCCTTTCATTGATCATGGGCTAAGAGTTCCTTTCCATGCTATCATATTTACACTTTGAATTTTTATTTAAAGCATTTGAGTGCTTTTGAGTAGAAGGCAGATCTTTATTGGTGCGCCTCTCTCACTTTAATTCTCTATATGTCTCTCTTTCTCTCTCTCTTTCGCTCGCTGAATACGGGTGATGGTATGGTAAAGTTGGGGACAGGTGCGTGATTCGCTGGTGAGGTTGGAGTCTGTGTACTAGGATGAAGCTTTTGCTCTCGATCAATCTCTGACCATATAACGATTTAAACTGAGCTGTCTGTCTGCATTTAATTGAACTCACAATCAATTTCTGCAACTGCACAGAGGATGAGCGCAATCTTTCTGCCTAATGTTAACTGCCGTCACACTCCACACCTGCATTCCACAGCATTCAACAATTGTTTGTTCTTAAAGGGAGTTCACCTAAAAATTTTAATTCTGTAATAATTTACGCTAATTGTGAGCAATTCATCCATGCATGTTGTTTAATTATTATTTTTTACCTTGTAATGTTTGATCAAAATATCATAACTGGACCTTCTGGTGAAAACAACACACTTCTCTCTGGCAATGTATACCAGACCTCATAAAAACGCAACTCACACATACACACACAATCTAACTCAAGTTACAAATGAATATGATACCAGCACATTCACCCACTCAGACGCTCTTCCCTCCCACTCAGACGCTCTTCCCTTCCCTCACTGTTGCTCGCGCACACACACACACACACACACACACACACACACACACACACACACACACACACACACACACACACACACACACACACACACACACACACACACACACACACACACACACACACACACACACACACACACACGCAGGATCCGAGCTTTCATCTTGCCCCTGGGCATATGGCTTTTCAGAGGGGCTGTCAGCACCAGTTTACCGTGATCAGCTACATCAAGCTCATCAGATCTGTCTGCGCATGCTGCCGGGCTTTGAGCTCAGCAGAATCAGCCCAAAGAACAGAGCACTACCATAAATAACGGCATCCTTAGAGAGTTATGCAACACAAGGCGAATTAGATCCCGAGGTGACGAATTTCTGATGGAGAATAATGCACGTTGTTTGGTGTTTGCTTTTTGGCTGATTTGTATTGAAACAGCGGAGAAAACGGCTGGTAAACTAAAGTTCACACTGAGGTGAACCTTAACAGACACTTTGTCCTTTACATTAGGAAAGCATTCGAAGACTACAAACGTTATTTAGAAAATATAAGTATCATGCCCACACATAGAGGTTGTATAGTATTGTGTGCACCACTGAATTTATTGAGACAGACAACAGAAGTGCTAATAAACTATATTACTACTGTAACAGTACAGTAGTAGTTTCATTTCTGTTGACGTGCTGAGCAGCCATTTTGGATTTTGTAGTCTGGGTTGTTGTGGTTCCTCCGAGTTTCCGAGTCGGAACTCCGACTTGAGGGGGCATTCCAGTTAAAGGTTCCAACTAGGAACTCAGAATTTATGACTTCCGAGTACAGATGGAATGCACTAATAGTATATGTTTTTAGGTAATGATATAATTGAATATTTAGTTTTGTCTCACAAGCCTGGCTGTCATCCTCTTAAAATGCCTCAATGCCAGCATTGTCTTCCAAGCTTGATCACTATTCTTCATTGAGTTATTATGAACAATATCAACGAGCTTTCCACCATAATTCTTTAATTAACATGCCCCCAAACCTGGAAAGTCAACTCCTGAAGAAAATCCACAGCTTCTTATTGGTAATTATGACATTGTGGCGTTCATCTCATAAATACATCATTATTCCGACATAACCTAAAGGCAGCATTAGTGCATAATCATATGCTGAAATTACTTGGATGGGAAGTGTGCATCCATGTTTTTTTTTTCCAAACTACTGTAACACACACTATGGCATATACAGTATATGGCATACATACACAAAACTGTGCACAATCTCATCAGCAAATTACATACATTTAGTGAATAAAATAATGCAAATTGGAATGCAACCAATATTTCTTTTTCCCTAAGCACAAACACAAGGACCAAGCATATTTGCACACACATCTCTGTTCCATCATCTGGTGCAGGTGCATATTGTTACGGCCTACAGGGAGAGCTGTGTGGTTTTTAATAATCTAAATCCTCAGGTGTTTCATTTCAAAACTTTTGTTTGCGTAATTATCTTATGTTGCATAACCCTCATATGATTTCACAGATACATCTGTCATCGTTTCTCTTTGCCTTTAATGCCTTAGCAGCGGAAGCTTGATTATTGATGTCTGCGATGCCTGTGATCTCACTAACAGTCCAGGCTCAGCTTTTTCACTCTTGATTCAAAGCGCCATGCTTTTGTTTGCACTGACTGTTATTGTATTCTTCTGTTGACCATTGTCACTATCTTTTGTTTTTGTTTTTTCCTCCCTCCTCATCCCTCTTTCTTTTTGCATGTCCCTTGCACTGCCTGTGTTTGTTGTGGGCGAATGAAGAACTGGAATCATCGAGCTGTCACTCAAGTAGGCCTTTCATCTCAAAACTCAGCATTTGATTGATATGCTGTGCCTAAGGGCATCAATAAGACATTGATGTAAACCAAAAACAGTATTAGAAGTTACCCTATTATTATTTCATGTTTCTAATCAAATCAGTCCAGAGAATTTTATTTTTCATATGAATATTTGTAATTTAAAGTAACATTTGCTTGATGTGTATTAAACTGTATTGTCTGTGTGCATGTGTCTGTTTGTAACTCCGTGGATTTGTTGATCTGTATGTAAGGGAGTAATTCACCCAGAAATAAAAATACTGATATTATTTATTGTTCAAAAACCCATTTGCTGGTATGATTTGCACTGGAACACAAATTGAGAATTGTTATACATTTTATAAACGTATTTTGCATTGCTCTTTTTCAGATAATACTTTATAGTGACCTCATCTGTTACGCTCCAAAAAGCACTATAAAAGTAGTCCATGCTTCTTGTGCACTATATTTGAGGTCATCGAAAGTCATTCAAAAAGTCTGAAAACAATTTGAGACCCAAATACCCATTTCACTAAAAGGAATTGGCTTAAAATAATAATTTATTCACTGATCTAGTATTCAGCAGTTCTCAAGTTAAAGATTCATTGAGGGAAAGATTATCAATGAATAAAATGTTACATTTCGGTCTGTAATTAACGCAAAGCTATTATATGGACAAAATGGCTTTTTTATGGAGATTTTTTTGGTAAATTTTCTGAGCTTAACATATAGGGCCCTATCTTGCACCCAGCGCAATTGACTTTGTACACCGACGCATGTATCATTCCTATTTTGCACTCGCGCAAAGCGGACTTTTCCCTTCACAGACGCACGTCGGTAAATTAGGGAATGAATTTGCACTCGCGGGGGCGGTTCGGCGCAAAGAGGAGGCGTGTTCTGGCGCAAAACTTCCCTGGTGCTATTTTCCAGTTTTAGAAAGCAATTGCGCCACTGACCAGGAAAAAAACTGTCTAAAGACAGTGGCTCGTTGCGCGTTAGGGATATGGTATTTTAAGGGCGCGTGCTTGGCCATAATGTAGAGTGTTAACGCGCATTCACTTTGATTCTCTAATATAAACAGACGCAGCAGTTTTCATTTTTGCAAATCATACATTATTACAAGGAAAAATATTAAAACACAAGGGAAATCATTGTTGTGTCCGTGAAGATGTGGAAAAGATCTATCTAGATTGAAAAAAAAAAAAAACTATATTAGGCTACACATTTACCCAAATTATACGCCTGTTTAACCGAAGCTAATTTGGGTGGGTTTCTCCCATCATCCCCAATGTCACTTATCTGTGTTTTACGGCCCTGATGTGAACGTCGGTCTCCTGGCTGTGAATAGCTACTGGCGTGCGCTGGCAAACCCACCGTTATAATAGCAATCCGCCATGGAACAAGCGCGCCTGATCTTAAAGGGAATGTGAGAGGACGCTCTGATTGGTTTATTTCACGTTACGCCCAAACCACACCTATGAATAATGAAGCTACTTCAGACCAACCCCTTTTAGATTTGCGCCAGGTGCAAGAGGCATTTATCCCGCCGGGAAAATAGCAACAGCGCCGGGATCTGCCCACAAAGTTACTTGCGCTTTGCGCTTTGACACTTGCGTTTCAGATCGTTAAAATAGGGCCCATAGTAGGTGAACTGTTTCTGTAAAAACTGCATGAAAAGTTCTAAGAAAATTACAGCATGTTTGGAAAGACATGAGAGTAAGGAAATAATGTCAGAATTTTCATTTTTGGGTGAACTAAAACTTTAATAAAGAATTCATGCCCATTGACCTGAATTACAGTAGTATCCCAAAGCAGCAGTCCAAATTTGATCCAAAATGTCCTTTTTCATTTTTGAGTACAGTAAACTGGCTAAAAACGAAAGTGCCTCATTTCTTTTTCAGTGTATGTTCGTAGAGAACTGACTAAATCACTTGATGCAATTTGTATGTGTAATATGTAACCAAGTAAATCCCTGGATAAAAATATTTTATTCCTAAAAAAAAAAAAAAAAAAAAACGCCAGGTTTACAGGGTGATTTTGGCTTGAATATTTAAGACAGACATTATACATATTTAATAGTTGTGGCCATTCCCCCACAGCAAGTCTCTACTGTTCAGCTATAGTGTGTAATAATGTCCTTGTGTGTATGGTATTTTGTTTGATTGGTGTGCAGTGCTCTCAAGTAAGCAGATTTATTCATGAACACACACTCACACTTCACACAGTTAAGGATTATAAAATATAAAGGAATAGTTCAGCCAAATATTACAATGTAGTCATCACTACAACTAATAGTGGTTCATTTCCTACTCTGTTCCTCAGAATAATGATTGCAGTAACTCTGGTGTCAAGAAATAAGAAGACAAAAATAGGAATAAGAGGGAAAAAGCATACTCTGACAACACAGAAGTACACTTTTTTTTGTTGTTGAAAAAAAATAGTACACTTTGGTTATTTATGGATACATTCCAGCGTGTTTGTTCAGATCTGAGGAGCTCTTTGTTCTGACTGCTCAGGTTCTGTTTCAGCTTTTCTGTGTTGTTGCTTTCAGAAGGCTGGCTTGGCAGACGCCTGTACATATTTATAAATGCAGAAAATTTGTGCTAAGAGAGAGACAATTAACTTTATTTTGACTGAAGAAAAGAAACGGTGTCTGTAGTATTGCTTTGGCCTTTTATGTTTATAATTTGATAGATGGATGGATGGATAAAAAACACAATTAAACGATTATACTGTACATTTAATTTTCTCTATCTCTCTTTCTCTCCCTCAGGGTATCAGTAGTTTGTTTAGTTCACTGAAGGTGGTTCGGCTGTTGCGTCTGGGCCGGGTGGCTCGTAAACTAGATCACTACATTGAGTATGGAGCTGCTGTTTTGGTTTTGCTGGTTTGCGTGTTTGGATTGGCGGCCCATTGGCTGGCCTGCATCTGGTACAGCATTGGAGACTATGAAGTCATTGACGAGGATCGTAACACAATACGTACGGACAGTTGGCTTTATATGCTGGGTGACACCATTGGGTCACCCTACCGCTTCAACACCAGTGCAGGAAGATGGGAAGGCGGACCTACAAAAGATTCTGTCTACATCACGTCTCTGTACTTCACCATGACCAGCCTGACCAGTATTGGCTTTGGAAACATTGCTCCAACCACAGATGGGGAGAAGATCTTCGCCGTGGCCATGATGATGATCGGATGTGAGTTGAAAAGCTTTATATACTCCCCATAAACACCTGAGTGAAAAATACAGTGTTCATATAAGTCAATTCATCATATAATATGAGAACAAGGGATTGTGCTTGTAAGTATTAGGGATTTAGTTCTATGCACTTAAATCTACCGCTCTATGTTGAGACCGTTTAGGAATATTTGGCTACCATGCACAGAGATCCGTATTTCTTGAACAGATACTAGGAAATGTGAGTGACTCATTGTGTCACTGTGAAAACGTGTGTGAAATGTACAAATACAAATACGCATTAGAACAACAATCATCCCAGCAAGCTTAATGGAGAGTCAGCTGGACAAACACTTTTATATTGCACTTTGGGGCTATTTACTATTTATTTACTGGTTATTGTTTTACTGTTGGGTTGTTTATTTCACTGGCGTTGTTGTTGTTATCACTGTTGTGCTGTGAAGTTCAGAGCTTTTATTTTTACTGAATGCTGTTTGTTGCCACTGTAATTGACCGTTATTGAGGTTTATGTGTTAAGTGTTGATGGTCTGTGTATCTTTTTTTTTAAAGCGTTGTTTTGTTGCAAGATATCCTTCCAAGTTACAGTAGCTTTGTAGGACAATTAAACAATGCATCATATTGATTTAGCTATTTCTGGTTTTATATTTTTGCTACTCTATGTTTTTTTAGCTAGTTACTTGGGTCTTTGCATCATGTGGCCCTGTAATGTTCCAATGTGAACTGATTTGTTTCTGATCACATTACCAATTCAAATCTGTTTTGATTAATTTGTGACCGTTTCTGCTGACTGAGACAGCAACCATTCATTTGGTTCTGTTAGCAAACAAAGATTTGTTACACAGATGAGCGAAATAATGGAGTGTTGAATCTAGAGACGACGCCTGCAGGGTCATCCACGGCGGGCCTCTCTTAGATCATCCTGCCATTGAGCTGCGATTCACCACTCAGAGGAAAATGATTCAGTTCCATTATATGTGCTATTAAACATGACCAGCTGCCAGTACACAGTCATTTATATGGTAAAACTCCCCCAGGAGAGATTATCAGAGTAAACATACATATCTGCTTTCTGAGCAAACAATCATACAGAACATAACTAGGTTCAGAAACTAAATAAAAAGAGGTGGGATATAGAATTTGGGTTCAAATTTAAATAATCAAAGGATATTTAAACCAATAAACAAAACAGTATAATGTAGGATGAGGACGAGGCTGTTTTGTTTCATGAAAGGAAATATCCATAGAACATTTAATTCTATTCTACTTATTTATTTATTTATTTATATTCTGGGAAAATTATTGTAAAATGTTAATGACTTAATCACTGGGCATCTCTGTACAATAATGTGATATAAACCCATATCACGTAATTACACATAAAGGAAATAAAAAACGACATATTAAATGTAAGTATATGAAGGAATGAAGCCTGGAGGCATTTCTTTTGAGCTTAAGTATCAGTTCACGTTGCATTACATAATAGCCTATATGTCATGTTTTATGCGCATTTAACAACAGTTAATGAAAATGTTCAACTGGCATCACATAGCAGTCTGTTCTCAAACGTTTCAAGGTGATGTAAACTTACAGGCTTTTGTTCCACAAGCGCATTTCATATTTCTGAAGCCTGCTGATGTTTCATCATGTTTATAGTGACGGCGCCGAGAGTAAACACTTGATTGGAGCACCGGTTTGCATCATTCTCAAGGGCTTTATTCCACAGAGAGACGTTGAGAGAGAAACGAGTCTCTTCTTTTGAAACAAAAACAGAAGTGCAGATGTTGATTTCATGGGTTGCTCGGGGAACAGGGCTGGCAGCAGGTGCTGGAATGCCTGTTTTGTTGCCATGGCAACCCCTGGCTTGGGGCACTAGTTTAATGACCGATTGAAATGTAAATCTGACTGAGACAGACTAACCGTATAGAGACATACATGCCAGGCTTGTTTTTTTCACATATAGTGTTTTGAAGATCACCTGTGCATGTGCTGATGTAGGCTACACGTGAGATGATGAAACCCATGAAGCAGCTTTCATCTTTCTCCTGCAGGAGTTTTTGTCAGCTAATGACTTCATACATATTAGATATGCGTTCATAAGGCACGCATAGGCAAATTCATCTCAACACTGTTAAGTAATTGTGTTTTGCCATGTTTGATCGATTGCTTAACTTTCTCTCTTTATTTTCAGATTAATTTGCGCAAGAGCACCAGGCATTAATGTTCCTCACGTGTTTTGATGTCACAAAAGTGCGAAGGCTTATGAATACTGATTAGGTTATGTACAAATCCTTGAACATGATGTTTTAATGTTTTGATAAATAGTCTGTGATGTACAGTATCAGGTCTTTTTCAGACGGTTTGATAATTTCCAAGTCAAAAGTGAAATGTAAATCAAAACATTATGACTAAAAGTCATAAAAATCCAATAAGATACAATTTCTCTAGCACATTCAGATCCTATGTTCTCACTGCACAGTGATCTGATGGAGCTATCATTATTCTTGACCAATTCAAGTGCTCAAATTAGATATTTTATTTGGAAATTCAATCCAACATCTGACAATATCTTGGGTTTTGTTAGCCTGGCTCCCCCCTCCTACGTACTTCCGCTCAATTTTCATTTTTACTACGTCTGGGCTTGAGGTATTCTTGGGTTTTAGCTCCGATCAATTTTTTACCGGTCCAACCAGCGAACAGAGGGAGTGGTTGAGAACGATGATGTTTAGGTCGTGCGCTAGTTTGAGTTGACATACCTCACGAGACTCACGACCAAACGTTAGCGATTGGTTAAGGCAGATCCAGAGTGGCTCTGGGCAGATCCAATAGTTTTAAACTTCAAAGAGTACCCGCCTTCAAGGAAGTTAACACTTGTCAATGGAGAGTGGCCAGAATCTATGTACAAATTAAATGTATGAGAGTCTGGTAGGACCAGACTAGGGTTTTGTAGCTTAGTGCAAAGGTTTCCGGTTTCTGATTAACCCGAATTCACCAACTAAAACAAAACATGAAGATGAAAACTAGCACAGAAAAATGTTAATGATTTATGGGGATTAATAAAAAAGAGGAGTGGGTGGATTTTTACCATTATAGTGTGGTTGTGTACACACACTGCCAGCACACATTTATGTTCAAACACCATGTGAAAGTGAATTTTGCATAATGGGTCCCATTTAAAACTAAAACTAAATGAAGAAGAAAAAACTTCAAACTTCAGCCAGAAGAGTGACTTTGAGAGTTATGAGCTGATAAAATTGGCCAGAATATTTGATGAACCTGATCCTCTGACACCATCACCATCAGAGTAAACAGAATGTGTCAGCCAGAAATGGGAAGCTAAAATGAACCTGAACGGCTTATCTGTTATTTATTGCCTACGTGAATGTGAGCCTGTTTTCCAGTAGATTTGGTGCTTAATCAATTTAACTTGGCCAAATTCCCCAGCATCCTAACCTTTCAAGTGACAATGATACGGATTTACAGTGTTTGCAAATGTGAAACGGAAAAAGCTCCGTCTCACCCTGCCGTCACATGGCCCTTTGTAGGCAATGATGCAAGTTGTATTGGAAGCAGAGATGTCAAGATATTAAATATTCTGTCACATGTTCCTGTAATAGAGTCACAGCCACAGGGAGTCTTTTGACAAGGACCCGTTTTATCTGATCAGATACACTTTCTTCCCCTCTTCCACTCTTTCTTTCTTTCTCTCTGTCTGTTACCACTCGCTCATTCGCAGACATAATCAAAGAAAATCACAACAGATAAAGAGAACAAACATAAGGACTTTTCACACTGAGCTTTCAAATATTGCTTTTAACCCTGGGTAAAGGACGCAATGTTAGAATGTTACAACTGAATGCTTAGCAACCAACAACCAATAGCGTGCCTCATATTCATGCTTTGGACAGTCACAAAAACAGCGCGTTGTAAACAGAAGTTTCAGCGTTCGAGGGGAAAAATACAGTCAGCATTCTCTGCAATATATAATATGAAAATGCTAGTGCCTTATGTAAACATATCACATACAGCATTCGTCCAATCAGTGACAATGACACAGCAAATATACAAATATTAACCCAGTGTTTATGAATGTACAGTATGAAACGATGTCATGACGAATCAACTCTTAGTTAATGATTATACGAAGTACATACGAACAATATTATAATAATAATATTAATAATAATAGCCTATTAAGTAAATAAATTAACATCATTACATTCTTTTTACAACTGAAATATTTTTGACATTTAACACTTAATTTAACATGCAATTACATTAAAGATTATTGTGAAAACATGTAGGGCAAGTGTAAATGTGTGTATAAACTAAGCTATCAGGCTAATAGGGTATCTGTATGCTATGCTAGTACATAAGCTAACTAATACAGACATCAATGGTATAACGTAGTTCAAACAGCATTTATCATAACATGATTTTGTAGGAATTGTAATCAGGCACTAAAGAAAGTACCTATTAAAAGTAATTTGAGCCAATAGGATCGCTTGGATTTTATTTTGAGGAGGACCTGATTTGTCACCACATCGGCAGCCCCCGGGTAAATTATAAGCAATGCGAAATGTGAAGCAACATAACCCAGGATTCTGTTAACCGGGGGTTTACAATGACCCAGGATTAACTATTTCAAGTGTGAAAAGCCCTATAGATTCTCAATACTTAACACACAATAATGTTGGCAACAAAGACAGTATATATATATATATATATATATATATATATATATATATATATATATATATATATATTATACAACATTTGATAGAAGACACTTCTATGTAAAATAAAAAAGACAATAATTACCACTATAACCAGTAGATAGTGGGTCAATAGATACCAGTGTGCTCAACTGGTACACACCAGTTAATAAACAGCACAATAAACTGGCACAAATAAACAATCCGTTACAAAAACACAGGGCTGTGGCTCTAATTAATGAGTTCAGCACCTAATGAGGATAATTGGTACTTCTGAACAAACAGATTAAATGATGCTATCAGTCATGGCAACGATGCATTAGTTATGGCTGATTAGAAGGCAAGAGAGATCTGAATTTCGGTATTAGGCCTGAATTCTTGGGTTTCATTTGTGAGATGATTTCTATTGAATTAGTGATGAATAGGTGTTTGAATCATTGAGGAATAGATGCATATTAAAGCTGAATTTTAAAGATTTAATATAGTTTTGTAACATAAAATGCAGTTTTCCAATAGTAATGTATACAGAATTCTACGCAATCGTGATCAGTCTTTTCTTTTATCTGTTTCTATCTTATCTACAGTGTTGCATTAGTATTGATGATTGTGTGCAGCTGACTGAAAATATGACTTGTGCTGGTTGTCATGACCCACGGAATGAAGTATCTGTTGTCAAGGAACCAATACTGTAAAATTGGTTCTCTGTACCAGTTTCTGTAACATAATAGTTTAATAATATAAATATTAAATAAATGACATTAGTTAATAATGAATAAATAAAGCATTAAAACATTAGCATGTAGCTTTAGCTTTAGCATGTAAGCTGGTGTGTGGTGGGGCGTTCTGGCGCAATATGGCTACCGTCCCATCATCCAAGTGGATGCTGCACATTAGTGGTGGTTGAGGAGATTCCCCCTTCTATGTAAAGCGCTTTGAGGTCTCAGAAAAAGCGCTATATAAATGTCATTAATTATTATTATTATTATTTAAAACAGTTAAGAGAATATTGCATTTAAAAGATATAATGAAAAATTACTTCAATATGAAAGTAGCTGTCTATCCGATGGTAACGGATTGACCCGGTACTCAGTACTACTGAGACTGCAGAAAGGCTTGTATTGTTACATTTTTTAAATGTAAGTATCGACTTGCCACCAACATGTCGGTACTTTTGACAGCATTTAATTTTTTAAAGAACCTTCAGAACTAAAACTAAAACTTACCCAAAGCTTTAACACTACTCTATTGCTGCTATTTTAGCAATGGTATTTTCTTCAGAAATTGCACATCTAGTTAATTTGAGAGATCATAAATTTGAAATTTGTATATGATTTACTTGAATATAAATTATATAGTTTGTTACTGTCAGTATTAAGTATTCACTATTTGATTTGATTTCAAACAAGGCTATACTGCATATTGTGTAGTCAAAGTAAATGGGTGATAAAGAGAAAGAGAGGGGAAGAGATGGAGTGAAGAGCACAAGTATAATGCTGGCAGTACAATTAATCACCTGCTCTAATCAAATTACACTAACACAGGCTTATCTCCTCAACCCCATGTTTTTCTTTGCTCTACCACTACCCCTCTCTCTCACACCATCTCTGGCAGCGACTCAGCTCAAGCAGACGGAGAGATGTTTCGTCTTTTACCGAAACAGTGTTATGAATGTGTCATGCAAAGACAATTGCCACAGCATCTTTCTAATGAACAGAGGAGGTGTAAAAACATCAGAGCTGCAAAACTTTGTGACAAATATACGTTTCCACTAACGAGTCCTGGTTTACAGTGCAGACTCCCCTGGGGTTTAGTGCTGATTTTTGCTCTTCTTCTAATGACTTGAACTTGCACTTGCTTCCATGTTTTAAACAGAGCACACAGAAAGTCCACGAGCACAAACACAGATTGTTTGATGGATTTAAATCTCCTTTATGAAGGCAAGGAAGATTAATGTGGTTCTGTGCCATTGTTTCCACTCTAAATCACATGCCGTTTCCTAGTTTGAGTTGTTGTGTACTTCAGAAGGAACAGAATAACCCGAATGTTTCTATTTTTAGAAAAGATGTTAAATTCATGAAACCTCAGCTTTAGCTGTGCTAAGGGGAACAGAAAATGAGAGTGTGAAAGAGAGAGGAGACAGAAGGTGGATTGAGGAATTTTAATGCGTCAGTCATATAGTTTTATAGTTTACACGACACAGTTAAAAAAAAGAAAAAGGAAAACTTATTATTTTTTTATTATATTTTTTAAATAAGCTTCTGAAATCAGGTTTTCAAGTTTTTGAAAGCGATACTGTTATCATCAAACCAACAAACAACAAAAACCAAATTTTTTTGTAAACCGGTGACGTCATGCGCATGCATATTCATGTTCAGTATATATACCCTTTTTGCGCCGACATCACAATTACGTCACGCCGTTAGCTCGGGGCAAAACAAATGGAAAACTGGAGGCAGCCAATACAAACCAGCACAGATTTAGCAACATAAGGAGCTTAAAATGTCATCTTGCTGTGTTGTTGGGTGCAAGAATCGACGGAGTACAGGCTCCAGTTTGAAATTATATCGCATAATGTTTTCTAAACTATTGTGATTATTTGTGAATCATCTGTGATTGTATACATTGTTGTGATTGTATACATTGTTGTGATTGATTGTGACTAGACTTTTTGAAGAACCTGGTAAGAAAGAATAATCAAATACATAAAGTAAAAAAATAATTCGCTGTATCTGGAATTTTTATTTCTAGAAAATAGTCACATCTTTAAAATTGCACTGTAATGTCACTCTTTACACGGTCATCTTCTGGCCTTGGTGCTGGCTTGGCAGAACTTCGGATCGTACCACACAAGTCATGTACGTGACCATTCAGCAAATAGTTATAGGCATCTAAAGATTTATACGCCCTCAGTTTCTCTTTATGCTCTCTAATGCATATGCTTTATGCAGGTTTCTCTATTAGGTAGGTTTAGATGTCAGGACACTCAACCGGAAGTAATCCTGTCAGATCGTCCATCCATTTGAGTGAGCATGTACGGGTCGGTCAATCTGTCCGTTAAAATTAACTTTTGCAAATAACAAATTGCGATCCTGGACAGTGAGTGACCTTATACATTAATATAGGCATTTAGTGTTTCTTTACAAAGTGACATCGCCAACAATTGGTCTGGCTGCAGAATATAGTGAACGGGGATTGATTTGACAAAGTTGTTAGTAGCCTACATCGTTGTAGGTTAATAACAGACTAGAGTCCAGATTTGAGTGGAGCATAGGGCACATCAACTGCAGTTTGAGCTCCGGCTAACACTTGGCACTTGTTTAAGTGTACTTAGACTGTAAAGGCTAAAAAGGGAATTTCCATTTAGGACAACAAAATGTTGATCGACCAACCTAAATAGTATGAGCCTTACCTCTGTTTAATGTAATGTTACTCTAGCTAAGTGTAAGTGGGAAACCATGGCATGACCAAACCAAAGCTACTATCAGAGAAATACCATTGGTCTGCTTATATCTGTAGTGGTCATGATGACCTCTGACTACAGATAGTGTTGCTTTAATTCAAGTGTATACAGACCTATGGGGACTAAGCAAAATACTTTAAGATAGAGCAAGCGTGAAGGCAGCCTTCTAAACAGTCAATTACCACTGTCTAGTGACCAAGACTGCCGAGTTTGTGACCGCATAAAAATGAACGGCCGGTGCAAGGACCCTGTGCTAGTTTGGCACCCGAATGAACGAATACAATAAGAGTAAAGAGTTAAATAGAATAATCAAATGCGTAGCTAAACTATATAAATGATCAATAACAATTTGGCATTCCAACCTAAATTTGAGGTTGTGATAAAATGGAGTCAGATAAAAGTTTAATTGGAGTTAGACTACTTTGCCACGCTGGAAAAACAGTAACTTCACCCGCTTATCGGAAACTGTTGTTGAACCGATTGGACGGGCCTTACACTGTCATGAGAGCTGCACAACATAATAGACAGTAAAAAAAGACATTTATTTTTTCTCTCTGCACTGAAAACTTCTTCACCCAAAAATGAGTGTGCGACTGTGCGTAAATATAAAATGTAATCAATAGAATATATATATATAAACTTGACAGCACATTTGAAAACTTCAGAACAATTTAAACACGTGATATGAAATATAACCATGCGTTTAGGTCAGAGCATTCAGTCAAGAGCTGCCTAGACAATCCATGCAATCTCAAAAATCAAAACACTCAGGAGAAATACGAGCACTTTCTCTATCTCACCCACACGATTAAAGAGCGTACATCAGTTAATGTAAAGAGAGGGTGTGTAATAAGCTGCCTGGCTCACTTACTTGTTCATTTGTTAATGACCATTCATCTGTCTCTGCAATGAAAAACCGATGTGTGCGTGTGATTCGACAGGACAGTTCATCTTGAACCGTGAAAGCAGTTAAAGTTGAACTTTTAGATTGCAGGGTGAACAAACGCCCACCCTGTGACCTCACACATTGATACATCTGGACGTGTCTGTGTCCTATGTGTCGTGTCAGACCATCTAGTGTGCTCATGTTTTCAGTAGGAAAGTCACTGTCAGCTCTGTTCCACGTTCTTGTCACCTTGGAGCCAAATCTGTCCCCAGATCAGCAAAGACTGTCACACTGCATATCTGTACATCACCGATTTCACACACATACACATACAAGACTCGTACACTCTAATAATAATGGCTGGGGTCCCAGAAAACTGCAGCTGGGTAGTTGACAATACTAAAAAGCCTTGAACTTTTTTCAACATCAACATCTGCAATAGTCTGGAAGTGTGCACAAACTTTAAATGACAGTAGTATTATAAAAGACTATTTAAAGTCAAAGTGTTCAAAATTGCTGTGTTTATTATAAATTAATGTTCTGTGCAAATGTTTTATCGACTCTTTCTCCGCCAGCGTAAAAAAAAAGTTGCCAGCATTTTTGATCATTTTCACAAAATCTTCATGGCCCCCAGCATATTTTGTTTTATGAATATTTGGCATAAACCCTCTGTTTTTAAACACACACACAGAAAAAAAAGTTTTATTCTAGCTTAATGCTTTCTTTTTTTTTAATCAACACTGGGTAATTTTCATAATAAAAGCAACATCTGAGCTAAGAAAATCACGTTTTTATCAAAGACTATATCTAGATCGGATTCAGAACGATAATCAAGCGCCCCCTACCGTATAACAGTGAAAACATGGAAATCTGGAAATTTCCGTCAATGGCAGGGAAAGAGTTAATGTGCCCTAGGAATATTTACTCGAAATAACCTCCCCTCCCTTGTGCAACAAAATCTCTTGTCTGATGACGTGTTTATCGGCGCAAGAACAGGAAAACCTGTCACTCACAATACTGTAGATCACAGCAATAGCAAACTTCAATGATACAGTCAATTCCCCATGGACAAAATCCCGCCCCACACTGTTTCTTGTCTATGAAGCCATTTTACTCGTATATACGTCACAATAGAGAAGAAAACACTCACACAATTTCCGTTTTGTGCCGACTTTAAAGTCCCTGTAAAGTCCAAATTAAGTATGTGTTCTGAGTTTGTCATATCACTGAAAAATGTGTTATTAGCCACCCAGCCAAATTTGAATGATAAAAAAAGCCGGCAAGTACATACAATAAGCTATCAAAATCTATTTAAAGAGATAAATAGCGGACGTGATTGTTTGCTCTAATTTGAGCTTTTGTAATTCAAGGAAGTTCACCCAAAAATGTAAAAATTCTGTCATCATTTACTCACCCTCATATCATTCAAAACCTGTATGCTGTTATTTTATTCTTCTTCTGTGGAATATCAAAAAGGAGTATTTTAAGGAATCTTCACAAATATATTTTTGTTACATACAGTAGTGACCATCTGTCAAAACAACAACAAAAACACACTATAAAAGAGTCAGTGAGCTGACCCCGAGTCCGATACATGAATGAAAAGTTCTTTTGAACCAGTTGATCCGACCGGTTCACAAATCAGACTGAACGATTCATTCATGCGTCAGACTGATCCAGCTCTTGAGTTAATAGCTCACTGGAGGGGAAGATTATCAGTCTAAAATAAATGACTTCAATTTCTTTCTGTTTCTCACACAAAACTGTAAGAAGTTACTTCAAAAGATTTGGAATAGCATGAATCACTACAAATGGTCTCTACAAACTGTTATTGCACAGAAAGTGCTGCACAAATATTCTAAAAAATAACAGCATACAGGTGTGGAATGACATGAGGGTGGGTAAATGATAACACAACTTTTATTTGTATGTGAACTATACCTTTAATATATCAGGGCAGTGTTTCCTGAGTTCATGAGATAGACATGATTGTAGTGTAATGGCAACTCATAATTCTCATCTGAAGGTATTTAAGAGGGGATTCACACTCACACACACTCATACACCTAAGAGTCCCTACATGCGTAATTCGATTTTCTTCTGTGTGCAGAGCCATTACAGGCCGACTAAATCAGTTTAAAAGAGACAATCACTCGCCTTTATTGAATTTTCTTCTTTCTGTCCTGTGCTTTCACTCATTTACAATTCACTCTGTCACTTATCATCATCATTTCTGTCTCTCTCTCTCTCTTCTGAAGCTGGACTTCTGGAATATTTTTTTCCATGTAGCCTTTGTAACTGGCAACACACACCCACGCACACACACAAACTTTTAAACGTTTATTTCAATTATTCTGTGCCTCTTCTGTGTTGTTCCTAAATCCAAAAAGTTTATTTGTCCCTTTCTTATAGCTCTCCTCTACGCCACCATCTTCGGTAATGTGACGACTATCTTCCAGCAGATGTATGCCAACACTAACCGCTATCACGAGATGCTTAACAGCGTGCGGGACTTCCTCAAGCTGTACCAGGTGCCCAAAGGCCTGAGTGAGAGAGTTATGGATTATATCGCCTCCACCTGGTCCATGTCCCACGGTATTGACACTGAAAAGGTGAACACCCTGTATGCCCGACTTCAATTGGCCAGCATGCAACTCTGGACACCTCGCAGCAGCCACCCTCCTGTCTAACGCGCGTGTGTGTATGTGTTATTCGCTTCTGCTCTGTCTTGTGTGTGTGTATCTGGCTAAGTATTTTTAAACATTAGTGTGATTCTTTAGCAAGATGCTTTTTCACGCTGTGTGTTTAGACTCGTCCTGTCGTTTATACTCAAACCACAGGAGGGGAACAGCATGACTCTGTGGATATGAAGTCCCCGTTGGGTGGACATTGTCAGAATGCTCCAGCTGTCTCCTTCACTCACTCTCTCCCTCTGTCGCTCTCCCTCTCTCTCTCTCTCTTTCTCTCTCTCTCTCTCGTGATTTAGCCGTCTCATCACACACAGACTTGCACTGTCCTCCCCAGAGCCATCCTCCATGTCTCAGTGACAACCACATGCAGAAAGGGAATGCTCTGGAAAAGTGAGGGGCTGCTGGGAATGGCAGCTCAGGGACATATCACACGCTAATGCGCTCAGATGCACACATACACACCGGCACGTCCTGCTGCATGTCCTGTACCTCTCTGTCAGCCCCTCAGTATGCTTCATTGGCATGACAGTAAACATAAATATGGGTGTCCATGAGACAGTGGTTATAAAAAAAAATGCTATAAAATAGAAAAATTAATGCATTTAATCATGCCCATGACTTTTCAGGATTTTCCTGCCATCAGAGCAATGCATTCAAAAAAAGTATGGGCATGCTACTGCCAGTAGATATACAAAGACATGCTGCTGTGAGCATGTAAGAAATGCTGCTGCATGAATAGGCATACATGAATCTCATAGCAGATCTAAACAGGTGGAGCTGGGGGAGGTAGTGCGTTGCAGGAACAGCATACTGTCAGGGCCACAGTCAGGGCTGTAGGCAGGGTTTTATAACCACCGAGGTCCCAAATTTAAGTTAGTTATTAAGTTGCAGCTGAATAACCACTTAAAGGGGACATATCATGAAAATCTGACATTTTCCGTGTTAAAGTGCTATATTCGTGTCCCCGGTGCATCTACCAACCCAGAAAACGTGAAAAGTAACAACCCAATAACTTTGTTTTGATCAGCCTTTCTCTGCAAGATTAGATTTCGATCCCATTTCGGTCCCCTAACACAATGACAAATGCTCGAGCAAAGCAGCAAACTGTTCTGTCAATGGCTGCACAGACGAGCACTGAACACTGTTTAGAGTCCCAGCCTCAGATGTGGATTCCCCAGAAACGGATGAATCAATGTAACTCCACAACAACTACATACAGAATAAATGTATCCACTAACCATTTAGAAACGTCCAGGCAGTCTAAAAGTTGCAACCTCTTCTTTAGTCTCTCAATAAGGCTGCACTCGCTACTGGTTATTTATGAGATTTTGGATGAGTGAGATTAGTCGTGTGTATCTAAAGCTTGTGTAAAAGGATCGGCCGTCTTCTGAACGGAGGCGGGGAGCAGCAGCTCATTTTTATTTAAAGGGACGCACACAAAAACGGAGCGTTTTTTCTCACACCGAAAAAGGGGCATATTTGACAAGCTATAATAAATGATCTAGGAGGTATTTTGAGCTGAAATTTCACAGACACATTCTGGGGACACCATATATTTATATTACATGTTGTGTAAAGTGGCATAATATGTCACCTTTAAGTCTGATATTTCTCTCTCTTATTACAGGTTTTGCAGATCTGTCCTAAAGACATGCGTGCTGATATATGCGTGCATCTGAACCGGAAGGTTTTTAAGGAACATCCTGCTTTCCGTTTGGCCAGTGACGGCTGTTTGCGGGCCCTGGCCATGGAGTTCCAGACCATCCACTGCGCTCCAGGCGATCTTATCTACCATGCAGGCGAGAGCGTGGACAGCCTATGTTTTGTGGTGTCAGGGTCACTGGAGGTCATCCAAGACGACGAGGTGGTCGCCATTCTGGGTAAGAGAATATTGACTAGGTATGGATTTGATTATTTTCTTTGATATATTTTTAGCAAAGGTGCATTAATTATCTTTAGCAGTTTGCACATCATGACATCATCCCTCTGTCTTGGGTGTAGTTCCCTATGGGAAGATTATTTGCATCCACAGAGCTTCTATGTGATCGTATATCTCCACCACACTGTGCCATCCCTCTCCCTTTTGTTTCTTACCACATCCTGTGAGCATAATGCATGTTAAATAATTCAAAATATGGCCTAAGCTGATGATAAAAAAATAACATTAAAAAGATATTTGAAATGATTACTTATACCTATAAACACTCTAATATCTTCTTACGTTGGCTCTGTTATTTCATTCATTCAATCAAATGACAAGAAACAAATAGAAATTGAGTAGTCATGATACCAAATATACTAATATTGCTGTGTGTATATACTAGATATATTTTTCTTCTAAATTTTGTATTATCATTTCAGTAATTTGTCAAGTAAACAGTCAATAATAAATTTAGGTTTTGTGGTAAATTTAGGTACGTTTGTGTGTGGTTTTCTCTTTTTCTTGTCAAAATGATTGTTTAATTAATATTAATGACATAAAAGTATCTGATAGAATGTATTTATACTATGAAACCCAATGCATAGATCTGATATTTTGATACAAAATAAGATTTTTTTAGGTCATGCTGGATGATACTGCAGAAATACTGGTATAATTTCATCATTTTCCTTAGTTTAGTATCGACTCGACATCCTTAAAAAAAAGATTTTTTCTATTTTTAAAAAAAGAATAAAAAAGGCAAACAGTGATCTTAGGTCAGACATGCGACTCATAGATGTATACAGCTCCTGATGTAACGTCTGTTATTTCCAACATCTGTCTGTCTCACAACACAAAATTAGGCTACTTCGCCTCATGAAGCCATAGAGCTGAGAATCTAATGGCCATTTATTTCTCTGTTGACAAACTAACGATGCGTTGCTAAATTTGGCTCTCTGCCGCGGCTGTTAAACTGATTTAGGATCAGTCTGGAAGGCCACAAATGTCCACTTTTGCTTACACACACACTATGTAGAAAAAAATAAAAAGGATTATCGATCTGACCTCTTGTATCTCTCAAGTGGGCGGACTGAGCGAAACTGTGGGTCAGAGGTCAGTATGCGCATGTCTGAATTCTCATTAGTCTGGTGTGTGTTACACTGTGACCTCTGGAGGTATAAATAATGATACTGCTGGTCTATTACACATATTACAAACTCTCTCTTTCCAATCACTCTTACTTAAAAGTACAAAGAAAGAGAGCACAGTGACAGCACCCATATTGCACATATTGTTTATTTCTCCTTAAACGTCAGTTTAAGCAGCTACAAAACACAGTGAGCTCAAAACTTCCCAAGCAAATCCAAAACAATCATTCATTAAAGCTATGCTGCAACACTATTATTCATTCCAAACTTCTTGAATTTTTTGATGTCATGCAGATAAATATATTAAAGGGACATTTCACCCAAAAAAGAAAATTCTGTCATTCCTTATTCCTTCCTTCTGTGGAGCACAAAAGATGATTTAAGTCATTATACATAAACTCTTCCCACACATATACTGCCATTCAAAAGTTTGGGAGCAGTACGATTTTTTAATGTTTTTGAAAGATGGCTCACCAAGATTGTGTTTATTTGATCAAAACAGAACTTTTTCAAAAATATATATTTTTACACATTTAAAATAACCATTATGTATTATAATATATTTTAAAATGTGATGTATTCCTGTGATAGTAAAGCTGTATTTTCAGCAGCCATTACTCCAGCCTTTTCTTTCTGCTTATCAATGTTAAAAACAGTTGTGCTGCCCAATCATTTTTAACCGTGATACTTTTATTTAATTTTTTTATTTTAATCTTTGATAAATAGAAAGTTCAAACAAACATAATTTATAGTTGAATATTTAAAATATAAATGTAGTGTGTATCAAGATGCAGCATAGATGTCAAACACCATTAGATCTTGATGTCTCGTAACCAAATGTGACACTCTGGAGCTCTCTCTCTGCTAGCAGGAAGGAATCTGTATTCTAGAACATTTACTAAGACAACCGTAAATAATTTTTCTGAGTGGACATTTTGGCTCTGTAACTCCAACTTATAGATGTGAGCTGACAGAGATGGATGGACAAGACTTTTGTGCATTTGTTCATTTCAGTAATGGAATGAGGGAATATGTCTCATCATCATTTCTCCTCTGTCAGACATGCTCATGATATGTAGCACTATGGGCTGACCAATCATAATTAAAGTGTGTGAAAGAATGCTGCCTTGCCAGGATATTGTTGTGAATGAGATTTTACCAGTGCTTTCGACTGCTTAAATCTTCTGATCTGACGTGTTAGTGGTGTTTTACATAAGTTAAATTACACACCCAAAACCCCCCAGAAAACATGATCTGTCTACTGTGATCTGATCTAAGACAGAAGATAGAGGAAAGAAAAAAAACAGAAAGATCATTTGCAGTATTTTCTCTTTTTTTGCTGCTAAAAATTATTGATAGAAAATAAGAAATTAATTTAGCAGAAATTTCTTGAAACAACTAAAAAAATCAAGATATTTACTGAAAAGTCATAATACACTACCGTTCAAAGGTTTGTTTGATTTTTTTAATGCTTTTGAAAGGGGTTTCTTATACAACAGTTAGGCTACATTTATTGGATTCAAATACAGTAAAACAGTAATATTGTGAAAAGTTATTGTAAAATAACTTTTCTATTTTAACATGTAATTTATTTCTGTGATTTTAAAATTTTCAGCATCCTTACTCCAGTTTTCAGTGTCACATGATCCTTCAGAAATCATTCTAATGCTGCTTTGCTGCTCAAGAAACTTTTCTTATTATTATCAATAATGTTGACAGTTGTTGTGGAACTGATACATCAGTTAAAAAAAAACTGAAAATCTTTTTTTAACATTATAAATGTATTTACTGGCAAACAACCCTCCTCATCAAAAAACACCTTACTGACATTGAACATTTGAATGCTAGTGTACAATATACAATTAGGCTTATTTAGGACAACAAAACAAAAATACTGATTAAAAAGATTTTTTTTTTGCTGTTTAGTATAAATAATAAGATCCATCTAATATATTACTTGGAATAAACATACAGTATCAATCTGCCAGTTATTTAGACAGCCACAGTCCTCTGAATTGTACCAATCAGGGCTGTGTTTCCCAAGAGCATCGTGAGCCTAGAACCATTGCGGACAACAATGGTCTCTAACACAGGCCAGGCCTGTTTGTGTGTGTAAGAAAGTGTCTGTGTATCTCCACAGGTAAAGGTGATGTGTTTGGGGACGTGTTCTGGAAGGAGGTGACGCTAGCTCAGGCGTGCGCTAATGTGAGAGCGCTAACATACTGTGACCTGCACGTGATCAAACGGGACGCGCTTCAGAAAGTCCTAGAGTTCTACACCGCCTTCTCCAACCACTTCTCACGAAATCTCCTGCTTACGTACAACCTGCGCAAACGGGTGAGTGTCTGCCATTCTCTTTCCCTCTCAGTACTGTTTCAATTTCCACTGGCCCATGTCAGACCGCATATGTAAGCAGAATTTCTCAGGACCCACATTACAGGTTACTGACTGCATTCAAACTTCACACACTGCACAGCTGGAAGTAGATTGCAGCACGCTGAACTCATGGGAAAATATAAATACAGCTCTCTAAATCTATCTAGATAATCACATCCTACTTATAGTGACAGACACTTTCTATTCAGTAAATCAGAGTAAATCCAGATGCTTTAAGCAGTTTATAGCTACACTATCTATTCTGTGTAGGTTAATCACCATATGGATGTAAATGTAACCCAACTCCTCATGTAAATTATACAAGTTCTTAATTGCCCACTCCTAATAACCTTTTTTTTATGGACATTTATGGGTGTCACAATAAAGAGCTGAAAATAACTAATATAAAAAATGTATGTTAATATTGACTTAATATTATCGTAAATAACCCAGTGCCAATAATTCATTTCATGTTGATATTGTGTTGATACTACACATTATAATACTGTAAATAATTCAGCACCAGTAACTGGCTGATACTCCAACATAGTAGGTGGCAGTATTGCAACTTAATGCTGGTTGCCAACAGTCTTAAAAGGGGAAAAAAAGAAGATGACGCCATGCTTGCGTAGCTACTACTGCCAAACAAACTCTTGTCAGAGACGACAGACCAAAGCATTAGTCCCTACACTAGTATTTTGAATGTGATTCATTAGCCAAAAAAAAATTTTTTTTCCCCACCTCACCCACGTTAATATTGTTTTTGATTGTGAATCCACAATAATTGTGTCATGAAAATCTGATATTGTGACAGCCCTAATGAAAGTATTAACCCAGAAATCACCTTGTCTGTATGGAGATGCATCTTTAGCAGAAAGGTACAACACAAGCCTTCTCACAAGTTGCGTTGCTGCTTTGCTTAATGCAGTCTGTTAAAGGAACAGTCAACATGCTGACTTTTTGGCACTTTAGCTTATTCACGGCATCCCCCAGAGTTAGATAAGTCCATACATACCCTTTTCATCTCCGTGCGTGCCGTAACTCTGTCTGACGCACCCACCGCTAGCCTAGCTTAGCATAAAGACTGGAGGTTCCAGCTAGCATACTGCTCCCAATAAGTGACAAAATAACTCCAACATTTTCCTATTTACATGTTGTGATTTGTATAGTCACATCGTGTACAAATAACAAGCAGTATGCTAGCTGGAGCCGTTTACCTCCAGTCTTTGTGCTAAGCTAGTCTAGCGGTGGGTGCGTCAGACAGAGTTACGGCACGCACGGACATGAAAAGGGTATGTATGGACTTATCTAACTCTGGGGGATGCCGTGAATAAGCTAAAGTCCCAAAAAGTCGGCGTGTTCCTTTAAGAAAAGAGGTTTGTGTGTGTGCATGTTTACATGGAAGTGCCAATACAAACATGTGATAACATATGTGTGGGAGCTATTAATACATAATTGCTGAATTGAAGAGCTGTGTTCCATTTATCTGACAGAAGAGAGAAAGAGACAGAAAAATAGAGAAATATTCTGATCAGACACACAAACAACTCTAAACTGACTTGTTAAATGACCAGAAATGACTGAGAGGAGGATTAAGGGATTAAAGGACATGCGGGTTTATTCTAAAGCCTGTTGTTCTTTTATTTCTATGGGCTTTAATTGAAGAGGATAATATAGAAGTGACAGGAAACAATAGGCTAGGATTGGGAAAACTAAAGTCAGGGGATCGCCCGCATATACAAACCAGAGAACTCAAACCACCTGCCTGGCCATATCTCTGATTGTCCCCATTGTTTTGACTGTTTAGAGACAAACATTGAACTTTGTTACAATTTTATCACATCGTGTTCAAAATAACTGCAACACTCCATAAACCAGATGTAGCCGTTATCTTACCCATAAATTCCTTCCCAGTTCCAATTAAAGACAGTATAATAAAAGACTGTCCGTATGATAGAATGGCCCTCAGCGTGTCTAAGTTTTGGATCTCAGCCTGAGTTCTGTTTCTCAGTGGAACTGGGTCTGAGGAGGAGACTATTAATAGCTCAGTGAGCGTCTGCCTCTTTATTGGAACGGCTTACGCTGTATAGTTATATTTATCCATATGGGTTAAATATATATCACTTCAGCAAACACATTCATATTGGAGCTGGAGAACCAAATTCATCTGGTGCATAAATATATACTACTGTTAAGCATCTTTTAAACAATAATGGTACAGGTCAGAGCTTCAGTGAATAGTCTCTCTGTCACGCTCTTCACGCCTACACTTGTATGTAATGGACTTTTGTCATGTTTGCATCACTTGTTCGAAAAATAGCTAGATTGTTGCCTCAGTGCAATGTGGTTTTTGCTAGAGCTTTAACGCTAACTGTTCTCTTAAACAATACATTGAAATATGAAAACACAAAATGTGGTTATATTAATGCCTCTCTGACACCATTGCCAAATGGGAGTCTTTAATTAGCTCATGTCTCCATGAATTAGTCATGATGTTTACTGTTTGATTGTGACCCAGATAGAAAAAAACTTGTTATACATGGAAAAATATGTCACAGGAAGACTACATATGTTATATTTCTGGACACATTCTATATTCACCAATAGACTTCTACAGTGGTCAAATAGGCCAGTTTGGCCTAGATACAACAGCAGCGGCGATTACCCAGTACACAATGCAGTCTATTTGTGATTACAAGACTGTTTTCTTACTTTTAATGTATGCATAAGTCCTCATTCCTAACTAACTCCCAAATGCAGTGTCGAGAGTGTTCAGACGAGTCACTTCTTTCAAAGCCCTACAGAAACATTATTAGGTTCAATTAAAACCTACTTATCTGCAATCAGATCAGCCAAATTCCCCAATGAATCATTCAGTGCGAGCTATATAAAACGTTCACAAATCTGACAATCATTCGAATGTAGTTAAGTAAAACGTTTCCTAAAATAACAATACTCTATAGAGGACAAATTCTTAAAAATTGTACATTAACAAAGTTACTGTCTACCACTGTTGACTTAACTCGTATTGATCCAGAACATTCCTTTAAATTTTTACTTTGAGAAACATAAATTAGAAATCAGTATCCTCACAATGTTTGTACTACAACATCTGCAGGTTTTAAATAAGGGTACATTTTGGAAACTGAATTTGTACACAACAGGCACATAGCACCACAGTTTTGGCATCTTTCTATGTAAAATCCAAACAAACACACTCCCGTGATGCTGAGACAGTACATACAGTACATCTGTCACAACTGCATATATAAGTGCTTAAAAGGTCCATCCAATTTGTTTCTGATTCTGCATGTTTGTGGTTGCCAAGGTAACACTGTAAAACCCTCTTCATCTCAAGGCTGCTGTGTCAAGAGTTATTTTAGCTTTGATTAAGGTTACAGTTTATGCAGCTGTAATGGGTAAAACACGTTCATCCACACACAACTGTAAAGGCATTCACACCCTTCAACACGCATTAACATGTGTGTTTGCTACTGCAATTGAATTGCTGTCAAAAGTCATGACTGGTAAAATGTCAGATGTATATCACTGGTTTGACACTGCCATTTACTCAATATGTCCCTTCATGACCCTGCAATCCATGTGTGTGTGTTTGGCAGGAGTGAGTGAATCAGTCGTTGCTGAGGGATCAGATTCTGTGAGGTTGTGATGAGTGTGGTAAATCTGATCAGATCAGTGACATAAAACCAGTCAGTCAGCATGAGGCACACAGTAAAAGCACAAGATACGCAGGGGTGAATTCACTTCACAGCAGGATTTCGGCACAAAAACCTTCAGCTTATTTACCAACCAAGAAACCATATCATTAACAAGCATCAGTCTTTTCATTCTGTTTTACAAATAGAATAATTTACCCTTTCCGAACATAATTTCAAAACACCAAGGCATATAAATATTAGTAAACTGAAATATCTTCCAAGTGCTGATAAAAATAAATATCCATTTGAGGTTAATATTACTTAGCCTATACTGTAGCTTCTTAAGTCACTGTGTTTGAATGTGTACGGATTGTTCTGGTTTATTTCTCTGAAATATGGTGCATATTTAGGCAGTGATTAATATCGGGATGTGAGGCAAGTATTTAGTATTTTATTAATGTTAGTCTGTTGTGAGTGTAATGATTTTTTAATGCTTTTGAAAGAAGTCTCTCATGCTTACCATGGCTTAATTTATTTGATAAAAAATACAGTGAAAAACAGTAATATTGTGAAATATTTTCAAATGTAATTTATTCCTTTGATGGCAATGATGAATTTTCAGCAACCATTACTCCAGACTTCAGTGTCACATGATCCTTCAGAAAATATTGTAATATGCTGAAACATTTCTAATCAATCATTATTATCAATGTTGAAAAGAGTTGTGCTGCCTAATATTTTTGTGGAAAGCTTGATAAATTAAGGATTTGAATTAGATGAATAGAATGTTAAAAAGAACAGCACTTGTTTGAAAAAGAAATATTTTGTAACAACGTAATACTCTTTACTGTCACTTTAGATCAATTTTATTCATCCTTGCTGAATAAAAGTGTTCATTTCTTTAAAAAAAATCTCGAACCACAAACTTTTAAATGGTAGAATACAGGTGGAGAGATGTTACACAAAAGCATCTTAAAATTTAAATAAAACATTTATTACAAATCACACACTACAAAACACTCCCAGCATCGTTGCCACAAATATTATACACACTCGGCTCAGTTAAAATAACCAGGATAATCATAAACATGCAATTTGGTTGTTTAAAGACAGAGGTTGTTCCAAACAGAGAATAAAAATTATGCAAATAAGCATTCAAATGATGACCAATAGTGTGTGGTTTCAATTTAAGCACAAATTAAACATGAAATTGTAACTTTTACTACAGACAAATGGAATGCAAATGGTGGTTTAGTGATGGGTAAAAGTACACAAGGATAGTGTGCAGTTGAGGTAGAGAAAGTAGGTGTGCGTCTGCTTTTATTTCATAGTTTTACAGTGTTATGGGAATTTTTTTCTGCTTCGATGTGCACACAGCCAGCTTTTAGTTTGAATTATGAAACGGTGGAGACGTGAGTGCTCCCTCTCGCCTACTGTCTCTTTCCGTCCCCTCCTTTTTACCGTTCTATCCCCAGACTAACACCTCCAACACACACGCATTTTGAACTTTTTGAGAGTTGCAGAATGAGTTTCCCTGTTTGATGATATATTTAGGTGTAGAAAAGCAAACGCAGAACACACAAGAGGGCCGTGTGTGCGCGGGAGTGCGAGGGACGCGTGGCAACAGAAGGATTCTAACAATACACCATTAGGAATCTAGGTGCGAGCACATAATACCATCCTCCTCGTGCTCGCAGACACACACACCTTTGTGTAATGCTTCAGCTTTTGTTATGTAATCCCTCTCTGCATGTCTGTTCTTTCTCTGCCTCGTATATCCTTCAAGGGCGATGGTTTACAAAACACTACAAACAATGACAGTCCCCTGTATCTGTCAGCCAGAGTGCTGACAAGCTCAGTATCCACTCTAGTAGTCTTTTGACGAGTATTTTATGATTTAAAGGGATATTTCAAATACAATTTAAACTATCAGAAAATAGTTTGGACTCCTTCCTTCAGTTTGTAAAATTAAGTAAAAATCGTGTTTACAAGGATGCATTTACAATGGAAGTCTATAGATCATTAGAACCAGACGGTTTGAAAGCACAAATATGAAGCTTGTTGTTAAAGCATACAGTAAACATGTCAAAACTATTTGTCATTTTGAGATATATAATTTTCATAAGTGGATGCGACTAATTGTGTGTATTGGTGTAATTTGTGAGGATGAAGTTTGCTACATATGCAGTTTAAACTATTTTTGTCTATAGAGTGTGAAAGTCAATGTGGTCCAAATCAACACCGGTTGCATACATGGCTCTCATAACATTTTGTGTCAGTTAAAAAAGCTGATTGGTCTACTTTGAATCCGAAAAGTTAGACCGATTACCTCTTGACTAACTGCTAGTTGGCTAGTTCTTAAGACATAGTCTTAACATAGTGACTATGTTTATACAACTGGCCACATGGACAAAGAAACAACAACAAAACAACCCTTATGCTAGTGTGACAGATATGGTAAGAATGTTTGTGCTAAAGCTGTCTACATGCGTATGCACTGATACTGCGCCTCAGAAATATAAATGATGGCTATAAGGGTGGATTTATTTCCGGATAGTGGAATGGCCTGTGTGTGTCTGTGTCCAGGATAGGAACGGCTGAATGGGAGGGCAGCGGTCTGGTCATTACTGTCCATCATCTCTGTAACGCTAAGAGAAGCAAGACCCTTGACGTCATTCAGAAATGCAATCTACTGAGGCTGTCTATTTGTCTGACTGATTTGTACAGTTCTCTCATTCAGCCTGGATTCTCAGAGAGAGCGGCAGTGGTATATTTCACCACTTTCTGCCAAACATGAGATATTTAGAGTTCAATTTAAAAAAAATATAATATTCAACTGGAAAGTGGCAATATGACAAATCTGAGCATATTAAAGCCCAA
This sequence comes from Phoxinus phoxinus, assembly GCF_949152265.1. Taxonomy (NCBI): domain Eukaryota; kingdom Metazoa; phylum Chordata; class Actinopteri; order Cypriniformes; family Leuciscidae; genus Phoxinus; species Phoxinus phoxinus. The sequence continues at coordinate 21,363,031 of NC_136888.1, forward strand.
ATGAAACAATTGTATGCGAAACGTAATGGGGAAATGCCTAATACTCTGTTTCTCCCACTAATACACACCGCTTAAGGATCATTTTGTGGTGCCTAAACTCAAGAATGGGAAAGAATGTGATTGTGTGCATAGCCACTATTTTTTGCCATGGTTGATTTTGTTCCCACCACTTTATGAAATTGCTTGTGGCTACCGACTAGATGTATCTAATAAAGGGGAACGCTTTCCAATTGTTGTTTTCTGATGCTGGAATTTGTCATTTTTAATGTTTGACTGAGAAATGTTCCCTCCCACACACAGCACTCAGACATGCGCTCAACCTCCCTTTCGCCGGCTTGCTATCAATTCTAATGAAATCACAAATTAAAATTAAACAAATGTGCCCCACTCCTGCTATACGGCCACTGATGTAAAGTAGTTATTTTAGCTTAATAAAACAAGTTATATCAGGGCAGGTTAAAATCTTATGGAAGCCTGTTTCCACGTCAGAGTTCAATAAATTAAAATAAAATAAATGTTACTGTGTGAGATAAAGGTTGAATTGTAAGATATCATATTTATATAAAGCCACACAATGAGAAATAAAGACAAAATTGTGAGATATAACGTCAAAATTTTTAAATCAAAAGCCTGTTTTCAATTCAAAGTTCAATGAAACAAAATAAAATAAATGTAACTGAGATAAAGGTTAAAATAAGAAAGACTGAATTGTATGATATCATTTATATAAAGTCAAACTGGAAGATATGAATTCAAATTGTATACATAAAGTCAAATTGTAAGAAATAATTGAACACTGGGGCATAAAGTCAAAATTCTGAAATACAAAGTCAAATCGCGAGATATAAAATCAACGTTGGCAGCTATAAAGTTGCAAAGTCACAGAGGACACATTTCTACCAGGTTTAAACGGCCATGTGCGTCACCTGACCACTTGTGATTAGATCACTTTAGACATGTTGATACAAGGTCCTGTGTGTCATTTCTTGAAAGAGTGTGTGTTTGATGTGTTTGGAAAGCAATAGTCTGTCTTTAGTCTCAGGAGAGGATGACTTGTAAATCCCCAAAGCTACATCTGAACTTTTCACAAACACCTTTTGACGGCCTGTTCACACACGTTTACACGGTCTTTGCAAAATCTTCACAGTATACTGTATGAGATTATAGCCGTCTTTTTTTAGCTGAAACGTCTCAGCTGAATTAAAATGAACTAACAATAAACACATGGTCAATCAAATAAAAAAATTTTATTCCACACAAACCAAGCAAGTGTCCACAGCCCATCCTCTTCTACTACACACGAGAGGACTAGAGCATGTATGTGTTGTTCTGCTCCCAGTAATTTCACAGACAGATTGGTGGTACAGATGCTTGGGCACTCTGTCCCACTTAATGAATATTCAGGACATAATGAATATTAACATATTGAAGATGGAGTCATACAAATGCATCGTCCAGCTTGCAATAGTGACAGGAACAAACTGTCTCAGTATGCAGAGGTGTACACACACACACACACACACACACACACACACACGCACACACGCACTTTCATCATTATAATTATTAAACCCTTCCACGAACTGTCTGGGCCAATCAAAACTAAATGCCAGTATGAGTGTGAATGCATATGAGAGAGAAAGAGATGGAAAGAGGGAGAGAATAAAATTGTTGCATCCAGACCCACACACTGAGATTTGAGCAGACACTCACATAGCAGAAGCTTGACTTTGGGAAACTGCTGAATAAAAAGCCTTCAACTCTGAAATATACATGAGCTCCAATAAATAAGTTAGAACTTAGAACATCTTGCAAAATTCACAACACCGGGCGCAGGGTCTCCAGGACAGCGAGTGTAATCTCACTATACAGGAGACACCTGGAATGGTTGTAATTTTCCTGCTGAAGTCTATATTGCATAATCTTGCAGAGCCAGACTTATGACTATCAGCGCAAAGACTAGTTGACATCGCAGCTTATCCTGGATAGAACTTCCTATTTAGACTAAAAGAGGCTATCTGCACAATGTACATAAAGTGAGTGACCACATTTTGTTTTAATGTTATGGTAAAGGGATAGTCCACTTTTACTTTGTTTATGGACAAAAACAGTTAAGAAAAGGGTCAGTTAAGAAAAGTGACAGTTACATTCAATTTGCATATTTTGTTAAATAATAGCCTATAGTTCGAATTCTTTTAGAACTATACTACTTAATCCTCTTCATCCCACGTGAGACATAAGGCCGCATTAGAACTATATTACATATTCTAAAAAAAAATCATATTTTAGAACTATATTATGCTAAAGCATTTCTGAATAAAATGCTCAAACATCAGAATATAGCACTAGCAATGCCAAGACCATGGGTTTGATCCCCAGGGGAACTATAGTATATCATTTATATAACATAATATTTATATAATTTGTATTGTGCATGTTTAATGGTTGCCCGGCCACATGTGTATGTTTAACTAACTGTGTCTTTTCAGCTTGTGTTCAGAAAGATCAGTGACGTGAAGCGTGAGGAAGAGGAGAGGCAGAGGAGGAAGAACGAGGCCCCGCTGAATCTTCCTCCCGATCATCCTGTCCGCCGCCTGTTCCAGCGTTTCCGCCAGCAGAAAGAAGCCCGTCTTGCCGTTGGGCAGCCCAATCCCGATGACCCTGATCTTGAGAAGGGCCAAATCCACAACAAAGTCATCAGCCAAGATGTGGTCGCCACCACAAGCATCGTCACAGTAACGGAAAGCCCAGCCACGCCCATCCCATCCCACCCAAACAAAAACCGCACCCTGGGTGCGTTCGACCAGGCCAAGCTCAGTGCCCCTGTCCCAAACATCCCTCGGACATCAGAGCCACGCGCACGAGGGTGGGCCAGGTTTAGGGAAAGCATTGCAAAGCCAGAGAGCTGGGGGAACGTTCCTAAAGCGGAATCAATGGAGACTCTCCCAGAGCGGAGCAGCTCCGCAAAGACTTCAGAGCCCAGCGGACTTAAGAAGACCGACTCCTGCGACAGTGGCATCACCAAAAGCGACCTACGGCTGGACGAGGGTGGCGCACGCACCCCTGTAGACCGAAGCCCAGTCCTACCTGACGGAAAAACTCCCCCGATCCCACCTATCCCCCCTATTCCCGAACACACGCTGCACGCCTCACTCCTGGAACTCCGTACTGAACTTAAAGAGGAGCTGTCGGCGCTCGGTAACCGAATGGTTGCCTTGGAGACACAGGTTGCTGAGGTATTGAGGTTGCTAAGGAGGAGAAAGTCTCCGACCTCTCCCATGTCGCTCTTCCAGATCTCACGACCGACATCACCAGACACAGACAAGGAGGACATATTCCCTTGAAGAAAAAGAGAGAGGTAAGCTCCTTTCCTCTTGAAAGGGAAATGATTCAGAGACTTTCTCTGAGAAACGATTTTTTAAAAATGGAACTACTTCTGACATCTGTGCCAGCAAAAAGCATGACAGACACTCTAAGAGAGAATGTGTGTGTGTGTGAGTGTGAGAGAGAGAGAGAGAGAGAGAGAGAGAGAGAGAGAGAGAGAGAGAGAGAGAAAGGATGAAATAAGACACTGGAAAGGAGAAGAGGATGTCTCATCCCAAGGCAGAGCATCTGCGATACCAAAGTGATGGTGTGTTAGTTGTCACACAGACACTCTTTGTGTTGAACTGCTCCCTGTTTTAGTCCTGTGAGGCTGACAGACAGTAAGAGCTCTTGCCGCAGGGCCCACTCTGACTGATGGTTGTCATGGCAATGCACGGTCCCCAACTGCAAGTGCGGGCCCTTCTAGATCCGCTATGTAGCAAGTCTTCCCCTCTCTCTTTCGAGCTTGCGCTCTCTCTCACACTCACTCACTCACACACACACACACACACACACACACCGACACACGCTCTGCAGTGTTTCTGGTATAGAGATCCATTCTGCACCGTCCTTTTGGGTAACTCACCGCCGGACTCAAGCCTTTATCAGGAATTACAGAGCTAAGCATCTTACCCAAATATGTGGCGGTGTGGATTTGAGCTTCTAGCCGAAAGATTGAAGAAGCAGAGCGCATCCCATGAACCATGGAAACCCCAGACAAACGTGTTTGTACAACGACAAATCAACTATCCCAAGAGTTGTAAATGTTACTGGAGAAACTAATGAGCTCTTCAGGGGTTTTAAAGTGTAACAGCTGTTAAGGTCCTTTCCATGACTTGCGTCAATGCACATCTCAACAAACTATAAAATAAAAGCTGACAACAGTGGTATCATACATGTTTAGGGATGCACAATATATTGGTACCATATTGGTCATTGGTTAATATTACAGAGGTTTTTTTTACAGAGTTTTTGTTTTGTTTTACAGATTTATTGGATAAATATCAGCCAATATTGGATATTTAATTGTACAGTACATGTACACTTCCCAGTACATTTTTGTTTACATTTAATTTTCCATCATCTAATGCTCACTTGATTTTAATCTGTAACAAATTCTGAAATGAATATCCATTTTCATTGTGTACATTATAATGTTGTGATGCCTAAATTCACTTTTAGCATTACAATTATTTTAGTTTTTAATGTTTTATTTTTAATTAATTTAGACCAAATATATATAAATATAAATTGCCATTTTCAGTTATCATTCATAACATAAAAATTAAAAAGGGTTCATTCACCCAAGAAAATGTTGTCGTTAATTACCCTAACGTCGTTCCAAACCCGTTCAGTCCCTCCATTGATAGTCTACACAGCTTTCAATCCCCAGAAAGGTAGTAGAGACAAAGTAATCCACGTGACTCCAGTGGTTTAACCAAAATGTTATGAACTTGATAACGCAAGTACTTTGTTTGCTCAAAAAAATTAATAATTTTTTTAAAATAGAAAATATTACAAAATATCTCCAACGCGCATTCACGAGAGCTTCACAATGCACGTGTGTTATATTGAGGCAAGAGCAGACATTGTTGCATGAAAGCACATCAGAGATTAATATGTTGTAAATAAAATGGCAAATCGTGTGTTTTTGCACAAAGCACTCACATCACTTCATAAAATTGAGGTTTAACCACTGGAGTCACATGGATTATCATGTCTTTCCTACCTTTATGGGGCTTGAAAGTGGTAGTTGCCTAGCCGTCAATGAAGGGACAGAAAGCTCTCAGATTTCATTAAAAAGATCTTCATTTGTGTTCCGAAGATGAGCGAAGGTCTCATGGATTTGGAACGACACAAGGGTGAATAATTGATGAAAGACTTTTAATTTTTGGGTGAATGAACGCTTTAATTGACCGTTCACAAAGACCCGCCCCTCTTAGTTACTGTCGTTATGTCCGACATGCTACGCCGCTCTCACGCCACACCATGTTCTCACGCCACACCATGTTCTCACGCAATGAAAAATACATCGCGGAGCAGAGAGGAGACTGAGAACACATTGACAGACCAGGTTACTGTTAGGTTACTTTTGATATTAAACATATTAAACAAAGTCTCACCTTTCAAATTTGGTCATTTTTTAAAAGAAATTTAAACAAATACCGTTTTGTGGCTCTTTAATGTGTCTGACAGATCACTGTAGAGCCTCAGTTAAAGCTGCTCGTGAACCGATCATCTCTTCCTTCAAGTTAATTTATAGCATCAAATAAACATGAATGAACATAAGAAGGAATGTAGTTTTAACCGCGGAAAGGCGTCAGTACACTCCATGTTAATCTACTAACTCTCCTGACTGCTTTGTCGGACCAAAATGGCGGATGACGAAGTATGATTGGCCAGATCACCTGTCAATCAAGCTCCCTGCAAAGAGTCAATTATCGACTAATAAATGTCCATCAGTATATTAATATTGGTACATCCCTATCAAATTTGTAGAAATTAGACCAAATTTTCCTAAGCTGGTCCAGTTAGGGGGTGTTCACAATTGGCATGTTTGATTCGATTGGTCTGTTAGTGTGGTTCATTTGAACGTGTGAACGCTGCCATCCGAACCCTTGTGTGCACCAAACAAGTGGACCGAAGCCCTTAAAAAGATAAATCACGGTCCGCTTCCAAACGAACGCTGGTGCTGTTTGAATGGTACATGAATGCAACACGGACCAAATACATGCAAACAAACCAAAAAAAGGACAGAATGGTCATGCATATCAGTTTTTTCTCGTCATAGTCGCGATGTTGCCCATCACAGTTCAGTACAGGCATTAGAACCATGTCTCCATGCAGCAAATTTTCGTTTGTGATAAAAAAAGCCAATCTGAATGCTAATCGGACCAGGACTAAAGTTGTTGTTTTTTGTCTGGATCACACAAACCAAACTACAAGTGTGAACACCCTAAATGTGAGGAAACAACCTTTTTTTTTTTTTTTACTGAAAAGCAGTATTTTCATTTACACAAGTGATCCTTTCTCCTCCCCTTCATACTGTCAACGGATATTCCTTTGGCATGGTGTAAAAATGTTAAAGTTTGAGAGTTTTACAGCATGTGGCCTTCTCACAATGTTGTTCAGAGGTAATGCAGTAGCATGATGTTTAATGCAGTTGTAGATGTTGATGCAAGTCATGTGAAAGGATCTTCACGTTTTTTGGTCTACAATAGGCATCTTCAGGCAAGTTCATTAATGACTTGCTGGATTGCAGTGGCCAAGTTTTATAAAATAACACTGAAAGAACTAGTGAAACAAAAGAATGTATGTGGTTTCTTTATCAATGATTGGGTCTTCCAGAAAGCACACAAACATATACCACGGGCGCAATATTATTCCAATCTTTTGTGCATTGTAGCTTTGTTATCCAAAATGAAATGATGGATGTAATCTATACACATGATTTCTATCACAACACCACAGTATATCATAACACAGTTACGAGGAACTTTCAGCATTACAGACATCAAAACATAAATAATCTCAGGAACGAAGAGGGGTGATGGTCTGAGAGCTCATTCTGACCCCCTTCCTGGATGTTTTTACATATTCAATACTGAAGATGTGGCATTATCTTCACACCAGCCCTGTTTAGCTTTTCATTGGTCAGCAGGGGAGACTGGGGCTGCTTGTCAAAAGCCTTTTTTTTGGTAGCCAAGACTTTAAGGTATGCGTCTATAGAGAAATTGCCTCGTAACAAATAAAACAACCTTGGGAAAAAATATTCACTATAGTTGTGATAGCTAGTCCCAGTCTCCCCTATTATTATATTAAATAAAGCTACTAATGCAAGTTAGGATTTAATCAGTTAATCACATGACTAAGATATAAATAGCTGTTTATTTTGCTCTCTTTTCCAGCATCCCTCTCCCATATCAACTCCATCTTAATTTCCATAACGAGGTCCAGGGGGGAACACCGAGATCGAGTCTCGTGTATTAGCCTCTCTATTCAGAACAACACCACCAAACCTGATTATCTTTATCTCTGTCACAGAATATATGAACTTGTATATATTCTAAGATGATGCTTAATCTTTCAGGTTTTCTTATTTGTATCTTAGAAAGAGGGTGCCTGACCATACAAACTCTGATAAACGCATTGTGTGTGTTGAAAATTGTGGTAATGAACATACTGTGTGCGTCAGATGAATGGTTAAAGGACATGTTAGCATGCTGTGAGATGTTCTCAGGTTAGAGAGGTCATTATCAGGTCCACAGGAGATGTGTTGAGGTCAGTATATCACCTCACCTCACTGCTTCTCCACTACCTGAGAGCAGAGAAAAAGAAACACGACTCAGAAGAATGACATAAAACCAAAAAGCTACCAAGGTCATATCAAACATCACATCAGAAATTAAAAAAATATTTTGTTGGGGGAAGAAAGACAAGAAGCTCCACACGTCATGTTTTTCCTACGTGAAGATTTATTTCTGTTACAACAAAGGTACATTTTGTACATTCTGAAAATTTTGTATGGCAAAGAAAAAAATCCTAGTTTCTTTAAAAAAAAAATATATATATATATATATTTTGCCCTTAAGAGGTGATTATCTCATTCTGTCAGCAAGACACCAGAGGAACAGTATTAAATGGCACAATTCCCATTAAGGTTATGTTATGCTTCAGAGCTTGTTTTACAATAACGATATCTTAATTAGCTTTAATATTATGGGTCATTTGCTTAGACTCCAAATACTGAGCAGAAATTGGAAAAGGTTTAGCATTTGTATCTGGCAACCCAGAACTGATTTTAAATAAGACATATGAATGTTACAATAATATTAATAACAATACTGACATGCAAATCCATGTAAACTGGAATGTAAAGCATCAGCCTGAGCTGATTCTGAAGCAATAACCATTGCTGCTGTATTTCACACGGATTATTCCTGCCATGCTTCTCCAGCTCAGATACAACATTTAACCTGAACCACATGATGTAATCAACATAATAAGAAACAAACGCAGCCCTGATGTCACTGCATGCCTCTGCAGCACAGCAATAAGAGTTTTAACATTCAGAGAATGCACTTTTTCTTTGTAAGAGAGAATGATATTGAGGAGGATTGTACAGAGTTCATTTGTTTAGGCAGAAATGCAAAGCCCTTAGAAACTAGCATGGTTTACTTACAGAGATTCGTTACCATCTGATCGTGACAGATTTGCTCAAATACGACAACAGCATGGCTTGATTTGCACTTAAAATAAGGTTAAGACATGCATGGTAAATACAAAGGAAAATTGGAATAAATTACCATTAAAATGAAGTACTCTTCTACTGCAGGAGTATTTAATCTCTTGCCTCTTACCCCATAGAGCTAATGGATTCAGTCTTTGTAGCAGACCAGTCTGACTCTTGGTGAGTGAGTGAGTCCGTCCAAATTTGCATTTAGTAGGGGATATGGATCCTCACAGGTCTCAGACTCGCATTAGGCAGTTTAAATAGTTTTTTCAGACTTGAGAACCAAAGTATCGTGTCTCAACAAAACAGGCCACTACATCATTAGAGACCAGTCCATGATAAAGAAACTTTCTATGGTCGGGTTTCTTTGACTGAAGCCTACATGAGTAAGTATCCTATTCATCCCAAAATCAAAAAAAAAGAAGAAATCACATTTTATATAAAGTAAATGAAGTACATTTTTAGGACTGTTTTATCATATTAAATTAAATATTATAATATTATATATATATAATTGTAATATAAAATATTACAATTAATTTGAAATATTATTAAATATTAATATCAAACAATTAATTTAGTATAAAGAATACCACCATAGTATTTGGTGGTTTGAACAAGTATTTTTTCTTGCATTACGGTACTGAGAACTGAGCATGAAATGATGAATTTAATGCAAAACTATAAAAACAAACATTAAAATCTTAATGCATGCATTTATTTATGCAAAATATAATTTCTTATTTTTTCCTTTTGAATTTGGGGTGAAATATGAACTGAACATGTTTTTGACCGATTTTGTGAGAAACAAGCAAACACGCAATTGTACACACAACATATTAGTTTGTGTGTTGCTGCATGTACGTATATATGTTTGACTAGAAACTTGACCTGTACGGTACAATATTTTGGGGAACAAGTATTTTTATAGAGTGCAGGGTTTGTAAGAACAAACATGTCTGTACGCTCACAAAGGTCCTTCTAAGGGTCATTCTTTAAAAACAGCCCTAATTACACTTTCAGATGTATTCAGCAGACAGCATGGCCATTATACACTGACTGAAACATCCTCACTGAAACCATTTCTTCACATGGACATTACTACTACTGTAAAGCACAAAGACAAAATTTGTAAAATTGCTGTAAAATATTATTTATGACAATAAAATATTTTATATACGTATTTTCGCCTATATACTCTTTACTTGATTGCTGTCAATTGAATTATTTCTCTTTCTTTTAGAACATTAAAGCTATTTTGAAAGCACATCAGCTTTGAAGTCAGCATGAAATCAATGTGAATGTGAATGGTTTACTTATTCAAAAGAAATCAAAATGTCCATAATAACTATAAGAAACAGGTTATTTGACAAGGTTCACCAATAGCCAAATAGCTATTTAGCCATTGTTTTAGCCAAACTTCAGGTCTAGCTCCATTATGGTATGCATCACCCACTTTTCATCATCCAATCCTATTCCCAATGAATACAATTAAATCCATAATATTTTAAATCTCATTGAATATTGTTTCAATAACAAAAATACCACATTAAGAAAAAATGGCCAATTCATGCTGACTTTAAACAGAGGGAAATACTGAGTTTTTTTTAACTGTGCAATTACATATACTCTGATGAGTGTGGCATTTTACATAACAATGAATCAACATGCATTAATAGCAGAGTGACCTGTGCTGAGAAACACACACACATATGCACATTAAGGACCTGTGTAATGTGTGGTGTCAGTAAGCAATTTCAGCATGACTCACAGAAAGGGCAGGCCACACATGACCTCTGCCATACCATCTACTAAAATAACATCATATCACAGAGAAAGAGACATGGATTGCAATCATAGCAAAATCGATTAAACAAACTACTGTGTGCACTTTTAATTACTTAATAATAATTATTTACATTTATATATTTTTTAATTGTATTTTGCTTATTTGTTAACTTCTCTAATATTTCTCTTTGCTTTTATGCTGCGGTGGCAATATGGAATTTTTTTAAGCATATGGTAATACATAATGCCAATAAAGCACACTAAAATTGAACTTGAGAGAGAGAGATTTAGTGAAGGGATTATGAAAGATTAATCTGATGCTGATAAAGGTACACTGCAGAGATAAAGCTCTTTAAAGTGTAATCCCTTCACTGAAACACACACGCACGTCTTACCTCTCTCTAATAAAAGAGAAACTCCAGGCTAGCAGATCACTGATCTAATTAACAACACAGAGCAGCTTGAGCTGTTAGTAAGAAGATTGAAGTATAGATACACAAGGAGAAAGAGAGAATGAATGAGACAAAACTGAGAGATCAGGACAAGAAAGATCAGAGGGACAAAATGAACCTGAGGATGGAAAAATACACAGATGGAGGGACAGGAAGACAGCGAGAGCAATGGTCAGGCTGTATCCTGGCCGATGATCAGAGACATGTGTCACCATCAGTGTTCAGACAAACTCATAAATAAACCAGGATTAACCATCAAACACACACCTGGAGCATTCACACCATTTCATTTTCAAATACAGCATAGCTAAACAAACATGATATTGGAGGAGTTGAAAAGAATGTTATAGTTGTCCACATTGTGACTGGTCGAAACTATTGTAAAACTTTAAATACCATTGCGTTTTCTGCCTTCCCATGATTCCATCCTGAGCGGTGTTGTCATCTCATGTCCCACTCAATACCAACTTGAGCAAAGCAATAGAGAAAAGCAACCACTGGAACGGCCACAGAAGACCAGCCTGTTGAAGAAATAGAGGAGAAGAGAGAGTTTGAATGGTACAAAACAAAGGTGAGCAGGAAGAATTTTGTGGTTTGAATTTTAAAGCCTACAACCAAGATAATAAGCAGACACCAAACAGGAAGTGAGGCTGTATCTGAACTTGTCAATTCCCTGAGGGCACCTAAACAGTATTTGGACAGACACATACAGGGCTCCAGAAAAATAAAAATCAGGAATGAAACATTTAGGAGCTCATGTGTTAAACAATATCCAATAATATTTTTTATCCCACAAATTGGAAAAGTTTTTTTTAAAATTCTAGAATAGAATTTTTATAGAACACATTAATTTACTCATATGTTCTGAATATGTGTCTATTACATGTTGTCATACAAGCAACCAGTTAGTAAGTAGACAAATGTAAGTTTCACAAACCTAATCTGTCTACCGTACTTACTAACCAGTTCCCTGTTGGATATACCTGAAAAATAAATCATGATTCTTTAAGGGAGTCAGTTATAAACTCAGTAAGGGATCTGAACGATTAATTTATTGCACGAGTATGATTCCAATGACTAATGCTCAAGCAAATTATCCAAATTATCAAGCAAATTATTTAAATTATTCTTTTAATTTAACCCCAACTTTATCCTTAAAGGTGCAGTATGTAATATTGACAGCTAGTGGTTGAAATGAGTATTTTAGTCCAAATAAAAAATATTGGAGAGCGTCGTTTCCCCCACCCCTCCTCATTGATCCGTTGATTTATCCATTTTTAATATTCCTCTGGTGTTAGAGCTTTTTAGATGGATGACGAAGCTTTTAAGGTCGAGTACATTCTGAATTCTCTGAGCCAGTTCGTTTGCTGGCTTTTATGTCCGTAATACGCTGTGTTTTCTGCCAACTGGCAACTCAGGGTGTCGAAATACTATTGGGTAAATTGGCAGTGGGCGGGATCACACAGACTAAAACAAAAACAGACATTCTGACCCAGAACGCACATTTCAAAGTAGAATAACTGGCTGTAGCATTGTCTTTCGGAGACAAACTTAGCATAAATCTCTGTAAACATATAAACATAAAATAAAAAAATACAGCACCTTTAACCCTATCGTCACTACAACGCCTACTACGGTCACAGAATTTTATAGGTTAAAAATATCCATTGTTACACCTAAGAGTTAATGGTTCACGAATCTTGCCTTGATGACATATTTAAAAAGAAAGATGACATACTGTATGTCTGAAGAGCACATGTACTGCACCTGTGTTCAACTATTTCAAGTGCTTAATTTATATAAATCATTTATATATAAACATATTTATCAGATTATTTCAGGTCTACACTACTCCTTCCAATTGAAATTTATTTTAAAATAAGCATAGTTGAATCGAATTAAGTGTTTACATGAAGACTTTCCGGTCCGATTGAGCATATGGATGGAAACAAAGCATTAGTGCATTAGTGACTGTCTAGATAGGTTTTTTTTTGTCCATATTTGCAATCATTTTAAGTCGCACCTTGGAGCCCTGCAATTTTCAAAATTTACACACATGAAAGTCTAATGTTTTCTTAGTACATAATTGCTTATGTGGCAGCATTTACATGAGGTTACTGCAGTATACAGGGATAATTTCCCCCACACGAGCTCCGATTCATTACCTTACACAGATTAACAGGTATAAAATATCAAATCTTATTAGACCACAGGGGTGTATTCACTCATCACATTTACATTCGCATTTGCCCCCTGCAGTCAGTAGGCTAAATGAACAACCGTCTATATTGGCACAGGGTCACTTTCTAAAACCTTTACACTCACTATAACCCAGTGGTAAAATAACCTTCCAAACTTCACCTGAACAGCAGAACTCATCATGACCTTAAAAAAGAAACACCTTTTACGGAAGCACTTCACTTAATACACTTATATGTCTGCTCTTCTCAAGTACTTATGGATATGCGTTATGGTAGCAGTACTTGTGTTACATTCTCTCTCCCTTGGATTAATTGATTTAGCTTGTGTTACTCCCATTTGTCATTTATAAAAGATGTAATGTATTGCAAGATGCAGATAAAATGTTAAATAATTTTCTAATTTAAATATCATTTAGATTATCATTGAGATATATTTTATTATATAATTTATTTCCAAATTATTATCAGTGACAGATATAGTGTACACTAGCTTAGATATGAGGAGATCCTTATAATCATGGCTCCCCTCAACATGTCCACTAAGAGCCCGAAGCAGTTAAAACACACCAGACAGGTGTGTGTGTGTGTGTGTGTGTGTGTGTGTGTGTGTGTGTGTGTGTCTCTGGTGGGTTCATTAAAAGGACCTGCCTAGTTGCATCAGGGACAAGAACAGAAGGATGGAACAAAAAGTTAATAAGAGCAAATGAAAGAAGGGGGTTGTGGATTACATTTGGTTACACCTCATTGTCCTCCAGGTGCTAGAGTTTGGCCACTAAATGCATTTTGTCATGCCAACTACAAACACAAAACACGGCAATGAAGCAGAAATGCTACCAAAAAGTTGGATAGAAAATTAAGGAGCTCAGAGGTAGTGTGTGTTATGTCTAATTTTGTCTGTGTAAGAATACTATGGAAGTTTGTTTCAGCCACAGAATAAAAAATAAAAAAGGTAATTGAGACTTTTTAGCTCACAATTCTGACTTTTTTTTTGAAGGATCTGGAGAGACTGTGTGGAGGAATGCTCTCTGATCTCTTGTCAGGTTGTCAGGCTTTATTGGAGAAAACTCAGAGCCGTTATCTTAGCAAAAGGAGGTTGCAAAAAGTGTTTATTAAAAGGGTGCCATTAATTTTTTCTTTCATAATGAAACAAATTCCCCCATTTTCAATTGTTTTACTTCAATGGAAGGTTATATTTTTGTGATTTTCTTGAATAAAAGGTCAAAAGGATTAACAATGCAGATTTATTTTCACAGGCTTCTTTTTTCATATTTATCAAGGGTGCCAAAAATTCTGAAAAGGACTGTAAGAACTGAACTACTTCAAATGGTCAAAAAAGGTGCAAATAAGTTGAATTAATATAACAAATTAAATGTAACTAAAGCAATAGGATATGGTTCTAATAATAAATGACGAATTGAACTGAAAGAAGTAATGAATAACTTCAGGGTTCTGTGATTGTCTGTGCCCAGCAGGTCTCTCTCTCTGAGCTTTACTGTACCCCGCAGCTCCTCAAATCCTTTGGGTCAGAGTCTGACTGACAGTTGCTGTAGGGGGCGGGTGGGATCAGCACAGCTACCTTTCAGAGATGTCAAGAATGAATGATACCATGGCGACCGTTCTTAAGGCTCTGTGGTGTTTATGGTACCCGGTGGCAAATAGATAAATAGCAGTTTCTAAAACTTCCAGACAGACATTCACCTGCCTCTAGCTTTCCGATATTTGCCTCAAAGGCATCTATACACAGAAAAGGCGGCACAGAAACCAAAACTGAAGCGGCACAAAAATCACAAACATGCAAAAATACACAGAATGTTTATAGAGACCGAGCGACACGCATCATAATCTGAAAACAATTATTGGATTGGGAAAAACAATCCAACTGTCTCCATTGACTTTGTATTGCGTGAAGCTCCTGCTTGTCATTTCTGACTAATAACAAAAGCTGCTTTGTGAGAGGGTGTTGACAAGCTGAAACCCCCAAAACTACGTTTTTATAAGCTGTCGACCCCAAAAAACAAGCGTTTCAGGACATAAGAAGTGGATATAGGCAATAAGACGTGAAGCATCAGCTGGACAAATTGGTAAATTGTGGGATCCTGACATTCAGTATGCACTAAAAATACACTACGTGTGCAGCAAACATTGTGTCACTGGTAGCCTACGTCAAATATCCAGGGGGCTGTACCTGGCCACTTCATGCGTTTTCTCAGATCGGATAGCTACCTGATTTTAGCCTGGGAAAACCCAGACCACTCTCAGTTGTAACTGAGTTAGGGTCTGGCAAAGCTCCATAGACAATTCATTTCCACAGGGGCGTCACCAACGGACGTCGGATAGATCTAAAACCAATCAGAGGGATGAATGTCATGACGTATGCAGAGCGACGGAGAAACATCTCGAGACTCTCAGCAATTCTCTGTTTGTGTTAACGAAAATGAAAATTTTAAATCGCTTGAAACAGACGCGATAGCTGATTCGAACGAGTGATGTTGTGATGTTCCTCGGCAGCATCCATCTCTGTAATGTACAAAATCTGTGTCACCGTCTCTGCTCTGTCGTCATCGTGTAAAGCCCGCCCCAACGTTTCTGATTGGTGCCGCGATTTCGACGGATTGGAAATGGGTTTCAATGGGCTCTTTGCCAGACCCACTTGCAGAGCAAATCTAAATTTGCCGGAAGTGGTCTGGGTTTTCCCAGGCTAATCTGATTTATTAAAACGATTCCATTCACACCTGGTCACATGTGTTTTCACAAAACGGATAACCCGATCTTCAATTCCCGCGTTATATGCCGATTTAATTGAGTAGCTATATTTTGTTAAAGTCAAATAACAATTCACGCAATACAAAAACGGATGGTGACGGTTGGAAGGAACTCGAAATAAAAATACGCAATTTTAAATTTAGTTAGGCCTAATACATCGTTTTTTTCCTACATCTTAATAAAAGTGTTACAGCTGGGACATTTGCTACAAACAAATTCTGAATTATTAGCCTAGCCCGGGTAGATCACCGTGGGATTAAAGTAGGCCTAGTGTTTTCTTCAAAGAGCCAGAAAGTCCCTTTTAAGTTTGGAGAACTTGGCACATGAACAATGATAGAGTTAGCGTTTCTTGCAGGACAGCAGATGTCACCAGACCGTCGTGAAATATCGTGCTCAATGAGATGATTTTTGGAATAAAATATAACAATGCACAATCACACTGACGCCTCCGAAAGCATTTACCGTATCTGAGAGAAATGTAGCAGAGCGTTGATCTGTCTCTTCAAAAGAAGATTACAAACAGCAAGTCGTCAACTCTGCTGTTATTTTGATGGTTTGCTTCAAGATATGAGTGAGTACAGGACTCTTTAACTTCACTACTTTGCTGGTAGACATGTTTTTTAATTTTCCTAAAACAATAAGGAGCTAGGCCTGTTTTGTCTCCCGCTTCTTGGTTCTCGCGCCGCTTGAGCTGTCAGGCGTGCTTTTTGGTTGTAATGACAATGACGTAATTTAGGGCGGCACAAGTTCGCGTTCACTGAACCAAAACAGTATCTGAGTCACCTTTGATACTAGGGGTTGAGGTGGGTCAGACCGTTGAAGTCTGCTTTTATGCGGCATTATGTGTTTACACAGAATTCTGAGCAGACACAGCCGGTTTAGAGTAGCCTTAACTCGGCTGTGTAAAGATGCAAAATACCTTAATTACTTTCTCTTTCTATAGCCTAACTCTTTAAAGATAAATGTCCATCTCACTGGTGCTTCAACTGCCAATAAATGCTCCCAAGTATACTACCAAGATCCTGAAGCAGTAGCCTATGCAAAGATCTTTTCAAATTAATTTACATAGGGATTTAAAAGTTTGAAACCATATTTTGCTGATTTCAGACAATTTATTCTCAACGGTGGTTTCTTAACACACTTTTTAAAAAGTGCACTTTCTACGGATTGACTTAAAAATCTTTTGTCACACTTTAAAGAACAACACCGATTTTGATGTGTGAAATAACATACTAAAGCACATGTAAAGTAATTGATTATAATTTACCTTTAGGGTGTTATTTGATATTATTTTGATTGACTAGTTAATATTTTTAAGACGATCGTCATATTTAGGACAATCAAGTCGTTATGAAATTACATACAGTATAATGATGTACTTAAGTTTTATTTAAAGCAGGGCTATGCACATAGACGGTATATAAACTGGACACACCGACCCCATAGGTTTCAACGGAGAAAAGTGAAGTCAATTAGAAGCACTCACTTCCTGATGGCTGGGCGTAGAGCGCAGGCTCAAACTGAGCTTGACGACGTAGATGTGACATCAGCAACCTGTCTGACAGCTGTCAGTCTTCTAGTAGCTGTGCCAAGAAAAATTGGAATCATTCCCTTCCGAATCTCGCAGAGACGGAGAGCGTGAGTATTAGCTGTCCATGAGCTAGCAGCAGGAGCAACTTTATCACTCTCTATGGGATTCTCCCTTGACTTTATGCCTCCACGTCCCCCCGATTGCCTGCGAGCTTCTCCGCCTGTCTATACGGTAATTTCTCAACTCTGTGACAGAGAGTCGAGTGATTATGAAGCAAACGTTAGCCTATTTTTACAAAAACTGCTTCTGCGGGGCCATAACGTAAGATACAAGGTAATGGAGCCTTTTATACATTGTTGTGTTTCTTTAGAAATAAATAATGGACAAATGGGGTCTTTAAACGCTTCAGATGTAAAGTTATTCGCTGTCAAAGTGACGCCAAAATGAATGGAAGTCAATGGAATGCTAACAGCAGGTGATGGCTTGTTAGCCAATGGCGGCCCCCGGGGAAGCTTCGGTTTCCGGCAGATGGATTACCCCCTTGGCTATGCAGTGTCGGGAATTTCTTGCTGTATTCTCACTTTTTGCTCACAGGTTTCCCTTGTTCTCTTGAAAAACTTGTTGGCGACTCTCAGATACCAGAGGCTAGTAGATCAACAACATCAAAGCAGATCGGACATTCTTTACAACGTCTTCTTCATTCGGGTTCGAACAGCGTGAGGGAGTGCAATAATGACAGAATTTTAGCAGATTTTGTTGCCGTAAAGCAATACGTTACATCGCGAGACCTGATATCACGCGATACTTCCTGACGCCATGTCCGGCGGCCCGCTGGCTCAAAGTTGCAAGGGTGGTTTTCCCCCCTCACAGGCGATAGGGGGGTGTGAGACGACCACCATTCAACACAAAAAAAGTAATATAACCATTCCAATGACTCCGAAGCTGTTCAGTTAAGGTAAAAAACCTGCATAGTTCACCTTTAAAGGGGTACCATCACCGCTGACAAAACAGGCTTTCAATAAAACATGGCTGGATATGCAATAGCCAGTGCACAAATTTGTTAATTATATCATGAACTATATGATATATATTTTGATTGTCAAATATGTGAAAGTGAATGTGCCTAGTCGTTAAAAACCTTTTAATAATCATGTTAGTTGTCGTTTAAACACCTTTTAATGATCATGTTAGTTGATCTATAACGCGCAATGTGCTCCGCCATGTTAGTTTGCACCACAATTCAGACAGAGAATCGCATCTGACGGATTTACATCACACAAATGCATCCATTTATTCCAAAATACATAAAAGTAAGTGGCCAGTGAACTGGGAGATGAATAGAGTAAATGTTATAGTTTCCTACACAATGTGTATCTGATTTGAATAAAACACTTTAAATTATAATTGAAAGGATTATTATTGCAGCTTCCATCAGTAGCCTATATGGAATACTGTATTTTTAAATTTATTTACTGAACGTTCTAATTGCACCGGTGTTCGTACGCATCAAAGGGTTAAAATCAATCACGTTATGGGGGTTCAAACTGGATGACCATGAACACAGTGTTTAGGAGATAAAACTGAAAGTGAAAAATCCCATTCCATCAGTTCGACCCGAAGAAAAACGCAGTCGCGTACAGGAGACATCACAGGTGTAACCTGGTGACATACGCATAATATTGCAACAAATTCTGTAGGTGCGGATACAAAAATGCAAAAGTATAATCTGTAGTTCTCTTACGTAGAGTTCTCTCGTACTGCGTCGAAGAACGCTACGGGAAAGATATTTCTTTGTCGAGATTGAAGCCAAAAATTAATCCTTAATTTTGTAATATTGTAAAACGCTTTTCTGAAGCATACAACCTAGGCGGAGCAATACAGCTCACCCATTGGCTGCTCTGCCAGAAAAGCACAGCCTATGCGAGGCCAGGACGCTGACCAATGAGGACGCTTCGCGCCCTTCTGCGTCACCTCCCGCCCAAACAGGCGTGGCCTAGGCCTATAAATACGAGCATAGCTGTCTAACACGCCGATTTTCTTAAATTCACGAAGCTGCACGCATCGTTGGATTGGATTCGAGCCACCACAGCCGTTTGGATACAAGCACCTCAGCAGGACGCGCCTCTTACCTGAAGCCGCTGGTCATCGCCGCCTTCAGCCGCCGTTCCCTGCTGCGCTTCTCCGGCGTGGAATATCCTTTACATTATGTGTGTGTGTTTTGTGTGTGTGTTCGCCGTCGCGTCACACAGTTTTTCCACACTAAAAGAGCCGAGCGTCTTTTTCAAGATGTCTCGCACCTCCTGTGGCTCGTGTAGAGCCCCGCTCAGCGACAGGGACCACGTGCTGTGTTTCCTGCCTGTGAGTATCACGCAGCTTCAGCTCTCGTCGATGGCGGCTGCCATCGCTGTAATTTGATGCCTACGGTGACTCTGCGGACTCGCCTGGCGTTCATTTACTGAAGCTGCACCCTTTTCCGCCCGCTGTAGTGCCGCGCCGTGAAAAGCGCCGTGCTCAGCGGAGCCCGGAACCTCCCTTCACCACGAGGTGCTCGCCGCTGCTGCCGCTAGCTCCTCCGCCCGCTTCGCTGGACTCTCTGACCGACGGACAAGGGCCGCTGTGTGCCGCCGCGTCCGTCATGGATGAGGAAGATGAAGCCGTGTCTGTGAAGGACGACTGCTGTTCTCTCCTCGCTTCGGGTAGCGAGGGATGGGCGAGCTCCGAGGATCTCCCCTCCCCCGCCGCTCGTGAGCGTCGACGGAGAAAGACCAGCATCGATGCGCTTACCGGCTGGATGGCTGCTTTTCTGCAGAGGAACGTACGTTACCATCCTCACGACCCGCGCCTTTTTCTTCCTGAATTCACGAAGAAATCGCGGAGTCCCGGAAAGCCCCGTTTTCAGCCAGGATGCGCATTTCTGCTTCGAGGAAAGCTACAGTGTTAAAATCCCGCCGCGGCCGGATTTCACTAAAATGTCTCGCTCGCACAGTCCCAACATTCGCGACCGTGCCAGTGTATTTTGCAGTCACCAAATCGGCATCAATGCCCGTTTGCCTGCACACAGACGCCGTTTTCACGACGCCCCAGGTAAATCTGAAAATGTATTTACTGGTGTCCCGGCCACGGCCGATGGTGTAATGTGTGTATCCGTAATGCCCACGACCTAGTGCCCATTCGTACACACAAGCACAGCCCTACACAATACAGGGCTTGCACACATAAAATCGACTCGTGTCGGTTGTGCTTCACATGTAAGCTAGTGAACGTGCCCGCTTTTCAGTGCCCACAATCACTACACACTGCATGTCCCGTGGTTTCTGTAAAAACGAAACGAATGTACGGTCAGTCGGTTCTGATAGACAGTACTCTCTGTGCTACACGGTGTCCCGGCCATGGCCGATGATGTAATGTGTGTAACTGTATGCCCACGACCCAGTGCCCATCTGTACACACAAGCACAGCCCCGCACAATACAGGGCTTGCACACATAAATCGACTCATTTCGATTGTGCATTATATGTAGTGAGCGTGCCCGTTTTCAAGCGCCCACAATCACTACAAGCTACATGTCACACGGTTTCTATGAAACGAAACCTATGCACGGTCAGTCAGTTCTAATAGACAGTACTTCCCAGTGCTATAAATGTACCCGCGTTCACGCACCCACATTTATTCTCAAACATGCCGAGCCGTACGGGGCTCGCACCGCGCGCTCCCTCTTTCAGCTGAGAGAGCTGAGAGCGCGCGCGGGCTGCCCGCTCGATTAAGCGCGCCCCCGCATCACGCTGCAATGGCGCCCATGTTACAGCACACGACTGCTCTCGTGTCGCCGCCATTTCGCGACCAGAGCCCGGTTTTTCAACCCGTGCAAGCACAGCCCTGAACAACACAGGGTCTGCACACATAAAATCGGCTCATGCCGATTGTGTTTTACATGTAGTGAGCGTGACCCACTGCCAAGTGCCCACAACCACTACACACTGCACGTTCCGCGGTTTTCTGTAAAAACGAAACTAACGAACGGTCAGTCAGTACACAAAAACAGTGTTCCCGGTGTTATAAATGTGCCCGCCACCAAGCGCCCACGTTTATTCACAAACATCACGAGCCCTACGGGACTCGTCCCGCACGCTCTCTCTCGACACAGAGAGCTGAGCGCGCGCGGGATGCATACTGTGTTAAACATGCCCCCCGCCTCACACGCCACGGCGTCCATGTCACAGCACACGGTTGCTCTCGTGTCGCCGCCATTTCGCGACCAGGGCCCAGATTACATTCAACCCCTAGTCACACGTGCAGATGCATGGGAATGACTTCCCGGGGTCTCAGAATGGGTGCTAGAGACTATAAAAAGAGGCTATTCGCTACAGTTTCATCGACGCCCTCCCCGTTTCACGGAGAAAGTCGAAACTACGGTGAAAACAGAAGTAGCACATCTACTTCGAGCCGAAATAGCGAAGCTATTGAGCAAAGGGGCCATAGAGCCTTTATCTCAAGCTCAGAGCGAAGGGGGTCTGTACAGCAGATATTTTCTGGAACCGAAAAAAGACGGGGGTCTCAGACCCATTTTAGATCTCAGGCATCTGAACAAAGCGCTGACAAAGCGAAAGTTCAGAATGCTCACGACCAGAGCTATCCTCGCGCAGATTCACCGAGGAGACTGGTTTATGGCAATAGATCTGAAAGACGCGTATTTTCATACAAATTGCGTCACGTCACAGGCGATTTTTGAGATTCGCCTTCGGGGGCCAGGCATATCAGTACACAGTCCTGCCATTCGGCCTGTCTCTAGCACCTCGTACATTTACAGTGTGCATGGACGCGGCGCTGGCACCCCTGAGACTCCGCGGCATTCGAATTCTGAATTATTTGGACGATTGGCTGATTCTAGCTCAATCACCTTCAGAACGCATCCGCCACAAGACCCTAATTCTCGATCACCTCGAGTGCTTAGGTCTGAGAGTCAATTGGGAGAAAAGTTCACTGTTTCCCAGTCAAAGGATCTCCTTTTTAGGACTGGATCTGAACTCACTGTCTATGACAGCACAGCTGTCATCACAGCGCAGGCAAAATACCCTGCAATGGCGAAATCCTTCCTCAGCGGCCACATAGTGCCACTCAGGAGATTTCAGAAAATGCTGGGCCTCATGGCCTCAGCCTCAACAGTGCTGCAGTTGGGCCTGCTGCGCATGCGCCCACTACAGTTCTGGTTGAGAGCGCGCGTACCGCGCCGAGCATGGTTACACGGTCGTTATCGCCTCAAGGTCACTCAGGAATGCATTTCAGCCCTGACACCATGGAGAGCGTCAGACTGGTACCGGTCAGGTGTAAGCCTGGGGACTTCCTCGAGCCTAAAGGTGGTGTCCACGGACGCGTCCACCTCAGGCTGGGGAGCACTGCTCGACGGCAGTCCGCTCTTTGGCCAGTGGTCAGAGCGAGCCGAACTACCGCACATAAACTGCCTGGAAATGATGGCAGTGGACTTTGCGCTGAGGCGCTTCTGTCCCCGGATAAAAGGACACCACGTCCTGGTCCGCTCGGACAACATGTCGGTAGTAGCCTACATAAACCGCCAGGGTGGCGTGAGATCCCGGAACCTATTCAGGTTAGCGGAACGCATACTGGTGTGGGCCCAGCACAACCTGCGCTCGTTAAGAGCAATGCACGTGCCAGGTCACTTGAACGTAGGCCCGGACAGACTCTCACGGAACAACGTTCCTACGGGAGAGTGGTCCCTACACACACAGACAGTGCGTCTGCTGTGGAAAACGTTCGGCAGAGCGGAAATAGACCTGTTTGCAAACCAGGAAAACGCTCATTGCCCAGAATTCTTTTCGAAGAGCGCGAACGCGCTGGCCAGAGTCTGGCCCCGCCGCCCACTCTATGCTTTTCCTCCTGTCTCACTCCTGCCTCAAGTGCTGGAGCGTATCAAGGAGAGCGGATGCTCAGTACTGCTAGTTGCTCCATTCTGGACGAATCAGACCTGGTTCCCAGCTTTGATGCGACTGAAAAGTACTGCCCCGTGGCCGATTCCAGTGAGGAGAGACCTCCTCTCACAGGCCAAGGGCTCGATTCTGCATCCTCACCCCGAGCTTTGGTCCCTACACGTATGGGCCATAAACGGGTACCCGCTAACCTCCCAAGAGGAGTGTTAGACACGATCGAACAAGCTAGGGCTCCGTCTACTAGACGGCTCTACGCTTCCAAATGGTCGGTGTTCTCTGGATGGTGTTCAGATCAAGGTCTGTCACCACTTCAGTGTGGAGAACCGGAGATTCTCTCCTTCTTGCAAGAGCTATTGGATAAGGGAAGAACCCCATCCACGCTCAAAGTCTATGTGGCTGCCATATCAGCGTTCGTTAATCCAACGCTTGGCCGTTCACTAGGCAGGAACGACCTGGTGGTCCGCTTCCTGAGAGGCGCCAGGAGGTTAAACCCTCCAAGGCCTCCTTCAGTCCCCGTTTGGGACCTTTCTACAGTGTTGAACGCTATGAAAGGGGCCCCTTTCGAGCCTATTCACTCAGTTGACATGAAACACCTGTCTCTCAAGACCGTGTTTCTTTTGGCTCTCGCTTCAGTGAAGCGTGTGGGAGACTTGCAAGCGCTCTCAGTGAGAGCTTCTTGTATGGAGTTCGGGCCAAACGACTCTATAGTCGTATTGAAACCGAAGCATGGGTACGTGCCTAAGTCCCTCAACACACCGTTCAGGGCTCAGGTCATCTCCCTGTCGGCCATGCCGGCCTCAGAGGACGGAAATAGCTCCCTTTGCCCGGTCAGGGCATTAAGAGCTTACGTGTCCCGCTCCGCTGTTTTTCGACAGACGGAGCAGCTCTTTGTTTCGTTCAGCGGGCGCTCCAAGGGACGAGCCGCAACGAAACAGAGTCTATCTCGATGGGTAGTGGACGCCATTGCGCTAGCCTACGCATCTAGAGGCTTGGAATGCCCTTTGGGCATCAGAGCACATTCCACGAGAGGCATGGCCTCTTCATGGGCTTGGTATAGCGGAATCTCGTTACATGATATCTGTATGGCGGCAGGCTGGGCCTCCCCGTCTACATTTATTAGGTTCTGTAACCTAGAGGTTCCTGCGTTGCAGGCTAAACTGCTCTCGGTCTAGAAGACTATGTATAAGTGTTCCTGCCCCGCGCTGCGGCCCAGGTCACTTCAATGGTAATATGTACAAGTGCTCCTGCCCCGCGCTGCGGCCCAGGTCACTTCAATGCCTAATATGTATAAGTGTTCCTGCCCCGCGCTGCGGCCCAGGTCACTTCAATGTTTAAGCATCACTCACTGACAATGTGTCCCATGAGCATGCTATTACCCTTCATATATATCTATATTTACATATATATGCTATTATGCCTTAAGAGGCACTACTATAAGGGATGATGCTATTTAGCCGCTCTCCCTATACTTCTTGGGGTAGGCGCTTGTATACCAGGGCGCGCGCGCCCTTAGGTGTCTGTGTCGATCCAAGAACACGCACGGCGGTTTGCATAGGGTTCCCGTAGCGTTCTTCGACGCAGTACGAGAGAACTCTACGTAAGAGAACGTACTCGGTTACTAACGTAACCTCGGTTCTCTCTAGGAGAGGGAACGAGTACTGCGTCTCATGCCGTGCGTGTCCACGCTGCGTCGCTTCATTGACGAAAATCGGCGTGTTAGACAGCTATGCTCGTATTTATAGGCCTAGGCCACGCCTGTTTGGGCGGGAGGTGACGCAGAAGGGCGCGAAGCGTCCTCATTGGTCAGCGTCCTGGCCTCGCATAGGCTGTGCTTTTCTGGCAGAGCAGCCAATGGGTGAGCTGTATTGCTCCGCCTAGGTTGTATGCTTCAGAAAAGCGTTTTACAATATTACAAAATTAAGGATTAATTTTTGGCTTCAATCTCGACAAAGAAATATCTTTCCCGTAGCGTTCTTCGACGCAGTACTCGTTCCCTCTCCTAGAGAGAACCGAGGTTACGTTAGTAACCGAGTACGTTTTCAAGCCCTAGAGCTGTCAAAAATCTGCCTGATGATGCAAAAAGCTGACGTTTTTGCTGACAAATAAACATACATTTCTCTGTCCAGGTATGGAGGATGAGTAAACATTGTTAATTTACATATACTACCAACAGTGTAACAATACAAAGCAGGTTGAAAAATCAATGTTTAAGTGTCCAAAAACATTACATTCTGTTCACACTTAAGTACATTTTTTGAAAAGTATGTTATTTATGTAGTAATCTTATTAAAAGTATGCTAAAGTGTACTTCTTTTTCTAAATGATAACCTGTAAGAGAGTGCATAGTGCATACATTTAAAAATGACCCACCTTGGACAAACACCCTCTTCCAGAAGATTCTACCCACATGGATCCCGCCCAGAAATAACAGATTGGACAGAATCAGAAGAGCCGTGGAGAGGGCGGAGATTAGAGCTAGGCCACGCCTCTGCATCCGAGGTGACAGACAGCACACCTAAGACCAGACCAAAAGTGCTTGTTATAATTTTTGCTGTGCTATGTGGCATTTATTGAGTGATCTTATAACTGAACTTTATCTTAAGCCGATACTTAACAAGAGCACGTTTGTGTGAACTCACAATAGTGTGATGAAGAGGGCGAGAGGAGAAGAGGAGTGCGAGAACATTCTCCACCAAGACCCCGATCCAGTTCAGGAGGGCCCAGTATTGCAGGTAGTCATGGCAACCATGCCAGAAACACACAAACCCGAACGCCAGCGCAGTGGAGACAATCTTCCGGAACACACCATGACGTGAGCCTCCCAACGGCACATATATGTACCTAAAAGCACATACAAAAACATATATGAAGGACAAAAAAATTGTTTTCTTTTAAGCCCACTTTGACAATTAACAATTACGTCGTTTTAATATTGAGTTAATGTTTTCTGTCCTTTAAACCCTTAATCCTTCAAAAAGCCTTTTTGCATCAAGACATTATTTAATGTTTATTAAGGGGGAATTCTCTCTGTGTGTTAATGTGTGAAAAAAAAAAGATGATATATTGTGTGTAAAACTGCTACCGTTCCCCTCATAATAATGACAGCAGGAGAGAAAGAGAATTCTGAACTAAACCCGATCTTTCTCTACAGCAGTATAGTAGAGTTTCCATTTCAGGGCTGAGAGAGCACCAATCTGTTCTAATGAGGCTGTTGGGATAGTGGAGGACTTGACTCATCTGTGTGTGTCTGCGAGAGAGAGAGATAGTGAAGAGGATAAGATTAGCTCTTGACCACGGCTCCAGCTGACAGCGTATGTATAGAGATCAAGAAAAAGAGATCAACTGTGCTTTATTTTATCTCACTTAAAAAAAAAAAAATCTCTGCTCTTCTATTTTTATTCTTCAACATTCATGCGTGTCTCTCCTCTATAGGACCCCTAATAGGATAGATGGGTTTTTGTGGATTCACTGATACGTTAACTGGACTTACTGATAAAGCTTGTTGCCAGTTTCATCTTATAAAATAAGAGATAAGCAATACTATGCTCTGAATAAGTCTGGTTTTCCAGCTAAATTATCTAAATATTCTTAAAACAAGACTTGGCGTACTTGAAAAATTGTGTCATCAGATCATTTATTTTGCTTTTGACAAAGTGTTTTTTTTAAGCATATACACTATCGTTCTAAAAATATTTTTTGAACAAAATGAATACTTCTATTCAGGAAAGATGCATTAAATTGATCAAAGTTTACAGTAAATATATTTACATGATACAAAAGATTTCTATTCCAATGAAATGCTGTTCTGTCATGACAACTATCAGGAGATTGGTATGGTAATAGAGATGAAATTATTTGGTCTTTACTTGGAAATTACTCTGTATAGATCTGCTACGCTGTTGCTGCAGAGCAATCACCGAGACTTGCTACTGCCAATACATTCACAGACAAGCTGCTGTGAGTATGTAAGATATTCTGCTGCTGCACATGTAATATACATGAATAAACCCCCATAGCAGATCTATGCAGGTGGAGCTGGGGAAAGGGGAGGGTTTCTGAAAGCACGCTGAAGACTGCTACCAGCAACACCCCAGTATTTGTTTGAATATTGAGCCGGAGCTCATTGGACGCTGATGCAACAGCAACCAATTAGCAGTTTTATGTAGTAAATTATGTGATCGCTACCAAATGAGTCAGAGACTTATCAGCCTGCGCCATCTACAGTTTCAAGCCGGAACTAGGTACCGTACTCCTTTTTTATGTTTTATATTTATCAAAGAAACCTGAGAAAATGTCAAATTTCCACAAAAATATTAAGCAGCACAACTGGTTTCAACATTGATAATAATAAGAAATGTTTCTTGAGCAGCAACTCATCATATTAGAATGATTTCTTCTGAGAGATCATGTGACACTGAAGACTGGAGTAATGATGCTGAAAATTCAGCTTCGTCATCATAGGAAAAATTACATTTTTAAATACATTAAAGGGGACCTATAGCTTTGTTTGCACACGACGCCACTGCTGTGGCGCGAAATGCAGATGGAGGGCAGGACTTTTTTACTTTAAAAGTTGTCGCTTTTAATGCCGTTTTCCATCTGCTGATACTGAAATTAATATGGATACCTGCTTATACCTTTTTTTTTGTTTTTGACTTAGTTATATATTCACATTCTTCATGGTATCGTTTGCAGGGAAGAGAAGCTATTTTATCCCCTTTGCATGATCATTTGGTGTTTTCACTGAAGTTGTGTACAATTCCATTGACAGTGTTGATCTGGTTATCGTGAAAACAGTCACGCGCTACTGCTTCTGCCATCATGGTAGAAAATGTATAAATAAAAAATGCGTTCAACAAAATGACAGAAGTCCATCCATTTCTTTGTTGGAAAGGTGTAAATGTAACTAAAGTTTTATTGTCGTCTTTGTAAATATTCACTTTCCCATATGACCACGGAGGAGAATCTGAGGGTCACATTCAGTGGACAAACAACGAGACACTGTATATTTTTTACATTTACTTTCACAAATGACAGCCAAAGTCAAACCATAGAAGCTTGTGCACAACTTTTAAGTGGCTGTGTGCAAGTTATGCTAATTCACAAGCCGAGTGAGTGTCATACTCACAAATGTAAGGTTAATTATTAAACCAAACAAATATAAAACGTTCAAAAACGTAAAAAGGACTACATTGAACAAAACTTTTCCTCTATAAACAAAAAAAACTGGAATTTTCTGAGAACCATTTCTAACATGGATTCTAAAAAACAACATCTTGTTACTACTGACGATTTTTCTATACGGTTTGATAATAATGATCCTGTTAAAGAATGTGAAGAGATTTTACCAACTGTTGTGTAACAGACGCTAGATTACTTGTGGACCCTCAAGAGGTTACTTCACTTTTTCTGAAAATTTGAAAGAAATCGACTGGGGCAGATGGCATTTCGGCTTATCTTTTGCAGGAGTGTGCAGTAGAGTTAACTCCTGCATGGTGTCCAATTTTCCAGCAATCGCTAGACAATCAAGGTCCCCTTGTTATGGAAAAAGACTATTATTACACCTGTTCTTTAAAAAATCTGGTGCTGTCGACAACAATGATTTTAGACCAATTGCTATAACATCTATAATTATGAAATGCCTGGAGAAATGTGTCCAGTTTGAAATGTAATGTAAATCCACTATTAGATCCATTTCAGTTGCATGCTTTTAAGGAGGGCATGGGGACTGTTGACGCTTTTAACACTTTTAACACTCTTCAACATATAGAAACCTCTAATGCTTATGCACGACTACTTTTTTGCTCAGATTTGAATACGCTTCAGCCACAGTTACTGGTAAACTTGTAAAGATTAACGTTAACCCTTCATTAACTGTCTCTTTTCTTTCTTAACCAATCATACTCAATATGTTAAAGTACACTATACAAATAATTGCTCTAGTAGAAATAAGAATAACTAGTAGCCTATATTATCAAATACTTATAATATATTAAAAGTATCAGTCCGAAATTGATCATTCATTCATATCAAGGAAATGCTAGTGGACCCAAAAAGATTAGACCCAAACTGAGATTACAGTTTTAGATTTCAAGCAAAGGTGTAAAGTCCAGGTTCAGAAAGTAAAAATCCCCCTCAGTATTTTGTTCCAATCACCTGGATTTGCTAATTAGCAGTTTTTCAGCCAGGAGATAGAACTAATTAGTGAAATCAGCTGGCTGAGTTCATGGGTAGAATAAACTTATAGCATGACTTTTACTTTCTGACCCCTGGACTTTACACCTCCAAGTCAGTTGAAATTTTTAGTCAGTTATCAGATTTCGCTCTCCCTCTGAGGTAGGAAGGGGATCTTATTATAATGGTTTCCACCCACGGCGCCGCCATTTTGGTTTTCGCAAGCGACAACAGTCAGTGTAACGTAACCAGTTATAACACAATGGCAAAAGTTCGAGCAAAGCATGAAAATGGTTCTGTCGTTGGCTGCACAGACGAGCACAGAAAACGTCACAGCTGTCTTATAAAGACCTCAGGGAACTGTGTCAACTTGTGTAAAAGTTAAACATATGTCTGTGTGATGAATCAATGTAACGTTACTCCACAACAACTAACGTTACATGCATCCACTAACCATTCAGAAGCGTCCAGGTGCAGACTGCAGTCTAAAAGTTGCAACCTCTTCCTGCGTCTCTCTGTAAGGCTGCACTCAGCTACTGTTTAATTCTGAGATTTTAGCTGAGTGAAATTATTCGCTTGTTTTGTTATTGTATCCGAACTAAGCTCTCGTGTAAAGGATTGTCTGTCTTCTGAACGGGGAGCAGCAGCTCATTTGCATTTAAAGGGACAGGGACACACACACGTACGGCCGTTTTTACCCAAAGGCACATTTGACAAGCTATTATAAATAATCTGGGGGGTATTTTGATCTGAAATTGCACAGACACATTCTGGGGACACCATAGATTTATATTACATCTTGTGAAAAGGGGCATAATGTGTCACCTTTAAATATGCACAGAATATCAACTTCTGCCATCAGGGAAGCATTATAGCGTCCCACTTTGTAAGAGCAAAATATAAAAAATAATTTATACCTGTATCTAGTAAAATTTTAAATGGTAAGTTGTCACAATTTGGTCATTGTTATGAATTATTTTTAATGTTTGCATTATTATTTCTTCCCCTTTAACGTTGCTGTCGCGTGTTGTATGTTGTGTACTACTGCAGCTTTGAGTCCAAGACAAATTTCCTGAAAAAGGACAATAAAGTATACTCTACTCTCTTCCCTTTTTCATTTACCAACTTTGTGAAGTAACTGCATTGTGGTAGTCAATGAGATGCAACCACCCAGCTTCATTTTCTACTTCTGTTCATCTGACTGTGAAATTCCCACAATTCCACTAATCTTCTGCTCTCAGAGCAGGATTACACAGAGAACACATCACTCTCTTTATCTAAACGCTCGAAAACTCTGAAGAGACACGCATCTAAAAGGTAAGAATCTTCAATCGTCTGTTTTTCAAATAACTATAATAATATTTTAAAGAAAGTTTGGACATCATGACAACTGATTAGACTGGTCAGTAGGGTTGGATTGATACCAAAAATTTGGCTTTGATGCGATACCAGCTTCTGGTCCTCGGTCTCTTGACTAAATAGATACCTTGGACAACACCTAAACAGCCTTGAGTGACTGATGAAACTTGGGAAATATTTACATAATACTGTTTGTGTTTATAGATATTCTGTTTCACAGATCGCATCAATACACACTGGAAATCCAAATACTGGACTATAATAATAAATAATAATATTACTTTTCTTACACACAACAAACATGCTTTGTAATTTTGTCTGATAGGCTTCCCATTAATATTTCTACATTAATTTGAGATTTCATACTTACAGAGCTTTGGTGAAAATTCTGTTCTGCCACACAAAAAAGTGTAAAATAATATTTATTTTGTTAAACATCCGATTTGAACTTGATTTACAAATAAATTACAAAATTAAATTTTATAATGTTAAATTCAGCAAAATGCATTTTAAACACCCACTTAATTAAATCACATTACCTTCATATCACACTTCCTGAACTGAACACATTATTGTCCAGGTAAGGTAATGAAATCTGCAAAATTATGATATAGTAACATAGTAAATTTTTGGTACCATGGTACTTTTTCAGTACATGACCAGGTAAACCACGCAATCGCAGTGGATCTTGCATTCTGTTTCGGTTATTCTGTAAGCTGCTTTGTAAAGCCCAAGCGTAGACGTTGCCCTGCTGAGAAAAGTGTTTATGGGCGCATTTTCATTATGAACAGAAACAATAAGGTCTCGTTCTGGCTCTGTGGCCACCGCAGTATAATCTCAGCCCTCTCTCGCCCTTATATAAGCTCATATGAACTGGGTCTTTGATTTGATTGTTGTGAGCACATTTCAATAGACAGGAGATGACACTCAACAGGCTAAAAGCGAGGCGTTCAAGCAGACAATAGTGTGATATGGGGTGCGCGGCATGTGTCTGTGGATGCTTTAAGATCAGCGGTGAGTCACAAGATCCTCTCCCACATCTCCTCACTCCAAAACTCAGCTCTTCACAATTACTGCACATTTAAAAGCACATTAAGATCTCTCCAAATGCACTTTGCAACACTCGCTCACACACACATACACAGCCCACATTCACACTCCAATTATGCAGATCAGCTCTTTCTGCCACAATGCAATCACTACACATTTTAGCAGAGAGAGAGAGAGAGAGAGAGAGAGAGAGAGAGAGAGAGAGAGAGAGAGATGGAAAAGATACACTCAGAGAGAGACCGAGATGTTTTTGATTTTCTGTTCGCAATGAAGGGATAATTAATCATACTCAAATACTGAACATACTCAAATCCAAACTCAAAGTTCTAGCTTAAAAAAATATGGAAGTGCTTATTCTCTCAGCTTTCTGATTAGTGGTATTCACTATTCCATTTGGGGGGCTGTGGAAACTAAACTTAAACTGATGCTGGGCAAAGGGGATGGATGTCCCATTTATAACACTCAAAAAGTCGAGTTGATCATCAAATCAGTAAATTAAATCCTCTCAACCTCCATAATATTTAACAGTATTGAAGATAGATTTATTTATTGTGAACATGTATTGTGGGATGCAACATATTTATTATTAAAAATCTGCTTAATACACAAGGCAATCATTATTTTATGGTATGGTAGTGGGAGGGGTCATTAGGGGCTAAGCCAAAAATTGCTAAATATTTAGTGGTCTATTATAATGGTCTTGACCATTTTAATCACAAACCACTGGTCAGGAAAATTAGCAAAAAATGCACAAATACTGTAGATAAAGTAACCCAAGTAATAGCGTTCCCCAGCTTGCATTTTGTTAGGCCAAAATTTTTGTTAGGCCTAACGTTTTTTCTTCTTCTTGGGGCCAGGAGTGTGTGTATAAACAGATAAATAACCAGGGCCCTATGATGATGGAAATTACAATTTAATCAAGCCATTAAAAATCAGAAAACGCAGAATTTGAGAAAAAATAAAACTGAATTAATATAGGGCCCTGAATAACCAATATAGTATGGATATATCATGCATCCCTTTAATGGATCTGTGATGCATAGTGCGTGAAGATTTGCTGTGGGTTGTGGTCTCGGACTGATACAGCATTTACTCGTTCTTTTGGATTTCCTTTCTTCTGTAAGAAGCTTCATAAACAAAATTTACAGCAGGACAGGACACATAGTGTCTTGTCACTTGCCCTGATGTTCTCAAATAAAATAAGAAATAATTTATGGACTTCTGGGTCTGTGTGTTATTGGCCCAAGCAGCATCACATTTAATATTAATTTCCAATGTACATATTCACACAGACTGGCGAATTTCCAATATGGGATATAAGATGCTCTTCGCGCTAAATACATGCTAATACAACCCTGATCAAACATCTTTTGTCTGTGGAGATCGCAGCCCTGCCAAAGACTGACAATACCAAACCCAGCACACACACACACAAAAAATACAACCTGGGCCCTCTCTCCAAAACCTCCACAATGATCTCTCCATACAGCTGAAGGACATTAGAATATGAATAACTGTCAGGAAATGCAACAGCTGAGCATACAAGGTTACGCCAGGATCTGAAGAGGGTTTTTTTTAAGGGTTTCCATATTCCAATAGGTTTTCCAACCTACTCTAGTCCCTGAGAGTATTTACACACATAGAAAAATATCATTCAAGCAAAAGTGGTGTGCTTGAAAACATCTGTCGAGCTGCTCTGGAGAATTATTTGTCTGACTTTTGTCTTAAAAAGTGACCACTCATGCAGACCACTCATGCTAACTAAAGAAATGGAGGCTTATACAATATAAAAAACGTATAAATACACCCTAATATCAGAAATTGCTTCATCACCAACATTACACACAGACAGCACATAATGTAGCAGCATGTCAAACGCCATTTATAATATTTATAATAATAATAATAATAATAGTAACAATCAGAACTGAACTATTCCTATTCAACAGACAACATTTTTACAGATAAACAGTTGTTTATAATGCCTGTAACTAAGGAATTACCAGAGACTGATATTCTGAGACATCATCAGGTATTTCTGGAAGCGTTCAGCAACTACATTTCAAATATCACAACAAATCTAAAAATAAAATATTTTAGCACGGCATGGAAAAGGCAACATCAAACTGGTAATATTCATAATATTCTGCCTATCAGAGTCTAAACCAAAGCACAGAAAAAGCAAGTGGTCTTTGGCATAAAAACTACTTTTTTTTTTAAAACATTGCAATCAAACAGCAGAACATTCTCAGCAGCGAGAGAGACTGAGCTGAGCCGTGTTTCTGGACTCTTGGGTGACCAATCATGACCAGTGCCTAATTTATCCATTGTGTTTTCCTGTAACATAAACTGTTCATTATAGGCTGCCAGTTTGCAGTAACAGCGATGGCTTAAGTATGTGGAACACACCCTATATTATGAAGCTCATCTGCATAAAATTGGATCATTTTGAGCCAAAATATGTAATTAACTGATTTGCATGTATATTTAAATGTAATGAGTCATTTGGTGAAATTATATTCTTTACAGGGCTATTATATTTATCAGTCTTTCCCACTGCACTAAATCTGCAGATCAAATTGTCACATATAAGTGCAACTTAAGTACATTTAACAATGCAACAACGGCAACTTTCTTCTTTTTGATGGATAATTGCATAATTTTGCATTTATCTTCAACTAATAAGTATGCTAATTTTCCAGCTTAAATGGTTTTGCTGTTAAAGGAGGGATGTTGCTGCTAAATATGAAACTCATAAAAGGTCTCATTTGTGTATTATGTTTCAGTAAATTGTCTAAAAACTAAAATGAGAACGTGAGAGCCGAAAAAATATATGAATCGAGCAAGAACAAAGGAAGTTAATGCAAGAATGTTTGTTTATTATGCCAAAGTGAAGTATCCAAAACATGTAATTTTTGATTATGATTATTAATCATGTGCTTTTCAATTTGCAACAAGAGAAAACCGTGTCCATAGCAGTACAAAATATCTCTCGCGCACACCCACTCAAAAAAGAGGAAACTGAGGAATCATACCTGATGAGCCATTTGTAAAGTCCCACGTCAAAGTGTCTGAAAAGCAAAAAGACAGTAACGAGTGAGCTCAGGGGTTAAACACAGATGGTTTGAGGTAACACACACACAAACTTCTAGAACATGACACAACAAAAACATGTTTAATCAGTCAACATCCAGAACAGACAAAAAAAGAGAAGAGAATCTGCATAAATGAGATGCTTGAGGTAACCATTTTAATGAA
Source organism: Phoxinus phoxinus (assembly GCF_949152265.1). Classification (NCBI taxonomy): domain Eukaryota; kingdom Metazoa; phylum Chordata; class Actinopteri; order Cypriniformes; family Leuciscidae; genus Phoxinus; species Phoxinus phoxinus. Next base: position 21,398,145 of record NC_136888.1, read on the forward strand.
TCTCTAGGGGCAAATGCTGGCATTTGCTGAAACGGTTGTAGTACCGGGAGACATATTCTCAAAGCAGCTGATCCCAGAACAGTTTTTCTGTTTGACTAGTTGAGCTGTAGCCTGACACTGGGTTTTGTGGCAGGTCTAGGACACACAAAATGGATCTGGAAGACAGAACTACAGTAATATTCATGCAGTCATATGAAACTATACTTATTTTTGCCAGCATGCAAAACTTGCCACCACAATCCTAGTGTGTCACTGGTCAGGTGGTTGTCAGAGCATTGGTTGCTAAAGTGTTCCAATTGGTTATAGTGAGTTGCTGTGTTGTTCTGGGGTGGATGCTATAGGGGGATTTTTTACTGGAGTCAAAAGAGACTATATATCTCAAAGTCTATATGCCATTTTGTTCACTATGTATGGCTCTGGGGTTTTTAATTAAAAATAAACAAATAAAATCTAAAAAATAAAAATAGTAACAAATACATAAAAATCACAAAAATAAATATAAATACATTTGCTTCAGAAGGGTAGTAAAAAAAAATCTAAACAAGAAAAAAAGAAACAAAAATATACATACAAGGGCAATAAAACTAAAAGACGCCCTTCAAAATATTGAATCATTAAAATTATAAACATAAAAAAAAAAATATATATATAAATACATTTACTTCACAAAGGTAGAAAAACATCAGCTAATAGTCCCCATGAGGAAAATGTTTCAAACTTACAAAATATTGTCCTTGTCATCTAAATATTTAAATTATATATAAATTATAAATATTTACTTCACAAGGGTAGTACAACTAACTAAATGTCCTTCTAAATAATGAATCATACATTTTAACTAAAAGCAACATGCACTGACATATCTTAAAACATGTCAGTGTCATTGTTTTATCCCAAGATGCACACCAGTATTGTTTTTTTCTTAGGCAAGTTTTTAAAAGCTACTTAAATTTCCTAATTAAACTAAGACCTAATCCTGGCTTATTCTAAGCCCTGTCTTTGAAACTAGGCCTTTAATAAATAAAAGATAAATAAATAAATCACATTTAACTAAAACTAATTTAAGTAAATATAGTTCACAAAAATAGCCTGGTTTTTAGAAACTATACATCTAATAGGTTTGGATCTCAACTTTATCCAATACTGTACGCGTCTAACAAACAATATAAAGCCACATTGAGCTCTTTCTGTGATCACAGGGTTTCTCTTTTGCTCTTTGACATGTAGTTTGTATCAAACCAACATAACAGCCAAAATATTGATTTAGCCCTTTGTAACTCTCAATTTGTTTCTCTGCAGGACTTTCTCTTCCACCGGTTCCTCTGAGCAGGTGTGAACAGACGTCCTCAAGTCATCACTATAGCCACAGGTTCTCTTATTGTTATACTCACTTTACTTCTGGTCATCCACTATCCACATTTCATCCCTCTGTCGATCAACTGATAAGGACGGGTGAATGAATGGACAGGTCAAGATTTTCATTTTAAAATTCACAGTAAAAAATGGATTAAGTTTTAAATGGATGAGGAAGTGGACAATGATATGGATTTCTCTAGAGAAACCATCATCTCATCCAATTAGAGGAAACACACTCAGAATCTGACACCAACAGACGGTTTTCTGGCCATAAGGCTTTCAAATGTAGTTCAGTCTGTCGCGTATTGAGTCCAAATAAACCCAGACCCCAGAGACAGCAGTAAAGAGTTGGCGCCGCTAGGCTTCTAAAAGTTAAAAACGGCCTGGATGAGGAGAAACAGTCACATGCAAGCAGATGGTTGCTAACACGTCAGAAAGCCCTGACATGAAGTTTTCATGAGCCCACAGAAACTATCAAAAACTTCAGTGCCACAAAAAAAATCATCCATCTGGAGAAAGTGAGACAAAACAAAAGCGAGAGAGTGTCTGGAGAGAGATGGATTGGGTCTGGGGTCTACGATATATAATGACTCCTAAATCAGATTGTCCAGGACCTTTTGATTCATTCCAGCTCTTCCCAGCATTCATTAGCAACTTATTGATGAAATGTGCTTCAGCTCTAGGGAAATAAAGTCATCTGGGAAGGCCAGGAGAACAGATGAAGCAGAAGTAATTCCACTCTATATTAATAAACCATTATGTGGAGACATGCAGTTGTGCATGTCTCTACTGTTTAAGCCCAAAACGCACTATGTTTGTCCAATGCATTTGTTGTCCTCTTGTACATGCATAAAGAGATAATTCATCCAAAACAAAACTTTTGTCAATTTTCTTACTATTGGTTGGGCTTAAGCTAGTCTCAGCCTCAGACGTCACGCCAACAAACCGTTGGCTGAACGTCTGATACACAAAATTGGAAACACTGTTTCAAAGTCGTCATCTGATTGGTTAAATTCTACAGGATTTCCGGGAGACACGCCTGTCACGTTCTTTAACGGTCTGCCTGGAAACAATGCTGTCATGAAGCCAAATTTCCTCATGGAAGAAGCAAGCAGTTGTGTTTACATGTGGCATAAACTCTTTAAAATATATCCAAGAAATGTATACACCAGTCTGTTATTGTAGGGACAACAACGTTACATTTTCACGCCATTAAACATGAAGAGGAACAAAACAGACTGTGATTGGTTGCTTTCATGTCAGTCAGATGGCATCTGGGCGGTCCTTGGCCAATGAAAGCTGCTATGGAGTCCAGACCTTCTCAGTCAAATCTAAAGGTCTGGCTACGCAACATTTTACAAACACTAAACCAGAAATATTTAATCTAATTATGTCCTTTGTTATTATCATTAAATCATTCTTAAAATTGCATAAAAACTACAAACAGTAAAATTTCTGCTAAAGTCAACACAAATATAAAAAATAAAATTCTCATCTTAAAAAGGGAACTAAAAACAATTACAATTAGTTATTAGTTATCCAATTTTTCTTCTATTTTATAGTTTTAATGAAGCTAAAAAGCTAAATTCCCTGCTTAGGAATCACTACATTACACTACAGCCTGTTTGCACATTTCAGGCCTAAAACGCCACAGTAGGAAAGCTTCTCTAAGAAAGCAATCCCTCTGAAATGCCAATTTGTCTCTACTAGATGCGTGTGGCACATAAACAAGGAGCTATAAAAACAGATGCAGTGAACATACTGAGCTGGAATCTCTATGTCATTCATGAGCTCTGGGAGTCAGATGGTGATTCATGAAGCTGAAAGTGAGAAACACATTGGAACAGATTCACTCAATATTCTGCTGTTTCCTTCAGATCGGGCTTCTGTACTTCAGAAATCATCTGGCAAAGCAGACCTGACGGAACATTGTGTAAACACTTCCCTCAGCTCAGAGTTTTCCTCATGATCCCACTACAGGTGAGCTGATGAAGAGAACAGAGATCAGGATAAAACATGGCCTTGTTCTCACTGTATATGTGTGAGAGAGGTTATGCCTATTGTGGAGACCAAAGGTAAAAAAGGTAATAAAACACCAGTTAACAGTCCCCATGAGGAAAATGTCTTAATGAACACACTGTACTAAATAATGTCCTAATGAAAATATAACCATGAGTGAGGGTTGTTTAGGGACACAGGACAGAAATTATCATTAGCTCAGTATTAAAGTCAATGACAATGGTCACAATAAAGAAAGAAGAAGATAAAAAAATTATAAGAGAAAAAAAATGCATGGATGAAGTGTTCAAAATAAAACCAGTAACATGCATTTAAGAAAACAAATAGATTCTATTTTGATTTAATGTCTAATTTTTAAATAAATTAATAGATCCGGAATAAAGAATCTTGTGTCATTGACCCATAAAAACAATAGATCCACTGAGTGATCAGATAGCTATCAGCAGAAGTCTGCAAAATGTGTGTGTGTGTGGGTGTGTGTGTTTTACAGCAACCCATAAACCTTTCAACCGCCGTAAACACACTCCATGATAGCAACCGACCGTACTCAATCACACACATGCATACACAGCAATACTCGCACATCCACACACGTGTGCAGACGCACACACACACACGCACACACACACGCACACACACACGCACACACACACGCACACACACACGCACACACACACACACACACACACACACACACACACACACACACACACACACACACACACACACACACACACACGCACGCACACTCCAGATTTAACTGCAGCCAATAGCAACATCTCAGCCTCTCTTTCTCTCTCTGTTGTTCTCAATCTCGTTCGCTCCCTGTAGGACACTGCACTGTAATCAGAGACGTTGCTGTCCTGCAGTATGGGGTACTGTCTCCATGTGGTATGTTGCATCCGGCGGTTCTAAGCTATTAAACATAGAGAGGCGCATGTGAGTTGGATTTTGAAGTATCAGTGTGTGTGAGTGTGTTGAGGCTATGCTGAGCTGTTAGAAAAAGTTATGCGTGTGCGCGCTCTGTCAGGTTCAGATGAGCTAAGCTCTGTTGCTCCGTGTGGGATTGAAGCCAGACGGGGTCTTACAGCAGGTCCTGCTAAAGTCTCCAGCATACATCTGTTTCCTTACAGCTCTCATTTATCACACTCTAAACTCCATCACCTTCAACACCACTCAGAGACACACACTAGTGCTTAACCTTTCCGGCTCGCAGAGCTTCAGCAGCTGTCTGCATTGCAGATCTGCTGATACACTCAAAACATGCACAATTACACAGGATACAGAAGATAGAGTCACTCTCTCCACGCGACGCTAAGTGACAATTATCCGCTGGGTTAAGAAAAATTACTGAAAACTGATGTATTTGTGAAGTGAAGCAGATATTCAACAAAAAAAATACCATGGTGAATATAGTTTGTAAAGTTATTACAGTTAGTTGTTGATTTTACTATTGTAAAATTATAAATTGATTAACTCCTTAAAAAAGCTTTTAAAACCTTTCTGTCGTTATGTTTAATATAAATATATTTTATCATTACATATAAGTCAGTACGTTTTTTGTAAAGAATTTAATATACTTTTCTCCAACATAGACGCATTAAATTGATCAAAAGTAACAGTAAAAACAATAAATATTACAATATTTTTATTTTTTATTTCAAGTAGATGCTGTATTTATCAATCAATACTGTTAAATATTTAGCAGCACCACTGTTTTTAACATTAATAAAAATGTTTATTGAGTGACAAATCAGCATATTATGATTTCTGAGGGATCATGTGACATTGAAGACTGGAATAATGATACTGAATATTCAGCTTTGCCATCACATGAATAGTTTACATTTTAAAATATATTACAATAAAAAAACGTGTTCATTTAAATTGTAAATTGTAATAATATTTTATCAAATAGTTATTGTAGAAAAAAAATACAAAAATAATTATATTTTATAGATATTCCTGTGTGTGTGTGTGTTTGTGTGAGAGACACGAATGTCCCTTAAGGATTATCATTTTTTGATATACAATATAATTACTATGTATATATCTCATGGTATTTACATGAAACAAGGGCATGGTACATCCATAGTCCTTTAGTGTACTATGGATTTATAAAAGTAATCAAATAGAAGGCAATAATTAGTAGTAAACCCCATTTTACTAAGTAGCCTATAAAAAATATTTAAAAAAAAGTCTGCTGTTCCCAGACTGGTGTTGCCTAGGAGACCATCCAAGACTATTCAAGTTGAAATGCTGTGTACCTTCATCAAGCATTCTAGCTTTTAGAGTAAAATTCAATCGTCTGGGAGGAAGCCTGCATGTACGAGCCTGTTCTACATCGTCTCACGAGACGTCAGAGCGCTCAACTCCATCAGAGAAGCCCAACACTCAATCCCATACGTTACTAACGTTAGAGGTAAGATGTTTGTGACATTAAACAGAAAGCATGAATCTTGTTACGCTCCTGTAATGTGCTTCTAGATGGTGTAAGTGAGTCTTAAACCTGTTCCAATCATATCACGGCTTAAATCAATTAAAGCAACTGCAGCGAAGCTCTGCCCCCTGCTGTTCCACAGATGTACTGCAGATGACAGTTAAACCACCTCAAATCATTCCAGCTATAGAGGACACAGTGCCTTAGAAGTTAAAGGTCAGAGCTTTTGAAGTTTGACAGAACACAGAAGTGTGTATATTTACCTCCACATCCCAGTGAAGCTGTACATGATGCTGACACACCGTGGTAACGTGGGCGGCTCCAGTCCGTCCAACCTGACGAGCAGAGACACCGCTCCAAATAAGACCAGATACTTTACGTAAAAAAATTGCACTAACGCGAGAGCCAAACCACCTGCAGGCGAAAAAGAGAGCGGTTACATGACATAAAACAGTAAAGCGGCTATGTGCTTGATCTCACACAGACATGTGCCCTTTAAACATCTGAACTGACAGGGTTCTTAAGCCACATCAGGTGCCTACATACAGTACTTGGCTATGCAGTGTATGTGAAGCTCGTTTCTTCATCCCATTCTGGCTGAGAAGAACCTCAGATTTAATGATTTGAATCAGATTTCAGTTTTATTCTGAACTGTTTCATAATTTAGTTCTATTATGCTTTCTAGTCATATCTCCCTAATCGCTTTTCAGTCTCTGTGTGTGTCAGTGGAAACTGCAACAGCATCTGTCTTTTCCCGTATCTCACTGCTACAGAGCTAAAAGCTTGTAAGAAAAAAAAGAATATATAGGACAGAATTTCTGCAAGCACTTTCTGTACAAAACACAGGTACAAAAGGCAAAAATGACTCGATGTTCCAGTGTGCTGCTGCACAGACCGCTCTCTCTTGCAGAGTCTGTGTTTATGAATCAAAGTTCAGGCAGCACAAATCAGCAACTTTCACAGATCAATAGACAGCAAGTGCAGAATCAAGATGCTGCAATGGAGAGCGCACACACAAGGCTGAAACTCAGTGTGTGTTTCAATGCGAACATCTGTGCACGATAATAATATAATAAACACTTTAAGACCCATATACAATGTCAGAATGCCTCAATTATGAAATACATAATTTGGATAAAAAACTGTAGAATTTGCCTAAAAACTCTAAGCATATTTCCCCACAACACAAGTATATGAAAAAGTATGATGTCGGAAAACTAATAAATATCATAGGCATACAATAATTTGCAGATGACGCACTGCATGAGATTTTGGACACTTTGATGTTATCCTAGGAGACAGGAGTATCCAAACTGTTCTGTAATGTTTGGCTCCAACTTGCTTCAACACACCTGCCTGGACATTTCTAGTATGCTTAGTAGGACCTTGATAAGCTGGTTCAGGTGCGTTTAATTTAACAGGTTGGAGCTAATCTTTGCAGGACAGTGGCCCTCCAGGAGCAGGTTTGGACACTCCTGCTATAAGACAATAGGTGTCAAGAAGCCGTCAAATTTGAAAAGGGTTGTTATTTTCAAGTGTAAGAGCTGCATGTACAAAGAAACGTGTTCCTCAGGCATACACAACTAGTCAAACATTTTGTCAATAAGATTTCTTATTTTTTTTTCTCAAAGAAGTTCTTTTATTCTGCAAGGTCGCAGTAAATTGGTCAAAAGTGACAGTAGAGACATTGAAATTGTTCAAATTAGTTATATTTCAAATAAATGCTTTAGAACTTTCTACTCAAAGAATCCTGAAAAAAAATATATCATAAGTTTTCACAAAAATATTATTATTATTATATTTTCAACACTAATAATAAAAGCAGCAAAAAAGAAAGTAAGAATGATGAAGAGTCATGTAAAACTGAAGACTGGAGCAAAAGCTGATAAAAATTCAGCTTTGCCATCACTGCAATAACATTTTAAATAGTTTCCTTTAAATAGTAATATTTCACAAAATCAGTGTTTTTGAACAAATATAACATTGGTGAGCATAAGACTTATTTTTCAAAAACATTCAAAGGTCTCACCAATCCCGAAATGAACTTATTTAACAGAGAAGACTGTTTATAGCTGTTAGCATATCACGTCAAAAAACTTTAAAAGGACAATGCCAATATTGTGGATGAAGCATATCTGTAGAATAGCGAAGTGTGTATTACACTACACACTTGCATCCCTAAAGACTGTTAAGACGTTCTTCATTGAATTCAGTATATACTATGAAAGTTCAAGAATTCATACGCAGCCAAAGACTTACCCAACGCCCAGTGCGGCAGCATCTCCAGGTAGGTTTCGTTGCTCTGGATGGCGTGCATGTACATGAAGTGGATCATGAATTCGGCTAAACACCACCAGACAAACACGCGCAGTATCCCACTTAAGACATACACCAAAGACACTTTACACACCGGTCTCTCTATCTGCAGAGAAAGAGAATGACATTTACAGTAGGCTACATTTGGATAAAGAACAGACCCTGCACCCTTTTATGAACCTCATTTTCTTCTACCTGTTCACTGAAGTCTCTGTAGGTCATGATGGGTCCGTTGTAGAACAGAGGATGATAGAAGCAGTAGGCAGTGAGCTTGTAGAACTGAGGAATTAGAGTCTTCAGTCCTTCATCCTGTAGAGAGGAGCAGTGATTTGGAAGAAGGTGCCAGCACAGCTCCAGACTAAAGCTAATGCAGCGCAAACTACAAACAGCAATACTGAAGAGCAAGAGGTAGTACTGATCCTCAGAAGAACACCAGCCACGCTAGAGACAGAGAAAAAAAAAACATTTAAATTAACCAAACTAAACAACAAAAGGCTAAAAATCACTGGCAACAGGACAATAAATGAAATGTGCAACACAACACAAGACAATGACCAGGCCATGAAATAAAAGTAGTATTAGTAAGCTGGTCCTATTGGATGCAAGTGGCTCTGGTAGCAGCCGGAAGACTATCCCTGCATCTGAATTCGCCTCCTTCCCTACTACATAGTAAGTAAATGTTAGTGAAGTGAGGAGTATGTCCGAATTCATTGTATTCATAAAAAAATACCTGGAGAAATTCTATATTGCAAATCCAGTGGATACTTTACTATTCCACATGGAAGGAGATTTGAATGACTGTGAAGCGACACAACTGACGATGAAGGTCACATGACAAAGCCAACATGGGGGATGTAGCATGTCCGGATTTCATTTATACTGCACAATCTTGTCAGAACTGGTGAAGCAGAACCACAATCTACAAAATTCATAGCAAAAGATAATGGCAGACTGAAAAAAGATCGATTCCATTCGCTCAGTAACTTCTCGTCACCCTCGACTAAGTCTGCCAAAGCCCCAAAAATAAAATCTAGTTTATTGAGGATCACAACTTATTTTATGGCCTCTGTGAGCTGCGTGTTTGAAAGGAGTCATTATTTTTCCAATTCTGTTTAGTTCCACCGGTGAGACCGAAAGGACACACTTCACTTGCACTTATTTTATTTTTTTTATTTTGAAGAAATATAACACAGCCATACAGTTTGTTAGGTTTGAAATCATAAAACAATAGATGTATTCTTTTAAATGAAGACAGAAATTAGCCTCATTAGACTGGTTAGCCAATGTTAGTGGAACATGTCCAGTTCATTTGATGAACTACACATAATATGGTTGCTCTGATATAACCGACTTTCAAACATTTACTAAAAATCATCTTGGAACCATTTACAACTTAGTTTGATATGTTGTATCCAATGCGATGTCATTCAGGCACTTTAAACCGCTACTTAAGTGGCCAAATGTGTCCAAAATGTCCTTTGTATGTCATTTACCCATCATTTACTCACCCTCATGCCATTCCAAACAGTTTCGGTTCCCAGTTGTATTTTTGGTCCATACAATAAACCAAAACGGTTAGTTAACAACATTCTTTAAAATATCTTCTTTTGTGTTCCACAGAAGTCTAATCGGTTTAAAACGACATGAGAGTGAGTAAATGATGGCAGACTTTTCATTTTTGGGTGAACTATCACTTTAACACCAGACTCAGTCGCTATAATATAGAATTTTCACTCTTGGGTGGACTATCCTTTAAGTAGGCTTCTATGTACTGTAAGTGATGAACAACCGCTGTAAACCACAGCTCCATTTTTCTAAATTACTACACCTCAGGCCAGCATCCACTCATCCTCTGTGTTGAAAATAAACTATCTACTGGGCATGCTCAGAAGACATCTGGCATCCAGCCAGCCGACACAGCAGCAGTCACTTTCAAAAACTCATTATCGCCACTCAAAAATAAAGCTATAACCACCTCTAAATTACACTAAATGACAGGGCAGCGTTCTGAAATTAGTCACTGGCTGATGCTGTTTTTCTTTGGAAGTCATTATGGAAGTCTCTGTGGTATAGCTGCATGGGTATTGCTGTCTTCCTGAGGGGTTTTCACAGCTAAGTAACTGAGGTAAACAGATATACAGGACAAAAAAATATCATTAAAATAGAATGAAGATCACAATAGATTAAATTACAGTTGCTTGTTCTTCGGATGGGTATGTTAATAGATGCTGCTGAGTAATAAATAATAATTAGATGAAGGTTTAATTAAGAAGGGGTGTCACAATTAATCAAGGAAAGTAGGGAACTCATTTGTCACTCAGATCAATATTCCCTCTGTCTGTTTTGTCCCCTCTATCTGCACGAGCTTGTTGATCTAGTTGCTTTCACCTTCAGTCAGTTATCTAATGACAGCTGTCAATCAATCAATCGCTGTGTCAAGTGACTAAGCAGATAAAGAAAACAAACAAAAACAGGACCTTCTGGAAGCCAGCTGACTCTTTTCGTTGTACTGTTGTAACGTCTATTGTGTGAGAAGAAAGGAAATACACAAGCACTGTTGTGCAGGTAAACGTTTGACTTTGAATATTTGCCTGAGAGACTGTTTGAAAGTGTATGCATCACTGTGTTTGTGTAAAGAGAATGGTGACATTTAATGCGGACTTGTTTCAGTCTCATCCTCATCCTCTCTGCAGATGTGCTCTGAGAGCCCAGGAGACAGCACAGACTCTGATCCTGAACCAGACATATCCCTCACTCTGTCCATCACACCTCCTCCTCATCAATACAGAAAGCTTTAAAAGGGACACAGGTAGTTCAACCAAAATAAATCATCATCATCATGGAACCCAAAAGGAGAAATTTTGAAGACTGTGCTGGTCACACCTTTCCATGCAATTCCAATGAATGGGGACTTAAGTTTTTGTTTTTTTTATGTTTGAAAAAAGGACATAAAAGCACCATAAAAGCACTCCATATGACTGCTTTATATTCCAAGTGTTCTTTGATAGTTATTCAAACGATTTGCATGAGATACCGACCAAAATTGAAGCTATTCACTGATAATCTTCACCTCCGGGAAGCTTTCTGGTCATATAATGGTACATGCACTTTTACAAGTTGATTGTATTGAAATGTGTGTTGGCAGTGCCTGTACACAACCAACACATAATGATAAAAATCCATCCAGTTTAAAAAAAAAAAACTCCTTATATGTTTTCCCCTGTCTCAAATCGAGCCGTCTGACCGTGTGACGTCACAGGGTCGGACGCCCCTCCCACGATTGTTAATTGACTGCAGCGTTTCAACATAGACCCGCCCTGAGCGAGCGGTCATCATAGTCCACCATTGTTGATACGCTGGATCAGAATGCCGTCTAAGCGATTGTGGTGTTCTGTTCTTGGGTGTAATAACTAACACAACAGTCATTTTGATGTTCCTAAATCTGAACCGCTGAAGACGCAGTGGCTGAGTTTTGTTTTCGAAGGGAATATTCCCCACGATCAATGTCAATGCTTTCATGTTTGCGCGAATCATTTCTAATAAACATACATTACAACAAATTCTTAGGTGTCCTTCAACTACTGCTCCTGCCGTGACCTCATGTCAGTGCTTCAGCCCTGACAGTTGTACCCAACACTGCATAGATAACGTTACGCATCACTGACAAGCCTACATGTACCGCAAAAAAGTTTTACATGATCATTAGCTGTAACATCTATCTGTCAATGAACTAACGTATAAATTACATCAGTAAACACATAACGTTAGCGTTCGTATCTCACTACTCTACCTTGCCAGTTCAAAGATAGATCAAAGTGACATTACGTTAACCAACCATTCATAAACGTCCTGTTCGAGCCTTAATTGTCAAACTTCTTCGGGGTCGTCATCTTGTTCTGGGTCCGACCCCGGTTCAAATTGAAACGGTTGAACAGATGTGTTCTCAGAGACTCCCGCTGCCATTCTTTCTCCAAAATATACCCTCAACTGTTGTCAAGGCAACACTTCACGTGTGTTGTGTAAAAAACGCCCCACAGAACAGAGGGGCGGGGTGAGCAATGCTCATTATCATTTAAAGACACATGCACTTAAATGGCGTGCTGAAAACAGCTGTTTTTGACCAGGTAAAATGAGTGTTTTCTTACAATACTAATGAGAATTTTGAATTAAAGTATATTACAAACTTTTAATTTACACCGTAAAGAATCATATTAACTTGTACAAAAATGGCATTATATGACCCCTTTAAGAAGTGAGTTGAGCAGATCAGTTTGATTTGAGCATGACCCATTCAGATTGGTTTTCGCAACTGAATCAACCACTTTTGTTATTGTTAACTAAAATAAAAACTATTCAAATTATTTTCGTTATTTGAAATAAAGGTGAAATTAAATATTAAATAAAATATAAATATTAGATGAAAAACTTTAAATTGAAAATAAATAAATAAACGAAATTAAGTTGCTTTGGCATTAACTAACTGAAATAAGTTTAAGTTTAAGAAATACTAAAAACTGAAATAAAAGTAATTTAAGGCTAAATAGGAATATTTTAAAAAAACAAAATAAATGAAAAAAGAACAACAAAATATACCCTCAACTGTTGTCAAGGCAACACTAAAACACTAACACTTTAGGCAACAAAAAAACACTTTAACTAAAACTTAAACTAATTAAAATTATTAATAAATACTATAATAGTATAAAAAGTAATACTAAAATAACACTGGAATCAACCAACTGAAAAGATTTTACTTAAAAGAACAATTCGTTCAAGCATTGCTACTTCCTTCATGATTTGAGTATGGCGAACGATTTTATGATTTTGCACCATTACAATACTTTTATGGTGGTTTTGCGTCCCTTTTGAAGCATGAAAGATCTTGCCATCGTTCATGATAATAGCATGGAAAAAAGCAACCAGCACATCATTCACATTTCTCATTTTGTGTTCTAAGAGGGGAAAAAAGAAAGCCATATGGACTTGGAACAACATGAAAGTGAGTAAAATGAGGAAATTTTTTGGTTAGCACATCATGTAATTTTTGGGTGAACAACCCTTTAAATTGGACACTTTTACACAGCTTCCCCTTAGAGGAGCGGCAACTTTGGTGCCTCACGTACATGGGTTACAGCAATTACAGGCGCACAGAGATTCACACACCTGTAAATCCTGGAGGGCACTGACATTTAGTGTGGAGAGCAGCAGGAGGGAGCAAAACCACGAGAGGGCGGGGCTACGTAGCTGAGCAACCACCAATGAGATGCTCAGATGCAGCATCAAAAGAGTCACGCCCCACACACCGAGAAGCCAACCAGCAGAGAGCAAGCCATACACTGCAAAGACTGCCAGTCGGAACTGTAACACACAAGGAAAGATGATGAAACATGCAAACATTTGATGACTTGCTCAAATTTATCTTCTCTGCATCAAAATGACCTGAGGCAGATAACAGGCTGTCAGTCTGGACACCACAGCGTGGCCAATCAGAGACCACAGAAGAGACCGCCATGCCCACTCATTCCAAAAACTCCATTCAAAATCAGTAGGGTCCTAAAAACACAAAACACACACATAGTTTTGTTTGTCTGTATAAAAGGAACTTGTTGATTGAGCAGGAAACAATGCATCAACCAAATGTGCTATCCTCACTAATATAATCACCATGTTCTCTCACCTTCTTGAATCCCAATATAAGGAATCCTCTCTCCAGCTGCACCTCTCTGTCCAGACTGACCTCATGCTCTGTCAATCACACACACATGAAAACACATTTCTCACACACTATTCTGGAGGAACACAAAGTCTGTACACGGGACTATTTTGGTTAACTAGAATCAGAATGCAGGTTTGCTGGCCAAGTTAGCTTACACCTTGATGACTTATACCTGGTAAGGTATCTCAAACATCTAGTTCACAATAACTATAGAACACACAACGGGCCTGTCCAAATACCCACACTTGCGGTTTTTGAACTTGACCACTTGTCTACTTGCACAACGTATTTACTGTTTTTGGCGCGAGTGTTCAAGTGGGCATGAAGACTGCAAGTGTGTGTGAATAGAACTTTTGATTACCCGATGCGACCCAGGTGTTTACAGAGTTTTACTTTGATTTTCAAAACTTTGCATTCTAAATATCTGTTCAGTAGAACCTAAGTAATAGACAACAACATTCTGTAATTGTGGTGCTTCTAATTAAGAGATAAAAAGCACAAGGTTTAAGCCTAGTCTGTGAAACAGGGGGCAAATGCAATATCTAATTAATTTAACTCACAGTAGAATGTCTATAAAGTGGCATTCGAGATAGAGTGAGTTTAGTGTGCGTTAACTTAAGGGCACAGCGCTTTGTCATTTTTAAGACCTGGGATAGTTGCGTTCACGTGCTCGCAAGTGGCCAAGACCGCAAGTGTGTGTATTTGGACAGACCCAATAAAAAATTGAGACAGTGGTTGGCTGGCTCTGTATTGTCCACAACTATATTCAAAGGCCCCCTAACTTTTCCTGTAGTTCATGATTTTATGGATTAGGATTAAGGATAATAATTAATTACTATTATTTTACTTAGTAGTTTCTAATCCACTAATATTTAAGCTTGGCATAACTAGAAAATTGTATATTCATTATTAAAATACCTAAAATGACGGCCCCCTGGTTGGGATTGAGAACCACTGATCTAAGATATTTGATCATATGGACATTATAGGATGGAGGGTTCAATGCACAATTTCTCAGTTTCAATGAGATTGTTCATCCAAAAATGTATATTCTCTGATCATTTACTCACCCTCATGTCATTCCAAACCTGTATGGTTTTAAAAAAAATTCTGAACGTTTAGCAATAGCAGAACTTTCACTATTACAATGAAATTAAACTTGGCAACCCTATCCACTTTCATTTCATGGATAAGAGCCCCATGGATAAGTTTTGATGAAGGCTAAGATCTCTTGAATATTCCCTGCACACATGCAATAACTCTCTTCTTTCTCCCCTGCAATGCAGTGTCAGTTTGGTATTGTTTTCCCCACCCCTCCCCTCTCTTCCATCATCTCTTTATTCATCCAGTTTCTTAGGATGGACCTCTCGTCACCTCGACAGACGGTTTTCCTGCAGGGTGCACAGGCAGGCAAGGATCTATTCACACGGTCATAAACACACACACTTTTTCCAGATAAGAAAGTGTGAAACAGAAGTGAGAGCACATTGCCATCTGGTGGCCGCACTGTGTTGTGACACAAAGACAGCAGAAGAAAGAAGTATCATGGGCATGTTTGCTGTGATACAGATCTTAAGTGACACTGATTTGGAGTTATATTTTGTATAGAAACCCACATCAGAAACAATGTGATTAATAGTGCCTAAAGTGTCTTTAAGATGAAGAAATTAGACCTGGCCAAACAATAAGACACAAAATGCAATATTATATCAATATTATATATAATTATATATCAATAGCATGTCAGTACTTAACGCTGACTAATTTACTATTCACAAACTTATAAAGTGAATGTTTTCTCAAGTATTCAGGTCACTTTTTTCTAAATTATTACTATTACTAGTATGGATATGGAACTGAATCTAATGTCAGTGTCCTTTAAAAATGCTGTTTTCTGATGGCAAAAATACTTATCTTTAAATGTATCATCAGATTCACCTATTGTTTTTATTTATGCAGTTTTTGGGGGGTTTTGAGCATGAGGAAAGGCCCCATTTTAAAGCTTTATTTTTGCACTTTTTTGACTGGCATGTTTTGGTTGAAAGAGATAAAAATGGGTGCTGTGTGTTGCCTTTTGCTGACCTGAGATCCTGTCGTCCCTCAAAATGACAGCACAACCTTTTCAGAGTCCTTAGAGTCAGCAGTTAACACGACAGGACCGAGGCGTGCATGCGCGCACACACACACACACACACACACACACACACACACACACACACACACACACACACACACACACACACACACACACACACACACACTACAGCAGCCCTTTTCAAACTGACACATCATAAAATAAAGTCTATGTGTGCACTGAAAATGCAGCAAATTTTTTATTTTATATTCATTCTGAATAAATTAATCCAAATAAAAGATTCAGCAGGTATATAATACACATTTAATAACAATTGAATAATGTTTTAACTGACAAAGTTGTGGAGTGGTGGTTGTCTAATGGTCATGCATTATGCATGCAATATATGTGATGTTTCTTGGATTTTTTTAGGTTTGGGATTTTAATTTCTGTGTTCCCTTGTTAATTGAAACTGTACAGTTGAACACCTGGGTTATTTTACAGAGATCCTCTCTTATAAAGCTAGTTTGTGTTTTGTTCTGGGACAGAAAGGCAGCTCACCTTTAGAAAACTTGTGCAGCTGGTAGAAAGAATAGAGATGAGCGGAGAAGGAGAGAATCCAGTAGGCCGTCATCTCCCAACGAGGTAGAGACACCAGCTCCCATTTTTGTGTCATGGAAACTGAACCTACAGGTTAGGAAGATACACTTTGATTGGTAAGTCACTAGAGTTTTCCCCCCTGCAAACATCATCGTTTTCAAATAAAGCAGCTTAAGTGAATCATATTGGATTAAAACTAAGATTAAACTGTATTTTAGGAGGATGTGACAATGTGCTTCATAGACAATAATAATCCCGCATAGTCAAATTTACGGATTATAATATCTAAAAGATGCCATTCACCAGTAATAAGATTAAAAGAAATGCGTTTTATGAAATACTTTATCTCCATACCACAATTAACTCTACAAAATCATCGATTATATACAAAGGAACCCCGAAATAAGAGGAGCTTGTGGTCTGTTACAATAAAAATCATGTTCAATAGTTCAATTGGGATGTAAAGTCCATCCAGATTTATTTGCTCAAACAGTCATTCACGACTTTAAACAGATAAAATGGTTTCTTTACACAAGCTAGCCCACTGACTACATTATCCTATCGCAAGTTTCGCAACAATGCCTGCCCTGGGCTATAATATTTGCATAAACGTTTCAGTTACTCACATAAACAACAAACAGAAAAACTCTCGTGCCCGCTAAACGGACGCTGCAGTGAAGCCCCGCCCTATGCTTCCGATATTTGTCACGCCCCCGGATCCTGATTGGCTATTCTGACTACTACGTAATATCAGAGTACAGGGGAAGCGGTTTTGCTTTAACCCTTTAACTTTTGACCAGGCCATTTTACTGCAAATTACTGATGTAAGTAAATTAATCACACATATCCTGACTTCTAATTACGCTGGAAGG
Organism: Phoxinus phoxinus; assembly: GCF_949152265.1. Classification (NCBI taxonomy): domain Eukaryota; kingdom Metazoa; phylum Chordata; class Actinopteri; order Cypriniformes; family Leuciscidae; genus Phoxinus; species Phoxinus phoxinus. Next base: position 21,415,538 of record NC_136888.1, read on the forward strand.
TTCTGGCTTTAATTAACATGGATCATTATACTTAATGCGGTGCAGTGCATAACTCGTTTAAAAAAGTAGCATGTTATGAAAAAATGTAAACAAATTACGTTTACAGCATGTTTACATTAGTTAAACTAATCTCTCTCTCTCTCTCTCTCTCTCTCTCTCTCTCTCTCTCTCTCTCTCTCTCTCTCTCTCTCTCTCTGTGTGTGTGTGTGTGTGTGTGTGTGTGTGTGTGTGTGTGTGTGTGTGTGTGTGTGTGTGTGTGTGTGTGTGTGTGTGTGTGTGTGTGTGTGTGTGTGTGTGTGTGTGTGTGTGTGTGTGTTAATTGTGCCACAGGGCACCACCTTGCTGAGAGGCTCAAAAGGACAGAGACTTTCTGAATGTGTGTTTGGGGATGAAGTCCATGGTGCAATGCAGCTTAACAACACAAAATAGAGAGAGAAGACATTGTTCCTTCATCTGATCTTATTTTATTTAATGGCCATCCATCCATCCATCCATCCATCCATCTGTCTGTATGAAAAGCGAGGAGAGGCTATCTCTCCATCTGTCCATCCATTATCTGTCTGTCTGTCTGTCTGTCTGTCTGTCTGATTTGCCCCACTGTAAGTATTAGGGGGCAGCCAGACTTTGGGGTAGTTGAGTAGGCAACGTTCAGAGGTATAAATATAACACTTTCATGTTACATAAAGACGGCAAGGCATATGTGATAATAGGCTTTTGTTTTGAAACTATTAGTACACCGATTCTTAAAACAAAACATGTTTAAGCGTCCTAATCTGAATCATTCGTTTCGGGTTGTTGTGTGACTGAGTGCAAGACGACCGTACAATCCAATATTATGTAACATTCAAAACTCCCAGTCAAAAGAAATAGTAGTGTTGTTGTAATCGCCTGTAAAAGGCACAGCATTGGTTTGGTTCATGGTGAATCTGATTTAGGGGGCGGATTGTAGTATGGTTTTCTTCAGACCAGCTCTTTGTCAACAAGTTTCCTCCTCCCTCTCTTTCTTCGGAGGATCAGTCACGGTCACGGGCTGTGGAAACTTGAGCAAAGTTTACTCCAGCACAAACTGTGCGGGAAAATGGCTGGACGTGTGAGCACAAGCTTGCTGACTTCTTTGGTCAGGGAAAACATTGTCTTTAGAAACAAGAAATGTTTGCGCAAAAGTGTTGTGTTCATCTCACGGTGTCATGCGAGGTCTCAGTCCAGCAGCATCAGCGCGGCTCAACCGGACCTCAGCTCGCATCTCGCTGGAAAGACCTACGCAGACCTATATGAACTGTCAGTCAAAGATCCAGAAACTTTCTGGGGATCCATCGGCAAGGAAAGGCTGGCATGGACCAAACCTTTCTATCAAGTGAAGGACTGTGATCTGTCTAGCGGGAAAATAAACTGGTTTCTTGGAGGGCAATTGAATGTCTCGGGTGAGTCGCACCGTTTCTTTACTCTTAAGTTACTCCACTTCCCAATACGCCTGAAACAAAATGTCTTTATATCTGAACAAAACGTTATGAGTGTATTTATCTTAACTGAGATGATACTTTTCATTTTCGCATGCGTTGTAATTGCAGAAAGAACAACTTCTTGTCAACAGTAAAGTCATTTCCTCTTACAATGATTTACAGTGAATTGTTTGGATGTGCACGTGGCAAAGGATCCAGACAGAGTGGCCTTGATTTGGGAGAAAGATGAGCCTGGCACAGAGGAAAGGATCACATACAGGTATTTGCTCCTGAGAAATTCACATGTGGCCTTATCAACCCCCACCCACAGTTGTACATTTTCTACACACAGGAATAGCAAGCAGTTTTAACATGTGTTTTTAAACTAACTTTTGTGTTGCTGTTTCTTATTTTTAAAATTGTCAGTCAAGTATATATTCAAGTAGTAGTAGCAGTCTAGTATAGTGACTAGTAGTCTGTTAGTCACTAGTTCTTATTCATATCGTGAACAGCATGCTGGTTGCTTTGCTTCTGGTTACTATATAGTATACCAGTATTTATATACTAAGTTTTTAATAATATTTATAATTAGCTTTTATTTTTATATTTTCAATTTTATATTTTCAGTTTTAGTAATTTTTTGTGTGCTTTTGTCATTTTTATTAGTTTTTCCCAATATATTTTTTAAGTTAGGTAAATAGTTCAGCTTATTTTATTTTAGTTCAAAATTTTCATCTAATATCTACATTTATTTCAGCTTTATTTCAATAATTGAAAACAATGCAAGTTATTTAGAACACTGCAAGTTACTATTCCAGTGGAATTGTGAACAAATGACACATTTTGCTATTGAATTCTGTTCACATAAGAGTAGGACTGTATGTAGTATGCTCATTTCCCCTAGTTCTTCCTTTTGACTTCTTTTGCTATCATTTCAGTTTCACTTAAAAGTTATTTAAGTTACTTTAAAAACACTCATAATTTACTTCATAAGACAGTTAAATGTAATCTATCTTTAGCAAATATCAAAAAGAATATCCGTTGTTCATACTGTTCTTTATAATGTTAGAGATAGAAAGGGTTAACATGGTATAAGAGCACAGAACTGAAGAGTTTGGGGGGAATTCCTTCACATGCACTTTCTGGTGGAGAACAAAGGCTGGTTTTGAGGTTCCTGTGATGGAATGTGAGTTCCCCCGCTCTCTAGTGCCTGAAGTAAGGATTGAATTTTCCTGGCTGTGTTTCAGATCACTACTGTTAACACAGTAGGCTAAATATTTACAGGATCTACTGTCCTCACTGTTACCAAAACATGATGGTCAGCAGGCCAGTTTACTCTGATCTAGCCTGCTCACTGAACCTTGAAAATTAACCATTTCTCATCTTTTATTACGGAGATGTGAAGATTAATTTCCCCCAGTATTTCTTGTTCTAGGTCAGATGGTAAACATTTCAGTTTGTTTTGTGAAGCAGCTGTCAGATTGCACAATCATGTGTGTAAAGGATTTCACCGTTTGCACAGCGCATGTATGCGTCACTTCCCTGCTTCCGTGGGTAAACAGGAAGTTAGAAGACATTGATTCACATTAGTATGAAAGTGAAAGTGTTTTGATTCTGATCTCACACAACCATATGGAGGTGATAAAAAAGAAACTTGAGGCATGACCTATGTACAGCGCAGGCTGTACTGTAGGGTTCTCTACTTAGACACACACATGTCTGTTTCTCATTTATGATCCGTTGCGTAATGATATGTTCAGCAGGCCAACAAAAGCTTGCCGGTACTTTATTTTAGTATAAATTAATACATCATTAAACTACACCCCATAAATGGCAGTTGGATATCAGATGTGCATGACCACGATGTGACTACTATGTTCAGTCCTCTTCGGTTCAGCACTTGAACCACTTGAAATTGAACCATCACAGATTACTTTCCCACCGCATTATTTCCTGTTACTCAGCTGTATGTTTATATCTTTAAAACATTCAAATCTCAGGGAGCTTCTGGAGATGACCTGTCGTCTTGCCAATACATTAAAAAGTCATGGAGTCCAGAGGGGAGAGCGGGTGGCCATCTACATGCCTGTGTCTCCCATGGCAGTAGCAGCGATGTTGGCCTGTGCCCGTATCGGTGCCGTACACACTGTGGTGTTTGCAGGGTTCAGCTCAGAGGCTCTGGCTGGCAGAATTCAGGATGGTGAGTAAAATAATGTGGGCTTTTTTCCAGCTGTAAAATCATTTTTGCTAGAGCGGTACTACAAATTGATGCAAAAAAATAATTGTTTTGTTTTTAACAACCTGAGGTTAATTATACCGCTTACACCGTGTCTGGGTGGGTACCATGTGTCACTATTAAATATGATCTGGCAAGAACAAGTTCTTGTATAGACGGATTTCTTGTATACAAACAATACTGGATGTGCGCGCATTCAAGAGGCAAAACCGCTAACAGCTGTTATGTCGAGGTCATTGACGTTCCACTGAAACCCGTCTATATTTGGATAATTTTTTTGTGAAATTATGTTTGAAACTATCTAAACAGATATTGGAGAGGAGCACTGAGAAAATGATGCGCCATCATTGCTGGGATTGGTCAGTAAAGTATTAGGATGGGGCTTTACAAAGGTTCAGTTGCTCAAATTTCCGGCCTATTTAAAGGTGCAGTAAGTGATTTCTGAGAAACTGTCAGGGTTCTGTCACTCCCGTCTAGTTTATTCCTGGTTTTGTGACAGGGCCCTGACTGTCCTGAAACTGTATTTTCTTGTCTTTGTCTGAGTGCACGGTTTTCGAGCCGTGCCGAGTCTGTGTGCCTTGTTTCATGTTCGGAGCGTGGTGTTCGGATTCCGGCACTCATGTCTAGTTTGGCTTCGGTTCTGTGTCGGGATTCGGACATTCATGCTCTGTGTGTTTTTCTTCGGTTGTGTTGAGCGCACAGGATGAGCATTCACTCAGGTATTACGGGTATCTTCTGTCCGGGTATTGTGTTGTGTTCTGTGTAGCTCGCAGTTCATGTTTACATCAGCCGTGTGCTTTTTCGTTGTCGCACATGGCACGTGTTTTCATCTGCTGCGTGCTTTATTGTTAAGTCTTGTCCTGTGCAGTACGCAGCTTGTTTTTTTTATTTTTTTTATTATTAAATAAAAAGCCCTTTTCTGCATCGAGTACTTGCTTCATCCCATCACCCCAACCCTGACAGAAATGTTTTTCGAGATGCATTATTCTGCTTTGCTTCAGCTATGATAAAGAGACGTCCACTCTTGCCATGCATGTTTGTGCATTTTGGGGGCGGAGCAATGAAGGGAGGGGTGTGTTTGTATGGATTGATTTCATATCAACAGTGTTCAACAATGTTTCTCAGAAATTGCTTACTGCACCTATAAAGGAAGCATGAAATGGCATTTACAACTTTTTTAGGAGGATATTTAATGACAAAATGTATGAATTGTCAAATGTTAAAAAGTGGTTTCTACAGAAATACATACTGTAGGTATCTTTAGAAATAGTTTGTACTACCATTCAAAAGTTTGGGGTCAGTAAGATATTTTTTTTTTCTTTTTTTTTTTCTGAATTTCTGAAGGACCATGTGAAACTATTGGCTGCTGAAAGATTTCAGCTTTTCCATCACAGGAATAAATTGCATTCACAAAATTAATTTTGGAACAATTGAGACTTCTTTCAAAAACAATAAAAAAAATTAAATACAATAAAAAAATAAAAATAAAATCTTATCGACTCTAAACTTTTGAATGGCAGCTTAGGTATTTTGGTGAGAGGAAAATTACGAAGATTTTTCCCCCTTACATGCACTGATGAATTGTACACATGTTTAAAATATTAACATTGTCAATTTTAGTTTCTTGTTGACTATTGGAATTGATTGATCATTACATGGTTTAAACTCTAAAGTCCTTTCCTAGTTACTCAATTCTACTAAATACTAAAAGCCCTGCATGCTTTTCAGAGAATACTGAGCTTGACTGAAAAGACAGGTGTGTTTCTATGTTATAAATGTTTTATACATGCTACATTAGAGCATTGTAAACCCTACGAGCATCTTGGGATGTGTATGTGTACGTGATGGTCTGGACAGAGATAAGTTTCAGAGGGCGTTTGTTTTCAGACCTGCCTGTCTTTATCTTATTTAATAAAACAGACACTGAGCAGATGTTTCTTTCTGATCTTATTTGATGTAGTATGAACAAATAAACTCCAACGACAGTGCTGCAGTTGAGACAGGTTTCTTAAAATATTGCAAACTTATCAATTGCTTTCTTAAAAATGACCTTAAATTAATTATGTTTGCAGTGCCATCATATCTAAATTTAGCTCCCAATTAGTGGTAACAAGCACAGCAGCTCAGAGGCTGTATCAGCAACTGTACACTGTCAGTGTGTTCTAGTGTTTGTTTCATTTTATCTTTCTCTCCAATACACACAGCCCAGTGCAAGTTCGTCATCACATCCAACCAAGGCGTTAGGGGCGGCCGTCACTTCGATCTGAAGTCCACGGTGGACAAAGCAGTGAAGAGCTGTCCGTCTGTCCGGCATGTCTTTGTGGCCAAGAGAACTAACAATAGTTTGCCAATGGGCAAACTAGACATTCCATTAGATGAGGTAAATTACACAACAATGACCTCCTGCTGTGTACAGAGATTAGAAAGCCAAACTAGAAACATTTAGTCAATATTTTCTTTATTGTTGAATTTCTCTCTGCCAGAGCTCAACAATAAGGCCAGCAGAATACCTTTATAATTTCCAGCTATTATTGCAATGTAATATAATAAAGAAAACTTAACTAAAAAAACAAAAGAACATTTTATATGTGTAGAAAATATATTATAAAAAAATAACAAAAATTTAAACAACAATACATACAACACATGACAATAACCTGAAATATAAGTAATAATAAGTATAAAATTATGGTGGCTCGATCAGACAAGAAAAATTATTCTTTATTTGTTTTGAGCTCTATCTGGGTTTTTTTATCAATGTGACAGACAAAACATGTGCTGTTGAAAGATAATTTGTTCAGCCATAAAAGATAAAAGTCACATGACTGCAACAAGGGAGAAATTGTTTAGCTTAAGCAGAATTTAAAAAGGGTTTACATTTGCCAAAACATCAAATCATGCATACTTGTTTCCAATTATTTTATACCTCTGCAGTGTGTAGGTCACTTTCTGCTAGGTTTACAGTTAGTAAGGTTTCACTTTCATCTAGAAGGTACAAGGCTTTTCAAAGCTTTTCTAATGGTTTGTGAAGTGGGAAAGGAATGTGTCCATAATTTGTAACTAATTAAGACTGAAGACTAGGACTATAGTTCTGTTTCCACTTGATTTGAGTAGTCTTGTTTTGTCTTACCAGAATTGTCTATGTCTGCCTGTCTCTATAGTGATGTTCACCCACTCTGTACAAGGGCACACATTTTCCTTGTCTAGAATTGGCAGTTTCTCAGAAATAATGAATTAGACATGATAGGCTGATCTGGGCCTCTCCACATGCTGTTAAATGGGCTTTAGAGTTATGTTTTAAGATATAATGTTTTGGTTGCAGGGTCAATATTTCGTTTAATCTCATTATTGGCAGGAAACACATTAGCCTTTAACATTAATGGTGGTAAAACAAGCAGGAAAATCCATTTAGACTATACAAAGATTATAATTTTATTACACAACAGATAAAAGCCAATAACAACAAAGCACATAACTGAAAGTTAACACATTTATGCCTGCAAGAAAAATGCATAATATATATCCAGGTGATTATTAAAATGTATCTTGCATTTGAGTGATTATTAATTCATTTCTGAAGAACACCATAGACACTTCCTTAAGCTCTGCAGTCACAGCTGCATGTGAAGGTGTGGAAAGTTGTTCTTCCTACCGTGTAATTTCCATATCAAAGATGTGTTATTGTCACAACAGCACCCCTCAATGATGAAGAACTTCACACCGCATCCTCCCCCTATTGAGCTTATATTTACAGGATTAACATGTTATGATTTTATTTTAAATTAAATATTAAAACAGCACAAAAGTAGTTTAGTAATAAAGCAATCAATTACTAATTAATACTTGATAAATAATGTCACAGGCTCTAGAATTGGTCTAAAATCAAAGCCATATGTCTTAAGTTGTGTTCCAAATTTGATGTTGATATCACAAAAATTGAGGTTCCTATGTGGTTTTGTTTAGTGGCTATACCAAAAATAGCCACCCAGTTTGATGTGTTCTCCTGTCAAAAAAAGAATACATTTATGTCAGAATATCACTTCTATCATAAAACATTCACCAAATATGAAACCTTGAGTCTTCCAGCGATACATATTTTGTATTTAATTATAAAATAGTGCAATACATTTTGTTAAAAATATTAAACATGGAACCACCCACTACTTTTTCTGTCTGTCAGGTGATGGCGAGACAGTCTCCAGTGTGTGCTCCAGAGCCCATGGACAGCGAGGAGATGCTGTTCATGCTGTATACCTCAGGCAGTACGGGTAAACCCAAGGGCATCGTGCACACACAGGCTGGTTACCTGCTCTACGCTTCCCTCACACATCAGGTATGTCACTGTGCTTCTCTGATCACACTGATGCTGTCACACTGGCTGAATATCACAACACTGAGCAAAGTTTGAAATGGAAGTTTTTTTTTAAAGTGCAAAAATACATATGGAAATATGTACTGCATGTGTGTGTACACACACACACACACACACACACACACACACACACACACACACACACAACCACACAACCACACTGGTGAGCCAAAACATTATGACCAGTCATAGATGAAGCCAATATCATTGATCATATTAAGGTCTGAGTATATCGGATGGTAAGCAAACAATCAGCTCTCATAATCAACGTGTTGGATGCAGGAGAAATGAGTCGGAATAAAGATCTGAGCGATTTTGACAAGGGCCAAATTGTTATGGCAAGGTGACTTGGTCAGAGTATCTCTGAAACGGCAAGGTTTGTGGGTTCCTCCCAGTCAGCAGTGTTATTGGGTGCCCAAGGCTTATCGATGCATGAGGGCATGTGGACTAAATTTGACTTGTGGCACCTACCTAAACATTGTTGCCGATCAGGTACACCCCTTCATGACAATAGTGTTTACTGGTGGTAGTGGCCTTATTCAGCAGGATAATGCACCCTGCCACACTGCACACATTGTTCAGGAACGGTTTGAGGAACGTTATGAAGAGTTCAAAGTGTTGCTCTGGCCTCCAAATTCCCCAGATCTCAATCCAGTTGAGCATCTGTGGGATGTGCTGGACCCCAACAAGCTCAATCCACTGTGGCTTCACCTCGCAACCTACAGGACTTGAAGGATGTGCTGCAAATGTCTTGGTACCAGATACCACAGGACACCTTTAGGGGTCTTGTGCAGTCCATGCCTTTGCGAGTCGGTGCTGGTTTGGCCAAACATGGAGGACCAACAGCATATTATATTAGGCAGGTGGTCATAATGTTTTGGCTCTTTGTCGTATATCTGAACAGAATAATGATGGTGGTAAGTAACATGGAAAATATGCCATGGTATATTTATAATAATGCTACTCAATCTGTTATTTTTTTATTAAACCTACAGTGTCTTTAACCAAATGTAATATGTTGTAGTTCAATAATAAAATACAATCTAACTATTTTTTCCTTGCCCTGCATTGTAGTTTGTGTGTACAACCTGGCAACCTAAAGTACATAAAATGTTTTATACTACATTTACATACCACATTTATAGCACATTTACAATAACATGCACAATGAAAATACATTCAGCAATCAATTTTCTGAATAGCTTTAGAGGGTGTAATTTTTGTCCATTTGTGTAACTGAATACCTGTCTGTGGTTGCAGTATGTGTTTGACTACACACCTGGAGATGTGTTTGGCTGTGTTGCTGACATCGGTTGGATTACGGGTCACAGTTATGTGGTGTATGGACCACTGTGTAATGGAGCCACTTCTGTTCTGTTTGAGAGTACACCCGTGTACCCAAATCCAGGTGAAATATCAGGAGAAATGACATGTACTTATGAGCAATGGCATGTTATGTATAATGCACATGCACTCTATTTCTTTTTTAGTTTTAGTTACTGTGGTTTATAGGCATGATAAAAAAAATGTGCATTCGTATTGCCAAAGCATTTGCAGACAATAAGTAAAGTTCAATTTGCAAAACATTTAAAATGCATCTCTACAAAGAGAATTAAACAAGATGTGAAGTGCTTGGGAGACACAACTATTCATTCCTAAAGTTTATAATTGTGTTCCTGTTCTCGTCCATTCTGTATGAGGTGGTGACCCCTCTAGATCATGTCAGATAAGGTTACTGTCCCTCCCAGCCCTTCAGAATGAAGGAACTTCTTTTGTTCAGGTGTCAGATAAAATCTTGTGACACATTAACCTGTAAAATGTGCCTTATCTGCCTTTATGAGTGTATTTTAATGGAAATGAGTCTTCATGAGTGGCCATAAAGCAGTGCTCTTTACAACGTGACCTCTGTAGGAAACCTTTCTATTGTTGTCTTCCTACTTTTCAAAAGCCTTTGTTTCTGTGATGGCATCAATTAGGCAATGTGCTTGTGTAATACTGGGTTTTAATTAGTCATAATTACTGTTGATGTTCAAATTTTTTTGTAAGCTCATAACTTGTGTTTTGTTGAAGTGCTATGTGGTTGTAAATGAAATACTTCATTATCTTTGTCTTGACTGTGTTTTGTGACTGTTTTAGGTCGTTACTGGGAAACAGTTCAGAGGTTAAGAATAAACCAGTTTTATGGAGCTCCTACTGCCATCAGATTACTCCTGAAATATGAGGATAACTGGGTGAAGAAATATGACAGGTCATCACTGAAGACACTGGCATCTGGTGAGTAATCAAAAGTTTAATGGCAAATATATATTTGGAGTTATAATTTATTATATCTGTTTGTTGCAGTACACTACCATTCAAAAGTTTGGGGTCATTAAGGTTTTTTATTTTCTGCAAGGATGTATTAAATTGATCAAAATTGATAGTAAAAAAAATATATTTAAAATAAATCCTTTTCTTTTGTAAGAAAGGTTTCTTGAGCAACAAATCAGCATATTAGAATGATTTCTGAAGGATCATGTGACACCGAAGACTGAAGTAATGATGCTGATAATTCAGCTTTGCCATCAAAGGAATAAATTGCATTTTAAAAATATATACAAAATAAAACCGTTTCTTTAAAAAAAAAAACGTTTATTTCACAATTTAACCGTTTATCTTTGCTAAAATAAATGCAGCCTTGGTGAGCATTTACCGACTACAATCTTTTAAAGGGCAGTGTGTATTAAACACATACCCACTTTGTCTAGAATGGCTTAATATGATATTTGTCTCCAACAAAATCAAAATTGACCTGCTTTGTAATTTTTTTTATTTCAATGTGAATTGTATTGTTAATTATCACACTCAAAAAAAATCTATTTCAAATGACAATAAACGTTTTTTTAATTATACAGTTAGAAAAAGTAATATTTTTTACTCAGTGTAAATACATCTTGAGACTTAAATGTTTCACTGCCGTTTAGTTGCAGCAGTGTGAAAGTCAGTGTGTTATTTATAATTTAACGTGTTTTATTACGACTTAACCCAGGGTTACTTGAGGTGGATTGCTCCTGTAGTAAGAGGGAAAAGTGCATTGCAATGGCACAATGGGGATGGGGAACTCATCAGCTCTCCAGTTCAAAGGTCACCATTTTCAGGGTTTGAACTGAAGAAGCACTGGTGTTTCAAGCACATATTGTACTTCCACCAGGGAGAACATTCAGCCACAGTTAAAGTTTAGCCTGCTTACTCTAGATTATTTTTAGTGAGTTTAGTCACACAGCTTTTGAGTTCAACAATGGAAAATATGACTTTGCGACAAACATCACTAGATTGTGTGCACAGCCGGTCTGGGTTTTGTTGGCCCCTTTTGTACCTGTCAGTTCCACTTGAAAAGATAGGGCAAAGATTTCCTTGGATTGCAAAGTCACTCCCTCATACCAACTTAGAGAGCATATTTTTAAGTGCAGTGTTTATGGTCGATTAATTTGTCTATACAAATGACCATGTGAATGTGTGATCTGTTGGCAGTTGGAGAGCCCATTAATCACGAGGCGTGGGAATGGTTCCATAATGTGGTCGGGGATGGACGATGCCCTCTGGTGGACACATGGTGGCAGACAGGTAAAAGGAAAACTGCTGTGTCTGTATAACATACCCTTGATCTTCAGTCTGGCAGCACTGATCAGATGATTTACCATGCGTGACGTTATTCAGAAATAAATAGATTGTTCACCAGGCTCTCTCTCTCTCTCTCTTCAGAAACTGGCGGTGTGTGTATCGCCCCACTCCCAGCTGAACCGGGAGCAGAGATCCGGCCTGCCATGGCAATGAGACCCTTTTTTGGCATCCAGCCGGCACTGTTTGGGGAGAAGGTGATTTATACTTGTTTATTTGTTTCCTGACTCATGGCTTGGTCACTTGCTGTTTCGGAATATAGGGTGCATTTATAGTAGTTTCTGTTCCTCAATTACACAATACTATTAGGTCAAATGTAATTTGTAATTCACAACTAAAAAAAGTAATATGACTGATATGAAGTGGCATTGTGAGATTATTGTGAAATAAAAAAAAAACATAATTGTGTGAAATACAAAGCCTCAATTGTAAGATATAGTCATAATCTGAAAAAATGAATAAAGTCATAATTGCTAGATATAAAGTCCCAATAGTAAGATATATTCATAATCTGAAATAAAAAAAACAAGTTCTTATTAGCACTTTACTTCCTGGCAAGCTCAATTATTTTTCTGTGTTTTCTATAGTAATTTGTTCTACAATTGTTCTAGATACAGTAATTGTTAGCAGACTGTCCTATTCAGACTTAAACAAAGGTAATATTTGTCTTTTGCTCTGCCTGGCTCTGCCTGGAACCACTTAGCTTCTCCTGCTGTAATAATGTGTGCTGGAGCAGGTCCAATTTCTTCTGAGGCACTCTTTTGTTACACTCTGGGGAGAGAGACAGAGATGTTTACCCCCTTCCATGAAGATCAACTGAGAGACATCTCAATGCATGTGTTTTTAGTGGTGTGTGGAGTAATCACCAACCTTTTGGTTCTGCAACAGGGACAGATAATAACAGGAAATGATGTCAATGGAGCTCTGTGCATCAGCCAGCCATGGCCTGGAATGGCCAGAACCATATTTGGAGACCACCAGAGATTCGTCGATGCATATTTCAAACCGTACCGAGGTGAGCCAGACCCCTGGTGCTCGTGAAGCTCCTTTTATAAAAGTTTTGATACTTGTTGAATTATGTTCTTTCTGACTTTGTCTTTAAAGTGAGGGTCCTGGCTGGGAAAATATTTTAGAATTTTTTTAATGTGCTTTCAGTTGTTGTGAATTGCAGCCACAATTACTCCATTTAAGTTTTTACTTCATAAAAAGTTTGAAATCAAAGTCGCCAGATAAGTTGATCTTAAGGTGTTAACTGATGCCATGTCATGTCATAGGTCAGTATTTTACGGGTGATGGGGCGCACCGCACCAAAGACGGTTACTACCAGATCACAGGACGAATGGATGACGTCATCAATATCAGTGGGCATCGGCTGGGCACCGCTGAGATAGAAGATGCACTGGTGAGACCCGAAGTTCATTACAGAATTCGTAATTACAGAAATTAATTACATGCAGGTTTTTATATATATATATATATATATATATATATATATATATATATATATATATATATATAAATATGAGTACAATGTAAAAACATGTATGTACACAATAAGTGCATTGTATCAAGTGATTACTTTAAATGTTAGTACATAGTAGTTAAGGACACCTAATATAAAGTGGGACCTATATTATTATGATGATTTTAAATGTTCTATAGAGAGTCTTTTACAGAGCTGAAGCAAATGTGCACTACTGTTCATAAGTTTGGAGTCAGAAAGATTTTTTTTTTTTTTTTTCAATAAATTAATATTAACTTAATAAACTTTTATTCAGCAATGATGCACTGAATTGGTCAAAAGTTACAATAAAGATGTTCATAATGCTGCCAAAGATTTCTATTTTAAATAAATGCTGTTCTTTTGAACTTTCTATTCATCAAAGAATCCTGAAAAACATGTATCACCGTTTCCATACAAGTATTAAGCAGCACAAGTGTTTTCAATATCGATAATAAAAATATAAGAATTGTTTCTTGAGCACCAAATTAGCATATTAGAATGATTTTTGAAGGATCATGTGACACTGAAGACTGGAATAATGGCTCATCAAAATGCTTTTTGCCAATGTTTGCCATCACAGGAATAAATTACATTTTAAAATAGAAACTATTCTTTTGATATATTTCACAATATTACTGTTTTTACTGATTTGATTAAATAAATGCAGCCTTAGTGAGCATAAGCTTTCAAAAACATTTAAAAACCTTTATTCCAAACTTTTGAACGGAAGAGCAGGATCAAAGTTTTGGATGACTATGTGTTTCTTTGGCATCAGGATGAACATCCGGACGTTCCTGAAACTGCAGTGATCGGAATTCCTCACGAGATCAAAGGAGAAGGTAAGGCCCCCGACGATCTCACCTTTTATCATTCATGAACCATCTGGAACACATGCTCCCGCCCAAGCAAGCATAGACCTTTTGACCCACAATTCATTGTGTGCATTACAACACCCTTGGCCATTGTGAAAAGAACAACAATAATAAAGACACAATTAACTGTCACAAACTATTCAGTGTTTAAAGCAAATGTAATGGGATTTTACCTTGCCCGTTTACATTTCTCTCACTTTATCTTCCTGTCTTTCTCTTTCACCAGTTCCATTTGCATTTGTAGTTTTAAAAGAATCTGCGACTGAGAACCAGCAGGCTGTTGTGGGAGAGCTGAGACTCCTAGTGGCTACTAAAATAGCTAAATATGCCGTCCCTGATCACTTCCTGGTAAAATCAGCAACGTCTTTTTTATTTCAACGTACAGTGTTAATTGTTTGATCTATATGTATTCAAAAAGTAATTCAAGAGTATTTACAAAGAGCGATTATGACCATAATGTGTTGTCTAAACCAGCACTGTCTGTACAGATGGTTTTAAGATGTAGTTGTTTTGTTTTGTCAGCTGTGAAAGCATCTCTGCTCTCTTCTTTAAGGTTGTGAAGCGTCTTCCTAAAACACGCTCTGGAAAAATCATGAGGAGAATCTTGCGAAAGGTCGCCATGCACGACACTAGCAACCTGGGGGACGTCTCCACGCTGGACGACCCCTCTGTCATTTCAGAGATCGTTGAGGCACAAAAACACTACAAAAATCATGCAACCAAGAAGTAGAAAAGACTGTTGAGATGTTGCCACGTTTAATTTGAGGAACTATGAATATGATACTGTGATGACAAGTAATTTGTGTGTAAATGTGAGAGTAGCAATAATGTTAGCTACACAGAATGCATATATTGCAGGTTAAATGCTTTCATATGTAGAGAAACATGGACCTGAATCCTTGAGGTTTGTACAACTTGTACAAACATCTTTTTAAACATGAAGCGTTTTGCACAGTGTTCTTCCTGTAGGCAGAGACTGGATGATATTTTCTGTGGAACATCAGTATTTTGTTCATGAGAGATGATTTTATATTTAAAGGTGCTCAATCAGTTTGTCTTCAAGTAAATCTCACCTCTCATATTCATCTTGTTTTCTTTGAAG
Organism: Phoxinus phoxinus; assembly: GCF_949152265.1. NCBI lineage: Eukaryota > Metazoa > Chordata > Actinopteri > Cypriniformes > Leuciscidae > Phoxinus > Phoxinus phoxinus. Next base: position 21,430,720 of record NC_136888.1, read on the forward strand.
CCTCTTTGGAGTTTTATGCCTTAATTTCCTAATGTTTATGACAAAATAAACATGATATAACTGATTAATATTCAATCAATACTAAAATGACAATGATATGATACATGCTTCACATATTATAAGTGGAAGTCTAAATGTTTCCATTTGATTCTTAGTATTTTCTTAGAATAAAAAAATCTTTATTTTGAACATTAAAAATGTTTCAATATATTATATGGCGTTCTGTTTTTCCTTCATTTCTAATATAAAGCACTAATAGTTGCAATCATAATTATTCACATTACATTTAGCCCATGCATGAGCTAAAGTTGAGTTGCAAATATGGCCAAGTCAAAAGAGCTCTCAAAAGCGTTAGAGAGCAAATTGTTTTATTACATTAGAAAGTCTAGCTATAAGAAGATTTCAAAAACACTGAAAGTTCCTAGAAGCACAGCTGGCAGCCCTATTCATAAGTTGAAAATGTGTTGTACTAGAAAACCTTTGAGGGTGTTGAAGAAAAAGCACAATATCATTGAGGGGAATAAAATGTTTGATCAGAGCAACTGAGAAAAACCCTCAATTTTCTGCCAGGAGTATAAGAAGAACACTAGACAACATGGCCTTCATGTGGGACATCTTACCGAATGCCACTCTTGACCAAGAAGAACATAAAAGCCTACTTGATTATGCTAAAATTCATTTGGTTAGACCTGTTGAGTTCTGGAAGAATGTTTTATGGAATAACGTGACCAAACTGGAACTTTTTGGACCCATGGATCAGCGGTGTCTGGTGCAAAAAACACCATACATACCAAACATGGAGGTGCTCCAGTCTTGTTATGGGGGTGCTTCGGTGTAGCAGCATAGCAGGAAAGTGGAAATCTTAACTGTATGAAGGACATCAAGAATTCTTTGAAGTATCAAGCCTTTTTGGCAAAGATGTCTATGAGACTGAAGCTTGATGATCAATGTACTTTCCTGCAGGAAAACCATCCCAACGTATACACCTGAATCTACTGAAGCTTGATTCAGGGCATGTTCTTGAGTGGCCTGTACAGTCTTCAGATTTAAATCTTATTGAAAATATTTGGTGAAATTTGAAGAAAGCAGTGGTAATGTGATAAAATGTATGAGTGATCTTGAAGCTTTTTCAAGCGAAGAATGGGCCAAGATTGCAGAGAAGTGACAGGAGCTTCTAAGCACTTACAGGCAGCATTTATTGGAGGTTATAAAGAATTAAAGATTCTGCACAAATTTTGACTTTTTGGGGGTTTCATAATTTGGTACATAAATGTCTAGAGCCAATTTGATCTTTTCATTGATCTTTTCAATTATTATTTCCTTTATCATCAACTTTACGTTCAGAGAATCACTCAAATGTTTCTATAATAGGTTACTGATGGCTTTGTTGAATTGTTTTTATAAAAATTTGTTCTCGGTAGCAAAATGTCTTGCCAGTAATTTCGAATAATTTTGACTTTCCACACAATCGAACATACAATCTTAGTCAATAAACATTCACACACAGGTCAAGAACGGTGGCTTCACAATAGCGCCATCTCCCGGTGAGATAGGGAATGTTGAATGTCTCGTGCCAAATAAAGTGATTCAAATATAGTACATAAATCATTGTACATTATTTTTGCATAAAATATCAGAAATTAGAGATTAGTAGTGCAGGTATAAAATTAAGTTTGTTTGTTTGACCTATCCATGTCCTGAAAAATATGAGTGCAAATAATGAAAATAGACATATTGGGGTTTGTGAAATAGAGAAGACAAACAGGTGGCAGAATGTGAACCATTTGTGAACTAAATTTACTAGTTAAAGGAGTTTTTAAGAGGTGAAATTATTTTTTTATTTTCAGTTTTCCCCTCTGAAAGATGATTTATGTCTAAAACTCTATTTAAAAAAGGAAGCATATAACATGCAATGTTCCATTGCTTCTCATTATTTTAAGGGGTGTGGAAGTGTGTGATGCAAACAGGCTAGACATTGTCTGGTTACTACAAGACATGAAACTCCCAATGATCCAAAAGCTCTGTGATACTCAATTTCTTTAGGTAAATTTGTTTATATTATTATCGTTACTTATGTTTGTTGAATTATAATAACATAAATTAAACTGCTGTAATATAAAAAAAATGATACAACATAGAAATATATTCTATTCTATTAAACATTCTATTAACATAGACCAAATTGTTTATAGAACAATTTCTATTCGGATATAAAATTACATGCTCTTTTTGCAATTGTGATACAAAAATTGAGTGCTTTTTTTTAAACGTCCCTGTTCATCTTTCTTTTGGTATGAGATGTCACAATTTTAAAGTGTGGAAAAGAATTGCAAACCTATGAATTGCAAATATATAATCGATGTCTTTTGTCATTAGGAACATTATATTAATCAGACTTAAATAGAGTGACTTAAACCCCCAAATGCTCATTTACGAACAGCTTTTAAAGTTAATTTAGAATCCAATAATTCCAAATAACTGTTTCTCTGGTAACTGAATTTAACGTGTGTTTGTGATGTCAAGTTCAACATTATTTGTTTCGCTTTATTTAATTATTGCTATTTCAATTTCTACTTACAAAATGTGAAATTGGACATTTTTCAAGATCTTGCTAAATTTTGTAATTTTGAAAGTTAAAATAAAATAAAATAAAAAATAAAATACCTGTCCACCTCACCACGAAGCCCCGCTTTCCACTGTTTCCAGCAGGTTTCCAGTCATCGTTGTCCTCCAATTAAAAAAACGCTCCTTCTTTTCATTTCATCCAACCGGAACTACGTTTGTTGCATGGACGCTCTGTGTGCACACGTCTGATTGGTCGAGTGGCGTTCTGGTGTGACGCTAGGCTTTACGCCGACGTTGGGGGCGGAGAGGGAGGGGAGACTAATGGCGCATCGCAGTCCGACCGATCCAGATCTCCACAAATAAACAACAGCATTACTTCACTATCTGGCCTAATTTGTACTTCTGCCAGTTCCACCGCGCTGCAGCAGCGCTTTGCGCTTTTGCTCATTGAGCAGATCGGCTGGGCTTCTTTTTAGCGGCTGCTCGGAGCACAAGAGGCCCAGAGGAAAGACGGAGGATCGGTGAGTGTGCAAACATGGTAAATGAACAATGTTTCTGCTCGTAACGTTACTCATTAAAGGGATAGTTCACCCAAAACTAAAAAATCTGTCACATTTTACTCACACCCGTGTTGCTTCAAACCTGCATGACATAATTTCTTTCGCAGAACACAAAAGAAGATGTTAGGCAGAATGTTAGGGATTGAAAGTGAATGGTGACTGCGACTGACATTCCTCCTGACATCTTCTTTTGTGCTCCTCTCAAAAAAACTCATACGGGTTTGCAATGATTATTATTATTTAGAACAATCCGTTTATGAACAATCCGTTTAATTTACAGAAGGTGCCTCTTAAAACGTTCTTGAAATCAATAAGTTGTGTGCTAGAAATAAGCCCCTCAGTTCGTTTTGTTTTATCTTTTAACCCATCTTTAGTCTATTTACTATGTTAGCTCTGTAACGCCTGTCACGTGGAGTAATAGTCAGGAAAAACAACTACATTTGTATGTTTATTGAACGTTTAGACAACTTTTTTTATGTTTATATGTGCTTTATATTATATTTTATATTTGATACATCATGCTTTAATAGCCCTTTTAGTATGATATAATGAAAATGTGGAGCTCACACTTGAGGAGGGGAAAAAACATCTACATTTTATTCAGAGGTCCAAATTGAGAGAAAATATGCAATTTGGTGCAGATGTTACTTATGTATGTGGCAACAAAGTAAAATGCAATTCTAATAGCTTGTAATGTAAATTACTGGGATTTCTAGTAACAGTATATCGGACTATTACATGAAATGCAAATATCAGCTGTCACTTTACATCTCTCAATAATGTGTATTAGTAATCCCAGCTAACACAAATACGTGACTGTGACGTAACTGCAACGTAATCTGGTGACCAAACTTTCGTCGTGGCAACGTAACTAGTTACGTCGTGGCAACCGGAAAAGTGAAATTCCTGGATTCGTTGCCACGACGTAACTTTGTAACGTTGTCAGTAAGTAACTGCGACGTCGTGGCAACGTTGCGGATCTACAGTCGTGTGTTGGTAACCAGTTGGTCATTTTAGTTTTTAATAATATGGGCGGACATCCAGTGGTCTAATTTAACTTGTCCTCATTTGCCCAAAACTATTATAGAGACTTTTTCAACGACATATGAAAGATACAGACTCAAAATTTGATTAATTCAGTCCATTTACTATAGAACAAAGCACAAACAGCAAAAACAGTATGCAAACAGGTTATACATTTAAATGAACAAGGTTTTCCCCAAAAGCTTGAACATCAAACTGCTCTTACACGTCTTCATTTTGGTGGCCCTAATAACGAAGCAAGAATAAGAAAAGAAAAATGCAAGAAAAAAAGAATAGTTGAGTGTTTTCCCATTTAAAATTTAAATACACAAAGCTAGAATCTGTATAAGCAGACAGTTTTGTTTAAAAATCACTCATATTTTTCTAACCATGGTCACAAAGTTATGTTGTGGCAAGTGCATTATTTCCTTTTAAAATAATTTGATAACTTCATGACGTATCACTATATTCTATAAAATCTTAGTTAGAATCTTAGAAATAATTTAATAAGTTTGAAATATTTAATACATATTATTTTGTTTTTGTATTCTTCTGAAGTCGTGATTACGATGTCCATTTTTTTTACTAGATAACTAGGCTAGTAGGCCTATTTATGATTATTCCTGAAGGCAGCATTAAGCCCCCAAAATGTCAGGTGGTGGTGCAACTGTCTGATCAAATGAACAGACTAAAAGAAAATAATTTAAAATGGTGTCTTAATAATAAAAAACTAAAAACTATGCCATCATTTTAGGTTTGAAGCCTTTCCTATAATTGTCAATTATATGAAAGGCTTCAAACCTAAAATGATGGCATAGTTTTTAATTTATTGTTTTTTATAAATATCAGTAGTTTTAAAGCTGTTGAGATAATTGAGAAACTTTTGTCCAGCAATTTGTATATTCTCAAATGTTATTATGAATTTTCAAGGTAATAACAGTAAACATGATAATGCATCATCCAGAGGAGCCTAACTGATCTCTTTGGCAGAGTGAAAAAGTTTGTAGAGCTCTCTCAAATACTGATAAAAACTGCTAATTTCAAGTATGGGTAGGTTGGTGGTACAATTTCCATGTCAGGTGGTACAACTACAATACATCATATTTTTGTTGTACCGCCTGACATAAAAACTTGAATTAGTTTAAACACTTTAAAATATCATTAAAAATCTGAAAATTGTTTAAACACATTGTCTTCAAGAGTGTGGATGTCATTAGAAGTCTTCCCAAGTGAGGCTGGATCCGAACTGGAGCTGCTGTAATCTCTAGTAAAATATGCTGAGCATCCTGAGATAGAAACAAGGAGACAACAGGAGAAAGATTAGCATTGCTGCTGTTCATATTATTTCAGGCAAAAGATGGTCATGTGAACTTTTTACTATTTCATGACATAGTGCAAGATTATGAGATGTGTTACCGTAATTGAATGGTTGGTTAAAGAGATGATTTAAATTAGGATAGTGTTTCTGGGCCCCAAACATTATCAGGAAGGTTATTCTAGAGTTATTCCTTTAGTTATACATATATATTTATATATATTTAATCCTAGAGTTATACATTTAGTGATCGACTGATATATCGGGCCGATGCGTTTTTTTAACCGATGCCAATACACGGCTGCTGCGTTCGCCGATAGTTTTTTCCCTGCATTATTTACAGACAGGCGTCTGTAATTTGAGACATTAAGGAATGTGATTTGGACTTTGACTTACTAGTCATATGGTGTGTAACGTCTTGGAGATGTTGTCTGATAGGATAGCCGCTCCGATTCTGCTGGGGTGCAGGCCATCAGCACGGTAGAGCCTAGGTCGCTCCCAGAACAGATTCCAATTATTTACAAAGAGCAGTTTCTGTTCATTACACCATGACATTAACCATTCATTTAGTGCAAACAATCTACTGAACCTTTCTTGTTCTTGTCGGTACGTGGGAAGCGGTCCAGACACGATGATCGTTGCTTCAGGCGATGTTCTGCGTACCGTCTCGATCAGGCTCCTGTAGTCCCTCTTCAGAACCTCCGTCTGCCGCAGCCTGATGTCGTTCACTCCCGCGTGCAGCACGACAGCTCCTTCAGTGTTTTCAGAAAATGGAGCAAGGTTTCAGAAATTGTGTTGGCAATTGAGAAAAAAAATAGTAATAGGAAATCATCTGATTTTAATGAGAAAACATGAACTAACGAGTTAGCATTTTAATATTTTAATACTATACATTCTTACAATGCAAACGTCCTAAACATTTCTGAGTATTATCAATGTTGAAAACAGTTGTGCTGATTACCGTAATCTTTTTGTTTAAACCAGTGTAACAGTTTAATCCATTTTCTTTTCTCTCTCTCTCCAGGATTCATTGTTAAATAGACCCAACATATATAAACACTAGTTTACACTACTGTTCAAAAGTTTGGGTTCAATAGAGTAAAAATAAATAAATAAATAAATAAAATAATATTTTATTCAGCAAGGATACATTAAATTGACCAGAAGAGAGAGAGAGTAAATATCTCTGTTTCAAATAAATGCTGCTTTTTTTTTTCTTTCATTCATCAAATAACCCTGAAAAACACAAAAATATGAAGCAGCACAACTGTTTTCAACACTGATAATAATCATAAATGTTTAATCTATGTTTTTAGTTTTACTTATTCACTAATTCATATTGCTCATACAGTGTCACTTACGTTTGGATGTCAAAACGTTCTTAAAATAAATTAAACAAATACATGTAAATATGAGAATTTTAAAAATAAGAAAATAACATATGCATGGTGATACAGTAACGTTAGGTGACAAAATATTGTAAGAAAATGGATATGAAGTTATTTCATGAAGTTCCTCACTTCACCTGTTTCCAACTTCTCTGGCAGCAGCTTTCTTCAGAGATGTTGAAGTAGTGGAGCTTCCCCTCTGTTGTAGAAGGATTATTTTGTTGCTGCTGAAACCACAGAACTATTTTTATCAATATTTGTTAACCATTGAGCTAGTTTCAGGCAAATTTCACACTCCATGTAAGTGACGTCATCGAGTACGTTTATGTTAAATACTAATACATACGTTTATGTTAAATAAATTAACTCACTTCCAAACTAACTTATTTCTAACAAAACTATCAAAACCTCTCATCTACCCGTAAGATGTGATTAAAAGCCTAAACTTTCATATCAAAAGCTCAAGCTGAAGTTAGCATAGCTAACGTTACCTCTTCTGAAAACGGTTGATATGCTAACGGACTTTTCCGGAAGACACGACTAAACCATTTCTATAAAGTAAATATTCAACAGAAGTGTGTCAATAACAAGTAAGAGAAGTGTCAAGAACAGTTGTGTGTATTATTTCTGTGATTTTAGAGACTAAACTCACCTGAAAGCACTGAAAACAACAACAGCGAGAGAGGGAGTTCTGCTGCTTGTCAGTTGCAGTCGGTCGGTGCCGCGCTGTCTCCATGGCAACTCATCTCCGCTCCAGTGTTTTAGGTCGACTCGAAGGTTCACGCGCACGCCCATTAAAACGTCAAAGCCACGCAACATTTACAAACATATCTATAACCTTACTTGAATAAAATGGACGTCTTTCAAACGTACGGAATACTAAACAAACAATTGAAACAAATAAAATATTTCATAGAAATGCAGTCTGATAAGTTGGTAATCAAATTACCGGCCAGTGACGGACGGTGCAGTTCCGTTGCCAGTAAGTCATGAAATTACCAAGTTATTACGAATAGAGTACGTATCTGCAACGTTGTTGGTTATCTTATAACCTAAGAAGGACGTACTGACGACGTTGTGGGTTGGTAATATGATGGTAATGAAATTTCGAGCATGCGACGTTGTAGTTACGTTGTCAGTTAGTAAAGTCATGACATGACCAAAAAGTACGAATTCATTACGTAACTGTTACGTCGTGTGTTAGCTGGGATATGACTATTAAATGCTTAGTTTTATGATCAAAGCTCTGTTTTAATTGTGGGGGGTAAAATGTATAATGTAATACAATACAATGATGATTGAGAAATGTACAGATAAACTTCTTCAAAAGCCTGTTGTATCATATATGATTCTTACATTTTAACCAGATAATCAAGTAAACGTTGCTTCAGTGTAGAAAATTGTTATCTTGAAATGTTACTAAAAATCATTAAAGACTTCACAGCTCAAATACCACGTGTACCACAACCTGAAGGTGGAAATGTTTAGAACTATACTAAACTTACTAAAGTATGAACTATCAATTAGAGGGTATAATGCATGTAGAAGATTGTGTACAACAGGATTTTTCAGATCAAGTTTTGATCATGTTGATCATTTAGATGCTTTAGAAAACCACGTATCAATTGATTCAGTAGGCTTTATATGGTTAAAATTAATGTTTTATTGCATATGTATCTACTTTAGTTCCATTGTAGCATTTAAAACAAGGTACAATACATACAAATGTTATATTTTTTCCTGCATACTGAGATGCTGACTTTCTCTATGTCTTTTGTTTCCTATAGAGAATATGTAAGAAACGTCAACATGACGTCCAGATTTAGTAAAACATATACACGGAAGAGAGGAGAGGCCAGCTCGAAGTTTGACGAGGTGTTTTCTAATAAGAAGGCTACGCTCAGCACCAAATGGGGAGAGACCACCTATAAGGCACAGTTGGGGGTCAAACGGCCCTCGTTCAAGCCAGAGGTTCCTGAGCTGACTAAACGACCCCGCTTTGATGATGATGACAGCTCAGAGGACCCATTTGGCTTTGACAGCGACGATGAGTCCAAAACGGTCACTTCCAGAGGTACTCCTCAATCTGAGATGGGCTCAGATGCAACAGGATCTGGGAATGAGCTGATAAATACTCCCAGTGGGGGCACAGCGGTGACCGGTATGGGTTCTTTCTCCTTGGGGAGCAGCTCAAACATCAGCAGCGGGGTGGTTGGTATGAATAGCCCAGGTATGAAATGAAACGCCTAAAGTTTGTTTTTGTGGAGCTCCTCATTCATGCTGAAATAGTTATGAGTGCATTACCGGAGACAGATCTTTAAGGGATAGTTCAGTTCACCCAAAAATGCTGTAATTTACTCACCCTCATGTTGGTCCAAATCGATAAGACTTTTTCTTCTGTTAACACGGTGAGACCTGGATTATAAATATTTAAATATAAACTTAATTAATTGAAAAGATTGGATTCTGTTCACAAATCAGCCATGGCTACTTCTCTAATTCATCTTAGATATAAATCTTAAATATCTAATAAATCTGTAATATATCTTAAAATATGTCAGTGCCATTGTTTTGTCTCAAGATGCACACTAGTAAACCCTAATCCTGGCTTAATCTAAGCCCCCTGTTTGTTCTTTTGTTCATCTTCGAAACTCAAATAAATTTTTTTGCCCACCCATTGAAAGTCCACGCAACCAAAATGTTACGCTCATAAAGACATTCAAAAGAATCAAGCAGTTTAATCCAAGTCTTCTGAAGAGACACGATCGCTTTGCAAAAATGAGAGGATACTAAATAACTTAATTTGTGTTCTGAAAATCAGAAAAAAAGCTTTTGGGTTTGCTTACGGGTGGAGAGGAGACCGTGATGAAGCCAATCAGTATATGGGGATGATTGGAGGCCATGATGGACAGAGGCCACTGGGCATATTTTAAATGATGGCATCATGGCAGAAGTTTAATTTGAGTGAACTATCCCTTTAAAACCAGGTGTAAATAGGTGCCTTTGAATAATGCCAAGGGAACTATTGGGTGACCACATTATGACTTCAGTTACTTTTAGATCACGGACAATCATCATCATCACACAAGAAATTGTCATGACACAATTATTATTGTGCTTCTGCTATGAGTCCATGCCCTTGGCTTTAGAGTAATTTAGGGTGCTTTGTTGGTCTTATTACTGGCCACTTAAAATGACCTTCTAGATCACTTGAGTCAGACCCATATTATGATGTCTGAGTCATTACGATGATCTCACACCATTGTGTTATGTGGGGTGATGAAGTCACTGTGTCTTTCTGCAGCAGGTTATACTGGTTGTATTCAGTGCTGAGAATAGCAGTAGCTCAGCTGAAGTTGAGGTGCTTGTGGAAGCACACTGGCATAGACTCTGGGGCTCAGCAGGATATTTTCAGCCCTATGCAGTCCACACTTTCCCTTGGCTCTTTAGCAAGGCTAATTATGGCTATTAGAGGAGCAGTGAAACAAGGGCTCAGGTTGTGATGACCCTCTAAGGATCATTAAACTTCTAATAGTAATATTAATTATATCTAATATCTACATCCGACTGTGGAAACATTTAGTGTGGGGTTTGAAAGAAATTTACTCACCCTTGTTGATCCAAACCTGTATGACATTATTTCTTCTGTGAAACACAAAAGAAGATATTTAGAAAATTAAGCTGGTTGCTTTTTTCTCCATGCAGTTGGGGTGAACGGGAATTGAAGTTTTCAAGCTTAAAAACATATAAAATCACCATAAAATCATAAAATGGTCCATATGACCAGTGTCTTAGCTTTGTATGAGGAATGGACCTACATTTAAAGTCCCCCTGTGGTGAAAATCAAGCTTGCTTTTAATGTTGTTTAAATGTCTATGTGGTGTTTTATGCTTTAAGACAAACCATGAACAAATTCATAAGTCAACACCATTGCTGAGTATTTTCTCCTTAAAACTACAGTGAACCAAAGACAGTCTAAATAAAACATTTTGAAATCGCTGGTGTTTCTGACTTCACAAACTACCTTGTAGCCAATCAGGTCAACTTGTGATTAGGGCTGTGCAAAAAAATAGATTTTTCGTTTAATCGATTTTTTAAATGTGGTCGATTCAAAATCGATTCTCAAAGGCCAAAAATCTATTTTTTTTCCATATTTATTTATCTATCACCCAAAAGCCAGTATTAGTTTTCCTACAGTTCATAGGCTTGCAGCCTCCATGTTACAGCTAATGTTAGTTTTCTCTTAAACACAAAATGACCTAATCCTGTTTGATCAAGGCATGCGACTATTCTGACTTTTCAGCATACATTTTTCATCTTGCATCAAAATCCTGTCTATTCAATGTATGCATTTGAAGTTGGGTTTAAATGTACCCATGCAAGTGTACCTAAAATAAAAAGTTTAATATACAGGTTTGTGGCTCTTAATTTCTTTTTGTTAATTAACCACTTGTAAACTTGTTCACCGTTTTAAAATAAATAAATATAGGTTTTGTATTAAATCTATATTCATTGAGTCGAATCGAGAATCGAAATCGAATCTAATTTAGAGCTTGCGAATCGAAATCGAATCTAATTTAGAGCTTGTGAATCGAAATCGAATAGAATTTAGAGCTTGCGAATCGAATAGAATTGGAACATCTGAATCGATACCCAGCCCTACTTGTGGTTGTCAACGAGTGGATCCCTGAACTGGCGTGAGTGAGTGGAGGCGGGGCTAATTTATTTGCATTTTCATAGAACCGTGTTTACGAAATGAGGCAAGGGTGTAGTTACATTCAAGCTGTTTTAAGGCATGAATTTTTTTTTTTCAAAGAAAAAAACTTTTAAAAATGTCATTTTGGTGATCAAAGATGAGTTTTAAGGGATACAATTATTGACTACAGGGGGACTTTAAGTAATTGTTAACTGAACATCCTTTTCCTCCCCTTGATGGGTTCATGAGAAAGTAGTGATTTCTGATTTGTGAACGAGTTATTTTAAGTCCTGTCTGTTTAATGAATTGGTTGATTCCGTTCACAAAGCCACTGAATGAATCATTCACAATCAAGTTGTAGAGTTCTCACTGTGTTCAACAGAAGAAAGTCATATGGGTTTAGCATTAAATGGTGGAATTTTCATTTTTGTGCGAACTATCCCTGTATGAATCCAGGGTTGTTGCATTTGTTTTAAATTTTAATTTAAGTTATATAATATTATATATATTTTTATAATGTGTATACATTTTAATAATTCTATTTTATATATTACAATTGTTATATTGCTATTGTTGATAAAATACTGTTTTATATAATATTCAATACTTTATATATTGCTATAGTTTATATATAAAAACCAACACTTTTCATTAGAGGTCGACCGATAGTGGATTTTACCGATAACGATAGCTAGGTTGGGCCATACTTGCCGATAACCGATTAATGAACCGATAGTTTTTAAAATTGATACTGGATAAAAACAAACATTATACTCCAAGTAAAACAGTGCTGAACTTTATTATAAAAATAAAAAAAACTGTATTGAACCATGAAAACATGCTAAATGAAATAAATATATAAATGTGAATAAATATTTAAGTCAATAAAAGACATTCATTCAAACTGAAACAAAAAGTAATACTCTAAATAACAAATAAAACCAGTTAGATTCAAAATTTAACTATTTAACTGTTCTTTTCAAGCCAACTTAATTAATAAAAAAGTAACAAAATTTGTATTAAAGTGAAGATGAAAAAATAAATAAATAACCGAAATCGAATGCTTTTCTGATTCGTTTATGTTTCTGTCGGCTGTATGAACATATCAGTTTGCTTACGTCTCTAGCTTTAAATATGCAACTTCTCTGCATATTTAATGCATAAAAGTGACCAGCTGGATATGAACTAATGCAAATATAGAGGTAACAATTGTGACATTAAACATTCGGGTCGGACTTACGTTTATGTTTGTCAGTGTTTTAACCGCTTGAGGTACTACTAATGTTACTAGCGTCCTCTCAGCCTCGAAGGCAAACAAACATACTGTTGTGCTGTTCTTTCTCTACTAATGCAGCATTTAGTCAACAAATTTATCACTTTATAATGATATGACAATGTACTGTATACATACATTTGAGCTGTCGGTGCTTTAAACGCGCGTCTGATGTCAGCGCTCTCCGCGCAGCATGTGCTCTCAGTGCAGCACGCAGAATCACGTGTCGAAATAAACAACACGAGGCACGAGTTTTTATTACACCTCTAGAGGCCGCTCTTATACTGCATCATGCCAGCAGACCCTTCTCAGCTCTTACACTGAATGACAGCGCGCGCTTCTCAGCCGCTCCAGCAATGGACGCAACCAGGAAAAACTATCGGTATATATTTTTGCCGATAACGATAGTTCCACCAGTCAACAATCGGTGCCGATTAATCGGCAAAACCGATGAATCGGTCGACCTCTACTTTTCATATAATATCGCGCATTGTTTATAATGTTATAGTGTGTTTTTAAACAATATTGTTATATTGTGGTGGTTGTGTTTTGATGTTTCACCAATTTCTTTGTTCATAACAATACAACACTTTTTATCTCAATTGCAGCTCAAACGTATCCAGCCTCATCACATGTCACTGGCACTGTAGGAGCCTGGAGCAGATCCAGTGTTACAGTAAGCAAACCATTCTCCCAGGTCTCCAGCTTGAAAACCCACAGTAGTAATGTTTCCGATGAATGGGACTCTTTCGGGGAGGACTCTCCTCCTGGGGGCGGCGAGGGGAGTTCTACCCAAGATGGGAACTCTTCTGATGGGCTCAAGAGCTCAGAGCAGTGCACCGCTGAATCTGAACCTACAGTGGAACCTGTTGACTTTGAGCAGCTTCCGCTTCTCAAACCATCCAGCAACAGAGTCTACCGACGACCACGAAATAAAGGGGCGGATGGTTCTGGAGCCGGTGATGCGCCGGTTCCTGCTGTGAGTCCAACACCAGCCTCTGTACCGGTGAAGAGCGCCAGTGCAGGGGTCGCTGGGAGTTCTGAGGTCAAGCCTGCAGGTCGGGGTCGGGTGAGGGACTACACGGTTCTTCACCCGTCCTGTGTGTCTGTGTGCAATGTGACCATACAGGACTCTATTGAAAGGAGCGTGGATGATTTTGTCACCCCAGTGCAAGCTGACATGGGAGAGGCGGGAACCTTCAGGAGGAAAATGGACACACAACCTGCCAAGCCAACCAGGTACAAATCAAGCCTTTTTATTTGCATTTGTAATTTGTTTAATTAGGCTGGTATTGGAAGCAGGTAAAATCAGTGGTTGTTTATTTAAATAGTGTTATTTTATATAATGTTTAAAAAAATAAATTTATAAGTATATAGTTATATAATATTTTTTTATAATGCTATAATGTATATTTAAACAGTATTGTATTATATAATATGTATTTTTAAATAATTCTCATTTATAATATATTTATTATAATTTACTCAAATTTATATATTTTTAACTTCAGTTATTCAAATTTGCAAATATGTATTTTTTTCTTTACTCTGTATTTAAGTTTGCAAAGCTAAAGTGCACTAAACATTTTTGTTTTATTTCAATTTGGAAATTCCACCCTATAATGTCAGAGGGTTTTGACTTTCAAACATTATAATATTGCAATATTACAAACTAAATATTATTTTTCGTTTAACTCCATTGACACCCTTAAAACAATTTGTCCTGGTGTTATTTTGCAGTGCATGGTCTTATATTGCAATCCTGCTCATAACTGTGCTCACTGCTCAATTATAAATTGATTAATATGTTTTATGGTACAGAAAATTGTAGAACACAAAAAAATAGTTTATTCTGTCATCTGTATTTTTATTTTTTCATCCTCTCTTTATTTATTTTTTAGGTTCAAACCCACTCAGAGTAAAAGCAAAAAGGAGACGAAACTGGAGTTTTTTGGCTTTGAGGCTCAGGCCGCAGATGGAGACGCCACTGCATCTGGCAGCACCAGCTACAAGATCAAATACTTTGGTTTTGACGAGCTGAGTGAGAGCGACAGCGAGGATGAGGACGACTCGGCAGCTAAAGAGAGAAGGAAGAATAAGAAGGCAGCAATGGAAGCTTTGGCCACCAGCGCGGGCAGTCCCCAGTTCAACGACTCGCAGGAGAGTCAACAGAGTCAAAGCAGCCTAAGTACAGGTACTCACAATCTTTTCATTTTTTCGAGATGGGAAATTTAAAGGGTAAAATTATAAATAATGATTATTTGTAGAGCAATCTCTGGATTCATGCTGGGGTTTTTTTTCTCTACCTATTGTCAGATTCGCAGGAGTCGCTGGATGAAACGGAAGCTTCAGGCTCACAGAAGGAACGACATGGAAAGCAAACTGACAAGTCAAAGGAGATCGGACGCAAGATCTTCAGCGGGCCAAAAAAAGTATGGCTAAAAAAGCTTTAACAGAAGAAGATTAACTTCATCAAAAAGCTACTGTTTTAATTTGTTAAATTTGTCATTTAATTGTTTTATTTGTGTTTTTAATAAAGTCTCCTGCTAAAGCCGTATATAATGCTCGTCACTGGAATCAACCCGAGCCTGAGGAAGTGCCTCATCCTGCTTCCTCTCATACTGTGGCTGCACCTGTACGTAAAATACTCTATTCATCAACTTATACCCTGAAATGTTCTTTGCCTTTGTGCACCATAATGTTGTTTTGTATTTGTTTGTTTGTTTAATTGTTTTTACAGAAGGCCAGTGTGTCCAGCAGCAGCAAAGACACAAATTCCCATAAAGATGATGGAGTGTTTAAAGCTCCGCCCCCTCCTCCTAAAGTCACTAAATCTGTCACTATTCCCACTGTGCCATACCAAGACATCGTCACTGCACTACAATGCAGGAAGGAGCACAAAGAGGTGAGCACTGCACTCTGGGAAATAATGTAAATGATTCTTTCTGAAATGTGTTCACTTAAACCAGTGTTATTTTAGTATTATTTATATACTACAGAGCTGCACGATTCTGGATAAATTTAGAATCACTATTGTTTTTGTTTAAAATAGTTAGCGGTTCTGAATAGACAACTAAACAAAAGTCCATTAAAAAAGTATTTAATTAATTTGAATAAATCTTTTTTTTTTTTTTTTTTTGGTATGAATGAATGATTCAATGACTCGCTCATAAAGACTTCACTTGTTTCATTACTGGATGAATCAGCATTTGTTGAAAAACATCTTGAATGAATAATTTAATGGCAAATTAAATTAAATGGCAAAAACGTTTTTTTTTAAATCTCTACTGGTGTAACAATTTAATTGGTACAATCTCTATTTGAAGCAATTTGATCGCTACCGAACTATAAACTTTTATCCCAGTACTTCTGCGATATGAATTATTGTAAGAAACCATGTGATAGAAAAGACTGTTTGTAAAGTAGTTTTCTGATGACGACTGCTCTCTCTGGCTCACTTGAATGTTACGCAGTGATCGTATTTTCAAAGGTTTAATAGACATTTTGTTCCAATTTCCAAATCTTTGACATTTAGGAGTAAGATCGCTTGGGTGTTTAAATTGATGTCACAATCGTCTAACGATTCATTGTACAGCTATAAAATATGTAAGGGATAATGTAGAGCGAGGCGGTTGTTAGAGCGAATACAACCCCGACAGGCTGATCATCAGGACTTGAGTCAGCCTGAAGAAATAAATCAACCTACCAAGTAAATAAAGGTTTGGTATTAACCTAACAAATAAATAAATAATTTGACAAGAAATATTGATTTAAAAAACGATTGTATTGCTTCCCCTAAAGAACACCGTGTCCATGGCAATGCTCTGTTTTTCATGGCAACAGTGTGTTATACCAGAGACAATTTATATAAGAGACATGCCACTTCCTCAATCCTCAATACAACTATAAAAGGAAAACCCGTAACGGCAAAGATGGCGGTTATATGCACATGTCCCGCCCCTCCCGCCGGAAAGCCAATCATCTGCTTTTAACAGTCAAGCCGAGAAACATTTAAGCCTATCGTCTGGTTCCACTGACGCATGCGCACAGTTGAGGTTTTGCCTGTTGGTGTCGTGAACCCTTGCGCATGCGTAGTAAAAGTATAACCTGTGGGGAAAAAGGCGTTTTAAACCTTATTTTGGGGCAAAGTCATCAAACTTTTTCAGCGATTTTTATCATATTTTACTGCTGTTTCTATCCATGCAGATTTTATGTCCCGGTGACCAGTGAAAGTGCAGTTCTGACTCTCTGCCCATTCATTTAGATAGGAGCCTGGTCTTGTTAGTCCGAAATAGCTGCCCGGAGGCGTTGCCAAGATGGTGGCCGAGTGGAATGACTTGCCTAATAGGACTTTGGTTATACTTAGCAGCGGTCTGTTATCAAGAAATAACAGACCGCATTCTACATTAGAATTCAACCAAGCCATGTAATAAACTATTATAGCATTTATTCATATTTTAAATTGGCTTTTATTTTTATATTTTCAGTTTTTAAAAGCAGCATTTCTAATTTTCTTTCAATTTCTTTATTTCTATTAACAAAATATTTTTTTAGTTAACAGTAACAACACTAACAAAAGACATGCTTATATTTTAATGTTTATTTCTTGTCCTGTGTGTGTTTGTGTAGTTGTACACAGTGGTCCAACATGTGAAGCACTTTAATGATGTGGTGGAGTTTGGGGAGAATCAAGAGTTCACTGATGACTTTGAGTATCTGGAGACGGGCCTGAATAGCACACAACCCCTCAACACACGCTGCCTTAGGTGAGACAAACGCTGAAAGAAGTGTTCTGGGTCATTTGCATATAACAACCTCATTTATATGTGCCGGAGCTGTAATTAGGTAGCTGTAAAGGGTTAGCTCACCCAAAAATGAAAATTCTGTCATCATTTACTCGCACTCATGCCATTCCAAACCCGCAAGACTTTCGTTCATCTTCGAAACACAAATGAAGATATTTTAGATTTACAACAGATTTAATTTATTTAGGCTTTTATTCACATATAAAAATGTATCAACTCACACATCAGCTGTGGTAAAGGAAAGCTCAAGCATGGTCGCTTGATGTGTGAGAGCCAGTGAGGTTCATTCCTTTGTGTTATGCTGCACGTTTGAGCTTCCCACAAGAACCAATGATGTTTGTTCTCACACTTCAAGCAGGTTTGGTTGAGCTTCTGTTTATGTTTGCTGATCAATGTTAATATGGGAATAAAAGCCTAAATTCAATCTGTTCATCATAAAAAGCGATTGTATCTCTTCAAAAAACAATTGCACTAAACCGCCCAATTCAAAGGGGTCATAACACACAGTTTCTGCCAATCTCATGTTAATCTTTAGTACCAATAGAGTAGTATTGCATCCTTCATATCTCCAAAGAGTCTTTCATTTTGTCAGATTTATAAAAGATACAGCTGTACCGCTTTCCAAAAACAATCAAGCTCCTGGAGGCGTGTCGTTGGCGGAGCTAAAGAGTCACTCCGTTGTTTGCGTGGTTTTAGAATAAACAAATGGACACTTCTAGTGGTCAGCTAAACAAATGTTTTTAAAAACACACAATACATCATCGCTTTATCCCTGGATAACTTTTGATTCACTATACGTTCATTTTTACATTATATGCACGTTTCACACACCCACGTCACGTGACTGCTCCAAATTCAAAGGTTTAAACATGCGGGTTGTTAAGGTGTATTGCGTTGCATTACTGTGAAAGTGTGTCTGCATTTATTTACTTATTTCATTACAAACAGGAAAAATGTCCACATCCACAATACAAAATGTTGTCTTTATTATTTTGAGTTACTAGGATTTATGCAAAGGAACAGATTGTTGTCATGTGGGCTATTTAATATATTGATTCATTAATTTATTAATCTATCCATTCATTCATTTTAGCTTCTTAGATTAATGCGTTGGTCGGTTGTGAAACATTTTGTGACTCACTTTCTCGTCGAGCTCTGATTTGAAAAGCTTTGAGTAATTAACCTTTTTCTGATACAATTGTGTGTAAAGCTGCACTTCGCCATCACTACCAAAAACACATTTCTTGGTGACATTGTTGATTTCGTGGTCTAAAAAACAAAATGACAAATCTTTCTCGAGCAACGAACGAAGAAACGAACGAAGCACGTTGATGGGCGTGCTCTTGCTCTCGCTCTGGTTGATATGTGCATGCGCTCTTCCGGGAGAAGTGCCCTTACTCGGAAAAAACTTTTTGAAATGTATACAAATACTGAAGGAGTAACAGAAATGCTCCAACTCGTTGTTTTTTTAAAACTTAGACCATGTTTATTTTAAAAGATATATTTTTGGGGACGGGATCAGGAAAGGTCCACCACAAGCCGGGACTCGAACTCGGGTCTCCCGAAGCACAACGGCGCTACATGTCGACGTATTTGCCCACGAGGCCATCGGCGCCGACAACTTTGGCCATGTTTAGCATGAAAATCCAACTCTGTAAATAACAGTGTACATGAGTCAGAATGCATGAAATACCCTTAGACATCCCCTTTCAAGCGACAAAGTGGTATATACATAGACTGTCAATGGAATGACAGAAATCTCAGATTTAATTTAAAAGATCTTACAGGTTTGGAAAGACATGAGAGTGAGTAATTCATGACAATTTTACAATTTTTGGGTGAACTATTCTTTTAATTATTTAATTTAACAATAACTACACTGAACACTAGCACCCCCACATACAATTGTAACATACAAAGATTTATAACACACAACCACTAATCTTTTTTTTCCCCTCCATTTTTGACTGCAGTGTAATCAGTCTGGCCACACGCTGTGCCATGCCAAGTTTCCGCATGCACCTGAGGGCCAGAGGGAAGGTGGCCCAGGTCTTTAAGATGCTCAGTGATGCCCAACAGCACCCAGTGAGTTTCTCATCCAGTACCTACCCATCAAACCAATCCAATCACCCAAACTGTCTTTAATTTACCAACAAACTAACTAATCTGTATAACCAAGCATCATTCTAAACAATCACAGCTCTATCATTATGAACACAGCTACAATGCTGTGTGGAACAACAGTTTGTTTACTTCATTAGTATACATTAATTGGAGATGTAATCATCTCCGCCGGCAGACAAGGGAGAAATGCAAACAGACGCTGAGCCGTTACTCTGTAAATCTCGTTAGTTCAGTTTACACAGATGGTGCACAATGTTTGCCTTGACTCTTTCGGCTTGACTTGAATGTATTTGTGTATTGAAGGATGTTCAGTAAAAAAAATAAACTAAATCCATTTAATGAGTCAAGACAGATGTTTAGAAGCAATAAGTCACAAGAGGCTATTAAGGGAAATTTTTTATAATCCAAAGTTTTGTTGCTTTTAGTTCATTTCTGTTAGCCACTGAGGCCATCTACATGCTGGCGTATAAGTTACGGTCAGATGTTTGCAATGTTTTCCTTCTCTCTCTCCCCCGTTCTTCTGGATCTGGTAGAATCTGTCTCTCTGCACGGCGTCTCTGATGTACATACTGAGTCGAGACCGGCTGAATATGGATCTGGACCGTTCCTGCCTGGAGCTGATGATCAGGCTGCTGGAACTAGAGCAGGATGACTCTGTAGCGGACCAGTTAACAGCTAAAGAGATGAGCAAAGTTAAAGAGAAGATCCGCAAACTCTGCGAAACAGTCCACAACAAGCATCTGGACCTGGAGAACATCACAGTGAGTGACTCCTGTATGAAGGTAAATGAGTAGCAAAACTCGAGAGCATGTAGATGTGAATTTGAGAACTTGTACGCTGAAATTTATACTCGCAGCTCCAATGTGAAAACCTGTAAAATACAAAACTGAAGTTGAATGGTGAGTTATGTACATACTGAATATTTATTGTTCAAGTTCTCAAATTCGCATCTACATGCTCTCAAGGTTTGCTACTCTTTTACCTTTTATACTCCTGTTTCTCGTATTTACTTGTCAGAACCAAACCTGAAAACCTATGAATATTTGAGAAGAAATGTACCTCCAGTCACCTTGGCTTTGTTCAGACAGGCAGCAGAAATCTGTTTTTGTTTGTAGTCTGAACAGTGTAGTTGTATACTAATTAGTTTAGTATTAGTTGTATATACAGTGTGTTTGTAGTCTGTAGTCAAGAAAGCATATGAAATCAAATGCTGTCTTTGCTACTTTGGGCTTTTTATTTTATAAAGGGTTTTCATTTATAAACATTGCATATTTTACATACACTACAGTTCAAGTCTCATATGCACACCAAGGCTGAAAGACAGAAAGATCAAAATTATAAATGCTTTTATTGTATGTGTAATTATTATTATTTTTAATTAGGGTTTATTCCAGAACTGACAGGCCTTTCAGAAAAAAAAATTATATGTATCGTCATAAGTGCTGCTTTGGTTTTAAAATGAAAACTTTTTGAAAATACTTTTATTTAAAGAAGTATAGTTTTTACTTTGTATGCACATCTGCTTGAATGCAATTCTCCAAACTGTTTCTTTCTGAATCTCAGACAGGTCATTTAGCGATGGAAACGCTACTATCTCTGACGTCCAAGCGAGCTGGAGACTGGTTTAAGGAGGAGCTGCGCTTACTTGGGGGACTGGACCACATCGTAGATAAAGGTACCCTACTTGAGTATATCTGTATTTTATTTGTAAATTTGTTAAAGGAAATGCCTAGAAATTATTTCTTTTTTTTTCTTTTTCTTTTTTGCCTTTAGTGAAAGAGTGTGTGGAGAACTTAAGTAAAGAAGAAGATAAAGAGAGTCTGGTGGCGTCACTCTGGGGAGCGGAGCGCTGCTTACGAGTTCTGGAGAGTGTGAGTGGACACCAGATTCATAATTTGAATTGATTTCCTTTAAAGAAAGACCTGCAATAATGAAATAACCTGCAGTAATTAAATTATAGCATGGACTTTATTGACAATTTTATATGTAATTATGCCACAGGCCGGCAGTCTTCTGATACACTGTGAATCTAATCAGATTTTAGAAATCACACCAAACAGGATTAAATGATGTAAAAGTGAATAAATGCAGAAATAAGCAAAATAACAGATTTAAAAAAATGTCACCTTTGACAGAAGATGAAAATGCTTGTTATTTTGGTGTGTCATTTAAAAAAAAACATTTCTCTTTCACATCCAGGTTACACTTCACAATCTCGAGAACCAGGCTTATCTGATCGCCTACAAGGAGTCCCAGCTCATAGTGTCCTCAGCAAGGTGTGTGTGTGATAATATAGAAAGTGTAGTCAGTGTTGTTTTGTGTGGCAGGACGGTTGTCATTCTGAGGTTGTGCATGTGTAGGGCCCTGCAGCATTGTGAGCAGATGATACAGCGTTACAGCCGAGAGGTCCCTTCATCAAGCTCCGCCCTCCCGCACAGTAGTCATAGCAACGTGGGCAAGGCCGTGGAGGATTGTATGAGAGCCGTTATCGGAGTTCTGCTCAACCTCACACATGATAACGGTGAGACGTGTAACAAAGAATTTATGCCTTGCTCAACACATACTGGAGAATGAAGCAATATAAAATTACTGTAATTGTATTAATGTAATACAAAGAATGTAATGTAACACTCTGTGACCCCTCAGAGTGGGGCAGCACTAAAACAGGTGAGCAGGATGGCTTCCTACTGACGGCTCTGGACTGCGTTCTTAAGGTCCCGCGTTATTTGCCTCAGGAGCAGAGATTTGACATTCGTGTCCTGGTGAGATGGCACTTTTCTTTTTCTAAAATAGAATCATATCAGTTAAGGCTGTTGGTCTATTAGATGTTTTTCAAACATCCTATAATTAATCACAATGAATTACACCTGACATTTTTGTAATCATAAAAATATTTTCAGAATCATATATTTTTGTAATTATAAATATATTGAATCTCCTAATTAATGTGGAAATGATACAAATATGTAAAATATAATATATACATAAGTATTTGTTTAATTTGTTAATGGCTGGGTACATGTGGGCCATCCTTAGTTGGCTGCTCTTGCATCACGTGAAAATGGATGATGCGATAATTATTTTAATGCGTTAAAACTGCAAATATTAATCACAGAAATTAACACATTATTTTCCCAGCCCTAATATAAGTTAAAGTACAAATTTCATATAAATATGAGGAAATAAAATTAAAACAGCGGTAAGTTGTTATCAGTTATTTAAACTTTGGTTCAAGTACTAAGATAACTATTAAAGTAAACAGGCTTTAATATAAAATGTACATGCATTGAAAATGTAATAAAAAGAAAAACAAATGACAATGAATAATAGCCGCAGAACAAAAATGCAAATGAAAACAACAGTGCTTGAGGTTTTTTAGACGTCTAACAGCAGTATGAAGTTAAACGTCGAAACATTGTTCTTTGTGTCATTTACATTCACTGAAGCCAACTGTCAGAGTTTGTACTACTGACTGGTTTTGTTATATAGTGTAGAGTCTGCTTAGTACTGAAGTGCCGTGTCGAAACTTGAATGTGAATGGGTGTGCGCAGGGTCTTGGTCTGCTGATAAATCTGGTGGAGTACAGTGCCAGAAACAGACACTGTCTGGTGGAGATGGAGCTGGACTTGAGCTACCTGATGGAGACGGGGGTACAAGTGAAGACGGAGAACGACGTGAAGACAGAAGGAGAGGAGGAGAGTAAGACGGAGGGCGAGAAGGGCCCTGCAACACTAAAGTCGTCAAACGCTCTGGCTGCTCTGGTTCAGGTGACTAGCAGGAGTCTCCACATTTGACCTGCGAGATGGCCTGCTTCAAGTGTTTATCCTTAAATCTGATAAATATTAGCCACTTAATAAAGGTGTTTCTGTGTGTGCAGCTCTTCCTTGAACGGGAGCAAGCAGCTGTACTAGCTGAGGCGCAGACTGATGATCTCATAAGCGAAGCGCCCAAACCTCAGGCAGACCAGAGCGGAGAGTGGAAGGAAACATCCGGAGAGATCCAGTGGGTCGCCTCGGAAACCAATGACACAAATGAAACCAATGACAAGAAAGAGGAGGAGGAAGAGGAGCTTGACCTCAATAAAGGTAACAACTTGTTTGGATTTAACTTGGTGCAGTCGCATTTAGTTATCTCAATAAAATCTGTGTTATCTGAAATTTCGCATAAGGGCAAAATATTTCCCAGCACAGATTTCACATCGGGTTCAGGTGTTTTGCGTGAATTCACCGTATTGACCAACAGAATGCTGCTTGGTTTGAAAGAGATTTCTGTGTAAGTGATGCTTTGCAATCACTACACCATTGACAGTGGACAATGAACCTTTTTGTTGGCAGAATTTCACTGAAACTTCTCTAATGTGACTGCACCTTAGCTGACATTAAATTGTTATTAAAAGATTAAAGGCTCCATAAACATAATACTTTTGTCCTATTCTTTGTCATTTGTGTTTGTACTCTGCTGTGTGGGTCAAAGTGGGTCACAAGACTGCTTTGAGTGGGTCATGGAGTGTGTAGTAAAAAAAAAAAAACGTAATTCTAAAAGTTTTTCTGATGCAAGACTTTTATTTTGAAAGCTGTTTACTTCTGTCAGATGCAGTTAAGTAAAGCGTTGTCCTGATTCAGTATCTGTTGTCTGATGTTGTCAGGCTATATGTCAGTGTCATTATTCTAACATTATTTTCTTAGCTAAAAAGTAAAGGAAGATAAGGTCGTTTTTTAGATAAAGTCCCTTGCCTCAAAAATTAACAACCAGTTTTAATAAATATGTTTGATTGGTTCAAATTCCTAAAAATGTGGGTTGCAGCTTAATGATCATGTGAAAATGAGGGTCCCATGACGAAACCAGTTGAGAACCAGTTGTTTACTAAAGGGCAAGCTTTTAGGGAAGGAAATTCTGGCTAATTTCCACTTTCTTTTTCAGCCCTGCAGCATGCTGGGAAACACATGGAGGACAGCATTGTGGCGTCATACTCAGCTCTTCTGCTTGGGTGTCTATGTCAGGAGAGTCCGGTGAGCATCACTTCCTGTCACTCTTTAGGTGCTCTAAAGAGCAGTTGGTTAGTTTTGAACCAAAAAGGATTTTTTAAATTTGACCGTGATCAACAAAAAATATTTAAAATGAACCAAATTTCTACGAATTGGTAACTTTATATGCAGTTGTTTAATACAAAATAATAATAATAAGTATTCAAGTATATAAGTATTTTGTAGATGTAACTTCAGCTGTGTGCAATGGGTCTCTACAATTTTCTCCATTTTCTTTGTAAACTGCTCCAGTTCAGTCAGGTTGCGTGGAGTAGAAAATACTCACAAATTCTCAATTGAAAATCTGGATTTTGACTTGGCTGCTTCAGGGTATTAATGTTGCTGTTGTCGTTGATGATGTTAAGCCATTACATTAGCTTGGGTTTTTTGTCTTGCTGGGAAACAAATCTTCTCCCAGGTTACTGGTGTCTTGCAAGTTTTCCTTCAGAATTTCCCTCTTTTTTAGCTGCTTTCATCTGACCCTTGTAAAGCCCAAAGTATACTTCGGCCGTCCACGTTCCGCGATTGTCCTTACACTGTCCGTGTGATGTAATTAAACGAGTGACTTGAACGCTTGAAAACTAAGTCCACTAGATAGTGCTGAACTCGCTCACACCAATAGGACTATACTTTGAAATGCTTGCATGCTCAATGTGCGTGAGACGGAGCGGAACGTGGAAAATGAAGTCTACCCGGGCCTTAAGCCCTTATGGGTCTGATGCAGAGAAGCATTTCTACAGCATTATGATGTCACCTCCATGATCCACGGTGGGGATGGTGTGTTTCTGATTATGCTCAGTGTGTAGCTTACACACGACATTATGTTTAGTCTGATGGACAAAAACTTGACTTTGATCTCATCAATCTACAGAACCGTCTCCAGCTGGAGTCTCCCACATGCTTTCTGGAAAGCTCTAGTCGACATTTTTTTAATAGTGTCTTTCTCCTTACCACTTTCCAATAAAGCTGTGAGTGGTGCAGCACCTCGGTAACGGTTCTGCACAGTCTCTTGCATTTCTTCCACTGAAGCTTGTAGCTCCCTCAGGGTCGTCATGGGTGGATTTACAGCTGTGTCAATACTCCATTTCTTACCTGATCTAACAGTACTCCCAGGGATGTTCAGTGATTTCGAAATCTTGTATTCATCCCCTGCCTTGTGCTTTTCAATTACCTTTTCATGGAGATACTTGGTGTTCTTTTTATCTTCACGGTCTATGATCTGCCACAATAACAACTCACCAGAAGTTGAACCTTGCAGATAGATGTTTATTTGTACTATAATCAATTGAAACCCTGTTTGACCCTATTTTTCTGTTGATAAGTGACAAAAAAAGCAAAATTAAGTTTGCAAAATCAGTGTTGAAAAATATTAAATCCAAGGGTGTTGTGTGGAAGATCGCCAACGTGTGGAAAATCTACACTGCCATTTGGGAGTCAATATATATATATATATACCGTATATAAAATGTTCTATATTCATCAAATCCTGAAAAAAAAAAATAATTAAGCAGCACAACTGTTTTCAACATTGATAATAATAAATGTTTCTTGAGCACCAAATCAGCATATTAAGAATTATTCCTGAAGGATCATGTGACACTGAAGACTGGTTAATGATGCTGAAAATGCAGTAGCTTCAGTAGCTCAAATAAAATTAAAAGCGGTTATTTAAATTGTAGTAATATTTAGCAATATTGATGTATTATTGTATAAAAAAAAAGTAGCCTTTGTGAGCATAAGATACTTTTTTCAAAAACATTTAAAAAAAAACTTACCGACCGTAACTTTTGAATGGTATTATATGATAATGACATGAAGAATGAAAATGCTATTTATAATAATTGATGAATGCTTTAAAAAGAATGAGTAAAAAAAACTTCATGACTTTTTTGCTAAAATATTTAGATGTAATTAAACATTTATCTTTTCTATCTCTTTCTTAGATGAATGTGAAAACCGTACGGGAAAATCTTCCTAAGGGAGATTTCTCTATCATGGCTGAAATGCTGAAGAAATTCCTTAATTTCATGAACCTGACGGTAAGTGCTACAATGATGACAAACATTTTGCACCTTGCATTCCACATTTAAAAATGGCAAGTGTTACAATATTTTACTGACCTTTGACAAAAATGTACAACCCAGTTAGTAAGTAAAAGATGATCAATTGTTGTGCAAATTCTGTAGTGCACATTACTTGCTTGAATGTGGATCATGAAAAAAGCATCCAAAGGGTTTCAGGGATCATAAACTGCAATATTTTAAGATTTTGAAAAGGCATTTTGCAGGTTAGAGTACCCAGTGAGTCAATGTATAAAAAGTAATGTAGGAACTAGATTTAAATATATACTTCTAAAACACTATTAAGGCTTCTGGAGTCGTTTTGTGAGAGTTTTACTTCCACATCTGAAAACCGCCAAACCAGAAGTGGCGTAACGGGAGGGAGAGCGGTCAAAGTAAACATTTTGCACTCTTCAAAGGCATGTTTATTGTCCGGTACAGTGTTATTTACCTACTACCGGTCCTGTGATAATCAGTGGGCGGGGCTACAGTGGTAACGATGTAGAAGTAGTCGTTGATCTCGTTCTGCAAAGGCATCGTTCACCTATATATGATGTCATAAATGGGCATATTCCAAACCGAGTCGTTCTCTAGGCTTGGTTTAAAAAAAAAGCTGTTTTTGGACTAACAAGGAAGTTTTCAGTTCTGAAACTTACAGGATATTCTCACAGTAAGATGATGGCCTCTTATGTCAAAAGCTCAAGGAAAATTTTATTTCTCAATTCACGGCGCCTTTAATGTGACCAGATCACAACTAGATAGCAATGTAATGCCAGGTCGCCATTGATACAAAATGTTTGGCTGTGCTCTGATATCTGGCCAATGACATTTAAAATCAGTATTTTACTTCTCTCATTTCTTTCCTATCACACCAGTGTTCTGTTGGAACCACAGGACAAAAATCTATCTCACGGGTGATTGATTATTTGGAGCACTGTTAGCAGAGGTGTCGCAGTTCCCCCTCTTCCATGGGATAAATCTGGACCTGGCAACGTGCCTTAGGCCCTTCAGGACAAGAGGCAGCAGTTCCGGTGGTAAAGGTGGTTAAGCGTCACGTCGCCTGAGCGACTCACTGCAGAGACTTTTGTTTTCCCCTCTTTCTTTTTGCTTGTTTTTACATTGTGTGTTTTTTCAAATGCTGTCTTTCTCTCCCATGCTCTCTCACACACTCACTCAGCTGTGTGTTTGCATAATATTTGGTTTTTAATGCACTGATCCCCATGTAAAACAAAAACTAAGCTGTGTTTTGAAACGAGCGATTTTAAGCTACCGGTAGTTGTCCTTGCTTGTATTGTAAAGATTTACACTAAACCTAGTAACTTATTGATATTTCAAACACTGAGGTCTGAGGCATTGTTGGCCGTTTTAGGACTGACTGTTTGCACACGATGTTTGTTCAGACAGTGCAGTCGGTATCTGATGTATTTACATCAGTAATGATGTAAGCGTTAGCACAATCCCAAAAGACTTTCTCATACATTAACTCATAGTTGTAGAAACTGGAAACTCTGCCTCTTCTCAGGACATAATTCATGAATATACTGCGCCCAAAACTGGTGTTACATACACTACCATTTAAACGCCTCTTATATGCTAACTAAGGCTGCATTTATTTGATCAAAAATACAGTACAACAGTGAAAAATTAAAGAAGAAAATTGGTGCTCAAGAAATATTTATTATTATTATTATCAATGTTGAAAACAGTAGTGCTGCTTAATTTTTTGTGTAGAAACTGTTTTACAATTTTATTCAGGATTCTTTGATCAGCATTGAACAGCATTTATTTGAAATGGTAAATTAACTGAAATTAACTGTCATTTTTTCATTAATTCAATGCAGAAATTAAAGTATTAATTTCTTTGGAGAAAAAAAAATCGTACAAACCCCAAACTTTTGTATCCCAATGACAAATATGTTCGAGTGCAGATCCGATCTGACTGTTCAAACAGATGCGTGCCACATGGATGTGGTGTAGATCAGGTTTTTGACTGCAAAAAAATCTGATCTGCAAAAAAAGGAAAAATATTGTTGCCAGTCTGAAGAAAGTCTAAGATGCCCGATGAACCAAAGATAAACGCAAACATGAAAACAAGTTGAATTTTCTTGTACTGCTTAAAGAATGTTTTACGACAGTGTCATTGTTTCTTTCACATGTATTGAAACCAAGCTATTATGATTAATATCTTTTAAAATTACAGTGATAACCGTAAGCAAGAAGTTTTGATGATTTTACGTGGATATGTGGGAAGGATCGTAGAGGTTTCTGGTTTCTTTGATCATCCTCTGGCTTCTATAGTTTTAGTTTTTTTTTTTTCTGTGTGAAGAATCATCACCTGACATTACCCATGATTTAATTTTTTTTTCCGTTTTTAATCTATTTTAGTTTTGTAGTCTGGGCTGTGAGGCTCATTTTAATGTAAAAAAAGAAAAAAAGACAGCACTTGAAAATGGTTTTTAATGTGTTTTAGTGTGTTCATGAATGACTCATCCTCTGTTAATTTAATTATACTCTGATTTTAATATAATAGAACAATTGAGATTTATTGTTTTATAATAGTTTTTCTTTACTTTTTAATGTTATTCAGGAAAATGTTTCTCCATTTTGTTTTTTACTTTATCCCGTGTGTCTGCAGAATGGCTGGAAGCTGCTGAAAGGTCTTAGACAGACCAAAAAAAAGCAGTGCATCATTTTTCAGACTGAATTAAGCAAAAGTGTCCTCTATTCCTTTCAGATCTTTACTGAAGCAGAGCCATATGGAGTAGAGCTTGTTCTATTTTGTAAAACTGATGCAAGTTTTACGACAAGTTAATTTACAGATCTGAAGTTTTCTTTTTTTTTTTTTTTTTCTTGTAAATATTTCTGTACATATTTGATGTTAGACTGCTAGAATACTTCCAAATCACCAAACCTGAATTTTGTTTATTTTATACTTCTCCCCCCACCCACCTTTATTGCATTATTTTAGATAAAGGTAAAAGTACAATTACAAGAAATATATAAATATTATATATAAATATATATATTAAAGGACAAACAATTTGTACCATTTTCCAGGATGTTGTCTTTGGTTACAATGTAAATAATTTTACCTTGAATAAATACTTGCTACTTTCAGTGCTTGTTGACTGTTTTATAACGTCTTCTGAGTGATTCCAACCTACATGGTAGAAGTTGTTGGTGTGAAAATACAACCATGTTTAGAGACTCTAAATATAAGGGTTTTGACTTCTAGTCATTACTTGTAGCATCTTAGTGTACTGATAACATTCACTGCTATAGATATATAGACAAATTTGTGCTTGGAAATCAGACTAAAAATATTGATGATGACATCCTGCGCAACAAAGATTTTTGTCAGAAAAAATGCTCTCCGTAATCTAAATACCACCTACAATCTCCTTTATGTATTTATTATATATTTTTAACCTTGTTATAAAAAACACTTATGTTCATAGCAATTTGTTTAAAATGTAAATAAAGATTTTAAATCTAATGTAGATTTAAAGAAAATTGTCAAGTGTCATGCTGGGGACTTTATGCACGACCACAGTGACTTACCACAAAAAAGAAAAGACATTCACATTTCGATAGAAAGTCATATCTTGTGATCTCTGAATGAATGTTGTCTTTAATGTGCTCAAGGCTTTTGTATAATATGTGCTGCCTTGTGAGCGCTTCGTGTGACTGTGTGTGTGTGTGTGTGTGTATCTTCTGACAGCTCAACTTGAAGGTCAGAATTGTATTGACACCCTTTAAAAATGTTTGAGTATTTTTGTCCTAAAGCACATCTGCGAGAAACAGATTTCTGCTGATTCTGTCACGATGCAAGTTTGCCAAACAAACAATCTGTTTCACCTTGTGACATTCTCAGTTTAAAAAGCTCTGTTTTCGACAGTTGCCACAGCTGGTTTCCAGAAGAGGGCACTACTGCTCAGGTTCATGTCCTTCCGATATGTGTTTTTTCTTCTTCTATGGGCTCTTTTGTTTAACTGCTGATGTCTGATATGCTCACCATGAAGAACTTTTAAGTCTCTCGTGCTGTTCTGCTGAATACAATGACGCTGCTGATTAATGCTATTCCACATCTTCAGATAAGTTTTTGATTAACAAACCCTATAAAAGGAGTTTGCTTAAGAAGCGTGACCCCACATCCCAATTTTAGACATTTGTGTCGATGTTAAAAAAACAGGAGCTGTCTCTACCTGGCAGTGCTGTGTGTGGAGTTCATGGCTGTCTGTGAGGACACTGATGTTCATTTTCTGAAAGCATTTAGTCCTGATAAGGGTTTCACTTTATTTTGATGGTCCCTTTAACACATTCTGTTGACTCTCTAAGTAACGTTGGACCTTTCATTAGAGTGTTAAAGAGTATCAGTAGACTGGTAGGTGAGAATACGTTTGCTTTAGATAAAAGTATCTGCAAAATGAATAAATGTAAGTTGACATGTAGTTGCTTATAGTCAGTAGAATGTCTGTTGAGGGAGCATCAAAATAAAGTGTAACCCTGATAAGACTCGGGAATACCTTCCACGTCGCTGTGCAGAACGGAGAGGTTGAGGTTACAGCGTGACACGCAGCAGCAGGACTGGTTTGGATCAGATATTGTGCTGCAGGGCCAGAGGCTTGTTCTGCCCTGCTTCTCACTGGAGGGTCACCTACTCCAGGGTTCAACAGTAGAAGTTCTCACAGGCGCTGTTTGTTCTCTCTGTGAATTTAAACAGGTCTGCGGGGTGTATAGCGCTGCGCTGTGTTTTCGTGTCATAGCAGTGACGTGTATGGATTTCTAGAGCTCTGTTAGGCGCATATAATATTCTTGCGAAATATATTCTTGTGTGTGAAATTGTTTTATGTTGGGGAATGTCAGGTAAAACTGGGTTTTACTGGGTTTTAAAACTGGGATGTCAGTTTTTTTTATTTATTAAATTCAATATTCAATCACTGTCTATTTTAGTAGGCCTACTTTACATTCAACAGTAAGTTGCTTTTTAATTCCATATGGACCATGTTACAGTCAACTGGTCATTATCGAAAAATAAACCCAGAGATCGGCCTATTAATGTAAAACTACTGCCAAGTAAATAAATATGTTGACACGATAGTGATTTCAGTAAATAATTGTTTTAAAATTATACCTGTATAATTTCATATTCCAAAAAGAAAAACAGTACAATATAACATAACATTAAAACGGGCCTAGCTGCATTTTATGGAATATTCATTATAAATGAATTTAACCGTGAACATCATTATTTTTTTATTCATGTGGCCTCGTAATCTTTAATTAAAATAACTTCCCCTCCTTCTTGCAGCAAAATCTGTTCTCTTCTCTGATGACGTGTTTACTGGGCATGAGGGCAAGATAACCTCATGCCATTACCGTAAATAAAGCTCCGTATGCTTTCGAATCGCTCTCGCGGTACTTTGATGTCATTCACCGATCGGTCTGCACAGTGCCGCTTCAAGTCAAACACACCTTAAAGGACAAGTTCGGTATTTTACACTTAAAGCCCTGTTTACAGATCGTATCTGATGAAATAGAACGGTTAAGATTAAACTTTGGACACATGCTCCTGTCCCGAGAATTTTAGGTTTATTTAGCTTTCCCCCCCCCCCACCCCCACAATGGTTGTCTATGTGCACTGGCAGATTCCTTCCTAAAACACATTAAACTTTTGTTTACAAAGACGTGAAACTCACCGAGCGGTCAGCCCAGCTAACAAAAAAAGGTCCCCCGAACGTCCCCTAAATGGCCTGTGCGAACGTCCCCCCGAACGTCCCCGTGTAGGGTCCGCTTGATGTCCCGCGGACGTTCGCGAAGACGTCCTCCGAACGTTCAAGAGGACGTTCACAGGACCACCAGCGGCCATTCGGGACATTAAGGGGACTTTCGCGTTTAGTCCCATGAATATCATTTTATTTTATTTTATTTCTGGCTAACCAAAGAAAACAGACACGTTGTAAGGAACAAAGTATTTATTTGAACAATTGTAAAGGTGTTGTGCTCTTTCCGTGTGTGTGTGTGTGTGTGTGTGTCTTCAAACGCGCTGGCAGCTGTGTGTGTGTGTGGGTCAGCTGTGGGGTTAGTCCGTTGGCCATTCTTCCCCCTGGCATCTACCTAAAACAACAAAATGAACACATTCAGTAGTGTTATGATTTTATATGTCTATTTATCCATAAGTGAAATATAACGTTGTCTCATTTCAGCAACATTTAACGTTAGCTTCGTAGTGTTAGCATAACGGTTAGCAGTGGTACACGGCCGACAACTTCATCAAACGTTTTAAAAGGTACAATTTTCATAAAATGTAATGATGGATAGTGGTTACGATAACTAATGTATACTAATATAACAATTAAAAATACCTTTTAGACAGACGAAAGGGACACCACAAGGCCGCGTCTGAGGAGGACCGTTAACTGTCACTCACTAAGCAGCTGAGCGTTGCCATGGATACATGCTGCGTGCCGTAATGAATGACGTCACTCGCTTAGGTGCATTTGATCCCATGTTTTGATCGTCACTTGCATGTGTGTAGCTATATAATATGACACTTTTTTTTTTTTTTTTTTGAGATTCAAGTGCTATCAGTCGTCTTAAGTGCAATAATTAGAATAATATGTTTCCTATAATAACTTATTTTGAATAAAACCAGTCCTTCGATCGCCTGACCAACAGTTTGACATGCAGCCTAAATTAGGATACTTTTATTTGTCTTACCTGTTATTTTCCACTTTCTTTCCAGCAATGTGCTTTTCCCTTCTTCGCATTTTCCTTGGCTGCATTCATCATTTGAAGTCGATGCATTCTTTTAGAGCTCCTGAGATTCAACCTTATTTTCTTCATGCATGTGGAATAGTAATTCTAGCCTATTCAATTGAATAAATTATCATGTTTTTGATGTTTAAATTATATTGGCTGAAAACAGACTCTGATTTGATTACATCTTTAATTAGTGATAGAAGTTATAAGTAACATGAAAGTTATTATCTTAACATTAAAATTAAAACTAACATTTTTAACATTAACTTAATTTTACAATAAATTCAAATAATATTTTTTTACTATAATTTATTTGCAGTTACTAATACTATAACGTCAATCTGCAAAACAAAAACCATGGTTTTTAGATAAAATCCATTATCACAATTAATTAATTAGGATATTAAGGAATAAACAAATCCCCTTTTTAATCCAATATTGGGTTTATATTTTAGTTTAATTATTCGTTTGAGTTGCAAGATGTCCGGTCTAATGATAAAAATCAAAGGCATGGGCGACTGGATTTCCCAAGTGTTGTCATGGAAATGGCAGGTGAGGGACGAAATAGGGACGTTCGCAACCTGGCCCGGACAAATGTCCTCAGAACGTCCA
Organism: Phoxinus phoxinus; assembly: GCF_949152265.1. Lineage (NCBI taxonomy): Eukaryota > Metazoa > Chordata > Actinopteri > Cypriniformes > Leuciscidae > Phoxinus > Phoxinus phoxinus. The sequence continues at coordinate 21,464,927 of NC_136888.1, forward strand.
TCAGCGAACGTTACAAAGCGGACCAAATGCGGACGTCATCGGAATGTCCATCAGCGAACGTTACAAAGCGGACCAAATGCGGACGTCATCGGAATGTCCGCCAGCGAACGTTACAAAGCGGACCAAATGCGGACGTCATCGGAATGTCCGCCAGCGAACGTTACAAAGCGGACCAAATGCGGACGTCATCGGAATGTCCGCCAGCGAACGTTACAAAGCGGACCAAATGCGGACGTCCTCCGAACGTTCGCTCGGGAACGTTACAAAGCGGACCTAATGCGGACCTAAGGGGACGTTCGAAAAGTCCGGGGGACGTCCCCTGTTAGCTGGGAGGGGTGTTCACTGATATGATCCCAAAAAAAATCGCTAAAAAAGATGCTTTCCAACAGGTTTTATCGTAGTGTTTGTCCACCTCCATTGACTTGTATTGAATGTGCTGTGTGAGGTACGATATTCCTCCGCCGCTTCTTCTTCTGCTTCTTCTGTGTATTCAATGAAATGCCAGCGGTTTGCTTGCAATTGGCAAAGGTGCATTATCGCCACCAACTGGTGTCTATTATTCAAGCTCTCAACGGAAGAATCTGGGTGTGACGCGTTCGGCAAAATAGGTCCACAAACACTAAATAAACCTAAAATTCTCGGGACAGGAGCATGTGTCCAAATTTTAATCTTAACCGTTCTATTTCATCAGATACGGTCTGTAAACAGGGCTTTAAGTGTAAAATACCGAACTTGTCCTTTAAATCTGCAGTGGTCAGTGGTGCAATAGCTCTAAGAAAATTATGACTACAAGTTCATCAAGCACGTGAAGGCTTTTTACAGTTCAGTTACGGTAATTACGACATGCCGTAATTGCACGTTGATGAGATCACAGCAAAAGCAAACCACAACCATCAAATGATCGAGTCAATTCCTGATGGACACAATCTGGAAAATCCCACCCTTTATATTATCTTGTTCCAGAAACCACTTCACTCGTCACAATATCCGGGAAGAAAAGACTATCGCAACTTCTGTTTCTCTTCAGACTTATACTGAAGTTCTCTGAGGTTGTTTTCGCAATCATTAAACTACTTAAAATAATCGCTAGGTTAGTTTAAGTAATCATTAAGCGTTTGATAAAATGGTGTGATAAAATAGAGACCGTAAAGTAGCGCTGAGAAACATTACTACCATTCCACTGAATGCCGTGATTGACCAATCAAAATCAAGCATTCCAGTGAGATAATGTGAGCTGTATCGTTGTTTCACCTCTCAGACAGTTTCTGAATAATGGCCGTTGTATAGTCTGAGAAACCCTGTGACAAACATTATAACATGAATAATTGTCAATTTAAATAAATAATAGGCCTACAATATTTTCTCATAGTCTTTCTCTGGGATTCGAGAACGCTAAAAAAAGTGGCCCTGCTGCTATAATATCCTACATAAACAGATAACATACTACTTTAGTCAGTGTTTTGTGTGTTTATTTGAGATTTATTTTCTGAAACTTAAATATCAGCCTATCTTAAAGCATGACTGGGCTTGGTTAGATCTGATGTAACATTTATGGATTCTAAAATCCTTAAGAGATAAATACAGACTAAAATGTCACCGTTTTTAAAATATTTTCTGGGTGGTATGAGGGGAATTTGGTCGCACAAAGGCAAACATTTTAGCCGGCTCACTCACGGCTTGATTTGTATAAATTATAGGTTTTCATTAATGAACTACAAATATTTGTGAATGATTTTCTTCTTATAGGATTTAGTTGGTAAAACAGGTGTTTATCTCCGTTGAGAAAAGGGAATCAATCACACATGTTTTCAAAGCAGATCTGATAGAGTATGTGGTCCTAATTAGAAATGTAGATAAATCAGAGGTAATGGTGTCATTTAGCTGTGAGTGGATACAGACAGATCAATATGAGACATGCTGTTAAACAGTTGTCAATCACAGTAGACTACAGGTCTTCTGTCAAACATTTTGTCTTTCATTTAGTGAGTTTGTTGTGATTTGCAGTTCATTCCTGGAACACTAGGGAAGCTGTTTCATTAATTAAAGATTTTGAGATTAACTCTTGATTCTAAACCTAAATATACACAGAAAATTTTGACCACTTTGTGATATTATGATATGTATTAAAAAACATTCAAATGTCTACAGAATGTAAGCTAATGAAGGTCAGCTTTTTGCACATAATGGTCATATACATAATATTTTTTACTAAAGGGTTATACTGATAATATAATTTATAGTGCTGTCAAATCGATGAATCTTATCTAACATAAGTTTGTGTTTACATAATATGTGTATATAGGATACATATATACACGCACTATTCGCAAAAGTCATATTTTCACCCAATAAATGGTTTTAAGCCAGTTTTCTGTAGTGTGTCAGTAGGAAATCAGTTTGCATTTCCAAACATTCCTTTTGCCATTAATTGTAATCCAGCTAGATTTTTGTATGCACAAGAACAGCCGGTGCTCCACCCATCTGATCTCACCATTATCGAGTCCATCTGGGATTACATAAAGAAACATTAAAAACTGAGACAGACTAAATCCAGAAGAACTGTGGCAACGTCTCCAAGACGTTCAGGTACCTTTCCTCGTTAGCAGGTCTTAAAATGAGGTAAATACAACCTCAGTTGAACAACAACAAATGACATATTACACATACAGTACATGCACCTATACCTATCTATAAATTACTGGAACGTCTGTCTGTCTGCGTGTGTGTTATTCGCATAGCTCTCGAACCGTTAGTCCGATGGATTTCAAACTTGACAGGTGTCTTGCTACTGGCACGAGTAAGTGCAATGCCAAGTTTGACGTTGTTTGGATTATAAATGTAAAATATATCGTTAAATATATACATTCTATATTAAAAATAAACATTCTGACATTAGAGGGTTGTGGTTTAAAAATAAGCATTCTGACATAAACACTAAACATTAAGTCAGCTACACTATTTACTTCTGAATATTATATTTTATTCACGGCCATCATTTGTAGTAGCCTATTCACAAACTGTTTGCTCAAGCGTAGTGTTTTCTCTGAGTTCACAGTGTCCTGCTCCCTGAATCGTAGCGCTTATTCATTTGTGGATGTTAACTGAATCTGTAAGTCAGCTACGCTGTTTACTTCTGAATATTATATTTAATTCTGGTGCGCTTAACATTATCGCTACTGTTTAATAATAGCCTATGCTATTCCCCAACTAAACATACATATCCTATGCAATGCGTTCACAGTCTTTCACGGCCATCATTTGTAGTAGCCTTGCTCAAGCGTAGCGTTTTTTTTTTTTGGAGTTAACTGTGTAGCCTGCTCCCTGAATCGTGTAGTTACATTTTCCATATTTATTGTTTGTCATCAGTATTTGCTTTCTACCACGCACACATAAAAATGTCACTGAACTTTTGCTGTGTAATTGTAACAACGAGCACTCAAACACAGCAAATCAACAATTACTAAAAACACACACAAAAACTGATTTTGCATGGGCACTTTGCTCTAGTTATATAAACACAAACTTTTATGTTAGATGTGATTAATCACAATTAATCGATTTGGCAGCACTAATTTGTAATGAAAAGCATTACATTTGAAAAATGCAAAACAAATTCTTCTCTACAGTATTGGACCCATATAAGTTCAGAGGTTTTACACTGAAGCCTGTTAAATAATGGGGAATGAAATAAAACCAAGCAGCAAATTGTAACCTATAATGCCAGGCGTGTTAATTACGTCAGTCACTTAACGACTAGCTGAAACATTCTGAAACAGACTTCTCAACGACTGGAGCAGATATTTAACACCGACTGAACACAACTGTCTCTGACTCGGCGCGTTTGGGCATGATCAGTCCATTTGTAAGTATCAATTACATTCATAATCGGTCTTACAGTCGTAAAGTGTGTCCTCGGCTTAAGAGTTTAATGAACACTGGGCAGGTCTGATATTTATTGTGTAATAATTAGAGTTTGCATTCAGATGAAGAAAGCAGAAATTGTATCCACAACAGGAGAACAGAGTCATAATCATTGTCCGGCCTTTCTGTGCGTGTCTAATGAAGACTACAGAGTCTCCCCAAGGACGGCAGAAGGGAATGAAACATGAATGCAGCTGCTTAACAGGTGAAGCTTGCTTGTTTGTGTGTGTGTGTGCATGTGAGAGAGATGGAGCTGTCTGCGGTTTGTCCTGCAGGAGGGAATAAATCAGAGCAGCCTGGCGATGAAACTTTAATGAAGAAACAGAAACAGACTCACTCAGTCCAGCCTTATCATAGCCATCTTTCTTTCAGACTGATTTAATCAGTCCTTTTGACCATCCTTTTTTTCTGTCTTTCTTTGGACACGGGTACTCAAAAAGTAGATGTTTTGTTTCAGTATATTACCCTACTGGAAAATTCAGCTCAAATTGGTATCTGGAGCATGTTTTGAAAAAGTAACTGGTTTCTAGTAGGTCCAGGCCATCCAGAGCCCTCCAGAAACAGGTCATTGGTAAAACATCTGCTATAATATCATGAAATATTTGTTTTATTTTGTCAGTTTATGGATCATTTCAGGAGCGTTCGTTCGGCGTGGGGCCCAGAGCACCCAAAATAATGGGTGCGTCTCAATCAGCTCCCAATCTGTATAGGCCTACACAAATTTGGGCACTGGTAAGGAGTGGACAATAAAGTTCCTGTAAGATTGTCATGTTGTTCCGGCAACATCCTCATTGTACAACATCTCTACCACAACTGTACAACATCAGCTATATCTTTCTGACAGTATTTGTTTGTTATTTAAAGTATAGGCCGATAATGTTACATACGTGCAACATTTCAGCTGTAAATAAATTGTTATGCTAAATTATGTACATTAGCCTACTTGTCTAGCGATGTATGTTTACCCCGAAATATAATTAAATAATGGTTTGTATTTAAATAAATGTAATTATGATGTAGCCTGATTTGGCTCACATTTAGGCCTATGTTTTGTGCTTTAGAACTTCCGTTAAGGGAAGTTCTAAAAATGATATAATCTAATCAGACAAGGATTTATTTAGAAGTAATATTTTACTGGGGCACAGACAATGATTTATAAGTAGCCTAATAAGGGTCTAGGTCTAGCCACGACATAGATTTGGCCAGTTACGGCATTTACCTGTGCAGAATCGCCTAGCGCCATCTGGTGGTCGGCGATTTAACTGTGTGTCGTTCAAATTGTGCTTGTGCCCATAGTAGACTGTAAAAAAATGCTTGTCCCCCAGTGTGATTTTATTCACAAATCAATGTATGGCGAGGGGAAAAACATTTTCCATGACAATATTTATTAAATCAAGTGAAATTTAGTGTCCGTATTTTCTGTCGACTGTTTTAGAATCAGAACTAGCGATGTCTGATTCGCGACTGAATCACTCTTTAGAGTCGGTTCTTTTCAATGAATTGCCGCTGGCGATTTAGGCCGTTTCTCAATACCAAGTACGCAAACTTCGGACTTGCGTCCTTGGTAGTTCAGACTTGCCAAGTTCGACTTAGGAGAACGAACTCCCGAGGACGAGAGGACGCAAGTCCGGTTATTCTGCAAATGGGACAGCGGCGTTCTTGATCGCGTCACTCAGCACGCTCTGGCTACTCCGGTTATCTCTTTATGTATATTTTAGGCAACAATAAAACGAAATATGGTATAAAACAACACTCTGCCTCTTTTCATTTAAAAAAAAAAATCTTAAACACATTAAATGGCCACACAAATGTGGTTCAGGCAACGTGTACATTGATTATCTTCACTGCATAACAACACGAAACAAAACGCAACCCTGCTTCTTTTTGCTTTCATTTTAAAAATATTAAACATTATTGAACATTAAAACTGACATTTAAAAAACAGACGGGGTTGTGTCATTTTATTTTATTATACATGTACAGTGAAGAGAATGTATAATAAAATAAATATAAAAAATATTATATATATTTTAAAATATATAGCCTAAAATAAAATTACACAACCCTGACTCTTTTTGTTAAATGTCCGTTTTAATGATCTGATATCCAGTATAAAAGTATAAGTAAATAAAAATAAATAAAGCAAACAATTCAGTCAAACATAAGTCAGCTTAAAATAGCCTAAATATATAAAATTATGAAACTTCACTTTGCCCTCAGCCAAAACGATTTGCCATGGAACAAATTATAGATTAATGAGACCAAAGATCGCCCGTTAGATATACACAAGACGAGTTATATCTCATGTTTAACCACTAGACTAGAGACACCAGAGCCAGCGGCAAACATCAGAAGCACTAGCCGAGGAAAAGCTGGTCCAGTCGGGGTTAATGAGCGCTGAGCGCCCGGTGATCGCCTGGATCTCACAACTCCGAAAACGTCAGATACATTTTTTAAATAGGCGCTATCTTTATAAATAAACCTCAGATTTGAGCTTTAAACAACTACATTCTCGACTGAAACACTCTTAGAATTACATTTCGTGACACGATAACAGTAGTATTTTGATATTACGCGGGTTTTCTCCTCTGCCATTGACGCTTGCTGGTGGGACGAGATGCATTCTGGGATACCTGTCTGTCTCAAGTTTGCACAAGTCACCTCTACATCAAAGAGTATAGAAGAACATATACGTCAATATACGTTCTTTGTCTACATGCATCCTCGGTAAAAGGGGCGGATCAAGAACACATCCGGGGTTTTGAACTGGACTTGGCTAGATGTGAACTTTTGAATTGGGACAGTACTTGGGCAGCGACTGATGACGTTTCACAAGTCCACAAGAACACAAGTACAGACAAGAACGCATATTGAGAAACGGCCTTAGACTCAATCATTCACTCAACTCACTCACAAACGGAATCGTTTGGAACGATTTCTTACTCAGTCAACGCTGTCAGTAAATCAACACAGACCACGATGAACAATGGATAAAGTGGATATTTACTTTAAACGAACAGAAATAAACCTAAAAAAACCCATCGTATCGTACATTTGTCAGCGATGAAGATCTTTATAAAGATGCACTGCGTCTGAAGCAACGATTCAATACGGTAGGCCTAAACCATTTTTTCTTCACATCAAATAACGTTACTGAGACGAAATCACCATGGCATTAACTTACCTGTATTTTTTTGGACATGTAACTTCAGTTACTTTGATGTACCATGTAAATACAAATATATCCAACTTGTTAGAACACTCTAGAATGCTTTTTTATTAAACGATACGCAATTTTGATGCATGTTTTGGTACAAACTTCGTGTCTGGGCGCACTTAATAGGTATATAGCTGTCTATAGGTAGCCTACGTTATACATGTAAGTTAGGCAGGCACTATTAGGTTGCGGACACAGAGCTACCTTATTCTGTGTAGGCCATTGGGCTCACTGGATATCTATTTGGCTGACAGCTGAGTTCACTACTGGAATACTACATTCCGGATACCAAAGTCACAGAACGTCTAAGGATTCAATTCATAACCATATAGTGAAATATTAATGTAGATGAGTGGAATGAAGCAGAGGTTGTCAAAAACGAACAAGCTTGTCCAGACAGATACGTCATGTCTATCAGAAATCACAGCTTCTTCACACAAACCTGCTTCATTTGAAGCTCTGAAGCAGATAAAAATCTTCATATCAATGTCTCACAGGCTTAATCATAAAGGAGAGAGCTCTACCATGACTTGCCCTGCTTGTAATATCCCGCTCTCTATCAAAGATGTCCATCAAGATACCTTTCACTCCATGTGTGTGTGGCTCTACAGGAACTGGAAGCCATTGTCTGTCTTTGAGAATAACTAAGTTTGTATGGATATGTGCATGTGTTTTAGTGCATGCAGGTATTTAATAGCGTTAGACGTGACTGATAACTCAACCTTATTATGACCCTCTGTTCAGCTTTTGTTGCTTGGCAGCAGAAGATCCTCTGGGATCTATTGAAGTAAACCATAACGGAGCAGGAATGCACACACACGCACACATTGGTGGGGACTTTCCATTTACTTCTGTTGTTTTAATATCAAGCTAATTATATTTTCTATTGCCTAACCCTCACACAAACCTTTCTGCATTTTTAGATTTTCATTAAGACATTATTTACTACATTTATTAAGCTGTTTTCCTTGTGGGCACCTTTGGCTGCTCCCTACAATGGTAATTTGAAGTTTTATTGTCCTTGTGGGAACATTTGGTCCCCAGAAATAGCAGAAATGAAACTCTTTAGGACTTTATCTTCAAATGAAGGGGGTGCCAGATGAAAGAAAGAAAAAAAGATAGAAAGACAGAGAGGGAGGGGGTATAGCAGGTTGTATTGATCTTTGCAACTTGGGGACAAGCTTGCTTTAGTGTGTATATTATTGAAGGAAACTCAATTGGAAAAATATGTATTGTACTCTTTTAGTTTTTTCTTTCATATGCTAGTCAAACTGACTATTTCTTGTTATTTGTATCTCTTCTTTCTTCCTGTATGTTTTTAGGGGGGACAGTTTCCACAAAAATATTAAGTAGCACAACTGTTTTAACATTAATAATTATAAGAAATGTTTCTTGAGCACTAAATCAGCATATTAGACTGATTTCTGAAGCATCATGCGACACTGAAGACTGGAGTAATTGCTGCTGAAAATTGAGCTTTGCCATCACAGGAATAAATAACATTTTAAAATGTAGAATACGTTTTTTTAAATTGTAATAATATTTCATAATATTAGGTTTTATGCTTTTTTTAAAAAAAAATTCTTGTAAAACTTTACTTTAACATTTTTACTGACCCCAAACCAATGACCTTTCGTGACAACGTGCCCCAATTTATAATATTTTATAATATTTTATTAATACATATTATAAATAATAAAAAAGTACTAATTTAATTAAATATAACCAATAATATTAAATACAACCGCATATTGAAAAAAAAGAAGCTTTTTGCACTGAAAAAATTGTCAGGTTAAAATCTATTTTCAAAATCTATTTTGCAATATATAGCCTTCTTTGCCTCTGTGTACTCTAGTGTGGTTACTAATACTGACTGAGTTATAGGCCATGTGACAACTTGCCCCGGTCTCCCCTGTGCTTGATTATTTGTAGTCATTCCATCACACAGCTTGTAGTTTTTTTCCCTCTGTGTCTCACTCCTTTCTTTTATTAATTTGATCAGCTGCCCTTGCCAGCTCCCTCATTACTTCCTGTACCCATGAGCCCCCCTTCATCTGTGAGTCACCCGTTCCCAATGGAGACTACTGGCAACCCTGGAGCGTAGAGAAAAAGATAGAGAGAAGGACAGGAAGTAAAGAGCAAGCTATATGACAGAAGGAACAACAGGGTTTTTGTGTGGACAGCTTAAAGAGGACTATCACTGGAGGAGAGCAACACACAGTGGACAAGTGCACAAAAAAATGAACACTGTAGAACAAGGGCCCTGGAGATAGAGAGAGGCAGTAATGAAGAGACCAAGGGAGGGGGGAGGGGCTAGGGGGTAGGAAGAGACGAATCTCCTTCTCCATTCCAAAAGAGTGTGTGATCTCTGAGAAAGTGGTCAGGAGTGTGTGTGTGTGAGGGGGCAGTATTAGAGGATCTTTGAAGTATGAGGGGCGTTTGAAGCCTCTGGTAGCCTTCAGCTGTGTTATAGCATTCAGAAGGAAAATAATCCTCAGAGCGCACTATGTAGGGGAGGCCGGGCAGACTAGATGGCATCTTTTGCTATAAGACACATATATGTGCTAGAAGTAATAGTGCTTTGAATATATAGTATTTAATAAGTCTTTTTAGGTTTTCAGGGCAGCATAATCTCACTATATCTCAAGTAAGAACACATCTCAAAGGAATATTATTATTAATGCATTAATATTTAATATTGTTATTTTTTCCTTGATGTGGCACTAATTTGAGCAGTTTTTTGCATATGGGCTTAAAAAAAGGTTGAAATTAAATAGAAATTCACATCTATTTTTTTTAAATCCATCTTATTGTAAATGAAAGACTTCTCTCTGGTTACGTATGTTGGACTTTCTAAGGATCACAAAATCTGGTGTGATTGCTCTCTTAGTGCAGTTCATTTGAATAATTGTGAATTCCTTGGTGTGCACCAAATAAGCGGACTGAGACCCTTTTCAGACGGTCCGGATCAAACAAACCAAGAGAACTGAACTAAAAGTGTGAACACACCCTAAATATTATTTAGTCCGCTTAAACCTGCCCCTTTCTGACAATCAACCTTAAGCTCACATTCAGATTTGCCTCTATTCAGTAGACAACCGATGGATATACGGTAACCAAGTCCCCAATCTACTTTTTTTTTCTTGGTGATCCATTTCGCTCAGATCAGATGTACTACATCACAACATACATAGAAGAAAAAACGGTCACTATTCTTCTACATTGCAACTTTAAGGGGCTTTTTATTTAAACTAAAAACTGTTTTGGACATTCATTTAAACGACAACGCTTTTTGGCGGCCTGAAAAAACAAGCTTTTGAAATCGTGTTTCAAAGTGCGTTATTGAAAACGATACCGTTATCATCTCCATGTAAACAACAAAAATGCGAATTTGGAAAACTGTGATATTATGCGCATGTGTATTACGTCTTCAGTCTATAGGCGCGCAATGTTCTTTACAAAGTGACATCGCCAACTACTGGCCTGGCATGCATAACAGCAATTTTAGTCGCTTTCACGGATCATTGTTAACGGGATCGTTTTGACACTGTTGTCATCTATACGTGAAAAAAGTTTTCTGTACATTGTTGTGTAAACGTATCTTAAAGTGGTAGGCAAATTATTATTTTATTAATTTAGTTGTTTAGTCTTTATATAAAGGATATTGTCATACAATATTGACCAACTGATGGTTCCAGATCACATGTTAAAAAAAAAAAATGATGCCGTTTTAGTGCCACATTAAAATAAAAATGTAGGATTTTTTAAAATTAAGTAATGATGTTTTAAAAACACTAATCATAAGCTTTATCACAACGTTTCAAGAAAAATTATATTTTAAAGTAATAGTATTTTGAAGATAGTCAAAATTCTATGCGTACACGAAACCATGGTGTTTTTTTTAACAAGATATGAAAACAGTCATAATTAAACTATTTTTTTAAAAGGTTCTTTTAAAATGTATTAAAATACATCCAAAAATGCCATACATAGTTTAAAATGGTATGAATACTGAGTAAATTCTGAATAAATGCTACAATTCTGAACAATTGCTGTGTGCTGAAATGGCTCCTGTTTCTCATACCGCAGGTCTAAAGAGGAGGGTAGAGGGGAAGAGAGAGAGAGAGAGTGTGAGCAATGAGCAATGAGCTTGCATGATGATGATAAATGCGGGTGAAATAAGACGTGAGTGATGTTAATAGAGGGGTTTCTACAGAGCGGTGGTTGGGGACTGAAGGGTCTCATATTTATATGAAGGTGTGTGATTCAAGAAGAATTAATATAAATCTGGAAGAAAGGTGCTCCATCTTACTGCAGCCTCTCTCTCTCTCTCTCTCTCGGTCTCTATCTCTGTCTCTCTCTCTCTGTCTCTCTCTCTCTCTCTCAACAGAACTGCCCAGATAAAAAAAATTTGCCACATGCCCTTAAACAAACATATACACACAAATGCAAATAAAGTCATGCAAGTTTCATAAACTGCATACTTCGGTTCGTTGTTTGCTTCCATTTTGAATATACTGCTGTCACAACTCAGGGTGTGACAGATGGCTGCACTTTCATTACAGTTTAGGAAATTGTTTCTTGTGAAATGAATCAGCTCATTTTTAAAAAGCTAGGAAGTTCATGCAGAGTTCCTGTCCTAGTTTAATATCACCTGCAGGCTTTACGACAATAAGGTTTCAGTGGAAGTTCAGTGTACTAATTCTCACGCATGGGAATTTTCCAGACAGCTTCCCAGGCAAATGTAGAGGTGTGTGTGATGATTGAGATTCACACGATGATGGCCGTTTATAAGCTAAACCTGACATTACTGGTTTCTGGGTCAATCTCATGTTGGCTAGGCACGAGTTATACAGTGTCCAAACAATTTAAACCTAGGCTAATTGGACGTGCCTGAACCTACATTTTTGCAAAACTCCAAAAAACACACAGATACATTGCAGTTTCCAGCTGAAATTAGCTCTTGAGGGAGTGAGAAACCAGCTACTTTTATTCCTGTTCACACATTTTAGCATTAAAGACCAGCTTAATAATTAATTAAGACTTATTTTTGTGTGGTTCCTTGTAAAACACTTACTATTGTTTTTTATTTGATTTGACATGAACATTCAATTGCATTGGACAAACCATATGCATTTGTTTAGGTGCTAAAAATGCTAATGCTAATTTTCAACACCTGTACACGGTAGGCTTTTAGAAAGAGAATACAATAACAATACTGATAACAAAAGTAATAATAACAATACTAACAAAAGAGGATAAAGAAAATATACCATACGATTACAGATGCAAAAAAAATAAAAATGCATATATTCAAAATTATGTACATATGTTATAAAGCAAAAGCATCATAATCAGAAAATATCTCAGTAGTAGATTATTCATGCGAGCACTGTTGTTTTGTTTTTAGCCATTGTTTAAATCCTCTGTAAAAAGCATTGCCATCGGTCTCTAGTTTTAAATGAGTAGGTAAAGCATTCCAGAGTTTTGGCCCGTTTGCAGAGAAAGCAGACTGACCAAAAGAGGTCTTGTACTTTGGGACAAGACAGTCATCCTTGATAGTGGCTCGTGTGGTCGCCCTATGAGAACTTTGACGCCTACTGACTAATTTAGAAAACAGTGCAACATGATTATTTAGACATTTAAAAACCAATTTGAGATAATTAAAATCAATAAAACTGTCAAAGCCAAAAAGCTTATTTCTTAAAACATCGCAATGATGCCATCTCATAGGTTTCCGGTCCATAGTTTTTACTGCCTGTTTGTAAATTAAGAAAATAGGTTTTAATTTAGTTGGAGAGGCTTGTGACCATGATGTGACGCAATATGATAGATGAGAAAATATCATTGCATGCATGTAGTTTTGCAGTGTGACATGACAAATCCCTTCTTATAAAACGAAAACAATTTATGTTTGGTTTAACCTTCTTGCAGATGTACTTAACATGATTATCCAATTTTAAATATTTATCCAGAATAAGGATGAATAGCAGAATATTCTTCATCCTGTGAATAAAGTCAAAGTACTTGACTTCATTTACTGCTTCTATTACTTCATTTTTGATCTGCACCTCAAATATATCGCCTACAGGCCTATTTCGTATGGAGAAACACATGGAAACTATTATAACCACGATCTCATGTGAGTGACAGGTTGCTGGAAGTGATGGATTATTGTCCCGCTCTTGTGCCGATGCACACATCATCAGAAAAGAGATGTTGCAAGGGGGAGGGAGGGCTTTTTCTTGTTCATGATTTTAATGTAAAGGATAGTTGCAGATGAGACAGGAAAGCAAGGTGCAGAGAGAGGGGAATGGGATCGACAAAGAACCTTGAGCCAGGAATCGAGCTCTTGTCGCCAGAAGTGCAGTTGTCTATATGAGTATGAGGCTATGAGTATGAGAATAGGCTATGAGTTCTGCCCAGGAGGCTATCAGTACTGACGGGGAAGAGAAAGTTATTGCTTTTGATTCGAGATTATGAGGGCACATCATTAAAAAAATAATAATGATGTGACTTTAATTCCAATCCCACATGACCAACAGTTTGACAACCCCTGCATTAGAGGCATAAATGAACAGAAAGTCTTGTAATTCCCAACATAACAGAACATTAAAGGCCAACAAGTTTCTCATCTTGTTGAAAAACACTTTCAATATTTACTGTCCCCATCCAGCTTCTTGCAAAACATGCTGTGAACTAGAAGTCCCCTGCTTAGTTCAGTGAACAACTATTATTCATGTCAAATCAATTAATTAATAAAATAAATTTAGTTTACTTCTTAAAATGTAATCAAATGATAATTAAATTCTTTAAAAATAATGTTTTAATAAATGTTAACTACATTCTACTGTGCAATAGTAATATATTTATTTAGTAATTTCTTCAAGTAAGACCGAACTTTGGTTTAACTTGAAGAAATTACAACAGAAAAAATAGCATACTTATTCAAGTAGTAGTATTATTACTACTACTACTTGAATAAGTACGTGTCGTCTTTTGAGTGTCTGTGTAGATATGTGAGATGGCAGATGCTGAAAACACCACGAGCGGAGCGTCACACACTTCAGTATGTGTGTGTAGTAGATAAAGCTGCAGTATGCATTCACACAGACACGGAGAACATGCATACTTCAGATTTTTCAGTCTTTTTGAGCTTTAATATGCACAGACACTAGTCCATATAGTCTTACTTTTGATTTATTCATCCAAAAATGCTGTGACAGTATGCTTTATACCGTAAGTGTTAACCGTTTGTGAATGGATTTATGGGACTGTACCTCCCAGCACTAGTTAATGTTTCTGTTGAATTAGCTCATTTTAATTAAGAAAATTGAAAAAGTAAAACCTTTTTGGCGTGTGAGACTCAAAGAGATTCAGCAGGTTCTGAAAATAACGTCCTCTTCAGGTTTATGACATAATAAGTGACATAATTATGTTGTTCATGTTCCTCGCTTTTCTACAATCCTTAGATCCTCACATTTCTCCCAGTTGAAGATCTCTCTCTGTCTGTCTTTGGATGAGCTTCTTCTGCATGAGTGCAGTTACTTGAGGTCTCACTCAGTCTAGTGTCTTTTAAATGCTCCTCTGGGGCTCTGAGATCCTTCTACTGTTTTCATCTTCACGTCTCAGTGCTGGCTGTGTTTAACAGGGTTCACACATGAAATCCTTGTAGCTACTTGCACATGTTGTTTACACAGAGGAGGAGTCAATATATTGACGTAAATGTGCTGTTATAATGTGCAGTGTATGGGTTATATATTATATAATGTATGGGTTAATGAAGGCTAATTAGTGTTTCTTTGTATCTTTGTTTGTTTGTTTGCTTGGTCTGGGTGATTATAGTTAGATTTGTCCTGAATGACTGGCACATTTAAATGTGCAAAGACTAATGGGTCATTTTTAGATACGCAGCTCAAGCTTTACAAAACAGATTAGGAGTTTAGGCCACGGTATGATGACATAATATATACTTGTTTAAGTAAATAATTATTCTTGAATGCATTAATAATTGAATATATGACATACATATTGCATGCGGTGTAATGCACATTACATGCATTTATATAAAATATTTATTGTATGTTTAAATAAATATTATTTGTTTTAAGCCAAAACCCTAATTTTATTGATTTACTAAATTAACAGGGATACATATTGTAGTGTTGAATATGAAAAGGCATGTGATTTGGATTATTAACACCTAATTTAAATTGAGCTAAATACAAATCAGCTCCTGTTTATTTCAGCCAAACTTTGAAATGTTAAGTCCTATATATATAAATATATACACACAGGGGTGTACATACATTTTTTGGTCTAATTCTCAAGGGAGCTTCTGGATATGCTACTTGGTACTCGGACTTTACGCGGCACACTTATCCTACAAGCTGTCGTCACTTTCCTCCTGACTGCTCTCCTCACTATCTTCTTTTCTCTCTAATATGTTTAGATGATGATGATGATATATATATATATATTTTATCTTATTAACATTAATGACACAGACAACAGCAGGAATAGTAGGCTGCTGTCACTTTAAGACCGATTATACTAACACGCATCCGGTTTCTTTCTTAACTGTTCACTTCTGACATAACCGTGAAAATAATTGCAGAGACTGGTATTTTGACATCATTTTGTGTGTATGTGTCTGTTCGAGCGCTGTCTGTAACACGACTCTCTCTGCATGTGCATAGATAACAGCATGCAAGTCTCAATTTTAGCCTCTTCTTCCGCTTAAAAAAATCGATTGAATGTGTAAATTGGCAAGAAAAACAAGTCCAAATGATAAACTTTCACTCTATGATGGTTAAACTTAGCAGTTAATCCGCGAATCACATGCATGCCGAACTGTAGGGCCTGGTCCGTACGGATCACAGATCAACTGTGATCTGTTGCACCCCTAATAATTATTCAACACACTTATCATCATGATTGCTATCTTATCAGAGATGGGGAAAAATCCTATTCCAGTAAGTAAACATGTCCCTGTCCCCAAAAATGTTGGTACTCAAAAGCGCTTCTCTTCACGTTTTCTGCTGTGCATCGTTTATTTTTTACCACACCTGCGCACCAATTATGTGCACCCCTGTGTGTGTGTGTGTGTGTGTGTGTTAAACAGTGTACTGCAGGTATGTGGGAGTGTTAAACGGTATGTTGCAGGTGTGTGTATACGTGTGCTTATGAGTTAAACGTTCTGCTGCAGGTGTGTGCGTGTGTGTTAAACGGTCTACTGCAGGTGTGTTTGTGTGCGTGTTAATCCCAGCAGTATCTCTGTCCCTTCCAGGCTGATGAGCAGAGGCTGACAGTGGAGTGTCGGGCTCATTGACTCTCGCTCCAGGACTCAGTGCTTTAATAGCCTCTGATGGCATGACACCAGATTCCAGCCTCTGACCTCCCACAGGCAGCAGCACTCTCCACTGCAGTCATGCTCGCGTATCACACGCACACAGAGCTGTGGAGTCAGACCACACTCAGACACAGCAAACAGCAGGGATCGGGTGGCTGTTTGGGGAGAAATGCGAAGGTAGGGGACCAGTGCATGCATGTGTAAAGGTGGTTCTAAGAAGGACTATAACACTGAGCTGACCATAAGCATCTTGGCAAAATTCGCCATTCAAATATAGATTCAGAAATATAATTCAGCTATTTAATTCAGTCATAAAAGGTACATTGAGTAATAATGAATCTAATGTCAGATTCAAATGTTCAAAATTAGGCCAAAGTTTAACAGACAAATTTGCGTTAAGGGCATGGATAAAAAACCTGCAAGTCTACAAGACAGAACTGGATCTTAATATGAGAATTCAGAAAAGAGTCACGTCTCTTGTGGTCTTATGTTTTAATTAGTGATATAATCAATCAGGCAGACCTCACATGCAACCTCAAAATTGTAATTAAACAAATTTAATGAAAACTTAATAAACTATGATGATGTAATATTGGAAAAATGAATTAGACCTTCCCTTTACCTCCAACAAACTCAAATGTTAGCAGACCTTGAACAGGTCCACAAAATGGCAAGTTACCAAACCATTAAATAAATTAAAATAAGGCTTGCGATGCAGTCTAGAAATGGAGCTGAGAACACAAAGGCACCGAAAGAACCAGAAGAACATTAAAAAAAAAATCATTAATTACTTGTTTTCCAGTAAAATATATCTAAGCATCCTTTTCTTTCTTGTTTTAGCATAAATCAAACACATTTTTGTAAGGATAATGCTTAAAGTAATAACAAAACAATTTGCCACTGCGGTAGGAGATTCATATATATTAAAAATATATTCTCTGAAAACAAGTTTGTAATATACTAATTTACTTCTTAAATAAATTAATTTGATTTGTTTTATTTATGTTTGGGCAGCTTTATTGGAAAACAAGTAAAAAATTATTGTACTGAAAACTCCTATTAATCTAAGAATCTTCTCACAATATAAAATATTTTCCATGTGAGGAGGATTGTTCAATGAGCAGAAATAAACGTGGACATCTGATAGAATATAATGTTTATCCCCTCCTTTATGCACAATGTTTTATGAATGTAATTAGAACTATTCCATCCTCCTTTTCCTTTTTTTTTTATTTTTTCAGTATGGTCTGATTTGCTTCGACACTTGCGTTTTGATACTCCTGCCAATACTGCTTCTCTAAATTGGAAGGTAAGGGAGTAATAGAGGATACATGGGAGAGAAGGGTGAAAAGTGAGGGAGCAGGAAGAATATAATACATTCATTAGAGAGGCATTCAAACCTCCAGAGGTGTTCTAGTGAACAGTGTGCTATTTTGCACTATGACGTCAACACTAAACAAATTTCAGCTCACTGTGAAATTATTGAGCCAAACACGGTTCTCTCACACATGCATTAGACTACAGAGAAACAGTGTGCTACTCTCAGGAAAAACTCATGTTCCGTTAATTTGATCAATAATCCAAACCACATGATTTTTCAGACAATAAAAGCTGGTGAAGACAAACTTGTAGGGAATTTGTGGTAAATTTGAAGCATTCAGGTAGCGTTAGCAGTGAACCTGCAGCAAACCTTTGGCAAGAATGGGCAGTGTGCCACTTCTGCCAAAGAGTTTTCGATAAAAGCTCATTTACATGTGAATATGTGTGAGAGTTTTCATCAAATGTTTACCACAGGGGTTTGGCAGAACGCTATAATTTTGTGGGTGCAAGGTTGCACAAATTATACTCTTGAGATTTTCAAGAACAATGGAGAGACTTAAAATACAAAGTACAGAACCAGCAGAGCATTCATTAGCATGATTTCAGCTTCTGCTCTTTATGGACTTAAAAGAATAGTTAATTTAATAATTAAATCATTTACTCAGGTCGTTCCAAACCCATATGACTAGTTCGGTTCATTTGGTCCGGACCAAGAGCGGAAAATGATACTTTGTAGCATTTTTCAGCCGTTTTGGTTCCTTTTCACACCACACTGATTGCTCTGGTCAGAATCAGTTGATGAAACGAACCAAAATGCAGTCACGTGACAACTTCCATATCACTCGTTGGCCAGATGTGTCTTGAACGTATTTACTTAACTGCAATTCGATTGGTCAGCATTAACGTGCGGGAAAATTCCAACAGAACTCCCAGAAGTAAACAAAGAGTAGGAAAATCCGGCAGACAACACGCCGCTATTTTACTATGGAGAGACGACTGCGTGGGCTGATTGTATCCCTGGTTATAGTTTATTATATAATTTGTCTACACCACTTTAGGCAAACAATAACATTTGTTTGAAGAATGAAGCGAGGATGCGGCTTGAAAATAATGTTTTAATGCACTGCACATGGCGAAGGTGCATCGCAAGTCACATCAGGAGGAGGTGTGCATTAATGTTGCTAAACAGTGACATAATGCAATGCGCAGCTGACTACGGCAGCTAGTTTAATCCAAAAATGCAAAAATCTTTGACAGTTGGGTCTGTTCGAGGTTGGATCACGTTCTCACCACAAACGAACTTCTCCAGAGTTCATTTGAAAGCGGACCGAGACCACCTCTTCGAGTAGGTATTGGTACGCTTGTTTGGTCCGCTTTTGGTGCGCACCTGTGCGATTGCTGCATTCACACCTGCCCAAACGAACCGCACCAAGGGGGACAACGAACTCTAGTGCGATTCAACCAAACTAAATGAGTCCGGTGTGAAAGCACCCTCAATGTCTTTAAAATAAGCATGTAGGGTTTGGGTTGTTTTGGACCCCACTGATTTTCATTGTATGGTCACAAACAGTGCTTCAGAATATACATTTATTTCAGTGTACAAAGAAATTCATGCCGGTTTGGAACGGCATGAGAGTGAATACACAACCTCTCTGTGTGTGTTCTGGTCTGAGGAAGAAGTTTTCTCTGACGTCCTAAGATGAACGAATATAGACTTGAGATATTGCCTTCAGTCTCCTCATATTAACTGAAGTGGCGTCCACACATGCATCTGCCTAGGCCTTCCCTCCCCTCCGTCCAGACCCGCATATCAGCTCTTTAAATCACACAGATGTGACAGCTGCAGGTGTCCTGATTAAAACATCACTTTCATCTGTCCAGCCTGTTTATTTCAAGCAAGTGCAGATGCTTCTACTTCTGCGGGATGAGAAGGCAGAGCTTTCTGGGATAATTATAACTTTCACGTGCAGTCAGATTGTATAAACCGTTTGCGTTCATAAACTGTTTTCAAATCCAAATTTCTTGTAAAAAAGCATGTTTCAAAGGTAGATGTGACATTCGGGTGAAAATCTGAAGGCATGATGTAACACACACGCAACACTTTGCCTTCTCACTCTACATTTGTTTGATTAGCGTCCTCTCTCTGATTTTCTCTAAGTATTTTCTTCATTCTGTGCATTTGCTGTTATTGACTTGTTGACAATTGAGAATGATGGGATCATTCATTTTATAGTTCATGCCATTTTGTCCCCCCATTGTCTTCTGTAGCTAACAACTGGTTGGGTAGAATTCAAGAGAATTTGCTTATTTTTACTAGTCATTTGTAATGTTGTTATAAATGTGTTAGCTAGTATTAACTTTTTAACTACCGGTAACCTCACCTGATGGCTTTATATGTTTCTAGCTGATTCAAGCTGGTCAGTTATGGTTATTAGTTGGTCCAAGCTGGATTACAAACTGGTGTATCAGAAGTCGACTTGGTAGACCATGTTGGACTAGCAACAAACCAGCTTGCATGTTACAAAAACCAGCCTAAGAAGAGAGTATGACCTTGTATGTTTTTCCAGCAGCTATGTTGAGGTTTGGTTTAGATTGGATAAAAATGCATTGTGCATTTATGTTATTTTAATTATGCTCTTTATATTTTGCACTCAAGCTATTTGGTGTTCACTTATGTATGAAGGCCTATGTGAATGTGTGAGGTGTCAGTGGCAGAAAATCTTCTCTATTGTAACAACTTGACTGACACCGAACAGGTGCACCAGCAGGAGGAGGTGTCAGATTTGATTGGCACTGCACTTGTGTGGCAGATTCTTCAACAATGGGCACTTTTGGCTGTGTGAACTCTTGAAAAAAGAAACCACACTTTTTACAATATCTCTATGCGAAAATTCGGATCTGGTTCAATGTTTTGCGTTGTTCACATCCGTAGAAAGCATTTTAAATAGTGTTTTGACAATTCAGAGCCACCGAATCACGAATACGAAAAAACGCATATGAATATTTCAAACTCAGTGTGCAAGGACCTTAAGACTAAACATACATGCATTAGAGGAAAATTGTCTCTTTTTTTTAACCAGATAATTTTATTTCCATCACATCTCAAAATATGTATCATATTTAATAGCAGTCTGTACTTTTTTATTTATTTATTTTTATATTTGGCACGTATTTTTATCTTGCTAGATCAAATTTCATAATGCACATAAATTTTAAAAACATTTTCACACTTTTAGCTAATTTGACAGTCACATCTGGACTGGAAATAACAAAATATATTTTTCACAAGTGATTATTTACTCACCAACAATGCATTCGAAGGCTTTCATAGTTTGGTCGGTATGATTTTTTTTTTTAGAAGGGATAGTTTACCCAAAAATTTAAATTCTGTCATCATTTACTCAGCCTCAAGTTGTTTTAAACCTGTATGAATTGATCTCTTCTGCTGGACATAAAAGAAGATATTTTGAAGAATGTTGGTAATCAAACAGTTGATGGACCCCATTGACTTCCATAGTGTGGAAAAAAAAGGGATTTAATGGGGCAAATCAACTGAAGAAAGATATTCATGCAGGTTTGGAATAACTTGAGGGTGAGTAAATTATGATGACAGAATTTTTGGGTGAACTATCCCTTTAATGTTTTTAAAATAAGTTTCTTATGCTTATCAAGGCTGCATTTATTTGATCAAAAATAACATACTGACAGTAATATTGTGAAATGTTATTGCAATTTTAAATCATTGTTTTCTATTTTAATGTATTATTGCAAAGCTGAATTTTCAGCATCATTACTCCAGTCTTCAGTGTCACATGATCCTTCAGAAATCATTTAAAATAGCTGATTTGGTGCTCAAACAACATTTCCTATTATCATCAATGTCTATGTTTATCCATCAGATTCACATGTACTGCAAAATATGCATATTTTTATGGATTTGACACTACATTATATATATTATTATACTACATTATAACCTGCAGTTTGCCTCCTTCCATTAGCAATTCCATTTCAAGTGGGACGATATATTAATAAATGAATGTTTATTACGATATATTACGAAAACGATATATTCATAAAAATGTTTTATATATATATGTAAAAACACAAGCTAATGGAAGGAGGCAAACTGCAGGCACGTTGTATGTGAGTATGCATTCATCACAGGGGCTTGTCTATAATGGATTGTTTTTTAGCCATAAAGCATTCTTCTCCTCTCAACGGGAACTATCCATTTATTTATTACTCTCCCCCTCAATCCATTTTCTTTCATTTATGAAAAGATAGTATTATATAACAATCTACCATTTTACCATTAAAAGCACACATAAAAGTGTACACACTCTTTTACTCGCACACACTTTAAAGCTTAATCAATCTTACTTTATGATTTATACATGCTCTTAAGAAACAAAGAAGGTCTTATTAAAGCATTAAACTGAATGAGATTATTAATTCTCAGAAACATCTGGATGTAATTTTAGAACTTGGCCCTCAATGGAACATGAGGAACGCTACATAAGAGAGTGACATTACCCTCACCATAAAAATATGTCACCCAAACAGAGTTTTTCATTAGAAAAACATAAAATTTAAATTCAAATATCTTTTAATCTGTTAGCAGGAGCAACGTTAAAGGTTGTGCATTAAAAATAAATGAACAGAAAATTGCATTTGTCCCTTAATGTTATTTTATGTACCGTATCCAAATATTTCAAGTGGGGCGATGAATGTGGAACTTTCTTGACAATAAATGGCAATAAACCCGGTTCAGCAGTCTGTAGTGTAACTTTGATGTAATATTACGGAGTGTAAATATAAAACCCTTAGGGCAGTGGTCCTCAAAGTGTGGAATACTGAGGCAGTGGTCCTCAAAGTGATTATTCAAATCTTTTGAGATTTCAATTCACACATACTGTTGATGTTTGACGTCCAAGAGCCAATGATATTTATTTATTCTCTTCCAACACCTTTTCCTTATATGGTGTTAAGTTAAATATATTCCTTTCATATTGCTCTTGTAACATTTTTGTTTTTGTTTTTATTCATTTATTTTGAGGCATTGAAGGAGCCATTTTGTAGTACCGGTATTATTTATTTATGTATTGCAACATGGACAGTATACAAAAATGACAAAGCAATGCAGGCCTATTTACAAAAAAGTTAAAAACATTTTTTAAATTATTTATTTTAAATTGTATTATTTATCAGGAAAAATATAAACTTAGTCACCATAAAATCTAATTTGACAATTCTTATTGTTTATGGAATATTGCAGTATTATTATAAATGTTTTATCTATGCACACAATTTTTTGTGCTATCATGTTATTTAATGAAAATTAGGGATTCTAATCATATTTTAAGCAATTCAAAACCATGGTGGTGAACTGCACATCTGACGTGTCTCAGCTGAAGGAAATAATCCATTATTTATCGGCTTTAAGATATCGGACAAAATTTTCTTATCGGGTCGATAACGATAACATTACAAATGAATATCGGTCGATAACGATAACATTACAAATGAATATCGGCCGATACCGATATGGTGGCCGAAATATCCCTAATCAAAATTACTTTCCCTCCATCTTGCAACAACATCTCTTCGTGTTTACTGAGATGTGTTTACTATTGCGAGGGCAGGACAACTTGGGCAAATTCCAATCGGAAGTGAGCATCATTATGGCCTACTCTCTCTGAAGTGCAGAGCCCTTGAATTGGCGACTTTGGAGAGACCACGTAATTTCCTCATTAGCTTCACATGGAATGTAACCAGTACAACACTGTGCAGCGAAATCAGGAATATCTAATTATTGGTGTTAATATGATACACATAAATGTAAAAAATGTTTTAATGAAGTTTTTGAAATATATTTTATATTTATATGTGTGTGTGTGTGTGGTTTCCTTATCTGCCATTCATTTTATAAGTTAAGCATTAAACACATTTCTTACCTATGAAACTTTT
The DNA here is from genome assembly GCF_949152265.1 of Phoxinus phoxinus. NCBI lineage: Eukaryota > Metazoa > Chordata > Actinopteri > Cypriniformes > Leuciscidae > Phoxinus > Phoxinus phoxinus. Next base: position 21,488,707 of record NC_136888.1, read on the forward strand.
TAAAACTTAATATGAAATGCATGATGAAAATGTGTGTAATATATCACAACAACTTAAATTATTATTTTTATAAGTTAATTCAAATCCTCCCGATTCATTTTAAATTTCAATCTGGCAGGAGAGTTGGTCACCCTGGGTCACATGACCATAAATGATTAAAGTACTTCTTTGAAGTGACCATCGCATGTGTTCCCTTCACTAACGGACTTGTGGAAGGGCCCTTTTTTAAGGGATTAAGTTGTTCACTTTCGTTTGTAATGCGCCTCCTACAAATGGCGTCCCCTTCCCGAAGTGCCCTTCAAGGGTGCAGAAACGCTGTTTGGAATTAGCCCCGACACTCGCATGAGATCATCACAGCAATAGCAAACCACAACCATCCAATGATCCAATCAATTCCCGATGGACAAAATCAAGCCTCGCCATACATTTTTCTTCTCAGTTGTGTGTGTGTGTTTGTAAGTATCAGCCTAATTAATAAATGTCAATGATGTGTTTTTTCATTATTCAACATTTTTAAGATTTCAAATTCTGGGGGGCGACCACAAAAATATGTATACTTTTTAAAAAGGGGCAGCCGCATCACCATAAAAAAGTGAGAACCAGTGCCACAGGGGAACCCTAATTTTATTGCAGTGTCTATTAAATCCCCTCATCTCTCCTCTCTCCATGGCCCGGTAGAAGTTTGCGGGATCATCTCAGGCCATGCAGTTTAGAGCTGCTTCACTTAAACCAATACGCTTTGATAGGGATTTCAAAAGGGGGGAATCTAAATTCTCTCTTTCATCCTCTCTTCTAGTTTCCTCTCACTTTCCCTCCCTTGAGACAGTTTATAGTGTTGTGTGTGTGTGTGTGTCACTGTGTGTGTGTGTTGGTTTGTTGCATTTACCTCAGACGTATAAGAAAGCACATCAGTTAATTCCCTTATTGTTCACAAGAAAAACAACCCTGAATACATAAATAGATAAACAAACAATACAAATGAATAAATATAATTGCCCGAAGATAACATTAAATACCAGAGGAATCAGAAACTGATGCGTCTACAATCTTTGTAGCAAAAACACAATATGTCACACTTTAACTTCATATTTATTAGCATTTGACTAATTTATAACACATCAAATCCCTTGCACAGCAAACAAATCACAGAGGATTCAGAGCCCTGAGGCTAAATGAGGTCACATGAGGACAGAGTGATTCGGCGGATGTCTTCCAAGGAGAATAAAAGAATATTTAATCATTTTCAAAGCACAGGAAGCTCAATTGTGTTATGAGGTTTTGCATTATTTTGCTCGTTTTTAATACGCGACGTGAGAATAATTAGATGCGAACAGATGGAGGCCAGTTGACGTGTTCGGTAATTTAATTTCTGTATCGGTTTTCATTTTGTGATCCTCACAAATGGCTAAGAACAGATTGATCCGTGTCTGCATTTTTCATCTCGCTCAAGACATTATTAACATCTGATTAGAAGTATGGCATTCTGCATCCTCCTTTCACTCTCCTTCCAGCACTTTCCTCTCTTGTAAGAGACCACATCAATGTCCCTCAAATTTTTTTCTATTTTTTTCTCTATTGGGCGGACATTTTGAACACCTGAGCAAAAAAAATGTTTTATACCAGACCTGTACAACGCACGTTCACACAAAAAGTGTTTACATCATGCAGTTGTAACTTTTAACTTAAATGTGCTATTTCTATTTGATCTGACCCTTGATGTGACTTATATGATATTAAATCATATTTTTGAAAACAAGCAGTTAATTCAGAAGTCACTAAATTAAGCATATTTACCAAGAACTTCTATAAAAAAACGAAAAAATCTCAGACAGAACAGTTCAATACTTTTTGTTTTGTTAACGTGCTGTGTCCATCATCCGTTATAATCACCACTTAATCAAGCCACTCTTCTTTAAAACATGATGACATGATAATTTACATGTCTTTGCGTTTTGGATTGCCTCTGGTATTGAGCTATTTGGTCCGAAAACATTAAAGTATAGCGACTGATTCGGCTCACTATCACTCACAGATTTTTCTTTCTATGAAACCTGTTAATAACCGCACTCATCGGTTCTAACTTTATAGCGACACTAACTCTATAGCGACACTTAACTCTATAGCGGCTGACCAGAGCACTGCAATTATTTCTCATTCGAATACAATCAAATGGATTTCCTCACACAATTTTCGTCTGTCTTCTGCGGCGTTTTATTATTTCTGCGCGGTTGAGACATCAGAAGTACGGCCGCGCACGCGCACAGCTTAGAGGGAACAGTGGCTTCTTTATTTCTCCCTTCCTATCATGCATTATGTATTTCATTATCGTGACAAACAACTTTCAGCCACTGGAGTACAGCCAAACATAATCGACACACAGACATTAAATGACTCTCATGAGCCTTCCTGTATCGATCTGCATACTGACCAAGAGCAAGAGCAGGACCGGAGACACTGCAAACATAAAACCCCAACACTTCTAGACGTGCTTCAGTGACAGGGCTCACCTCGGAAGAATACTGTCCAGGGTCTGGCTGACAGCAGAACGGTGACCCGTCCGTTTATCATATGATTTATTAATTAATGTAAATGTCAAGTTTGCAATTACTTCACAATTCATCTGGAGGAGCTCAAAGGAATATTATACAAATATCTGACAATTAGATGGAAATGTGGATTTTGTGAGGATGAGCAGAAGCAGGGGCATTTGTTTAAGGGATATATGACATGGATACACGACACTTTCACAAAGATTTTTTGTGGGGTGAACACAGTCAACTGTAAAAACCAATAGCTTTAACCGTTCATTTCTAAATAAAGACTTGTATGACATTTGGAAAAGGAGTTTAGGTTGAAATTGTGTTCATGACTCACCAGAACAATGAATCTTCTGGAAGCAATCGATTTTGCTTTTCACACTGTTCGGTCTCTGTTTGTCCATTGTCGTTCCTGTTGTTGGTATATTGTTTTCTCAGCATCTCATTGAGAAGCCAATGCATCAAAACCTTTGGTCTTCAGCTGTACAGTACCCACCTTCCATTTGACGTTTTTTTTTTATTGGTTTATTTTTTGTTGCATTTATGGCAATTTATTTACAAAATACAATAGGGGACAACAGTCAGTAGGAAATACCCATTTACATTTCCAAACATTCCTTTTGCCATTAATTGTAATAATCCAGTGAGATTGTTTTTATGCAGAAGGAGTCTGACAACAGCCATTGCTCCAGACAGAGATCTGATCTCACCATCATCAAGAAACAGGAAAAACCGAGACTGACTAAAGGCAACGTCCAACCAACGAAACCAACCTGCAAAAGTACCTGAAAAACTATGTGCAGTTGTACTGAGGACAAAGGCTGTTTTCAACGCAAAAAGTGGTCACACGAAATATTGATTTTATTTAGTTAGTTAGTTAAATAGAAGTTAATTGATAAATAAAATCTTTTTATGGCATTATTTTGGAAAGCATCCCTACTTTACAGCATAAAGTGCCTAAAGCTTTTCACAGTACTGTAGTTTGCAGGAAGGTTTCTTCAAGCATTTTGGAGATGTTGCTACAGTTCTTCTGGATTCAGTTCGTCTCAGTTTTTAATGTTTCTTCATGTAATCACAGACGGACTTGATGATGGTGAGATCAGATCTCCGTGTGGATCATACCAGCTGTTGTCAGACTCCTTGTGCATAAAAAAAAATCTCACTGGATTATAACATTTAATGGTTTAATTAATGAATGTCCTGTTATTTTATATTTAATAACCCCCCCCCCCCCTCCCCCCACAATATTACAGTTCTAACATAGTTGCATTCACAATAAATATACTGTTTTCAGCAGCCATTACTCCATTATTCAGTGTAACTCTAATATGCTTATTTGGGGTTCAAGAAACACCTGTATGTATCCATATGTGTGTGTATGTGTATGTATGTGAGTGTGATTGGCTGGGCTTTCTATTATAGTGCTCAAGACAAGTGGAAAGGACATTTATATGCCCTGCAAGCAGTTACGTTTTTCCACTGAAATTTGAGGATATCACCAAACTATTAAGCCTAAAATTGTTTGACGGCAAAATCATTAAGATTATTCCTTTTGTACTTATGCAAAAAAGCTATTTTGCCATTATGCACAAGCCAAATTGCTATTATGTAAATAACCGTGTGGAGATGGTGATTGGAATATTTCTGCTCATTTAGCTGATTCAGGAATTCCATCAGAGGAAATTAATGACTGAGATCCTGAGTGTATACTGGCAGAGAGACTGAGAGAACGTGAGGGAGAGAGGAGAGGTATAATCAGCCTTTACAAACTTTTATTGGGACTTCAGGCCAAACAGCTCAGTGAGGCAAGATCAAATGAATGAGAGAGAAAGAAATGAATACACAATAAAGAGGTAGCAGTGAAAAGTGTGATGGAGATACAAAATCACCTGACTCAACACAGTTCTATAAATAAAATGAACCCCTCGGGTAAAACATTAGACAGGAACCTGCATGTGTGAGTACAAAAATGCTTTCAGATGCATAAAACAATAAAGCTTCAAAGGTACATTTGTTATTCTGCGGTTACTAGGTCTTTTGGAAGTGCAGTTCAGGGTTCAACAGTATGCTAAGAGTAAACTATCACAGATCTGTTCAAAGTGAAGATTTATATTCACTTCATAATCCAGGGCTGTTGAAAGTAGATTTGCAATTCAATAGCGTTAACAGCCTGCCACTTTCAGCTATATTTTTCTATAAGAAATAGACAAACAGCTTCTTGCATCTGAAATGAGAGCCTAATATTAATGCATTTATTATAAAAATTTTGGCTCTGAATTTAGGCGCATGCATGCTGGGCACAGGCGTACCATTTATCTCAGCTGGACTCTGAAAGGAAAGGAAACAATCTAACCTAAAAACAACATTAGAGACCCTGATGGCTGCTTTCAGCTGCTGCAAAAGTTGTGAATGATGGGTTGATATTTTCTCAGCCTGTAGAAATCCATTTTCTGTCATCTTTTCCCACCTTTGAAGTGTGAGATTCAGATGCAGTTGTCCCAAAAAGAGTTTGACCACTTCAGTCACACTTAAAATGTGTGAATGTCACTGCATTTAATAACTGGTAAAAAAAACCCCAAAGAAAGTGGCATTTATTTGAAAGAAAGACGCCTTTCAAACAAAACATTTAAACAATGTGGATTTTAAAGGATCCAACATCAGATATAATGTTCAAAGTTGAGATAAACTATTTGGATTGTAACGCCGGTGCGGCTGAAGCAGAGAAGAGGCAGGATCCAAATGCAGCACACGCTTTATTTAACAGACTAACTTATACACTAGAAACAGGACAACGATACTCGGGAACAGGAACAACCAACATCAACGTTTACCATTAAACAAGAACTCACAAGGACAGGGCAGAAACACAGGTCTTAAATAATCAGAGACAAACGAGCTAAACAGGATAACAAGGGGGCGTGGGAAATGAGAGACACCTGGGATAACTAATAGACAAGACAGGGAACCACAAAACATGACATGGATACTTCCTGGTTTTCAGATTTTGAAGCATTAGCAGCATACACATTTTTTATTTGTGTAAACTGAATTTCATGAAGAACTTGCTTCTTGACTGTCAAAGGTGCTCTAAGCGATCTCGCGCGTTTTTTAGGCCAAAACATTTTTTTTCACATACCGCAAACATCTCCTCACTATCCGCTAGCTGCCTGTCCCCTGAACACACTGTAAAAAAACGCGGTCTCTGCAGAGAGCCCAAGCTCCACAAACAGCAGCAAAAACAAACTGAGCAATAAACAGAGCGACCCGCACCACGAAACATAACAAACTGTTCCAGCCAATAACCGACAAGAATGATGTGGGGTGGGGTTTGGGGGGTTATTGCGTGGATGAGGAGGGAGGGTCTAGCTAGCCTCCGTTTTGTTTGATAATAATTCAAACATCAACAAGAGGTTACGCCAACCGAGATTGCTTAGAGCACCTTTAATAAGGGAGATTATTTCTGTGGATTTTTCACCAACTGTCTTATATATTCAGACATACTTATTTGACACTGCTTTTGGCATACTAGTACAGAATATTCAGACATGGTATATGAGAAGCATGTCCTGGCATCAAGTGTTTGCTGGTGCCATTGATATTATATTATGTTATGTATAATAGATTAAAATAAATGGATAAATTAATTACATTTACATGCTTACATTTTTGTGGAAATCATGATGCTTTTTTCAGGATTCTTTGATGAATAGAAAGTTCACAAGAACAGCATTTATTTGAATCTTCTGTAACATTATAAATGTCTTTACTGCGACTTTATTACGACTTTATGCGACAAAGTGTCCTACTGACCCAAAACGTTTGAATGGTTGTGTACATGTGGGTTAAATATAATATATATATATATTACAGTATTACCGCAATATTACCGGTATATTAAATGTAATAGTTTTTAAAAATAGTTTTCATTGTATAAGGTTACATTTTAGAATTTTTTATTCTTAAAGCATTCTACTTTTTTTCTACAGTTTCAGAGGATCTCTTTGATTTCTGAGAAAATGAACACACTGCTCTATGCAAAAGTTTTGATGTACTTGAAAGTAGTAATAATAGTTACTAGTTACTATAAGGCCTTTCATAACATGCAGTCTGTTATGCTGTAGCAAATAAGAGTCACAACCTATGATAATCTTAATATAGCGTGAATAAGATCTACATATCTTGTCACATATTTGAATTCTTTATTTCAATGCATTTACCTTATTTAGTAACAGAAGCAGATTAAATGTCCTTTTAGAGTCTACTCACGTGTGTTTAGTGTCTTACAGCACATGCAGTCTGCAATCATACATTTTTAAAAAAGTTTAGGAGGCAATGTGCTGTCTTGGCCATATGGTACAAGCGCGTGTGTGCACTGTATTTTTAAAAACTGCAGCCAAACCCTATTAAAACAATATACAGGATCTATACAGGATGTATTTATTCTGTGCCAGCGGAGAGGAAAGGTCAGGTTTATTTGTGTCTTGTTCAATATTTTACTTCATGCTTATATGAGTCATTGTTTATGTGTGTGTGTATATATATATATATATATATATATATATATATATATATATATATATATATATATATATATATATATATATATATATATATATATATATATGCTATGGGTTTATGGTCACTGTAATTTGTCCAAGTAAGGCATGTTCAACATATTTTACCTTATCCCTTATCCCCTTACACCTAACCATACCCATAACTTATCCCTAAAATCAGAGGGATAGGTAAATAAGGTGAATGACACTGATGTAGAAGCACCTAACACTGGTTATAAGCCTAAACTTGCCCCTCAAAATCTGAAATCACATTCACCATGGTGTACACACCATATATGTGTAATATATTTATTATATATCCTTGCATTTTAGCACATATCTCAGAGGCTGTGTGTTTTTGGCAAATATAATGTAGTTTTGGTTGCAGTGGGTATGTAAATACAATTAAACATTCATATTTGAGTGTTTATGTAGGTCAATGATTCATTATAAAGTTTCTTTAGAAAAACATTTCTCTCTCGCTTTAGAGTCACTGGGTGATCTGATTGCACATTTTCTTTCCTCACAGTTTTAAGCACAGTTTTGATGTCACGCATACATCAATCACACTGAGTGTAATTTTCATTTCACACTCATTAGAGCAGAGCAGGAGAAATGTCCAAACAGCAGCCTCACATTTACAGGGAGAGGGTCAAATACAACAAGAGAGCAAAGGAAAGCATGATTAAACCCTGCAAAAACCCTTGTGAAATTTGCTTTAAAAATAAATGGGTAACTGTGATTGCCAGAAATACAGCATAAAATATGGTGGTGACAATGTTTCAGGCATTATGACATTTTGGCATCAGTTAAAGAGAATAACATTTTAACTGGTTTGTTGATTAGGGGAGGAGGCGGAAACCGGCAAACTTTATGCTTAACTTTAATACCAAATAAACATTAACCACAAAACGAATGTAAAGTTGCAGCAACTCATGGACGACTGCTGCATAAACTAAAACAAAACACCAACATAAATGTCCCAAGCTTAGTCCTCTCTTGTCCTTCACTGTCGTCACTCCTCCTTTTATACTTCTGGAGCTCCTCCGTGGGACTCAAGACTAGGGTTGGGTGTCGTTTGAATTTTAACTAGGGGTGTAACGATACCCTCATGATTCGATACATATCACAATATTGAACTCACTATATGATATTATTGCGATACTGCAAGACAAATGGTAAATGGTAAAAAAATAAAAAAATAACTTGATTAAAATGCTAAATTTGGTATTAGGCTACATTGGGTGTGAAAATTAATAGGCTTGGTCTTGGTGCTAATATCCCAATGCAAGGGGCAATAGTAAAACCAGAATACAAATATTCATGATTCTGAAGCTGAAAACAGAACATGCTTGTAATCTGTCACTGGCTAGATATACGGTATTTAAAATAATCTAGGCGACTTTTTACTGGAAACATCAGACATTTGGCATTATCAGGAGGACCCACAAATATTCCCCCATTGCTTCATTATTATATTCAATATTATATATATTAGTTTAATGTAGTACTGACACTAAAACTATAAACTGAATTTTTTTCTTTTGGGTGAACTATCCACAATACATATTGTCACTATCCACGATACATACATAGAGTTGCATTTTTGTATTGCGATATATTGTGTCATGGTATGTTGTTATTACACCCCTAATTTTAACAATTTCGATATTTATCGATTCCTCATTTAGATTCCAATAAGTTAAAGAAACAAACAAACCTGTGTCCACAATCCGGGGGGGTAAGGGCAGACATGGCGAAAGAAAAGGATAAGGAGGGACAAAAATCTGGGTCTGTTTGCCACTGCCATCCGGTCCTCCACCAGCTGGGTAAACTCCTCTGCGATGGCAGATTGGTAGAGGCAGTTATGCTCTGGGCAATGCTCTGCTGGGAAATGTTCTCTTCATGCATGGAGGCCCCACCTCGCAACTTGCTTGCTGGACTGCTGTTAATGTCTCTGTGCCAGATACCACAGGACACATTCAGACGTCTTGTGGAGTCTCATGTCGTGTTTTGACACATCAGAGCTGTTTTGGCAGAATTAGGGGAACCTACACGATACTAGGAGAGTGGAAATACTTAGCATTTCTACAGCAATATTCAGAATAATTACATGTACTGCCCTCAATTATTTTTATTTTTTTTTCATTTTCAACTCCTAGTTATCCAATTAACAGGTTTTTAGTCTAGCACTTTTTGGCAACAGCAGCCCCTGGACTGCTTGAGAAGTGAGACGTGGCCTCGGAGAGATGAATAGAGAAAATTAGCAGGTTGTGAAGGTAGCAAAGGTAGCAAAGGTACTCTCTGTTGACTTCAGCTCTCATAAAAAGAGAAGCTTAGTTTATGATTTTTCTAAATCTTAGTGCATTTTACTTAGAAACTGCGAGAACATTTTATCCCCAGAAATTTTAAAGTGAGTTTGGGATAACTGAAACTGGTGTTTAGATCTTATTTTTCATGTGCTTTCTTTGAAAATAGCAAAAACCTCATCAATAATGTAGAAGAGTCTTGCCTCAGTGTTCAGTTCAGAACAGTTTTAACAGAGATAAAACAGCAGTTTGCCATTGTAAACAAAGTCTCTGCTTCTCTTTTCTTCACTTTCTTCTCTTCTTGCCCGAGTTTCCATGGTGAATTAATGAAGTGCTCGGTAATGGGGCTTAATTCTGGCTTACCGCTCAAGTTTAGTGTGGCCTGCTTTAGGCAGCGGTTTGTTTACAATATGCATGAAATGACATGCAATGAAGTCTAAATTAGATAATAAACATTCATAACCTTGAGCATGCCACACACTTAGACATGCATTAAGTGTAGAAATGTAGAAATGTATTGAATGTATCCTGTTCTCACAGAATATAGAACAGCAGAAGCGCCAGTGACAAGGTGCTATTAGCGTCAGGTGCACCTCATCTCACACTGCCTGCAAAACTCCTCTTGTGTGCGTCTTCTACTGTTATTTTATTTAGATGCATGCTGGGAGCCTGAGCAACAATCCAGATGAAATACTGTCATTCTTCCTCTCTCTGTCGGGGTTCTGTATGCATTAAGAGCGAAAGAGGGACGGGGAGAGAAGGAAGCATGTTTAAAGACAAACATGAAATTAAATTAGTATGCAAAATATGAGCGGGATCAGCAGGAGATGAGGCATCAAGAGGGAAAAGAGGGAGCAGAGAACGCTAAAGATGACTTCACGTCAAACATGCAGTCGCTGACATCATCACGTCAAGGTCACGTTTCCCTTTGAGATGTCCCGCCAGATGTGCCTCGGCATCTCGGATTATAAATCATTCCACGAGTGCGAGCCTGAAAGGTTGATCTCATAGCAGCATCTCACGTCCGTGTTAATGTGGAAGAAGAATGAAGAAAAGATTGACAGGTGTGGCTTGTCCATGAGTCATCGTTCGATGGGCCCAATATGGACATGAACTACTAAGAATGAAGGAGAGACTTGGGATGGAGGACAGATGATGGAAGTAAGCTGATGATGGAAGTAAGCTGAAGCTGTCCAGTGAGTATGTCATTTAGGTTAGAATTATTGATTATTTAAAAATTCATTAAAATTACATTTCATTTAAAATTATTTTAAAATATTAAAAATACGTTTGCCAATATTTAATTATACAAATACATGTTTTGTTGTGTTAAATTAAATATATATTTTAAATTAATTTGACTTAAAACGCTATGTACAATACAATTAAATTAATACATTTTCAATGTGTAATGGGTGTATTAAACATCTATTTTCTAATTTATTAATCAAATAACACTAATACAATGTATCAGTTTTCATAAAAAATATTAAGCAGCACAACTGTTTCAACATTGATGATAATAAGAAATGTTAGTTGCACAAAATCAGTATATTAGAATGATTTCTGAAGGATCATGTTACACTGAAAACTGAAGTAATAATTCATTTACAGGAATCAATTAAATATTAAAATATATTCAAATAGAAAAGTTATTTTATTTTGTAAAAATATTTCACAATATTACTCATTTGAATGTATTTCTGATTTTATGTACAGCCTTAAGCATAAGAGACATCTTTCAAAAACATTAAAAAAAAATCTTACTGACCCCAAACTTTTGAATGGTACTGTATATTCTTGAGTTAAGCCCACTCAAAAAAATCAATGTGAACTTTTTTTGTTGTTGCTTTTATGTAATTTTATTTAAATTTTATGTAATTTGTTTTGAGATGGCTGACCCCCCAAAAATAAGCTAAATGAATTAATACTGCTTAAAACTCTCACTGTCTGTCAGAGACTCAGAGCACTAGTTCATTTGGGTTTGACCTGCTGGTGTGCTTGTGTTTATCTGCAGGCCTGACCTCTTCCCAGACTGAGATGACTAATAGTCTCTTACATTAGACATTAAAAATGAGTCAAATAAACTCTCAAAGCCTTGCTAAGCTATTAGAAGAGCTCATTTTAATTCATTAGATGTCGCTTTGGCGGAAAATAAACGTTAATTAGCCCAATGATCATCCTCCTCTGTCTGTGGAGACTATATATATGCCTTTAAGGAAGAAAAATGACTGACTGAGTATGTATTTTAGTTTCATAATAACATATGGGCATAAATCTTCCCCTGCTGGTCTGTGCGTGAATCTGATCTCTGTCAGATTCTGTTACGGACCTGACAGTACAGGTGAACTGCCTCTGTGTGCTCTGGACACACTTCATTTCTGACAAGGAGGATTTTAAGGTTGGCTGCTACTACTTCTAAATGATGTGTTTGGCACGTCACAGGAACTCATCCACACTATTCTGCTGTAAATACACAAGACATTTGTCTTGTGTTGTTTGTTTGTGACTTTTGACCTTTTTTTTTTTTTTTTGCAGACCTATTTTTTGGGAAACAGTATTGCAGACCAAAATCACTGCACCACAAATACAAAAGAATGAGCTTGCCATTGATTTGTGTGCTTTCAAAGCATTCATTTAAGACTCCATCGTTTAAAGAAAAAAAACTCCAACAAATGTCTGAAGTACAGGCATATACTGTGCATTACTGCATTTAAGAGTTATAACAGTAAGTGCTTTCTGTTCTGGAGAACTTTCGGGTCAGTTTAATCATTTTTGTTGAGTCTCAAATCAGCTTTGAACAACCGGAGCATCTCAATTTCAAACAAACCATTTAGTTAATTTATATTCTTTAAAAAGTTGTGTGTTTGCATTCATTCTTTTTTTTGTCATTCTAGTAGTAGTAATTGAGAATTAGGGTTGATGGTAATATTGCTACTAGTTCCGATTTACACCTACAGTATGCATTTCAGAGACCAAGAACAAGGCACAAGTGGTGAGAGAGAGAGAGAAAGAGTGTTTCAGACAGATGTCCAAAGAATGAAAAAAGAATCTGCCATCGTTTCTAAAAAGTTCACCTTCATGATAATTAATGTTTTTTTTTTGCAGCCTTCTTGCTTGAGACTTTGGGATGCGCAAGGCAGCGCTCATTTGCTGGAATAAATAAATTCTTGACAGATCATTTGGCAAAATGGCCCTGGTACCTGGAAGAGGTCGTTCATCCATGTTTGATCTATTCAAATGCCAGTTCTATTTACTCTCTCCAGGAAATCTTGAGAGCTTGAAATGACAGTCTCTCTTCATCTAAATCACGACTTCGAGCTGTCGTCTGAAGAAGAGACGGAGAGGAACTGTGCATTCTCTCTCAAACAGCTGCTCGAGTGCTGAATGGTCATTGACTGGAGCACATGTGACAACAATCTCCTCTCTGCTCCTGCCTCGTGCGTGGATGAACCGCTGTGCTGGTACGGTTGTACACTAACAAGAGCTGACAGGCTTCCTGTTAAACAGATTCCATAGAACTTGAGTGTTTGGAACTACTTAATCTTGGTTGTCTGTTGCTTAACCCCATTTTAATTACTAATATGCCATTTGGCAGTTGCTTTTATCCAGTTCGACTTGAAGTATTCCTACACTTACTGTTCATTCCCAGTCTAACTAAAATCAAATAATGGCCTTATCTGTGAATTAGCATCTCAGTTAAGTGTACGGTAGGGTTTGGGTTGAAGCGTGACAAACTTTTTTCTCTACTATTTTTACCTATCTGAAACCATTGTGGGACAAACAAATATGGCGTTATATTACAGATGGCATGATGAGATGTAAAAATAATAGGCTTAATTGAACAAATGTCGTCAAGCACATAATTCACATAATCAGTGGCCCAGACAATAAATTCATTGGGGTGAGTTTTCTATGGCCACATTGTTGCATAAGGTTATATTAAGCAATGTTAATGTTTGTGTTGTTGTGTTCCTTTGTAATTTGCAGTGATTTCCGCTGTTTTGATTTCCTGTTCCCTCAAACCGCATGTGACGTCCTCACCCCAAATAAGACAAATGTTCAAATTTGGCCAACGTCTGACCTGAATTCAATTTCAACCAGTATTTTGTGACTGTTTAATGTGTTGTTTGAGATTCTTGTGTTTTGTGTAATGGTAATATGCACTGTAATGTTTTCATTCTCTCGTAATAGTAGTTCACTAATGAGGCTACAGCTGCAGGGAAGCTGAACATGTCTGCTTCCCTTTGATCGGCTTTAATTATGTACATGTCACGGCTCGTGAGATCTCTGACAAGTGGTCAGACAGCAGCTCACACACTTCATCTCCACCATATTCTCTGTTTCTTTTCATCTTCGCGGCTTGTTTTCTCACGTCCCGTTTGAATTCGAGGCGTTGATCTTACTCTTTATTTGTATTTATTTTATTTGACATGGACATTACAATTACATTGGACGAACCATATGCATTTGCTTGGGTGTTTTAGCACACATGCTAATTTAATATAAATTTGAAAGCCAGTCTTGTTGATTTCATGCTCTTATTGTCTTTTTGATTATCTCTGATTGTCAGGGTTTGATTATCTTAAGGCAAGACACCCCAATAGGGTAAAAAAACAAACAAACATACTTCCCCAGTTTAGTTACAGAATTGCAATTTATTTGTATTACAAGGTTTCTGAAATGTTTTGTTTAAATATGCAAATTAGGTGTTATCTAATTAAATAGGCAATAATTTGCATAATTTTCTAGAACAAAAAACTGAACATTGGATGAAGTCAGGTTTAAAATTCTTGATCCATTTTTTTGACATATTAGAGTTAAAGGTTTTTAGAGAGGAGATTTTGGATATCTCCCCCTGTGAAAACCTTCAGAATATAGATAGGAATAAAACTGAAAAGTTTGTATGTAAGTGCTAAAGTGGAGATTTCTGTTTCTGGAGGAAAAAAATGGCCTTTAAATATATGTACTGCAATTGAAATCTACAGATGCAAATAGATAAAGTGCTATAAAAGATACACTTAAAAGTGTATTTTGGATGTTTTTTTCACCAGTCCGGGAAAAAAACACTTTATGAAAAGCCAAAAAGCGCAAAATCTCAATTGACAGTTGCATGAAAAAAAACAAAAAAATGTTCCCCTAGTGTTTCGCCTTAATACATTTTTACACAATTTAGAACTGCAAAACTTTTTCCATTGTCTATTGTCAATAGTTTAGTGATGTATGAAGCACAGCTCATACAAAACATCAAGAAATTCCAATCGCGTGATTCCTAATGAAATGACTGGAGTTTGTTGGTGAAAATTCATAGAACAAGGGTAAATCTTAAGCTGTTCTTTCTCTCAGCAATTACAATTATCATAATCCTTTGGAACATTAAATTAGATCATACAAATCCTATTTTTGGTGTATTGTTGACTGGTCTCTGCTCTTTGCCCTCTCACAAAGTCCCTGCAGTGGCAGGAGTCTAGTATTGACCAAATAAGTTGTGACACACGCTGTTCTATCTTGTTAGGTTAATACCCAGAGTCTAGCTGGAGTGTGTAGCCAGTGGAGCCAAAACACAGATTAGTACACTAATCCAACCTTGAGGCTTGAAGATGGAGGGTCTCATTAACAATCAGCAGTGCTGAGTCAGATTCAGTACTCACCACATGCTTCAGCAAACACAGGGAAGCTCTTCATTGTCATTAGTTCAGATTACAACCACATATTCCTCTGCACAAGTATCAGGTGCCGATTCAATTAAGATGAGAGAGGGCTTTTCTATGTAGGGATGAACGGAATGTTAAAGGAATGTTCCCGGTTCAAACCAAGTTAAGCTAATCGACTGCATTTGTTGCATAATGTTTATTTCCACAGAAACTCAGGATTCAAAGAAAAAAACAAAACAGAATTAGAGTAAAGCATTGTGGAGGGTATAGCTGCAGCCTGGAGATCTCCAAAACAAGGTAGGAGCTCCATAATAGGGCGTGGCTTCCTCCTATTGACAGACAGACACATGACATGCATGTGTAAGTTTTCCCCCCAAACTATTTCAGTGCAAACTCCGCCCCACAGCTGATTCTAAAGATTTAATTGGTCATGTCAATCACTGTGCTGATACATAATGCTTCAACAAATTCTCACCCCTAAACCTTCCCTACACCCTAACCTTAACCAATGAAATTGACTGCATGTTGGGATTTGCGCTGAATAGTGTGCTAAAGAAAATATCAGTTTAGGAGTTAAGCAGTTAATAAGATCATACGAAATGAGATTTCCGAGCCGGGCCGTCTGTAACTCCCCAACCGGACCTCACCAGACAATGGGACCTTGCACCCAGTGTCACTGCCCTCTTGTACCCTGCGAATCTCGAGCCCCGGGACACCCCGTTGATTAGAACAAAGCAACAGACTAAAACGTTCCCACATGTAAAAATTACGTTTTATTTTAGATCAACTAGAAACAATGTTTCATTTACGAATTTTTATTTTGAAATGTAAGTCAATGACAATTGGCTGAAGCCAGAGCCAATGGAGCAAGTCTTTGTGCGTGGAGACCCTGCCCGCTTTTCGGAGGTTCTGCCCACTTGTGGAGTTCACGCCCCATTTGGGAGATCTCCGGTCTGCAGCCTACTGCAGTATACCGTATACCTACTTGGAAACATTTAGAAGTAAACACTGTCAGCATGTTACTTCATCTTTGTCTATATTGCATAATTTATATAATGTTTGTTTTTATTTATTTCTTAATCTTTTAAAATAAAACTTACATCTTCCATAATGTCTTATTATTGATGTTGAAAAAAGTTGTGCTGCTTAATATTTTTGCGTGGAAACCATGACGTATTTTTCATTTTTTAATTAAAAAAGTTCAACAGCATTTATTTGAAATAGAAATATTTTATTTGATGAATTGAATGCCTCCTTGCTGAATTAAAGGATTCATTTCTAAAAAGAAAAATCTTACTGACCCCAAACTTTTAAAAGTAGTGTATGCTTCACACGTAAAGTCTAAATTCTGTCTCTCTCTCTTTTTTGTTGTTGTTGTTGCAGTGAAACTACTGTTGTATCCAGATCTACAGCTCATCTAGATATTCATCACTGATGTAATTCCAATAGATGTTTCCAGTACATCAACAGAGGCCGTCACCCACCGGTGTCAGGTAAAGATGTAGCATGTCTTGTTTTTGTCATCAGATATTTCAAATATGTGCAGAAAACAAAAAGGAGACAAGCTGATGTCCTTCGCTGATTCAAGACAACGGTCTGACAGACTACCTGCTCAGCTCCATGCAAATAAGGAAGTTACGTCACCAGTATTACACTGTCATGACAATAAAGTTGAAATATATTGGATATATGGTTAGTAAGTGATTTTATTCACACTAGTTTCATGTTAACATGTATGGCTTGTATTTGCCCTGTTTACTTCCATTATTAAGTGCCTTATTAAAAAAGAGAGGGATGAATTGAAATGATTGTATTATGCCACAAATGCTGTCAATTTAGTTCCCATTCCTCTAATTCCATTCAACATACTTTTTTTTAAATATATGATAGATTCAGCACATTGAAGAATAATTCCTGTAGGTGTGAAATGTTCTACTCAAAGTACACATAATCATTCATTTTCTGTCATTTAGCGAATAGGTTATTTCAAATGACATATTTATTTTTATTAAAAGGAAAAGGAAACGAAACTGAAGAGAAAAACTAAATAATAATTTACCTGAAAATCCTGCCAATGACCTTATAATACATTCACTGCATACAAAAGTTACAATTTTGCTCAGTTTATTAAACAGATGAACTCATTTCTGATCAGTAGGGTTCTGAGAGAGCCTCGCGACAGCAGTTCGTCTGAGTCACCATAGGGGCGCTGTGGCGCTGTCCACGTCCGAGTGATCCAAGCTGACGACCTGATAGCCTTCACCAAACAATTAAGAGATATTTCTGTTAGTGTCGTCTCAAGAAATATCCTTTAATTGTAAGGTGAAGGTTATCATTCTTCAACCTATATAGAGGAAAATGTCAGAAACGTATGCTGGAAAATGTCTGCAAGAAACGTGACTCGAGAGTCGCATTTTCATGTTTTTTAGATGTTGGAGATAAAGAATTTGTTCAATGAGCTGCCAGACTCGTTCAAACGACTCACCTCATCGGTGCAATGTTTTTGTATACATGCGTATACGCCATAGCCTATAGATTTGACGTAAGTCAACCATTCACTATTCACAGTTATTTCAGCCTCGATCACCCGTTCCTTCGTTCCGTGGTTGCTACAGACCCCGTTTCTTTAATTTTTCAGTGCCAGCGAGGTCTACAGTACCGGACAAAACATCCACCATCCATCCCGAGGTCGCCTTTTTCTTCTCTACCACTTCTGGAGTCGCTGTTAGTGTGGCGAACTTCTGTGGAGGATTTTAAGCGTCCGCATCACCAACTTTTCTTTCCCTCCAGCAGCCCTAATTCAAAATTAGTGAGGGGTTGTGTCTGTCTCTCAATAGGAAAAATAGTTTAGAATGAAATATTTGAGAAAATTTTTCTTCCTGGTGGTCGGTTGAACTTCACGCGCTGAGGGCTGCGCTAGACCTCCCGCCGCCACTCCGCTTGTGCCGACTCTCTCCGGCGCGCGCAGATTTAATTTCTCCTTGGTTTTTACCGTATCCCGATCTTTCGATTCTTCGGTCACGTGGTGGAGCGAAACGCAAAGATCTGCGAGCTTTCAGAGAGAGAGAGAGAGAGAGAGGGGGGGAGAGAGGGGGGGACTCTCTCTGCGTTGCAGTTAGCAGTATCCAAACCACAGTGAGAGCTGGAGCGCGCAGACCCGTTGCTTTGCCTCTGACCGTGGTACCCCCGTCGTTTCCCTTGCTCTCCTACCCCTCCTCTTCTGCTTTCCTTCCCCTTGAGAGCTTCTTTCCCCCCCGCGAAATATCCTTTCTCACTCTCAATTTTAATAGATCTCAGAGAAAGATAGAAGTGACGCATCCTTGATCTCCTCCACAGTGGTCGTTCTCGCGCACGCTCTTTTTTCTCTGGAACTGGATTTTTGAAACGACGTGGACGCGTGGATGATACACCGGGGCGAGAACTGGAGATGGAGTTGCTCGTGATCAGCCTCTCCTTATGGATCCTGCAGTGCCGCTCAGCTCGCGCGGACTCCATTATTCACATCGGTAAGTACGCTCTTGGACAGAGGCGCCGATTCACAGATGACTTTCTTCTGTACATCGCTTTTTAAAGTCTAAAGCGTGCAGATTTGACTTGATAGAAGACACATTCACTCCCCTGAACAGTTTGTCATTTGAGAAATGGCTTTAACTTGCCAGGAAACATTAGCAAACAGGTCCACAAAGTGCATTTCAGGTGGCGGCGAACGCGTAGTGATTTTAGCTACACGAGACGAAATCAAATCGAGACGTCTATTCTCAGTCTTTTTCAGGGTTAACTCCAGTCCACCCCTCCCCACCCTTAAGCCTGAACTTTCTGTTGAACGTGACGGAAATTTTAATTCCGTTCAGTGAGGTATGAGCGCGCGAAGTCTCTTCTCGTGCATGTTTGTTCGGCGTTTCTTAACTGAACTTCAACTTGTGTTATTGTCTAACTATTGTAGATCGAATCATCTTTTTCTCTGACGCTTTTGTTTTATCAATCGTTTGTATTAGTAAGCTTAGCAGCCTAGATGCTGCAATTGGTCCTCTCCGGTAACTTACACTGGGAACGGAATTGGTTTGCTTGCTGACTTGAATAGATTGGCTCAAAACACCTGTAAATATGTGACTTTGAGAAATGTGGGTAAATAAAACTGATTAGGATAAATAAAACTGGTTCTTGCCGTATTCTGATTTTTTATTTATTTATTTGTTTTATCTGGTGCTTCTGATGCTCTTCTGTTGGTAGGGAAGCTCTCTTTTGTATGCAGTGGATGTTCTCCATCATCCGGTGTGCTTGGCTCTTCTCCTCACCACAAAGATCACTCAAAATTGGATTTGAAGCTTAGTTTTAAGGAATGGTAGATTTTAAGTCCCATATGTTGTTGCATAGACACTGTTTTAAGATAAACTAACTGAATTTTATTTATTGAACATAATTGACTGGAATTATCTCATGACACGACCCCGTTTTAGTTACCTGTTTATAATTCTTCTCAGGTTTGGTCTACACTATTTTACTGTTTATCCTTTGTATAGATTATAACTTTATCCTGACTATAGGTGGTTTTAGGTGGTGGACACATCTTAAGTGTGTATGCTACTGTATAGGCAAATGAGCTTAACCCTCTTTTCCCCCCTGGAAGTTATTCAAAAAGGCATTACATTTAAAAGAGATAAAATAAAATGTTGGGATAATTTGGCCTAATCATTTATCCAAAGTAAATATATTTTGTATTAAAATATGATTAATATTTGTCTGCCAAAGTCAGTTTGGTGTAATGGACATGTATGAAGCCATTTTTTTGTCATGTGACAAGAAAACCAAAATAGAGAGTTCACTTTTAGACCCTCATGATTGTGTATTTTGATTAAAAAAAAAAAATGAAAATACATTTTGTTCATGTCAAATAGAGCGACTTAAAGAAAGTGTCTTGATATTCATGATTAACATTTTTAGGATATTTGTTGAACCTTAATTTGTCAAATAAATAAATAAAGTTATTAAGTTTAATTAACTTGTATTTAAAGGAAAGTATTATATGTATATATAGTATGAAACCACAAATGCAAAGCTTGCATGCAGTATAAAAGCTTAGCGCATGTGTTTTTAACTGGGTTTTCTCCCTTTTATAACCTTAAACATCTTATTTGTCTTTTACCTTCATGTGTTGGCTAAGTGATTAAATGAGCGTGCTATTGTTGCCTCAGTGCATGGCTTGAATAAAGCCCTATTTGCTTCTCCTACACCTTTGGCACTTCGGGCCGGCTGCTCTGTGCATTTTATCACTGTCGCCTTGATCTCAATGTGTCATATCATTGATGGGTCACTGTTTATAGTCCTGCACAAATCAGCCTTATTGATTGCATCCAGACACACTTTGATTTAATACTGGGCTGTATTTCCAAGTGTCATGGTCTTGTTAGTGAAACAGAACTTTATGGGTTACTCAGTCATGTGAAGCCAACGTTTAAATTGCTCTGTGCAATATTATGTTTAGTATTAATCTGTAAGCAGCTGAATAAAAACAAATTCCCCTGCTTAGTACATGGCCCTCTGAAATGCTTGAATCTGATAGGTCAATCGTGGCATTGAACATAATAATTTAGCATAATGACCTTTAAACAGGATATTTAATGGTAATTTGCATTGGCCATGGCAACAAACTAGTGCTCAAACCATGTTTATTGTATTATTTCCAGTCTCTGAACGTTGGTAGAATCGTGCAATTCAAAACATGTAGATTGCAAATTAATGGTATCTAAATATCTTAATATTGCATCAGTGTTTGTCTTGTTGCTGATTGTTTTCATTTGTGGAATCTCTAAGCTAATTTACCAGTAAGATAATAAAATAATTTTCTCAAATCAATACTTCATATCTAGTTTTTTATTTATTTTTGAAGTAGCTGTGCAGTAAAAGCACAATCCCTTTTTTTATTTTTCCATTTCATTCATCTGTCTGGGATTTTTGCATGGCCTGTCCACTTTCTGAATTGAATGACTTTTCAAGGACTCTGTAAACTCTAACAACATATAAAAACAGCTTGAATTTGCCACGGATGCACCTTATCATGTATAAGATCCCCTTGCCATAAAAGATCTTCCCGTAGGCCTACAACCCACTGTGTTTTCCACAGACTGTAAAACGCCCTTGACAAATTAAGGATGCGTATAGAATATTTACAGCGTTTCCAGTGATTGCGCTCTCCATGGTGCTGAACTCACTCCTAAAGTGCTGTTGGCTATTGATAGGTGAGGAAGTTGCTGTAAATTGTGTCTGGTGGTTATATGGTGCATTCTCTATAACCTGAAAGGGTATAAAATAGTTCCAACATTTTAATGCACATTATGAATCTGTGCCCCCCTTCATCTTTACTCTGGAGATTGATTGGAAAGTTTGGAATAACTGAAATGGTTTCCAATGTGAATGATATATTAATAGCTTCATACATTCTGTTTCATTCCACAGGAGCTATTTTTGAACAAAACGCCGTACGGGACGACGAGGTTTTTCAGCTTGCCATTTCAGACCTGAGTTTGAATGACGACATCCTCCAGAGCGAGAGGATTACCCATTCTATCAAACTTATCGAGCCCAACAACCCCTTCCAGGCAGTACAGGAAGGTGAGTGAGTGACTGGGATCTCTCAGCAATTGATTAACCACACCGTTCTACTTTATCTTTCTGTCCGATCCGCTTGCTTGAGCAGTTTCCCGATATCGTCAGACCTTCTCGTGAGGCTCTGACGTCAACAAGTAGAATAGCAGCAAGTGTGGGATTTCCATTTCTTTTTATGCGTCTCCAGGGCTTTTAAGTGTTGATTTCCTCCTCTCTGTCTGTAATTCGATTTCAATCTTTGCCTTTCAAACAAACTAAATAAGCACCTCTTGGAATCAGAATCCAGTGGAAGTGTGGATGAAATGTGCTGAGAACATATGAGGTAACATGCTGAGGGTGTTTGTGTCACACAGGCAAGCTGGATCAGCAGTGCCGCTCACAGACAGTGATGTATGAATGTAGCAGGACTTGATTTATGTTATCAAGCATGAAGGCCAGCTGTCATCATCTGTCCAGTTCAGACATTTTCATTCCCTTCCTCGTATAAGCAAATCTTCAGTTTGATCATGGCTACCTGAGATTAATTTTAAAAACATATTATCACAACAAATTTCTCTCATATTACAGAAAGGGTCCATGGTCTGGCTTCATGAAAATCTTCTAAAGAAGTTGAGCAATTTCAAATGAAATAGATTGCTTGTATTGATTGTATGGCAGAATTGCTGTGGAACTCAATGAAAAAACACCTCAAAGGCCATTTTTTGCACTTCCTGGAGACTATCGTAGTAATCATTATAATTACGCACACTACTTTTGGCACAGTTGGCTTGGTGGGAGTTCTGACGTTGACGTTGCATTTTTTTTTACAGAAATGTGTCGTGTTTTTTAAATGCTTCTTTTTAAAGAGCCTCAAATTGGAGTGGTCTGTTGCTTTCAGTTGGAGTGGTCTGTTGCGGTCCAGCTATGAAAATACAGAGGGCCAAGCAATAGCTAGTCAATAATTGACCAATCAAATTGTCCCTCTAAATGGGTGGGACTCTGATAATATAGCTAGCACTGTTCACTATGGAACACGCATAACATACGTGAGAAGGACATTGTTACTAATTTATTATCCATGCTGTTTTCAACTTTTAATGCAAATTTAAAGTTAATCTGCAAAGGAAGACAAAGACATACACCAGAGCTTAATTTGGAGCAGAAAACCAAAGCTTTTGAAAGCATTTCAACCCATAGACTGCAAAATATATGGACTGCGCGTCTCCGCTTTCTCTCCACTGTAGATAAACGAAGCCAAAATATCCAGTAACAGTCCTTGCCGATTACGTCGTTCGGAGCCCAGGTCTGCACAGTAGTGAGCCTGAGTTGGAGTGGCATGAGTTGGTCCCGCCCACACTCCCGCACCCATTGACTCAGTCGCAAGCTTAGCTGTCAAACATGACGTTATACCCTGTATTTATAGCATCAAATAACTAACTACAACCAACTAATTGGAAAAATACGTCTGCATGATAAGAAGTACCTAAAATGACAGGAGCCATCTTTGGAAAAAAGGGATTTGAAGTGTAATTGGATTCTTTAGTTTGGCTCGTGTCCCATATGATTACATAGAGAGGGCAGGGTTTAAGACCTGTACTGTAGCCAGCCACCAGGGGGCGACCAAAATGATTTGGCTTCACATCTCAGGACTTGTGCGGGACACTTGTTAACCCCAGCAATAACAAGCGAGGCCCCTGGATGACAACATCAGCCAAAAAGCTAAATCTTTACTGCTTGAATTGTTTGATGTTTGGGTAAGTTATTTAAAATCTAATAGGTCATATTCCAACTGATTTTATTCTGGCCACCACTACCACTGTTTTATAATTGTTGTGCTTTATTTGAGAAAACAGTGATTTTGTGGAATTACTGGTCAATCTGTAAATGTATTAACTCGACAACCTTTTGTTGTAAATCTGCATAATAGGTAAACAATTTCCCAAATACACCATACGTTTATTACCTTCTGTTAGATCCATTTTATCGGGTGCTGTGCCAGCCTTATGATATTATTTATTTATAAAAATTGCTTGTTTGTTGTGGTGGCTTCCAAAATTCCACGATTGCTGTTCACTGTCTATGATGCGGAAGTGTCTGTCACTAATTTGCTTTGTTCTGATCGCTGTCATGATGTATCAGCTCACATAATATTTTATTGGTTTTGTGTGTCTTACATTTTGAAACCCAGCCAGTTGTCTCCATATTCCATTGAAATGCACTTAACGATTGTGAGATGATGCAATTATTTGTAATGAGGGTTTGCATTTTATTACATTTTGTTTTATTTCGGTGAAGACTCTCACACTCACTGTGCTGTTTGCTTGTTGCATTACTTGTCAAAGGTAATGTATGCAGCACTATAGAAGAGGACACAGTAAGCTAGGCTGATTTTAGGCTGAGTTTACTTTTTCCAGACGAGGGAAGGGGTGAGAGGGCCAAGGTACAAGAGTCATGGTTTGCTACTTTCTCCTACAATAGGTTTACATGCATCCAAGGATATATGCATTACATGCATTACATGATATACAATGCAGCATCACCTACTTTTGAAACTGTGAAACGGTTCGATCATGGATTTGGTCTCTAAACAACTTTCCGAGAGCCTACTCTCCTCTCATTGGTCAGATGGCCTAGTCTGTTGTGATTAGTCTACTGCTTACAGCACATGTTGGAAACGAAACGCCCACTATCTGAATTTCTGCTCCAGAGGCTGCCTGAGCATTTTACCTCATCTATTTGAGCTTGAGTCCTCATCCATTGGAAGTGAATGCAAAGTGGATTCAGTGAAGAAAACAGTGTCTTCCCGACATGTCGACAGCACGAACCAAACTCTCCTAGTAGACGTTGTTTGCGGGCAGCCAATGAAGATCATAGGGTGGCAGTATGCAAATGTGTTACAAACCTACATAGGTTCATGCAGGAATTAAGACTGGAATTGCTGACAACTTGTTTCAGGAAGTTCGGTTCTTTCTTTTGGGAGAAAATAACTAAATTTCTTGTGCACATTGATCTTTGAAACTTTGCAGACATTTTACGTTTACAGACATCTATAACATGCATGGAAAGCAATATCCAATAAAAATAGTAGAATTCTGTTTGTTGAATCCGGCTCCAGAGTGTTTAGAGATGACAATGGGAATTATTGCCCATCCTGAGGACACGGAGTATTGCTCTT
Source organism: Phoxinus phoxinus (assembly GCF_949152265.1). Lineage (NCBI taxonomy): Eukaryota > Metazoa > Chordata > Actinopteri > Cypriniformes > Leuciscidae > Phoxinus > Phoxinus phoxinus. The sequence goes on from NC_136888.1 coordinate 21,513,520, forward strand.
CTGTCTTGTTTCCAGGGGCTCTGGGATCGATTAGCCTCCCTGGTTTTGAGTGACAGTTGAGTGGTGATGACCTTTCACTTTGCTCTTTAGCTCACATTCACCCTACTGAGAAGAAACTCACCTGTCAAAATTACACAAGTGCACACCCACAGTCACATACAGCCACTTAATCTTCTCTATCAGCAACACACATAGACTTCTGGCATAGCATAGTTCCAGGCTTTTACCCACCAGTCAATAAAATGACTTAAGATCCTGTATATTGAGAGATGACACACAGCGTGAGCTTGAGGCTCAGGTGAGAGTGTGTATTGCGAGGACACAGCTGTGTGTTTATCTCACTTGCATTTGTGCCGCTATGGGCATTACGTCTAATTACTCATTACAGCTGTGTGACTAAATCATTCACCCACACAGACATCTCACACAGTAGGTCAGTGTGTGTGGGTGCAGAGGTGTGTGTGTGTGTAGTAGAGGATGAAGGTTTTTTTCCCCGGTGTGTGTGAGAGAGACTGTGCTACTGCATAACAATGAACCAGTGCAGTTTTTTTTTTGTGAGAGAGACAATAATGCAAGATAGCAGATTCCTGTTGTGACGAGTCAAGCTAAAATTCCAGAGGCAAAAGTGTCCTTATGTCCTGCTGTGCTTTTTTGGGAAAAAGTGCTGACATGGAGAAATAGAGTCACCTGAAGGGGAAATCGCTTGGAAAAAGGTCACGTCACGTCCTGCGTGAAAACAACTTTTAGCGTCACATTGGAGTCCTCTGGACGGCTCTTTTTATTTCTTCTCTTCTCTTTATCCTGTCCCTTTCAATTTCTCACCCCTTCTGCTTTTTCTCACCTCTTAAGCCTTTCTAAAGCCCTGATTTGAACTATTTGGCTTCTAGGCCACAGGAAATAGAAATGGTCATCCTGGATGCTGTCAGATCTTTCTTTGCTCAAAAGGTTTGACACTCCCTTGTGAAGATCACAGATTTATCCTTAATTCTTTGCTCTGTCTCCTCCTCTTTCATCTTGTCTGTGGTGCTTTCCTTTTTTGGAAGTCAATAAGGCCTCTTTTCATCCTCTGGATTGGTTTAGGCTGCTCATCAACCCACCTGTTATTTCAAAACTACAGTTATTGGTGGAGAGATCTTATAAATGAAACAGGCCTCTCTCAAAAGCAACTTAAATAGGTTGATGATGGTTATATCATATCGGGAGTGTGAGCAGCCGTGGCTCGTCTGTAAGGGCAGGTCATCCAAATCGTAGACCTCTATATAAAATGAATGAATAATACATTGTAAATATGTTTAGCATTCTGCAACAAGTATTTTTCAGATTACGTCGGAAAGTGAGCAGGATATATTAAAATGTAATGTTGTATGGTTTCGGCAGGTGTGTATTTATGATACTAAGCAGGGCAGCGTATGCCTGAGCCCTCCCTGGCTTTACAGCACCCCACGATGTTCCAATGTAAATCTGTGGTGAAAAATGGAACTGCACAAGCTCTAATTCAGAGCCATTGGGGATTTCATGCTGCCCCACTTATTTTCATGTTACCGTACGTAAACCTCGCTTCAGACAAAGACGACATCAATCCGCTTCAGCTATGTGCATATTAGACTGCATATGTCAGTCACATGTATGTTCTTCTAATGTGGAGCAGCATATCAAATTAATGAAAGCATAAATCTTTTAGTTTACATGCTCATGTGAATTGCCTTTATATAGTTCTGTTGGAGAATTAGACATGGCTTTCTTTTACTCACTGGAATTCCTCCACAACTTGTAATATTTTAAAACAACATTCAGAGGTAATAAATACTAAATTATGGCAATTCTAAAATAGAATTGCGTGTGTTCAGGGATTACACTATAAAGCTTACAAAATATTTAATATAAACTAGCGCTAAGACCCAGCATCTGCCCTACCTAAATTTACTGGTCAGGAGCCGCTACTGAGTGTGAGGGTAAGTAACAATTGATACATGTTGGCTAAACGTCACAGGTCAAATTTTGTCACATTGCCTCATTCTAGTAAATTGCGGCATTCACCAATTGGCACAATTGTTAGATATTTGAGCTATGAAGTTGCACTTATCAGATATAAAGTGGAATTTGTGAGAAAACAATTCGGAATAAAAAAAAAGGTCACAATTGTTATATGTAGTTAAGTCGCAGTATAAAAAAAAAAGAATTTGCAATTGTGGGGAATAAAATGGCAATTAAAAAAAAAAAAATCACAATTGCTAGATATACAGTAAAGTAACAATTTCCTAATGAACTGTAAATGTGCAATTGTGAGGAACAAAGGCAAAAATGTCATTACTGTCAGATATACAGGAAAGTCACAATTTTGAGAATTGAGACAGAAATGGGCTTTGATGAAAACCTGTCCTCACACACATTATTTCTTACGTATTCACACAGATAAATTCAAATGACACCTAAGATTATTTGGTTCCTGAACTATTAGAGATAAGTTTCCTAATCGGCTGTACAAGAACGGTCCATGGGTTCCAGTTGTCTCTCTCACGCTCTTGCGCTTTCACTGTGTCTTATCTAAAGCTGAGTCAGGAGGTGGTCTTAGTTGGCAATTCACATTCTGACGTGCCCTTTCAAAATGGCAGCTTGTCTACTCCGGGTCCCCAGTGCTGCTACGGCCAGTGTCTCATATTAATGAGATCCAAAATGGCTACTGTCAGGAACTCAGTTTCATTTTTAATGTAGTCTACGCCTCAAATTACTGGACATCTCATTCATATCAGATCTCAAATATCTGTAGCCTCAAATGGGAAACAGTATTTACTCAATGATTATGTTTGTATGTGCACCAATAATGCAATTATTTCTAATAATCAAAGTGATGTCTTAATCGCTGTAAGATGTTTACATAACACGAGCAGATCTCTTCACTCCAGTTTGCAATTTTCATTATTCTGATTATTCGCTAATAAGTATGGTTATACCCCATTCAGATACCCATACAGTATGCATGTTACAGGCCATTGTTTTAAACTACTCACATCAAATTCAAAATAAATTTTTATAGACGAGACGTACTTGATATTATTCGGCGCCGTGATGAACATTGCAATGCCGGGTTTGAATACGCTGCCGTCGCGTTCTTTGCACCGTCGGGATGAAGATACTGAGCAGAGACTGCACATCTAGTTGTGTTGACAGAGTTTAGCTTAATCACATTAGTTTGATCAAAGTATTGTAATTACGTGAGGTAAAGTAATCGCAATATTGCCAAAAAAAACATTATAATCTATTATCTCATTATAATAATAATGAGGGTGCATGTACTGTAAATGCACCCAATGACAATGTTATATATGGGTTTCAATAATCAGAGCTGCTTGTTGTTATAGTCTGTAGACTCCTTAAAGGTCCCATATTGTCAAAACTGAAATTTCCTGGCTTTTTTCATGATAACAGAGGTCTAGGGGCTATGAAACTACCATATAAGTTTTAAAACAGTAGATCCAGATACTAATGCACACAGCCTGCATAAAGTAGCTGTGCCTTTTCATAAGCCGTTTTGACTTCCGTATTGTGATGTCAGAACTACTCAGTCACCGCCTTCAGTCACCACCCCCACCAATGGTGGGTCACTCAGAAAACAACAGGCCAATCAGAAGAGAGGCTCATGAATATTAAGTAGACAGGCCAAAATCGAAAATTCTTGGCAGAGCTCCTGAGAAAGGAGCTGTAAAATATATATTGAGATGTGTTTTGGTACTTATACCGGCGCAAATATATGTTCTTTAAGGACATCAAAACCTAAAATAAAACTTCAGAAAGGTGTACAATATGGTATCTTTAAGTGAGAGCAATGCTTTGCTAAGGCATGAAGTTTATCCTGTTCTCGGCATAGTGACCTTTTGATTCCACAAGTGCAACCGAAGTCTTCTGTTTAATGCTTATGTTAACAACCCACCTTCAATGGTCTACTCTGATTTATTCTGCATATTTTTTTGTGCTACTGGGACATCCCCCCTGTGCCTTGTTTTAAGGTTTTCAAACTGTGACCCAAAAAAAACCTAGGGGGCCTCAATAGTCTCCATAGAAAATTTGAGAAAATGTAAAAATATTTTCTTAAATTAATTTCACAGCAATAATATATATATATATATATATAAACATTTTTTCTAATTTATTAAAGTAAATATTTTCCTGATAATATTCAGATGACATTTTAATAAAATTGTACAGATATATGTTTTGTCTCATTATACCATAATTGCCTTTTTTATGTACTAAAGCAAATTGTTATAATATTATCTACCTATTCTACTTTTATGTACCTGTCAGTACAATAATACCATGATTAATCACTTGGCTTCTGGAATCAGAACGAATGGTAATTCAACATTTTGTTTAATTTGTTTAACACATATCTTGAAGTTAACTTTGACTGCCCTAAATAACACACATACAGCCTTTTTTTTCCACTGACCACATTTTTAAGCATCCCCTCGTGGACCTCTAGTGGTCACCAGACTAAGAGACCACATAGTTACAGCTAACAGCAGTGCAACAGTAATATTAAATGAAAACAATATACACAATCATTACTGAGATTGTCTCAGCTTACATCGCTTATGAATATTTCCATTTGAGTGCTCTGTGTTAGATGTTTATGAATGCCCTGGGAATAATATAATGAGGTCATCATGAGTACACACTAAGGAGTGAGTATTAATCACCTGCTTTTCACAGAGTTCACGTGCACGTGAGGACAAAGCTCATGCCTCTTGTAGCGTTCGGCACCATGAGCTCTGTGTAAACAGCATGCTTGATTAAAGGACAAATATAGATAGAACCTTGTTTAATTAGAGTGAGTTCTGGAGACAGAACGGTTGGTGAGATCCACTCAGGGCCCTAGAGCCTCTCCTCTCACTGTCGAGTGACCAGGTTACTGGCCATGAACTGCTCTAGCTTACAATGAATAAAAAACAACCATCAGATAATAATTAGCTGCCTGGAGTAAAGAGCTGCCTCAGTCCCCCTCCCCTATCTACATCTCTCTCTCTCTCTCTCTCTCTCTCTCTCTCTCTCTCTCTCTCTCTCTCTCTCTCTCTCTCTCTCTCTCTCTCTCTCTCTCTCTCTCTCTCTCTCTCTCTCTCTCTCTCTCTCACTCACTCACTCTGTCTTTAACGAGTACAGTATCCTGATATGCTTTCATTTAGCAGATTTGCATTGCATGGTTATTAAGTTAAAAGGATTATAGTTGTCTCTCTAGTGGTGTGGTCTGGGTAAGCTTGCGTTTCGAGTCATGTGATTTATAAGACATTCTTTTGAAACAGCTGGGAGAGTTAATGGTCAGAGAGTTTGAGCTGCTCCATTCTGCAGGATGAAGGAAATTGTCCTTGAAATGGCCTTGCAGTGATGCAAGTGATGGAAGAGCGTGCAAACGGGCGATGTGAGAATCCAGATGTGGATGTGAGAGTGTGATCAGGGCTGTTAACCAGTAAACAAAAGCAATTATAGTTGCGAAAAAATAACAGTTGAATAAAGGTGCTGTCACATTTATTGTTGTTCTGTGAATTTTTGAGGGTGAAATCCAGCCATTTCAATAGCAATCCATGAGATATAAAATATTTTCCCATGCAGATTTCGCATTGGGTTCAGTTGGTCATGAAAATTCACCACATTGAGCAACAGGAAGATGCTTGGTTTGATTTCTGTGTGAGCTGTGCTTCATACATTGCTCCACTATTGACAATAGATAAAGGACCTTTTTTTGCCCACAAAATGTTTCTGAAATGTACTAATGTGACATCACTTTAAATCAGTGGTGCTATCCTATGGGTTCAAAATAAATAAATAGTCATTTCTGAGGAAACTGGTGCAAAATGGAAAAGTTAAATTAAATTGAAGCCACTGTTGCTCATTTATCGAATGTAATAAATTACATTAGGTTTAGAGCATGTTGACAAACTTGTTGAGGCAAAGTCACACAAGTTTTTTTTGAAGCGCATCTAAAGATTTATTTGGTAGATTTGGTTTCCATCATAGTTTACACTCTTCTTACTGAATATATATGTGAATATAACTGAATGAGAGGGTTTTAAATTTTATCCTCTTGTTTACATCCAGATTTTTTATGTAAGATCCCAAAATTGCCATTAGCTATTGTAATATTTTTTTTGTATATATTGTTTATCTAAAATCTTTTTGCCAACACGGGTAATGGCATAATGGTGCTGAGTTCGCGAACTTGCACAATGCAGCGCTCTTTACAGCTCTAAAGAGAGAAAAACAACAGGACTTTTGGGTTTGAAACTGATTTAGCTGTGCTCTTTGTCTGTTATAGCAGTGCAGTAGTTTTGAGAGATGCTCTGATGATTTTGTCAGCAGGCATTGAATAATGGGCTGTCTGGGTGATTTTTAAATTGAATACATCATATTTCATCATTTTGCCTCGCGCTGTGGTTATGAGGTAATACACTCTGGGTTTTCTTTTGCATGTGTTTTGGTGCATTTCAAATCTGTTTGTGGACAGGGAAGAGCCTTAATTGGCAAATCTGCTCAGAATTTTTCAGACCGCAAAGGGATTTGATGGGACAGAGAGACATTCTTTCCTACAAAGCTACTGGTCAAATCACGTTGAAATACTCAACTCATTACAAGTACAAGTAGAAGTTCAGTGGAAAATTGGATGCCCCTGTCTCTAATGGACATTATCAGTATTCAGTAGCAACATGTTGCTCATATTCAAAGCAGAGTGATACATCTCATTTATTAAGCACTTAGCTTTTTACACTTAGTGTTTAGAGTCAGTAAGATTTTTTGTTTAAAAAAGTTTTTTTTTTATGCAAAAAAAACCTATTGAAATGATCAAAAGTGACAGTGAAGATATTTCTAATTTCTCAAAAGATTTCAATTTCAAATAAATACTGTGTTTAAAAAAAAAAACTTTATACACAAATATCATGGTTTCCACAAAAATTTTAAGCAGCACAACTTTTTTCAACAATTGTTTCTTGATCATATTAGAATGATTTCTGAAGGATCATGTGACACTGAAGACTGGAGTAATGATGCTGAAAATTCAGCTTTGCCATCACAGGAATAAATTACATTTGAAAAAATATTAAAATAGAAAGCAGCCATTTTAAATGATATAGTAAATATATGATAATAATAATATAAAATTATTGGTGGGGGGAAAACATAAAAACGATCTTACCAACCCCAAACTTTTGAACTGTAGTCTATGTTCTGATTTTACTTTGTTTCAATTCTGCCTGTGGAAAGTGCAGTATGCATCTCAAAAAAATCAATGGAGAATACTACTGTATTAACTTGAGTTTCGTTCAAACACGGATGCCATGCGTTTGTTCCTTTTACTGCTTTTCTACAGATGTTGAGCGGAATCACTGATATATTTCAGCTCTGAACAATGTGAGAGTTCCTCTCCAAATGTCACCACCAGCTTGGATTTCAACTAGACTTCCTACAGTAATTGCTTTATCCTGCATTAGCCCTGAGCGCGCTGAACTTCTGGGCTCAGCTTGGCAAAAGGAGGAGAAATACTACATGCCAGTCTTCTGTCTTGCATGATGAACAGTGTTATTGGCTGTGATTGATTCAAATATGAACACAGACTTTCTCATCATAATGAGCGTGTTCCTCGCTCATTCTCTGTCTTCTCTTAATTCAATTCGATTTTACTTTCTATTTAGTGTGCTTAATTGGCATGACAAACAACTATATTTGCATTACCAAAGCATATTATCTCTCTCTCTCTCTGCCCCTCTTTTTTTCACCTGACACATATTTATATATCCTGCAAATGCAATACCAGTGTTTAAACTCCAGGCCATATGGTCATATTTTAGCATATTCTATAATTTTCAAGTCAGAATTATTATTATTATGAGGTGTTGGATACAATTTAGGGCCAAATAATTTGTTATATACTATAGTATATTCTATAGTTTCACCTTTTCATGGACTCTTAGAATTAGTCTGTTTTTGCTGCTTTGCCTTTAAGAAACACATACAGGTGATGGGAGGAACGGGTTGTTTTCTATGGATCTGCACACACATTAACTGCTAATGTATTCGGGTTTCCAAAGACAGAAATAATAAGCTAAATGCTTGGTTTCAATTAAATCTCTTTTTAGACTGGGAATTAAGGTTGAGGTCTGAAATGTACGGTATATTTTCATAGTACATAAAGCTTAAGTACCTCAAAAGATCTTGCAAAATTTGATTTGTTATGATACGATATAATTTTGTGCATTTGGTTGCTTGACCTCTTGAACTCTCGTGCCATGAGTGTGTGAGTAATATAATGCTGAATAGATGTAATCTTGACTCCCAGGTCAAACTCATCAGGAAAATTTGGTCCAGCATCTAACCTATTGATCTTCTTTCCACTCTTATCGGCTTGTTTACTTGACCCCAGAGAGAGCGAGACAGAGTGTTTTAGCTACTCAGGAAGTGAGAGGAGTGACATTAATGGAATTTGGAGTTGAAAAAAAAAAGAAAAATTCTCAGATAATCCCAAATCTCTCATGCCAATCAAGCCGTGCAGCTTTCAGAAACCTTACAGCGGGTTACGTCATTCTCATTCACCGCGGCTGTGAGAGGCTCTACTCTCTGCACTCAAACTCTGCTGCGTGAATGAGTAAAACAACCTCTATAGTCACAGTGCTCAGCTAAATCTGCATTCAATTCAATTCTGAATCATTTGTGCAGCACTTTATGTAATGGCACTTGCTACAAAGCAGCTTTACAGAGATTGAAGGTGACGGTGGCACCGGGAAATGTCCAAGGGGATGTAGGAAGAAACCAAGGGGGTGACAAAGGTTAAAATAATATCAATTTCTGATCATGTTATCCCCTCAAACTCAGTCAGTGGGGACACATTTTAATGCTTGAATCTGGATATTGAAGGATTATGTATATATTTAAAGTCAAAAGGGTCTATTGTTTTTTTTTTTATCTGCATTAAATCTGTGTTTGTAAACAGATCTATTGGCTGGGTTATCTTTAGAAGTATGTGAAGATCCTTCTCGACATGTTCCTGTAGATCCCACTTTCAGTGATTATCTTAGGAGGTCTCGGCGAGATCATCCTGTATGTTTTGGCAAAACATTTGTCACTCTCGTCACGTGACTCCTGCGGCTCTGCGCATCTTTTCTTGCACTATGGAGCAGACGCGCCTCACTTTATAACTAGCGTCCGTTGTCCAACTGAACTATCTTATAAAAATGCAAAACGACGGTGGGCTGGTGGGTAAGTAATGTAATCGGTGGATAGCTGAACATAATGTAACACTGGTAATAGCGTTTACTGCGCTCCCCCCCCCCCCTTTTTTTTTTCTCAGACCCCCCTCCCTCCTCAAAATGTTTTTTTTATTTTTAGAGAGGCTGAGGATTAAGATGGTCAACATCAGACGAAAAGACAAACACAAACACTTTGGTGTGGCTTACTTAATTGTATGTTTTATTAAAATAAATCTAATACATTGGCATCACAAAACATCATAAAGCTTAAAAAAAGAGAACAAGAGGCATATTATATGTGCAGCTTATGTTGGTCACAGCTACCACCAGTCAGTCAACATACTGAACTGACTGATGGAATGTTGAAAAGGCAATATGAGAGAAGTTTTGGGAGCTTGATGGAGCTAAAACCTGCCAATCAACATGACTCTACAGATCTTTGGCAGTGTCACGTCTGTGCATGACACCTCTCACAGATGCCATCTGCTCTCTCACATGGCTGTCTGATCTGCGATGTCATGATGAATATCATCAGTCTCAAGCCCTGTGTTCTAAATCCCTTTTTTTTGTCTATCATTTCAGTATTAAAACACCTCCATTGCCACCAGATCTCTTTTTTTTAATACCTTCATCTCTTGACAGTTAATTTGAAAGATGAAGGATTTGAATGTGTTTCAACGCAGACTCCAGTTCAGCACAGACTTGAGACGCTGACGATACACACCTGTCACAGCACCTGTCTGCTTAATAGGTTTGTGCAGCGAAGCCATTATCTGTATATAATTCTGTATTTGATGTAATGACTAAATTATATGTATCTGTATTAGGATAGAACAGGATGTGGGCAGTGCTTAAAAATAGTGTCTGATTCTATGCTGAAAAGAAACATTTTTATGTTACTCTATCACAATTTTTTGTTTTCCAAATAGCAAATATGCCTTGTATGATTAATAAAATGATTCAAATAAATAATAAAATAATTTCAAATGATACTTTTTTTATTTAAAGATTATGCAAAAATAAAAAAAGGTTCCGACTCACCATTGAGTTGTAATATTAGATGTTCATTAAAGTTGAAATGCATGTTAAATCTTATTGTGAATGATTCATCCATGCATGTTTTATTTTTTTTATCGACCTTATGACATTTTAATTAAAAATGACAAATCGATCTTTCGGTGAAACGATAGACTGCTCTTTTGTGACATATACCGGACTTCTCCAATCATTTAGTCCTCTTAAACCCCGCCGCTTTGTTACTATCAAATGCAAGCTTGCATTCAGATATGCCTCAATCCAATCCAACACAGATGGACTGAACCAAGACCAGCCCTACATTCAATAATCTGTTTCACTCGCGACTTAAGATATTGCTTTATCCTTGTGCGTGTTGGATAATCAGCCTAACACATATTTGTTCTATTATTCTACTGAGATTGTTACTCATATTCAGGCCATACCTTTATACTTCTGTTGTAGCTTGTAGTCAAAATCTGTACTGCTAACCAAAAGGTTGTAGTAGTATTAAACCCCACAAGGGTCATCCATGACTTGCACTAGATGAAGTCGGACAGAAGTCAACCCACCATTGTGTCACTGAGCAAGAAACTTAACCTCAGGTTGCTCCAGGGGAACGTCCCTGTACTAAGTGTCCCTGAACGTCACTTTGGATAAAAGTGTCCTCTAACTCAGGATTAGTAATTAGCCAGGTGAAAATAGATTCTTTGATTCTTCAAAAATATGGCTGTGGGTGACAGAACCCCACCAGAACCCTTGACCCTGTCAGGTGCATCTCACCTCTTAAATGTGCATGTTTGCATGTTTGCTAAGGGCCATGCCTCCTTTACCGGACGCCAGACGTGCTCATTAAAACAATGTGCCATGTGCTGTGTACACCTCTTGGCTGTCACAAGCAGTTTGCATATGCACTGTTTGAGAGCACGTTTGGATAAAAGATTGATGCATTGTAGTTTTGTTAAGCGTGTTTTTCCCCTAACAACCCCACGCTCTTAAGAAACCCATAGGGAACGCATACAGGAGGTGACAAATATTTTCTGTAGCAACATGAATGATTTATAGAAGTGCTACTGGCTGAGGAACATCGTATTCGCAGTAATATATGTGTGGGAGAGAAAAGACATTGTTGCGTCTCTTTAAGAACTCAGAGTCTATGTAAATGATACATAATTATTCTCTCCAAGATCATAGCAGTGTTTTTGCGCTATTAGCGAGTGCACTCTACTTCTCCATTGCAATCTCACACTGTTATGTGAGAGGACGTGGAGCTATTTGTCAAATAAACAAATGCACAAAAGTGACCTGTGTGAGATTCGCAAATTCAAAAGTCTGTTTGAGTTACCTGTTTAAGTCCTGTTTGAAGTTCTAGTGTGAGTGTGACTCACCGAGAGTTTGCGAAAATAGGCGAACACAAATAGGAGATGGAGATTATACTGTGAACCATTGCAAGTCTGGATTTTCAGTGCAATAGGCCGCCGCATGATGTCGGGTTTTAACTTGATGGGGTGGATCTGACTGTGTCCAATTCACCAGTCCGAACAGAAGGAATGAGAGTGGAATAGATGAAGTTTCTCTGCCGGAGCGACAAGTGCAGCGGGGGCGGCAAGCAACCCGAGACGACCCACAGCTTCCAAGTGGTAAGTGTGAACACCCAGTGGGAAGAGTTACCATGCAACAGAAGCCCTCTATCCGAGACACGACCGGCCCGTCCGCAGAAGCCACTCAGCAAACGCTTCAGCGGAAGCTGGGAGAGAGCCCATGGCAGGCCAGTGGAACATAGACATCTTCTTCCTCGAATGGAGGCACATAACAAAAGGAAGCTTCAATTGGATCCAGCCTGAAAATGTCAGTTTTCATTGATTTGTAGGATACAAATTGGAATACAGTCCATAAAGAGAAAAACAAGAAAAGACAAACAAACTCTGCAAGTGTGAAGCAACATCCTGGTACTGTCTCAAAATGACTTACGATTAGATATTGATCAGATTTCCAAATTCAATGCAATTTCGATTCAAGAGCTCTCAATTTGATGTGGACTGATTTATTTGGGTATTTTTTTTTTTCAATTTTGCTTGCATATTAAAGAGATTCTCTCTCTGCTATTGAGACCAATAATTATAAAGGGGTTCAGACTGATTCAAATCAGGAACCTGTCTTTTAAACTATTCATTAAACGAAACTCATAAAAGTAATTTGTTTTAGGAATCGGGCTACGCTGGTCACGCTGTATTTTTGATTCATTGAAATAACCGGTTCTTAAGAATAATTTGTTTCAGGAAGTGGGCTACATTGGACATGTACATTCTAGGTGTATTAGTATGGTATGATTCGCTGAAGGAAAATAAATGGCTCCAATCATTTATTTCGGGAATCAGACAACACTGGTTGTTATGTATGTTTTGATTCAATGACCTTTTGTGACCTGGTTCACAAAAATCCTTAAATTTTCTTCATTTGGTTTCGCTCGCACACACACACACACACACACACACACACACACACACACACACACACACACACACACACACACACACACACACACACACACACACACACACACACACACACACACACACACACACACACACACACACACACACACACACACACAAATCTTAAGCTTTGTGTGTGTGTGTTGGATCAGCTGCACTAGTCGCTCTGTATGTGCGCTCTGTATGTTTTTGATTCTCTAAAAAGAATGTATTCATAAGTAATTTGTTTGTAAATCAGACTACACTAGTTGTTGTGTGTTGTTTTTTCCATGCGATGCTGCATTTTATTGCATTGTATTCAAAACTGACTGCGGGGTTCAGTTTTCACAACTCAAAATATGATTTTTCTTTTTCCATTGAGCTGAAGATTAAGCAGCGACAGGATAGATTCAGCAGCAGAGGAGAATCACTGAAACCTTTTGACTTTATGAACAACCCTCTCTCTCTTCCTACTTTGTATGGAATACAGTTATATCTGTTGGCCGTCCACCATGTTGGCATGTTCTGGAACGTCTTGGCAGAAGATACGCTTTTGTCTCTGCACCATTAACAAATTATATCTTACTGAGTTTTTACTCTTTTAACAATGGTGTAACTGAACTCCTTTATGCCTGAGTAAAACTGTAGGATCTAATGCATATGTCAATGTCTGCATTATGCATAAAGTCATAAATAAAACAGTTATGGTTGAGGATGGAACACACAGATGACATATTGCTACCTTACTGTGCATGTTTACCATGAAGTTTAAGCTGTCTCTGAGATTCTGACCAAAAGTGTGTTCGTAAGATTTAATAATATCCTCTTACCACAAGATGTGTTTGTGTGTGTTGAACATAGTGTTTAATAAAACTCATGCGAGTAAGTGTATACACATGCTTTTCCGTGTAAAATTATTGGACATCTCGGAAACCTTTGTAATTGAATTTGCAATTGATACTTTAAATTCAATGCACACACTCTCGTGTTTGTTCTATCTTTAATTTATCTGAAATGTCAAGTTACAGAATTCATTATTTCAAGTAATGTCAAGTGAGTTTTATTTCCATTCTGCTCTATGTAGAGACATACAAAAGAACAAAATAAAGTTTTTGGCTGAATATGGGAAGTTGTGTGTGGAGTGATGAATCACAATGAAACACGAGTTGCATGGTGTTGCTCCAGAGCGGTGTCTTCGAAAATCTGCGGATAAATATAATAATAAATGCATCTCTAGCACAGTAAAGCATAGAGGAAGAGGTGTCATTGTGCTGCTGGTATTGGCAAGCTACTTCACTGTGAAAAATCATTTAATGCTTTGGAGTACAGGAGAATCTTGCAGAAGGACTTGCTTCCCACAAATGAGAAGTTATCTAAAGAGAAATTATCAAATGTTATTTTTCAACAAGACAATGCTCCTGCCAAACTTGCAAAGACAACCAAGACGTGGCTTGATAAGTCCATCAGGCTCATGTTTTGGACTGGTCAGAGTCCAGATTTGAACCATATAGTGAATATTTGGTCAAACGAACTGGGAAACATTTTGAAGCCATTAACATTGAGTGGAACAACAATGACTCTTCTTCCTGTAAAAAGATGTCTGCTAGTTACTTTATCAAAACATGTTGTGCAATTGTTGCTAAATTCCTGACCAGTGATTTGTGATGGTTAAGACTGCACCTGTCACTAAGACATAAAATCCATTATGATTTTCTTGATCATATTTATGTGACATAATGTGAGGAATACTGTAGTGTATGTCACATGTGTTGCCCATAAAGAATTCTGGAGAAAACTGTAGATAAACAATAGTTTAATGGTTTATCGCTAGCGTACGCATAAAGGTACTTAAGTGTACTTTTTGAAGTATACTTTAGGCTTTAGTTTTAGGCCCTGGCTATCATGTTAAAATTGCTCTCAAAGTCTCAAAAATTCAATACAACCTTCAGAGGATAAATACAACATCAGAACCTTTTTTTAAAAAAACAGCTTATGTACACACAATCTTATAAATATCAAGGACAAACTCAAACACTTATTGTCTCAATGAGAGAGAAGACGAGACAATCTACTGTGTAAGAAAGAGACAAAGAAAGAATACATAGAAGAGGATTAGGCTCGACTGCTATTTCTTAGACATTGGAACGTGTCTTTTTATGAATAGGCTTGATAAAAAGCGCGTTTCTCTGTGTGAATTTGTGAAAAGGAGAATTAAATCGCTTTGCGCTACCATTTTATTGAGTAGTGGAACATAGAATGGGATCTTGTCTTCCCTCGTCTAATCTTGTCTCCTTTCTTCTCTTCTTTGAGTGTCAGAGCTCGAGTGTTTGGTCCCTTGGTTTTGCGTAAAACAGTACTTCAACAATTGTGCTCTGCTGCCACTAACCTATGGGTGGTTGTTATGGTTACAATCGCTCAATCAATACATTTGAAAGAACTTCTACCTGACATCAGAGAAAGATGTATTATATTTAAAATCAACCACAGCACTTTGAAACATTTGTAGAAACAAGATGTATTTTTAACACTACATATTTTTCAGTAAAAATGGACTCTAGGTTATAAAAACGTTAAATGGCTAAAACCACGTTGAAGAATATATTTAATATTAATGTAATCTTCACATCTGTATGCATGAGGTCCTTGTCATTTCTGAATTTGTAAATCAATAATGAGCAGCAGCATCTTGACAGAATCGCAGAATGCTTTATTCATCGTTTGACAGATGAATCGATGGGCTTTTTTTCTCCTACGGAAGAGGTGGCTTTGCTCTGAAAGATTTGAGGCAGATACAAGAGATTATTACAGAAGGTCTTCAATGACCACAAAAGACGAGGAGATTTAGTGCTTGATCATTTCAACTTCCGCTATCATTAGATCTTGCCATGAATCACTTTCCCTTTGTGATTAAATAAGTATAAGAAGAAAGAAGATGTGTCTGTCAGTATGAGTATTTAAAAAAATCAAAAAAACAACAACAAACAAACCCCGTAATGATTAGCAAAATGTCAAAGTGTGAACTGTATGATTCTGTTTTCCTGAAGATGCCATTCCAAGGATACAATAGCATTTTTTTAAATTGATTTATTTGGCTGTGGTTGATAATATGGTTAATAACATATAGCATCATAGTCATTTGTTTTTGTTAGCAGGGCTGAACAATTTGTCCAAGTTAAATGTGAGAGTTTTTGACAAATTGGCAGAATTGTCACCAGCCCTTTAGAACCAGTGCTACGCTGCCATTAAAATTCTAAGATTTATTGATCTACATCGATTGTTATGCCTTGCAAACATACATTATTGGATTTACTTTACAGCTGTTGAATGTATAATTTGCTGCAAATTTTCTTTTTGTAAAGGAAAAAAACGATTTCGCAAACAAGAAAATGTAAACATGTATAAAAATATGTTTGTATATAAACCATGATATACATTTATACACAAGAACAGCATATATTTCAAATAAATATATTTTATCACTGTCACTCTTGATAAATTTCATGCAGCCTTGCTGAAATTATTTATCGTTCCCCCCATAAATATTTCCTATTTATTCCTATTTACTTTACCAATCAGATGTACACACCATAGACATAAGGACCTGAGATTTGTCTGTTAATCAGACTTACTTTTGTAATCTATTGATTTAGATCTCAAGTACTGTACTGTACCTCCAGAGATGGGATATTACATCACCTGAGTCCTTTTTAACACAACGGAAGATGTGATAGCGGATCACACAAGGGTCAACCACAAAAGAAAGTGTCCCTTAGGAAAACATCCCTGCTTCTTGGTTTCTCTGTTCCTTTTAAATCCTTCCCTCGCTTAAAACGGTTGTAATGATTTCACTGAACTCATTGTGTTTATTTTGACATTTAGTGTAATGGGTTTTCATGCTTGATTTGCCCAAACCAAATCGGAGCGTGCAGAGGAGCGATCTGATGTTTTCATTTTTGCCGTAAGTTGCACATCAATCCAGGCTCACCTGTGTGATATCCAATGTCCTCCTAGCCAAGTTTATGTTGAATATGAGGTCGATTTCATACATAATTGCATATTTGATTGGATGCGGTGATAACAATGGAATTGGATTGGAGTAATTTTGAGTTTCAGGACTCCCAATCACTATGGCAAGTGCATTTGTGGGTTTTGTGCATGTGCGTATCACTTTTATAGATCCATAGATCAGGTTTTCACATCTTTATAGACCCACAGGCTCTCGTTGCTTCCCCTGGGTGCCTTTGTCAGTTCATCAAGCCCTCCTCATCCTCCCTCTGCCGAGTTCAACACTGTTCAGCTGTTCATATTGGCATATTATGTCACTATTTCCTCCGATCCCTCCCTTGCAGATATGTTCATCCTCATTCTCTCCGTTTCTCTGTAAATTTGTGGCCTCTGTAGCTAGATGTGTTTAATGCCATGTAAGTGTTGCATTCTTTGGCCTTTAGCTGTAAATGTCTACCCACAAAGCCCTGTTACAGCACACTTTGTGACTGCCCTCTCCTGCTCTCCTCTCTTCTCTCCAGCAATAAAGATATTCTAAAATAGGCTTTGTAATCTCATTAGTGCAGAAGTGCATCTAGTTGACGTTAATGAAGTCCTTTCTCAAAACTGTGACAGAGGACATCTCGGGGTCAGAATGATTTTTAGGATTAATGTTACGGATGGTGTGATTTGGAAGACTTGATCCTGGTTTGTCGGATTGCAAGCTGATTAGTTTAAGATCGGTAAGCTCTCTAAATAACTGGATAAAAAAGCCACTGACTTTTGTCTGATAAACAAAATACTGGATTTGTACTTAAGGAGATAACAGGCAAATGTGTTCTCTGTTGCTGATTTGTGAACAGAGAGCTGACTGACCACGTGGAGCTGAAGCTTGTTGTGTAGTGGAGGATGAAGCTGGAATGGTCATCCAATATCAGATTAATGAAAATCCCAAGTCGATTTCACCGGGTGATTTTTCTCTGACCCAGAGAACATCATTCCGATCAGTCAAGCAACTATTAGGTGAACATAATTCTATCTGTGTGTGTGTGTGTGTGTGTGTGTGTGTGTGTGTGTGTGTGTGTGTGTGTGTGTGTGTAATGAGCAGGTTGAATCTCCGCTGTGGTATAGTCAGTTCTGCTGGTTTAGAATTCTTTTTTGTGATTTTCTAAATTCAAGAACATTATAAAAACCTCATTATACAATGGTCACTCAGCTTTTCTGTCTTTCTTTCACTCAGTCAGTGTCTTTCAGTGATTCTTTTTCTGTCTTTCTTTCACACAGTCAGTGTCTTTCAGTGATTCTTTTTCTGTCTTTCTTTCACACAGTCATGTGTCTTTCAGTGATTCTTTCGGCAAGTTACAAAATACGACAAAATACTTTCTTTATGTGTCACTGAATAAATGATTCAATGATTCATTCACAAAGAAGAGTTGTTTATTTGGTTCCTGAATGAATCAGTGTTTAAAGGGATAGTTCACCTAAAAATGAAAATTCTGTCATCATTTACTCACCCTCAAGTTGTTTCAAACCTGTATGAGTTTCTTTCTTCTGTTGAACACAAAATAAGATATTTTGAAGAATGTTGGTGACCAGAAAGTTGATGGACCACATTGACTTCCATAGTATCTTTTTTTCCTACTATGGAACCTCAATGGGGTCCATCAACTGTCTGGTCACAAACATTCTTCAAAATATCTTCTTTTGTGTTCAACAGAAGAAAGAAACTCATACAGGTTTGAAACAACTTGAGGGTGAGTAAATTATGAAAGAATTTTCATTTTTGGGTGAACTATCCCTTTAAGTGATTAAATCACTCATTCATTCAGGAACAAAACAATGAGTGGGTCAATGAATTCTTAACTCAGCTGATTTGTTTAAGAACACTGATTCATTTTAGAATGAAACAAATGACAGTTTATGAGGGAGTCATTGAATCACTGAAGTCTTTTAACAAATATTATATAAATATTTATGTCGATAGATAGTTCATGTACAGTATACTCAAACATGAATGTTTATGAAAATAACCCTGATTGTTTAAAAATAATTGGTTAATTATTAAATAATGCAATATTGTTTGTTATTAATGACTTGATGTCTCAGAAAGTATAATCAAAGATACAGATGTGTCTGTTTAACTATGTTGTTTCTAAGGCAGTAATCCGAGTGAAATAAGCTACATTTTCAGCTTTTTCTGCTTCTGCTTACTGAGTTTGCATTACCACATTATCATTTATGTGGTCTGTGATGTTTTTTTTTTTTCCTGGCAGATTGTGTATTCTGCTAGTTTAGACTCCAGAGTTGTCTTGTATTGATTTTTACAGTATATGATTAGTGTTCTCCATCTGTCCAGGATGCACATGTTACACAGATGGCCACACATGTCATCCAATCAGAAGGTAGTACAGTTTTCATAAGCATATGACACGGCTCATTAATGGTTCACAGGCCGTTTATAGTATCTGTGCTTCGCTAATGTCAGTGCTTGTTGGCAGTGTTTAATTGGCCAAAGAAAATCATAAAATAGTCTGTTCTTTCTTTCTCTGTGACAGTATTTTCTGGCTTCAGTATCTATGACATTGGCACATACAAAATGTGTGAAAATGTTCTCTTTCTCCTCCTGTCTCCCACGGATACCAGACATTTGCCATTAACACAATTACGTTCTTTTGTAGTCTTTTCTTCATTTAAAATAATGTAATAACATAAATTAACTAATTTTCTTGTGACTCCGCAAGACTCGGGTCTATGATGGCATAAAATGTAATCCATGATAAAGGCCGTCTCATTTCAGGACAATGAAAAATGAAGCCAAAAACTCTGCAGGTAGTATAGTCTTTTGTAAGACATTTCTTTTCAGCAACAGCTGAGCTGCATCAGAAAGACCACAGGTGCTCAAGGTTTCAAACACAACGGATGTGCATTTGTTGCTTTACGGTTTGGGCTGTTTTTCGGCACAGGGGCTATAATAACCTCAGGAGATACAGTATACAGCTTTAATAAGCAGTGTGACGACTACACTACTGATCAAAAGTTTGGGGTCAGCAAGATAAAATTAAATAAAAATGTATACTTTTATTCAGCAAGGATGCATTAAATTGATAAAAAGTGACTGTAAAGACATTTAAGTTCTATTAAACTTCCTGTTCATCAAAGAATCCTGAAAAAAATGTATCATGATTTCCACAACAATATTTAGCAGGACAAAAGTATGTATATATATATATATATATATATATATATATATATACTTTTTTAAAAATATATAGGCCTATTATATATATATTATATATAAAAAATAGGCCTATATATTTTTTTAATATATATATATACAAGTATATTGCTGTTTTTGAGCAGGTGAGCATAAGGCACTTAAAAAAACCCATAAAAAATCTTTCAGACCCCAAACTTTTGAACAGTAGTGTACATTACATATACACATACAGAATTATCATTCTGCTGACATAAAATCAACATATAGGAAATAGTAGCTGGTAAAATATCTTAGATGTTCTTTTAAAGCTACAGTATACTGTAAAATTCACTTTTTTCAATCTTTTTATTTGTTATTTTTGGAATGTATTGCTTTTTAATTATATTACCAGAATAACAATGTAAGGGGAAAATTTAATTGAGAATTGCAGAATATGAAATATCGTAACTTTGCCTTGATATAACATTTTCAAACCCTTGAAACGTTATATCTCAATTTTAAATGACCTTTGAAGGACCACATTTTCAACGTGAACTTGAACCCATATAGACCCAGATACAACCACAGCAATTACATGTGACCAAAGACTGTATTCTTCTTTTATTTTCACTTACAGAATCTTAGGAAATGGGCTTTGCGTGCATGGACATCTCTTTCGCTCTCCCTCTCTCCTCATGATCATTAATGCCATCATCTCTAGATGGGGCTGAGCAGTATTGATCAGAGCTTTGTCGATGCTGCCTGATGTTGCTGCTTTTATTTCCTATACACTGACAGAGACGCTCAAGAATGTGTCAATCAAGCTCTCATCATCCAGCCTAGATCTCTCGCTGTCCTTTGGAAAACTCCATTATTCCTCTCTCGCTCTCACTCTTTACTGCTGCTTCTATTTTTCTCCGTCTGGCTGGTTTCATTGATTGAAGAAACTGATTGGACGAGATAGTTGCAGGATTTAGGGTGATGTCATTGGACAACATGATCTCATTAGTATTCAAACTTATAGTGTGGCTCTAGCAGATGGATTTTTTTCTTCTTCATTAAATTCTATGAATTCAGTATTTGATTAATCTTTAAATATTCATCAAAATTTTTGTATCTCTAAAGTTGTGCATACGCTACCACTCAAAACTCTTTCTAAATTACTTTTATTCAGCAAGAACACATTAAATGTATCAAAAGGGACATTTATAATGGTACAAAAGATTTCCATTTCCAAAAAATGCTGTTCTTTTGAACTTTCTACCCTTCAAAGAATCCTGAAAATAGTATGTATCACAGTTTCCACAAAAATATTAAGCAGCACAACCGTTTTACACTTGTTGAGCTTTTTATTGAGCAGCAAATCAGCATATTAGAATGATTTCTGAAGGATCAAGGGACAATGAAGAGTGTAGTGATACTGAAAATTCAGCTTTGCCATTATAGTTATAAATTACATTTAAAATATATTAAAATAGAAAGCACACACACACACACACACACACACACACACACACACACACACAATTTCTGTTTTACTGCATGTTTGATCAAATAAATGCAGTCTTAGTGAGCATAGGAGATTACTTTCGAAAACATTACAAACTTGTAGTGACCTTAAATGATTGAGCAGTAGTGTACTTACAAGTGTTTACATTTTAGATGCTGTCACTGTGTTAATAGTGCACCTCTTAGTGTCTATTCAAACATTCATGCAACCTGTGAAAAAATATGACATCATCCTGAAGTAGATTTAGACCAGTTTGAGGTGATGCCATTGGGTGAAATGTTGCTATTGATTGCTATTGAACAGACAAAATATAACAAACCAACTCAATAAATCTATAGCATCCAATTTTCTGCTGTTCTGCTATCTTTCTTTTCATCATCGATCTCCCCAAGTTTCCCATTTGATGTGGTACTTTGAAGGAAATCATGACATGAAATTCCAGAATGCACTATAGAAAAGGGAGTTCAACAATACCACGAGAAATCGGACAGTTTCAAAACGTCATGTTGATGGGAGCAGTATCAGACAAAAGCACTTTTATAAAACAGGCTCTGAAGTGACCCACACAGCTTTGGAGCGGGTCGATGCTAACTGCATTAAATGTGCACTGAAATGGCTGCTTGAGGGATGGCGATATCCCACTGTCCTACGGTTTAAAGTGATCAGCCGGAGTCGAGCGCTGCCCCTGCTTAGACTCAAAGTGCTTGTGCTGGTAAGGAGTTACATCGCAGTGACAAGCCCTTGTTGCTTTTGCATGCCATTTCAAAATATGTTGGTTAAGTTATGGAACATGTTGTTTGTTTCTTTGTGAAAGACCCTGGTGGGCTGAATTAGAATAATGCGGTTTGATTACTTCCTGCCAGAATGCTCATAATGCCACGCACACACCTCAACTTTCATGAATTTCAGTAGATCACGCTGCATGGACATTAACCTGATTTCTTATAAGTTAACCAAGATTTGTGCATATTGTGATGTAAAATGCTGGAAGACCAGAGGCATCTTGCACCTGTTGTTTTTTGAGGTAGTACCAGTGGTAGTCATGTCTTAGTTGGTGCCCTAGGTGAGATGAGATATGAGACATTTGCTTTTTAGTAACTTAGTTCTTAATAGCAGTGTACTAGACATGTCTTGTCTAGTGCAGAGGTTTTCAAACTGGGGTCCCAGGACCACTGAGGACCACGAGGGAGTTTTGGGGGCTTTTAGAAAATTTGAGGGAAAACTAATAATTTAGTTTTTTTTTTTACAAAATGTATTTTTAGGGCTTTCAAATTTGGTGTCAACTTAAAATAAGTATTAATCAAGTTGGTAACTTTTTACAATAAGGTCCCATCAGTTAACATTAGGTAATGCATGAACTAATAACAAGCAATACATTTGTCCCAGTATTTATTCATATGTGTTAACGTTAGTTTATAAAAAATACAATTGCTTAGTAAATGTTGAAATTAACATTAACTAATATTTAGAATTATAATTTTTTATTTTTTTATTTTTATTGTTCGTTATATAGTTTACTAATATTAACAAATGGAACCTTATATTGTAAATTGTTACCAATAAGTTTAATACTGCTTTGGAACCAAATTTATTATGTAAAGTATTTAAAAAATAAATCAGAATTGAACTGAAATCCCTGGGCCCGTATTCACAAAACATCTTATGGCTAAAAATAGCTACTAACTTGCCTATTTAGGAGAAACTCTTAAAAATAATGGACGTGTCAGTCCTAATTTAAGGACTCCTGAATGTTTGAAAAAAGAGTATTTCACAAAGCATTTTATTTTAGTGCTAAAACCAGCTCCCAAATCTGTGAAAAGTTAGAGGTAGTCAAGTGGACTTCTAAGTCACTAAGACCAGATCACAAACAATCCTATAATGTTTGTTGCTGCCAGTTCGCCTCAGTAATCTGCCCAAATACACTGTACACCATTGAGACAATAGGCAATAGAGCCTTGGGTGCTGAGCCTTTTCTTCATAAATGCAATCTATGTTTTGATTGATATATTTTAATCTGCAATGACATAACATAAAGGTTAATTTATGTACAGGCAAAATGCATTGAATCAAGGAGAATAAAGCATTGCAGTCAAGTTGATAATAATGTCTCATCTTCTGCACTGATAGCCTTGTGGGCAGCTTGGGGGACCTGAGTTCATTTTCGACTCGTGGACCTTTCCCAATCCTGTCCCCCTTTTCTCTCTTCCACTTCGCTTCCCTTGAAAATAATGTTAACACTTACAAATGATCCAATAGAGTAAAAAAGTAAAATAAGCCTGTTTGGCGTGCTGTCCGAGGGGAGGCTTCAAGCTCGGAATCTAGCCCAAACACAGAGTACTCCCCCGTATCCCTGGCTGGGAATAGGAACCAGTCGAGAGTGAGGAGTCGGGGGGGCGGAGGGATGCAGGAAACTGTCGAGGGAACTAGGTGAGTCGGCTGTGGATATATATGCCTCCTCTCGAGCTGTTTAGATAGACCATTTGAACGTGCTCCTCCTCAACTTTGTTTATAAAACATAATTTGTCACTTGAATTCTGCAATCTCTTGAGATGCAGACATGTAAGAGGCATATACTTGTTTAATTAGTGACACTTAGCCTACATTTTAAAATCTTTATTTGAATATGGCAACTTGATACCTATTTCTTCAATATTTCTATGATTAAATCACTGACAGACTCCTCCCCTATCAGCCAATCACTGATCACATCATCCATACCAATGAGGTCAACCCTACCCTTTCTCTTAGCTTAAGACTTATCTCTATTCCTTAGCAAAAGTTGGTCTCAGAAGTGTTGTGAATATATTTTTAAGAGGAAACTCTCACATAAGAACGTTTACTGCTATTTAGGAGAACTCTTTGCCTCATATATATAAATGCCTCCATTCGTTCGTTCGTTAATTTGTTCATTCATTCGTTCATTCATTCATTAGTAGAATGGTTTCATTCAAAGTACAAAGGTACTTAATTTCACTTTTTTTTTATAAAGCAAAACTGCAAATCAACTTGACAGCCATTTTTCTCAGAATATAAAAAAGGAGCAACCTTCGATAATAACTCCTTTAGTCTTTCTCTAGAAAAGTCACAAGTTTCAAATTAAATGGTGAGTAGGTGATGACAGAATTGTCATTTGAAAGCAGATTGTTTGTGGCAGATGTTTTTTTTTACGCCTACAATAATTGTGCATCTTAATTATGAAAAGAACAATTTTTTTTTTACAGTTATATCCGCTGTGAAATCTCATGAGATGCAATACTTTTGTACACTTGAGGACAGAAAAATAACAGTTTTTCAGATATATTTTCAGATGTTGATTTAAGGTGTGTTTGTTCTTGTTGCTCTCTCGTCCTCTTTTGCACTCTGGCTCTTCTGTTTTCTTTTCTGTTCTGCTGGCTCTCTCCCCAGTCTCCCACGCTGTGGTGCTGTTGTGGTTTTGCTGTAGCGGTCTGTTTTTTCCCCCTTTTTTTGTGGTTTGGCTTTGAATTCTTCTTTATTTGAGGTGATGGTGATCTCAGTGAGTAGATGCCTCTTTCTCCTGTTTCTCTCTGGCCACTAATGCATTTCATACTTGTTTATCAGAGACGCTTGTTATTATCTTATACAACCTTTTACAAAGTATAGTACTTTGCTCTCTTTCTCTCTCAGTGTTTTTCTGGGTTTTCTATGTGAAGCTTCATAATTTAGCTGGACATGTTCTGACATATTGAGCTGTGGTGCTTTTCTGTGCTCTTCCTACTATTGTCAGAGTGACAAAAGGCAAACAAATAAAACCAAACGAAACCATGCACTGTATGCAAAATGAATTTACTCTTGGAGCCATATTGAGATCCCTGTATCTCTGGAAATTAACCACCTTAGAGACTTAAAAATAGGAATTCCCAAATAAAAAGTTGTTAAGAACCAGAATCTAAAAGAATATTAAGATATCATTAATGCTTCTTGAGTTACATGCATGCAAACTTGAGGCAAAAAACACAAGTAGTAAAAATAACCCTTTTTTGAATTGTCACCGTTAGTATATAATGCAACAAAGATTGCTTAAATCAACAGATTTTACTTATCTCTGTGTAAAAATTGAATAACAATGCTGCCATCTTTCTAAACATCTTTCACCATAATTTGGCTCAAAATATCAGGTGAAAATTAATGTCATTTTTACCTTCCTCTACAAAATAGAGGATAGTAAATATTCATCCATGACATTTAATTATTTGGTTTTCATCACCATTTATGTCTATTTTTCTTTCTTTTTTTTTTAATAGAAAACCAAAAATTTGAGCCGAGGAAGTTTCTGAAATTGGGTTAATTTGACACGGAATGACGCTTTTGATTAATTTAGCCTATTGTAATGAAACTGGTCTTAATAGATTCTTTAGGTCATGCTGATCATATATATAAATTTTGCATCGGACAAACTTTCTGTCTGCACCTGCACAGTTTCGGCACAGTGCCAGCTAGTGGTCATGAGATATATAAAATGAACAGTTTGACCAAAAGTCCCGGCGTCTCAATGTCCATACTATCCATCCTAATGTGAGATTGAAATGAGTGTGTCCCAAAGCATAGTATGTTGAAAAGAGTATGCCAGAAGCTCCTGGATGGGCTACTATTTCCGGTGGATTTTCGAAGTGTGGATCCGTGCTCACTATAACAACTAATGTTGCCCACAACCCATTGCGCTTTTGGAGGAGGAACTACAAACACGAGTAAAAAGTGTTTAAAAAACAACAACAAAACATGGCGTATATGCGCAGCCGACGGTGAGAGGTTTGGATAAAGGTTTGAGTGACTAGTCAAAGTTTAACCTGATACATTTTTTTGTTTATTTAATGTTATCAATGTTATATTTCATCTGCAATAACAATGTGGACTTTTATAAAGATCCGTTTGGCCATTCACTTTTAAATGCATCATTATGCATTAATATGAGGAGAGTCTCCGCATGAAAGACCCGCGACTGCAGATCAACGTGCTACTGCATTTCTCTCCGATACGGTATGAAATGAAATGAAATGTGGAGGATTTTAACTGTGACAAGATGATTGACAGGCCAGTTTACTGTGACAGGATGTGACAGAGCAGCCGTTAAAAACGCAATTGTATGACGTGATAGTATGTCCCAAAGCTTGTCTACTCGTCAGCTACACACTCAAAAGTATGTACTTTTTCTTCACAAAAAGAGTGCATACTTTTAGGGCGTAGTATAAGTAGGCGAATTGAGACGCAGCAAGTCTCTTTAGATTCAGTGCAGCATGCCAATTGTAATGAAACTGGTCTTCTTGGGTCATGCTGAGAACATAGATGCCATTGTCGGCCGAACATCCTGTCCTCCATTTTGATTAAAAACCTACTTTTATTTATCTTCAACCTATGTCTGCAAAAAAGTTATGGATTTAGTGTCGGTAGACAAAACTTTTTTTTCTTATGTTGCATCAATTAATTTGATGGCATAATGCCACACTGCATCTAAGGCTGTATCTCTGGAAAAGATTTGACATATTGATTCAAAACTTTATGTGTGTAATTGTCACTCAACACTGGCCATACCAGATCAATTTGGTTTGGTGACCTATTGGTCAAAAGTAATATGCAATTTAATTATGTCACATTACAAGTGATTGTATTCAGGGGCTTTGAACGATATTGCTTAAAATCGTTTCCAAATGTCTTTACTAATTTTTGCAGTGCATATATAATTTCCCATAAACCCTGTAACAGAAATCTTTTTCCATTGTTATACTTCATTTAATATGGTTAGCAAACTGTTTATTTGATGGCAAGTTTAGCAATTTATTTGATATTTTTTCCCCATTTAATATTGACAATTATTCAGCAGATGTTGTCAATGTATGTCTTCTTGCAGTTTATTCCCATTATATTCTGTCAGGGAGCTGTGTAAACTCAGTGTTTCGGGATCCCAAGGGGTGTTTGGCATTTGTTAAATTTTCTTTTGTCATTAAAAAGACAAACAGTTCAGAAGGACAAATTTGACTAAGAATGATTAACATACTAACAGTTTTTATGCTAGTGATGGAGCGCTAGGGAAGAACACACACACACACACACACACACACACACACACACACACACACACACACACACGGAAGTCGGGAGGGTTCTTTCTTAATTAATCTCTTTGTTATCCACATACTATGCTGATTACTCTTTATACCAGAAATCAGACCAGTGAGCGTGATGATAGCGTAAATGTATTCACATATTTCACAACAATTAATTTCAAAGGCCCAGGTCAATTCATCCTACAATAGACCTTAAATTTTCCTGTAATTCAGAAACTGCATGATATAGAAATGAGTGTTGATTCCTAATCAGGCCTGACGTCTGTTTCAGCTCCCCCCTCACTCTGTGTATGGCAGGGCCGGTTGGTTCCTAAAAATTGACATGCAGACAAGCAGCACAAGCAGAGCTCCATAAACTATGCAGAGTTATTGACACACAGGAGGTCTGTGTGTGTGTTTCTAGGCAGGTTTATTGACAGCACACTGTGTATTTTGCACACACGCCTGGGGGATCTAGTGTTTACTCTGTGCATGTGCATTTCTTACATTTATTAATGAGAATTATTCAGAATCATGCAGAATTAATCTTGTAGCATGTGTGTAGGTGTTTTTGTGTGCACATGTGTGTACAGTATGTGTGTTCACATGTGTTCACTACCCCATTAGCACCATGTGAGGCCCATTAGCTTGTTGTATGACCTTTTCCTTGTAATTAGCCAGCAGGCCTCACACGGGTGGGAGCAGCTTGACCTGTGGGTGTTTATACATGCATGAAACACATACTAACCTTTCCCCACAGGGATTGTTACCACTCTTCCCCATGTGTGTTAAGAGGTCTAATGGCTTACAATCTGCACGATTGTGCCATGAAGACGTCGTCTGTCTATTGATTTACTCCTCTGGCCTGTTTTGTTCAGGGGTTTAATCGAGCACCCCTTTAGGAATATGGTAGAAACTCATAATTATGCTTTAGGCACATCGAAGCGCAATTATTCACTCGTACCTGAGCTGTTGGCTGAACCCTCAGAGATTAATCTCCAAGCACACCTCTGATCTACTGCTGCAACCCACAACCAGCTTTGGAAATGCTGCATTAAGACAATATGCACCTTCTTAACAGCTCGTTTTCTTGTGGAGTTTTCTTTGCAACACAAACTTGATATATCATACGAAAACAGATTAGGTAGCATGACAAGTACTGTATATTCACTGCTATTCAACAGTTTGTAATTGGTATTTTTTTAAAATGGTTTTGAAAAAAGTCTCTTCTCACAAAAGCTGCTTTTTATTTATAATTACAATTTAAATAACAATTTTTTTTGTTTTAATATATTTTATAATGTAATTAATTCATTAGATGCCAAAGCTGAATTTTCAGCATTATTACTCCAGTCTTCAGTGTCACATGATCCTTCAGAAATCATTCAAATATGCTGATTTTATTATCAATGTTGAACAGTTTTGCTAGTTAATGAATACAAATAATAATAATTTGTTACATTTTTATAGTATTTTTTTGGGTACTCAAAGCACTTTATATAGAAGGGGGGAATCTCCTCAACCACCACCAATGTGCAGCACCACCTGGATGATGCGACGCAATGAAATGCAATGAAAATGTGCACATTTTTGGCCAGGAAGGATTTTTATGGACCCACACAGACCACAGGGTGAGCGCCCCCTTGCTGGCATCACTAACACCTCTTCCAGCAGCAACCTGGATTTCCCAGGAGTCTCCCATCCAGGTATCCAGGCTCAGCCCTGCTTAGCTTCAGTGGGCAACCGGTCTTGGGCTACAGGGTGATGGCTGCCAGCTAATATTTTCTTGTGAAACCTGTGATGCATTTCACTGCTCCATCAGTTGTATACGTGTTCCTCTTATGATTTTTCTGATACTTAGTGGCCAATATTATTGCTGAGAGACTGCTCTGTCATAGTTCAGGATGCTCAATATAATTCTCTGTTATTCATGTAGGTATCAACTTGGTCAACTTGAAAGATGTTTCTATTGAAATTGCTTTGGAGAAACAAATAAAGAAGCAAATGAAATAATTGTTAACTACTAACAGTGTTCCCTTAAAAGGATAGTTCACTCTAAAATGAAAAATGTCCCGCTCGTGCTTGTCCATAAAATGGTAGTGAATAGCGACCAGCATCAAGCTTTAAAAACGATGCAAAAGTATCACAGAATGGTCTGATGCCTGATGCTACATGTATCATATATTCAAAGTGTTCTGGGGGTCTACGGTAGGGTTTGGTTAAAAACAAACCCATTAGAACAACGCAAGGAGAGTATGATGACTTCATTTTCAGGGTAACTAACCCTTCAGCATTTTGTTGTCGACTATAATTTGTTTAGTTTAATTTAATTTATTTATTTTCTATTTCTTTCTATTTTTTTCTAATATTATTATCTGGTTCCATTTACAGTTTGTTTATTTAGTAATTAACTTTTGTGTCAGAGAAGAGAATACTAAAGACCCAATCCAGGATCACTTCAGTTAAATTAATGGAGATAATTTGATCTCTGAAGAATTTGATGTTAAACATCTGAATTCATATTGAAATCTTTGACTTCTAATTTCCAGATTGCGGTATCCTCTCAAATCTAAGCAGAGTTTGAGTTGGTTTTTGAGATATCTTCTAATCTAGAGGATACATATCACTGGTGTTTTTTTTTCTCCCTCCAAATATCTCTTTTTGTTTTCTATTTAATCTCATTGCTGTCTAGAAAAACAACTGAGAAAACTTTTCTATCGTCTTACATCTGATTGCTCAGTGATCTGCGAAACTTCCTCTGTTTTGACTTTCTTTCTCAAAGCTGTTAAACCAGATCACAGCTCATACTAAATTGACATATTTTGAGCATTCCTCTGATCTGAATGCTGCTGGAGAAGCACAGTAGTTTTTATTTTTTTAGTTTGCGTCTGACTGCTTTGAGAGGTTCACTGTACACTCTGTCAGCTGGAAGCGTTACATTCATGCACCTGATTTGGTGCAATGGGTTGGCAGTAGTTAGACAAGCAGTGTTTAATGTTCTGAAAATAATTCATGAGGTGTAGATTGTCTGTCTCTAATGTATCTGCCATTTGGTGTAATGTGGTGGCAGCTTTTGGCATAAGTAATTAATTTGTAGATTTAAGATAAATGTAAATTTAATAGATAAAAAATAAAAAAATAAAAAATAGTTATTGGCTGATTTTAAAGGGTTTTTTTTGGGGTGGGAATATCCGGCAATTAGGGTTGGGCAATATATAGCTAGACACAATTACCAGTAAAAATTTGTCAACCGGACTATTGGACAACATTTTTAAATTTTTATTCGCGGTTACACGCTCATGTGATCATGAAAGACTATCATTTGCATGCTTTATTAAGCATTGTGGTTTAAAAACAAGGGATTTTAAACCAATAAAGCGCAATAAACTGCAAAAAATAACTAATTAAACTAAAGAACTAAAGGGGTTTATCCTGATAATAAACAAACTTTGAATCACTAATTTTGCTATCCTCATAAACACATTTATTTATGTCTTAAGTGAACGTAAACTGTTGAGAAAGAAAACGCACATGAATCAGTGTATTAGATCTGTGCATTCGGTCTTAAAGTGACAGCAGCCTAATAAATCTGCTCCTGTTAATATTAATCAAACAACAAAAGAGAGAAAATCTCACTGCTCATGGGTGAATCACTTTTGTACTTCAATAAGAATAAATGTATATTTAATTTACACAGTAAAGACTATACATTTGATTACTTTATAAATGTTATGTAGTATTTCCAATTTTTTTCAGGTAGGTCTATTTCATGTGTTTTTGCTCTATTGGAGTTTTTCTATATTTCTATAGTTTTTTTTTTATGTTGGCTATATTCGTTTTTTTGTGACAAGAATAATGAAATTTCAGTGGTATAACATTTTTTGATATCATAACCTTATTTAAAGTAAAAATAACTATGTTGTGAAATTGTTTTCTGGAAATAAAATTACTCAAAATATGATATAAGAGTTTAGTTGTATTGCCCTCCCCTACTGGCAATATGATATGTATAATTGTTCATGTTCATTTCTCTTTTCAACCTTTGACATCATCTAATGCACTCTGAAAGCCAACCATTAAAAAAAAAATTATAATTTAATAACTGTGTACCGGTAATCTTTAGCAAATTTGATTATCCAAATGAATATGCATTTATACAAAAATGTAAACAATTTAAATATCTACCACTTGGTAATCGGCCATACCGGCCAACATGAAAATAATCATTGGTTTATCAGTATTGACAAGACTTTTAATATCAGTACATCCCTAGTATAAACTCATAAAAATGATTTTAATGATTCATGTTTTAGCTTTAATGGAGAACTTGTGCAATGTTTTAGCTAATGCAAATAATCCTTCATATACACACAATATTGATCGTTTGGGAGATTTTAAATTTACCAGTCCTTGTAATGTTTTCCAACCAGTTTTCCAAGCATTGCCATGCAGGGTCTTTCTTTAGAAACAAATCTGTTCCTGTTAATGGATAAATAATCTATTGACTGCATGTTTTCAGATTTTGAACCCTTTACGCTATTTAGAAGGTCTGTATTAATTGGATTCAGGGTGAATCTATATGAGTGGCACAGTGGGCAATATTAACACCACAGTTATGGATGCAGTAGCGGCTCGGCTGGTCATTATGAAAGCATATTGACTGCGTGCTTTAAGTCTTGGGGATGGTGTGACATTGATTAGACGTAGTTGGAGCCGTTCCCGGTCTCTGTGGGACGCTGATGCATCTTAACTTAATAAGGTGTAGAATGATATACTGCATCACAAAACAATGAGCTCCTTAACCCAACCCTCACCAGACTGCTGGTTTATGCACACATTCTATTAAATGCATGCAGATAATCTAAAGGTTTCACACATTTTTCTTGCACCATCATCTGATTTTTGATAGTTGTATGCTTTTGTTGTACATTACTGTTCAAAAGCTTGGGTTTGGTAAGAATTTTGGAAGATATATCTTATGCTTAGCATGGCTGCTGTTATTTGATCACAACAAATACGGTTGAAACAGGATTATTGTTATATATTATTGCAATTTAAAGCAACTATTTTCTATTTGAGCATATTTTAGGATTTAATTAATCCCTGTGATGGCAAAGCTGAATATTCAGCAGCTCATGTTTATGGTAGTCAACATTGTCGCAAGTGCTGTCGATTGAGCTGAACTTGCATTGAACCCAGGATATTTATTTAATGTTAGTGATTTCCTGGCCTACACACTCTGGTACACACACACACACACACACACACACACACACACACACACACACACACCCACACACACACACACACACACACACACACACACACACACACACACACACACACACACACACTCATGTTAAGATAACCACCCATGCTGAAACACCTTGACCTATTCTGCAGAAAGATTGTTTTAATCACTGCCGTCAGAGAGCAACCCTAATTATCAGTGAATCTAAGAAAAAGTGACACTTCATTAATGATTTTTCGAGGATCGCAGAACATACACTGCTCAGAGAGGCAGAGAAAGAGAAAGAGAGAGATAAAATGGCTTGACGGGTCAGTAATTGAAATAGTTTGAAACGAATATGGTCATTACTGTGATATCAATGTTAATACATAACTGGAAACATCACATACATAAGTAGTCAGATAAACCCAGCTGTAATAGAGGCAGTAAACACAAATGTGATACACAGGTTTATACTCCAATGAATGAAGGAATGGCATAAAATATCTCAGAGATGATGATATCAGGAAGCTTAAGAGTTTCAAACAGCTGAGGTTATTAAAGGAATAGTTCACCCTAAATGAAAATGGTTGTGCTCACCATTTTCCATACAACAGCAGTTCATGATGACCAAATGACTCTTACGAGCTGATTCTTTTATTGAATAGTTCAAAAAGATTAGTTAACGTTCAAAAAGATAAGTTCATTTTGGATCAATCTGCCATAGAGAGCAGAGAGATAGCAGAGAGATAATTTCTTAAATTCCTAAATGAATCGTATTTCTGTTGAAACAAATTTAAATTTGAATCAAATTCATTCAAGAGCTTGTAAATTGAATTTGAAAATGTGGGCCGTAGAAAAATGTACATTATAGATGTTTGGAATTGCATAAGGTTGAGAAAATGATGACCGAAGTAAAATTTTTAGGTGAATTGTCCCTATAAACGCCCTTGGGACAGGAGTGACAGGAAAGGCAGGGATCATAATGGTGTTTGGCAGTTGACCCAAATAACTATTATACCTTTTGTACTATTGTGGAGAGAGTCAATAAACACATTTGTCTCCTGGTCCATTCAGGAACTTTTGCGGGACTCTGATATACTGGTCTTCTCTCTGTCTGGTGACTTTAAGAACTCACATGATCATGACAGATAATCGACTTTCTTGTTCTTGCCTCTTTACCTCCCACTCTTTTCTCACATTTTTCACTTTCTTCTTCATCTTTCTGAAGTTCAAAGGCTATGGAAAATGAATTTGTGTGGATCTATCTATTTTTGTTCTATGATGGTGGAGTGTTGGACTAATACCAGAATCAAATGTTTGCACTAATAACACAATCAAAAATGACCTTGGACTATCTGCTTTATCTGTTCATAAATACATGCTGAGAAAGCAAATTGCAGTCATGCTTTGATTGTCAGCAAGTATGCTGTGCTTTTCTAAAGTATTGATCATGACCTTTCATTGTTGTGGTGTGGATGTCATTTTGTCATGAAATGCTGTATAGATTTTTTTTTATATTACATTATGACAAAGATGCTACACACCAGCAAAATAGTGATTATGGGTTTTCAGTTTACAGTGGTTCTGTATAAATGACAATATGTAAATGCAACCTTTTGACCTTTGTTCAGATGTGTGTAATTGAATTCAATTTCGAGACAGGCATGTACTGGGTTCAAGAGAATTAATGTTTTTTGTTTTAAATTATTGTGCTGACTTTACACAGGTTCTGTGAGTATGTGCTAGGACTGCACGATTCATCGCAATTTCCATGTAATCGCACATAGACCGTTTTGGCTCATCGCGATTTTGAAATCGCAAAGACTGCGATTATTTTTTTATGCACAGCTTGTCATTGATGTACGGCTCTGTAAACGCTGCTCCATCTGAAAGCACTGAGTTTGAGTCACTTATAACGTGCATTTGAAAAAGCAACACGCGTCAAACATCTTTCCAAACATGAGAAGCATTTATGAACCTCTTGTCCAAAAAAAGTCAATTTATTAACATGCTTTTACTCCAAACTCAATTCATAACGACAGTTGAGCATCCTTCTGTGAGATGATGTGGCTTCTTACACGGAATAAGGCAGTCGTGTGTTTATTAGTCATGTTTAATCAAAGCGCTTCAATCTTCTGTTTATTCAGCTACAGCGATGATGGGGATTTCCTGGAATGATGTGCGTTATCATACTTCAGCAGCGGGGCATATTTGGCGTGGTTGCGTGAGAGCGCCCGCTGGTGTTCAGATGGAGCAGCATCTTTGTGATTAATTGTGCAGCCCTAGTATGCACACATTTAAAATATTATAATTAAATCATATATACAAATGATCATCAACACCATTATTTTATTATTAATATTAATAAAAGTATAATAAAGTTGTTATTATTTTGTGTAATTTCTTAAATTATATTTGTATATAATAATAATAATTTAAATGACTAATTTATATAAAAAAAATATATGTATTTGTTTATTTAACTAGGCCTACTTTTATTTATTTATTTAAATCTAATGGCCACCTCTAAATGTCACATAAAAACAAAAATGAATCATTCCTGGATTTACATGTGGGTCAGATGTTCTTTTCCTGTCTATGTGGGCGACTCTTGTCCAGAATCTTAACATAGCAAGTATAGGTTGGTAACTTTGTCATTGTGAAATCTCTGGCTATGCTAGACTAATTCTTGTCTAACGTCTTTCTTGAGTTACACATATAAATATGTGATAAGCCCAGCTCTCAACCCAGCTGTCCAAGATCTCCTGCTGTTTTCATGTCCGATCCATTCTAACCGGAATCATTATATCAAGAGGTTTTCTGCCTTTGTACCAGATCTGGCTGCTGCAGGATATTACATAATTGTGTATGCAACAGTGTGGGTCTCCTAAAAAATACAGAAAATCCACTAGAGTCCGGATTAATTTACTAGCTACAATGCGCCTAAAATACTACAGTAATCCCATATCATACAAAGCCGCTTTTAGCCACGATGAGCTTTGAACGTGATGCATTAGCTTTCATCATTTTTATGGAGTACATGGATTCATTTTTTCGGTTTTGTGTTCATAGTCTTTTTTTAAGCAGAAAAACGGATCCAGGATTGAGTTTCATTCTGGTTCAGCCAACACTTGTCCTGCTTCCCATGTGATAAACGGCTGATCGGATTCAAAATCACCTTCTCGCCCCACTGCCCATCCCCTGATGCAAGGGGTCGCCAGATAGGCCAACATAATGATGTGCTTTGAGTGTGTGGGGGCTGAACGCGATTGAGTGTGCATGGCTTACCCACGCAATATATACGATATCCATGGAACGGCTCTGTTTCACGCCACTGAACCGGCCCTCATCACACTGAACTTCCTGTTGTTGAGGGAAAATATTCTGCACTAATTTTACACCCAGTATATGTCCTTACAGAATCCAATTAAAATGGAGAGGTGCTTTGCCAAAACCACACCGAACCTCATCTACAGACTTCACAACTCATTCAGCGGAGAATCACAATTGGAGAAAAAAAGTTGACAGCATAGTGAGTTTATGAAGGGGCAGAAAATTCAATCTGTTGGTTTGCAATCATTTTATTCAGTCCGGCCCAGTAAGTCTGTGTTGAAACTCAACAGCATCCCCGCAGTAATCATCTCCAGCATTAGTTTGGAAATAGAGTTGGTCCTCCCACAGATGCTGGTATTTTCCAATATGGATACCATTACATTCGGCAGCCTCTGTAGCTTTGTGTTTGTGCAGGTAATCGATGCCATTCAAAAATGAAAATCTCACTTGGGCTGTATATTTCTTTTTCTCCCTAGTCTGGTGGAGATTGTTTTTCCCTTTGCTATTCTGTAGTACTTCTCTAGAAGAAATGGAGAAAGTTGCGGAGCTCTATGTATCTTACTCTATAGGTGCTCTCAGTCTTTTTTTGTTTCGTTTATATTGTGCTGGCCGGATATCTTCGGTTCAGACTGATGTGTGCATGTAGCGTTATGTACAAGTCTTGAGTTATCGACATCATCATAGAAACGCTCTATTTGCAGTCTCCCAAAAATCAATTGATTTCATCAGTGGATGTGTCCAGTAACAGGTATTACAGAGATGGAAGTGAGTGGTATTTGCTCAAATGGTCATATGATCTCAGTATGTTTGCTCTCATGAGGCAGTTGCACCATGTTGTTTTTTTATTAAAACAGTTCATCTACAAGCGTTGTTTATTTCTTTGTGCAAAAGAATTGTGTTTTAATGAGGTGCACCTTTAAACCTTTGGAAAACATATCTTCCTTGATTTTTCTTTATATTAAATTGCTTTATCTCATATTTCCTCTACCTTGGAAAGCATCCTCAATCCATCTAAAACTGGGATTGAGTGAGCTCCTCTATTCCGACTAATTTGCACTAGATATTGAAAAGATTTCCAGCACAATACTACAATAGGCGAGAGGAGAGTTTTTTTCTTCAAATGCAGCAAATGTTATTACAAAATATGTACAATTATTTTTCTGCATTCAAATTCTAAATGTTCAACCTTTTCCTGGCTGGTTTTTGAAAATGTGATAAATGTGCAGCCAAATAGGTCATTAAAAAATGTATACTAGGATTAAAAAAAAAAGTATCTTATGCTAAAGACTGATTTGATTTTAAACAGAAACAGTTTAAACAATAAAATTGTGCAATTACATGATAATAATGATTCTATTATTCCTGTGATGGCAAAGCTGAATTTTCAGTAGCCATTACTCTAGTCTTCAGTCTCACATGATCTTTCAGAAATTATTCTAATATGCTGATTTGATGCTCTATGAACTTTGCGTATTCTTATCAATGTTGAAATGATAAATTGAAATGAAATGAAATGTATTTAAGTGAATAGATTGCTTATTATATAGAAGTTATATAGAAGTTTTTTATTATAGAATATGCTGATTTGATGCTCTAGGAACATTGCGTATTCTTATCAATGTTGAAATTATAAATTGAAATTAAATTAAATGTACAGTATTTAAGTTAATAGATTGTTTAAGTTATATAGCAGTGATTCAACGTACCCCTTGGCATGACACATCTTACCCAATTGTGTCACTGGACATCTAGAACACAGAAATTCATATTTGCTATGGCCTTGGCTTCTATTATAGATGCTAAATCTGTTCTTATGTTTTTGAGTAAGAGACAAATGGCAACGTTATATTAGGAGAACCATTCTTGTGCTGACATGGATTTCTTTTCATACATCACCCCTTTCTATTTCTGCTCCCACCCCTTTGAAAAGGTCTAGATGAAAGAGCTCCATTAGTCTCACTCATTACCAGATGTGACTCAGAGTCCAGTGGATCTCATCTGAGCAGGATTTGTGGCAGTCGCAGCCGCCCTGAGTTTTAATTACTCTCTGCTGGGTTCCATCACCTGGAGGAGCTCAAAAGTCCGCAACACCATGACCAGGATTGGCATGAAAGGCATAAATCACAGGCCAAATCCTCAGGATTTTAGTGCTTAGCGTCAGCACTTGACTGGGAATCCCTCATTCCCCCTGGCAGAATGCAGCATTTACTCAGGAACACAAGGCAGGAGAGAGATGGACTTTGTGGAAGATATATCTTGTCTCTGAATCTGTAGAACATTACCTCTGACAAGTGCTGTGCCCCTCTCACACATGTGATCAGACATGCCTGTGTACGAGAACAATGTGTGCTGACATCCAGCAGCAGGAGGACCAAGATGAACAATTCTAAAACTAGGCATGGTGCTACAGATAATCCTCACAAGTCACTTTCTTAGCCGAGACAGTTACCTCAGTGACTTGTCTTTCATATGTACCTGTAATTGCCAACCTGTGTGCAGAAAATTACTCTTAACTTGAGCGTACATGCATACATTTATTCTTATCCTCATTGTAATGTTGGTTAATCCGGACTGGTTTAAATTTGGATGTGTATCATGCTAATTATTAACTGCAGGCATTAAGACATGTTGCACAATCTTCGAGTAAAGTATTCATACACATTCCATTGTCAGTTAAACATTTTTATAATATTTCATGTAATACTTCATGTAGGGTTTTGATTTTAAATGATCCTAATATTGTTGTTGTTTTATTATAAATTGGATGTATTATTCTTTTTTTATATATATATTTTGAAAATATTTTAGTTTTTAAAAATGTATATTTTTTATATTTCAAATTGTATATTTAATAGTTCTTGTTATAAAATTATATTTTCAACTGTTCATTATATATATATATATATATATATATATATATATATATATATATATATATATATATATATATATATATATATATAGACCAAATTTAGATCTGCCTTTTTTATTCAGAACCCAGGGCTCGCAAAATCGCCCGCCCGACGTCCCGGGGCTATTGTGTTTTCCAGTCGGGCTACCAAAATGCATAACCGGCCTGCCCGACGGGCTATCTGAAATAGTGTTCGCTTCAGTCTTGTTATAATAAGATTCAGCGCGTTCTTCATCTTCAATCCGCAGTGGCGCCGAACAGAGCGCACGTCAGAAACAGAGGATAGGGTGTGTGTGTGTGTGTATCTGAGCCTCATTGGTCTGTCACTGCTCGTCAATGTCAGAATATTAGAGATTACCAATCAAATCAAAGTAGGCGGGATTTATATTCACAGAAGCGGCTGAGCGCGAATTTGAGCAGAGCGACTCGACGCTTCAGTTTACGGTCAAGTGCGATAAGATGTAAGTAGCTAAACTAAATATTTCACATTTGACAAACGATACTATTATCAGGCAAACGAATTTACTTGTCTAATTTCGCCATTTTTAACTGAAAATAGGCCTTTGTAACGTGACTCATGTAATGTAATTAGTTTACTGTCATTGTGAGGGGACGAGAAACATTAACAATAAGCCGTTTTCATCTTGTTAGGCACAATATTAATTACGAATGTGTACATGTTGAGAATATAGTACAATTTGTAGCCTTCAGTAAATCAAAAAAAGTTTAGCTTTAGGAGGGGAAGAGACAGGGCAAGATGAGGTGACTGAGAGAAAAAGAAAGAGTGATGGATAGTGAGAGCAGGTATTGACAAATCTACTGCCCGCTGACATGGTTTTAAAGCTATTTCTTATCCTTTTTTGGCCTTCAAACGTCTTGAAATGCACATATCAGAGAAATAAAAAATGTGAACCCCCTAACAACCTTAAATTTAGGACCTATTTGATTATAAAGCCCTGTCTACGGCCCTGTATTAAGATCAATAATGAATGTGTACATATTGTGAATAAATTTAATACACTTAGTTAGGCTACCTAGCTTTCCTAGTAGCTTTCAGTAAATGAAGGTGTCTGAGAAAATGATTCATAAATCAACCTATCAGCTGACCCCAAGTTTACTTACGTCATTGACAGACAAAAATGAAAAGCCTATCAGTCAAAGCTCAGCTTTAGGACGGGAAGAGCCAGGGCAAGAGAAAAACAAAGAGAAAAAGAGTGTGATGCTGATAAGGAGAGAACAATAATCAGCTGTGTGACATGGTTTTAAAGCTATTGTTGTCCAATTTTTTTGGCATTCAAAACATCTTAAAATGCACATATGTAGATCAGAGAAATCAAAATTTTCTCGGGCCGCCGAGAAAATTATTGCAGATTGGCCCCCGAACACCCCTAACTAGTCTACCTCACATTTGGGACCTCAGTGATGATAAAACCCTGTCATCTGCATGTTAATGAAACTAGTTAATTGTGAGCGTTAGACCCTAAACCAAAGTGTTACCCTTTTTTCTATTTTTTTATCATACCCTCATTGGGGACTGAGCCACAGATCAGATTCATGTTCCATACTGGTCACACACATTTCAGTTCAGAGAACCAGATGTATATTTGTATTGATGATTCTAATTTGATTATTTTATATCCAATTGTAGAAATTTGTGTTTTGAAAAAGGTTTTGATTCATGGTTTGACTCCTAACCAATTTTCTACATTAAAAATTGTCTTTTTATGTGGGCTAGTAAAGTTAATTTCGGGCTACCAAAATCTGAAGAGTGCCTGCCCGAAGGGCTACCAGCGATTTAGAAATTTTGCGAGCCCTGGAACCTATCCCAGACTGACTACATTTTTCTTTCTCAGAAATAATACTTATTTTATGGTCATTATTATGGTTAATTATTCATTTCATAATGTAATAATATAATAATTATAAATAATAATAATAATTATAAAATGCATTTATTAAATTCAAATTTTAACTATTATTTTTTTATTATATATGAAATATATTTTAATATATTTTACATTTTTATTAAAATCTTACATTTTTATTTATTTAAATTCTTTTATATTGTATATAAATTTTAAAAAAAGATAATTTCTGTGCAACTCATTCCATATGTCTATGGCCACCGAGAGATATTTATGCATGTATAGTTTTTGCCAGTTCTCTAATATTTTCTAAATGTAAGTGTGAACTGAATCATTATTTCTGTGTGAAAATGTTTCCACTCAGGTCTTTCGGACAATGTACAAAAATTCTATGTAAATGTTGTCTAGGCCTAATAAAAAGGCATTTATGGTGCTTTAAACTGGTTTTGAGAATGCCACACTCATGGCTTTACTCAAAGATTGTCTGTGAATCTTTATAAATCACAATGATATGTTTGCAGAGAGTTTGTGCTTAAGACCCGTATTCTTTGCAGAAGTTATGTGGGCCACAGTGGGTTTCCACTTTTCTCGAGGCAGTTCAGGGCTGATCTCTCTTTGTGGAGCCCCGCTGTGTGATGTGGCCGGGTTATTAGACGACCTCAGTCTCCCAGTGGGCTCATGTGTAAATGCCGCTCTAATAGGAAATTAAACCTCTATCTCAGCCCCCATCAGCTGTTGTCAAATGCCTGTGATGTCATCTGTTCTTCTGAGGCTCAGTTTTAAAATGGCAAACATTAAAATGCTGCTCAATGGCTGAATGTGAATGTGCAGTCGCAGCGCCTGTGGAAAAGACATGCTTGATGTCAAATCGCTTTTACTGTAACTGAGCATCGGCTGTCTCAATGTCCCTTTTTTTTCCCTTCAGAGGAGAAGAAAATTCTCACATCATGTTTATATAGATGTCAAAAAACTGAGCTGAGGCTGAATGTGCTCATCGGCACAGAATATATACATATATCAGATTCTGACAGCAGGATGTGGACTGTCATCACTGAATACGCAGTGACCATTCTCTCTCTTCAATATGAATGGACCTCTCATGAAAAAATGCTGCTGAAATTGAAAGTCTGAAATCATGAATATCAACATGGAAAGTAGGGCTGCACAATATTGAAGAAAAATGCGATATGCAATAACTCGTTAAGTAATGTGATATTCAATATGTGATACGATAATGCTTTAAGTTTGTGAAATAAATTAAAATTATATTTAAATATATTTAAAAACTGAAACTGAAATAACCAACATACATTTCACATTCTTTTTGCATGAAGAAAGCATCCTTACAACTTCTGAAAGTGAACCAGTGTTGTACTGTAGCATTACATAAAAAGTAAATGTGCTTTTAATGTCAGTGTAAACCAGGGGGTTTAGGTTTTCAAATAGGCCTACGTTAGGTTTAACAACAAAAATTGGATTATCAAATGTAAAAATAAAACGCTGCTTAGTCTTCTCTGTATGAATTAAATACAGATTCTTATTAAAGCTACAAAAGTTCTGTCTTTTGTTGTTTGATTAACATTAAGCACACAGACGGAAGCAGGTTTATTAGGCTGCTGTCACTTCAAGAGCTTCCCAGATCCAATATTTTGTTACATGTGTGCTTTCTTTCTTAACAGTTTAGTCCACTTAAAACATAACTGACTGCGTTTACATGAATACTCACCAAAACAGGCATTTTGACACAATTGTGTGTGTATTTGGCAATATAAGCTGTGGGAGAGAACTGAATTCGGAATCACGTGCTGTCTGAGAGGCGGCTTTCTGTGTACTTCTGAGTACTTCACTTATTGCATTTAATAACATTAAGCATGTCACACTATTTAACAGTCGTGTCCAGTCTACTCTTTGCTGTCTATGTTGACCTAACTTGGACTTTTTGTAATCTTTTGGATTATTAAAATAATGTAGTTATCTCAACCCGTTGTGGTATGCATGATATACGTACATTTGCAATATTTTGATAATTGCAATATATCGTGTAGCTCTAATAAAAAGCGTTAATTTTTCCCTGAGAGGCATATTTATTCAACAAGTTGTTGACCCGTTCTTGACACCGAATCCACGCTGACTAAATAAAGAGTGAAAAATTCTCCCAATTTAACAACATAAATGCATTACTTGTAGTGGCCATCCGACAAACTAGTTAATTTTGCGGTAATTCAGTCCACACAAGTTAATTCGACAGATGGATTGTCACCAGCAAAAGCAATTCGACTTAGATTTGGCTCGTTTGAACATGTTAACATATGAAACTGTGACAAACAGAGTCTGCCAACAACACCAGCGCTCATTACGAACAGAAGTGCCCAGATGTCCCCATGTAGGGGGATTAGAATACTTCTGTAACAAAATACACAAATACACGGACCCAGATGTTTTTCAATTTGTCCAGATGCACAAAGCTCTTCCATCATCAGTAAAACCAAACAGGGACTCCTGAGACCCGACGGCCCCTATACTTGACATACAAAGAGAGAGAAGATGTGAGGGGAAGAGGTTAACAAGATTTATCATGACCACTCTCAGTGAAGTGTGAAGTGAGTCTCACACTCCTTGCAGAATTACTCTGACTACTTGTCAAGTGATTTGATAAGATACAGTCCTTGATATCTGGACTTTGAAACATGATCTGAATAGATTAAAAGGTGAAATATGGCTGAAGCTTGTTCGGGTAATGTTCTCAGCTCTGGCTGAGCTGCAGTTAATTGGTGATATCAAAGGTTTCTGCTAACTCTTAGTTGATAGACAAGATGTTCTTGCTAGCCTTCCTAGTTAGTTCTTGGTTCTCCGCCTCTGCGATAATGACCACACTCTAAAAAATAAAACATTGGGTCAACAAAAAAAAATATGTTAACGTTTTCCACTAGAATTTTTAATTTAAGACTGCTGGCATAATTACATTAATTCAAAGCGATGTTTTGAGTATGGTGAATTACCTTTTAGTCCACAATAAAACGCATTTCTAAGTAACATGAACTTAATAATTTTCAACATGAATGCAAGTAATTAAGTTGATCCAACATAATGTTTTAAGTTAGGTGAAGAAGCTTTTTCCTACCGAAGCTTCGAAGCTCAAAAATGGTATTCGGACCAGCCCTAATTTTAAATAACACAAATGAAATGACTGACTTTTATAAGGAATTATGTATATTTTTAAACAGCTTTCCAATCACTATTTATCTTTTTAGCACCATTTTTAAATTGTAATATATTTCTCTTTTAAACATACATGTAACATTCATCTTTTAATATATTTCCCTTTCAAAACATTTAAATGAACTATAATATTAATATATAATAATATTAACATAATTAAAGAAGTCGTTTGACATA
This sequence comes from Phoxinus phoxinus, assembly GCF_949152265.1. Lineage (NCBI taxonomy): Eukaryota > Metazoa > Chordata > Actinopteri > Cypriniformes > Leuciscidae > Phoxinus > Phoxinus phoxinus. The sequence continues at coordinate 21,557,725 of NC_136888.1, forward strand.
CGTTATAACGAGTCATTAATGTCCTTTAAATTATATGTTTCATATAATAGAACAGAAGCTATATATTGTGAATTTAAACATTTCTCGAGTCGTTTACCAGCGGCAGACGTCAGGAGGACCAGCCGAGGTAAAGGCTGTTCCAGGCGGCTTACATGGGCTCGAGCACCCGGTGATCTCCTGGGTCTCACACAACCCGAAAACGTCCGATCAAATGTTTTAAATAGGCGCTATCTTTATAAATAAACCACAGATTTGAGCTTTAAACAACTACATTCTCGATTGAACAACTCTTAAAACTACATTTCGTGACACAATAACAGTAGTATTTTTAAATTTCCCGCCTGCCTCTCCCAGAAGAAGCGGATTTCGCCTCGGACGCGCATCAATTTCGCTCCAAACGCTTGCTTTTAATAGCGTCCATTTCGCTTTGGACGCGCGAATGCATTCAAAATGTTCAAGCGTCAAATTAGACGCGGCAGGCGCGAATTTGACGCGCTATTCGTGTCCGGTGTGAACGCACAGTTACATAGCCTATACTATCAACACTCAACTCAAATTTCAGAATAAGGACTTAGAGATTTCGGTATTCGGTTACTATACAGTAGGCTATCACCAACAGAATCCTGAGCGAATGCAAATGTGTAATTAAACATAAAATTACTAACCATTCACCAGATTGAGTTTCAACTGCGTGGTCCCACTCGTCGTCTGGCCTTGAACATGCATGCGCGCGGAAACTGTGGGCCGTTTACACGTCATCAAATTGTATTTTACATTAGCAGAACTTAAAATTAAATTATTTTTGATTGACTGAAAATGTTAAACTCTGACAAGTCATGATAGTATATTGAATCAATAGGCATAATTTGTGTGTCATCCAAGCTCAATAAAATAACAATTACAAGTAAAAAGTCTAACTGTATCTCAGAACTTGATTTTTTATTTCACAACAATGTGTATATTTAAGTAATGACTAAAGGTCCTCTGAATTAGTTTTTAGAGTGCATGAAATAGGGGTGGGAGATATTGACAAAAATGAATATCTCGATATTTTTTTCCAATATCTCGATATCGATATTCAGACGATATTTTTGCAATCCTTCAAAGAAATGTGTGCAAACAGGCAAAGAAGGTCCAGTTGGTCTTTTGACTTGCTGCATTTGACCTATCATTGTATAGAATTACTAGTACAGTACATAAAGATATGAGACATTATTGATTTAAACATGAACCCAGTTACTGTACTAAATATTTATTGTAATACAAGAACAGTGCTTTTTCAGTACAATATATGTACGTAATAAATTAACTTTGTGCTTTGCAAATAGGCGGTTCACAAAATTCACGGTTTGTTTCGATACGATACAGTGATGTAGCCTACGTTTTCGATACAGCAAAAAGAAAGAAATGCCAGATAAATTTCCTATTTATTAAAATTAATTTTTTTTTGAACTTTCTTGGAACTTTTAGTTTTATAAATGGGGGTCATCTTTGAAGGATGAACAAATAATGTTTTGGTCATCATCACATTAAAAATAACATTTAAATATGATAATATTTGAGTTTTGAAGTGCTGGAAAAAGATGTGTGATGTAAGTTAGGCCTACCTGAAGGCATTTTACCATTTCTGCCAAACTTCCATGGTTACAGTCAGTGTTACTATATTAAATCCATGGTGAATGTTGCTGATCTGTGAACTAAGCCTATAACTAGTTCATTCATGGCAAAACGAAAACGAAACGAATCGTTCGGTTTGTATGCGTACCGAACCGAAAGCCTCGTACCGAACGGTTCAATACGAATACGTGTACACCCCTATTTGCAAACAGTACTTCTATTAGTAGACTAACAACAATGTGACTACCCATTTATTAGAAGTTAAAAGAAGCCCTGTTCGGAGGCTATTACGGTGGATCTCTTGGGAAAATGTATTCCATCTTTTGGACTCATCATTATGCAACGCAATTTTCTAATGATGCAATGACGAAACTCGCCACTTGAGGACACCACAGACATTTAAGAAAAACGTTTTAACTTCAGACTTCAGTTATCTGCAAACAACGCATATATTGCCTTTTCTATCAGCTATTTCATTAATCGTTCATCGGCTTTACTCTTAACGTTTTTGGATCGTTGCTTCAACCTAAGAAACGTCATAACACACAGGTAAGAACTCCGTAGTTGTATTGCAAATTAGTAGCAATTACTCTCGTGCAATTGAGGAACGATCGTGATTTTGTACAAAAAACCCCCCATAAAATACAGTCAAACAAACCCCATACAGTATTAAAATCGCTACATATCATAGTTTAGAAGGTTATAGTGTGTGTTATTTGTTTTCTCTTTAACTTCCTTCAGCTCTTTTTATGTTTGGGGGGTCGGATTGTACAAATTATGAAATATTCGATATCCCAATTTTGCATATCGTCCAGACAACAATTTGGATATTATCGTCTAAACGATATATTGCACACCTCTACCATGAAACTTATTTGAAACCACACTATCCGCTACTTATGATGATGTAAAGGTAGCGGATATATACTGCAGTATAATCATGGTGCTATTTGGAAAAAATGCATCACCTCGCACAAAACTATATAATCTACTGTGATGAGCGCTGTTCAAAGCTCCAGAGTTCCTCCATTAGACTTGAGGCCGGTGTGTCGTGCTGGTGTCTATCTTTAGCCTTGTTCCCCTCCCACGGCTCTCGGCCTTACCCTGCTTCATACCACGGTAACATTAATATAACTTGAATACATTAGCTCATCCATGAATGTGATTTCTGCCTGAGTCCCATAAGATTACTTTCCATCAGCTATGGAGATGAAGACGTCACGGCGTCATCAAGCTACGCCTTTATTGTTTTGAATAAGCGACCTTTAGCGGGGAAACTTACATACTGTGCCTTTAATCTTTAGAAAGATGAAACTAATTATTTTTCTCAATGAGCTTGTTAAAAAAACATTATATTATTCAACCTGTTTAAATAATATTGTAAGTGTGAAAAGTGTAAGTGTTTTTTTTGTTTTTGTTTGTTTCTGAAAAGCAGTGCTAACAATAAGTGCTAGTGTACGTTTGTGTCATTGATTGCAATAGTGATGGATTCTCTGTATGTGAGAGTGTGGGTCTGTGTGGGTCTCTCTTTGTGTTCTCGTGCATTGGTACTTGTGCATTACTTAGTCATTTCTTCTTTCCTGTAGCACTAATCCTTCTGTTATTTTGATTAGGCCATTGAATTTGTCTGCTGTCAATTGTGATTATGGATTTCCATTCCAATCTGCTGCTTTGCCACGATATAGGATACCTCCAAATTGGATTCACATCATAAGACACTTCCTTTACCCTATAACCATCAGTGTGTAGTCCCATCACTACACACTTCAGTTTAATCCTTTTGTGTCTTAGGCTGCTGAAAGCATGCAGATATAGTTTAGATCTTGATCTTTTGTTGTCAGGTTTGAGTGCTTTGCATTTTTAGACTGTTAAATAAATAATACATTAAAACATTAAAGTATAAAACAAATTATAATCCATTATTTATTTAACTTTGAATGAGATTCAAACTCACAACCTCTCTAACTCTCAAGCATGTTCTTCTGAGCCACATCAACTGTTGTTCAAGTAAAAGACTAAAACCTTTGAATCACCCTTCATTCTCCGATTCAGCTGAATTCTTCAAGAGCCTGAATTCAGTTAGGAGAAACGGAGCATTTTCTAGTCTTTTAATGTATTGTGATTAGGGCTGGGTATCGATTCAGATGTTCCAATTCGATTCTATTTCGATTCACAAGCTCTGAATTTGATTTCGATTCTCGATTCAATTTCGATTCTAAATTCGATTTCCGATTCGACTCAATGAATATAGATTTAATACAACTCCTATATGTATATATATTTTTAAATAGTGAACATAAGTTTACGAGTGGTTAATTAATGAAAAGAAATAGAGCCACAAACCTGTATATTAAACTATTTTTATTTTAGGTACTCTTGGGTACATTAAAACCCAACTTCAAATGCATACAATGAATAGACAGGATTTTGATGCAAGATCCAAAAAATGTTGATGCAAAATTTATGCTGAAAATTAGACAAGTTTGTGATCATATTTGTTATTTTTTTATATCTGTAGACTTAAGGGAGATAGTGTTTTTAGTACCAAACAAGCAATAATCATTTAGCATTAAAAAAACAAACAGGTGTGCACTCCTCAAAGCTGTTCTGGAAAACAGAGGCCCAGTTGCCTGATGGGTATTCTGTCTTGCTAATGCACTGCGGCGATGCTTTCTTTTGCAGCTTGCGTGTATGATTCTGTAGGGTGTGTGGAGAACATCTACATATGCTCAGAGTTTGAGAGAGAATATGGAACCGTGCTGATCATCTTCAGGGGGATGTGTAGAGCTTCATGCATCTTTAATCTCAGCCTCTCCTGCTCTGAGAGCGAGCACCCAGCCTTCACGCTGAGAAGACGTCCTTCTGCATTTAGATGAGGAAAGTCATACTCCATAATGTTGGGATATCATGGGCGCAGTCAGACAAAGAGGAATAAATCATACACGAAGCCACGTATACGGCATCAATTGGTAAAATGGCATGTGCGGAAGCGTGCAACATGTTCGGTTCGGCCTGAATGTCTCCGTCGAGCTTTCGGGAGCATGGCAGGTGCGGGAACTCTTTAGTCTGATCTCATTTGTGACCTTTTGCACCAGATCCAGAGCATAATTACGCTCAAAGGGCAAGAGAAAAAAGAAAAGAAAGAAAAAACCCCCCAAAGAAGTCTTCTTGACACTTGCTTCTGTCTAATTATCATGTGCGTGTGCTTCTGGTGTCTTTTATGTCAAATATACCATTTTACCTTTTTCGGTAAGAAAAAACTAAACTTGTTTGACATTTTACATATAATTGAAAATATATTACTTTCATCAACGCACATCGTTTTGGGTGGTAGGACTATACAGTACACGTTTATCCATAAAGTGTAGGTCTGGAAACACAGAAGTATTAACTGCTTTCATTTTGATGATAGGGCTATTTGGTGGGGGTGAAACAATGACTGAACTCCAGTGACCCTCCACATGTATTTGTCTGCGCCGGAAAAGTGCCACAACCGCTGATGATGACGGGCTCGATGCCTGCGGCGAAATGCAGATAACAGAAAGGCTCCATGAATATTTCAGACCAAAAACAGAGCTGCACATTTGAGCTGGTGAATGAATTGATTACTTTTGAAAATGAATCTTAAGTGGTTTAAATGCTCACACACCCACAGAAGCCATCACGCCTCCACACGCACAAATGTGAAGATATGCAGATGTATGTGGTATTCAGTTGCATCTATAAACGAAAGACCAGATTTTATGCTTTCTATGAGGAAAATGTGAGTGCCTTGCCTGTGCAAAAGTCGTTGCCGTATGTGGGAGGTTGCCAGGGTGTTGCTATGCGGTTGCTAAGGTCTTTTTTGTTGTTCCTAGTGTTTAGTATGTTGTTCCTCAGGGCTCTAGAAGTACTTAAGTAAAAGTACAGATACTCCATTCAAATATTACTCCAGTAAAATTATTAAGTACTCCCTTCTCAATTTTACTTGAGTAAAAGTACAAAACAACTTATTTTTAATGTACTTTACTGATAGATGAGTGTTTATTTTGTAATTTGATATACTTGTGTACTTTTATATTAATTTTATATTACATATTTTATGTTATCATACTGCTCAAAATACCTGGGGGAGGGGGGTTCTGGGTCTGACATCATTATTGTCAAGTAGCCAGCACTAGTCAGTATGAAAGATTAGTGGATGCAGATACATATGTACTGATCTGCAAGTAAGAAGATTAACGTTTTATTTTATTACCATTATATTATTATTTGTCATACACTATCAAAACATTAAGGGCCAGATTATATGGCATAACTTAGGAAAAACAAAATGTGTGTTGACAAAGAACATCAAAAGAGATGTCACAAAAGGTGAAATGCATAAGATTTTAAGAAGAACACATTATCCAATCATAATAGTTTTATATAATTTGATCTGCTACGGCAGCGGGGAAGAGGCATGGGCATTAATTTTAGTTATTTTAATGTTACGTTACATTACGTTTATTTTTTAATTTATTTTTTATTACGGTGGGCTGCCTTAAACAGCTCACCCTTTTACAGCAGATTTTGTTCATAAACAACTAAAGGTTGTGACCTAAATATGATTTTCATTTATAATAATCAATTCTAAAATTCCGCATTTGTAACTTACTCTTCGCACCATCTGTCGCGCTTGCCCTCAAGTTCCGAGGATCTCCCGGTTCTTGGCTCATTTTCAGTCTTATGAACTCAGTTTACTTGGAGACTTGATCATCCGGTGGGTTGTTGACTCGAGAACAGCTGCAATTGGATCAGTCCGATCGTTTGGTGGGATTTGCGAACCGATTTAACAGGCTCATTGAAAAGAATCAGCTCTTTCACAAACCGACACTGCTGTTGCATCTTGGAACGTGTTGATTTCTTCAGTTAAAAGTAACGAGGAATGAGATGTTTTTTAGGAATTGTAGTGGAGTAAAAAGTACGATATTATGCTAGAATGTAGTGAAGTTAAATTAAAAGTATATTGTAAAAAATATTCTAAAAATACTTTGTTACTGTCCACCACTGCTAGTCCGTATAGATATAACATGGGGTCCCTCCTTTAATGTAAATCGAGCCATATTCTATTATATTCTATTCTATCTGTGATTATTAAGCACTGTAGTTTGTTTCTCCTTTTGCCACATGTTTCTACTTTTTACAGTGTGTTCTGTTGATAATGAAATATTTAAATTATTATAACTATTTTCTTTTATTTGGCAGGACACAAATAGAGGAAGAGAAGTGACAGGTGAAGATAGATAGGAACAGGATTGGGAAATCGCCCAGTGCGCTGCTTCGAGACATGCCCAAGTCTATGGCTCTGGCATCATTTATTTTTTAGAAAGATATAGTTATTCAAACAAATATTTTGTAGCAAGTTGAAGTTTAGTTTTGCTTTACATTTTTAAGGCAGGGGTTAGTAAAGCACCACTAACTAGAAAGCTCTTATCTCTCTCTCTCTCTCTCTTGCTTTTTTCTTTACTAGTTCTTAGTAATTGTACAATATTGTGTTGTCTTTTTAAAATGTGCTGTTTGGGGAGTTCAACTGCAAGGCTCCGCCTTGAAAGAATAAAGAATCACTGCGAAGGAATTGGTATTCGACCTTCTGTGACTGACCATGTTTTTTTGTCAGTGCTGCCTCAGGGACATGACACTGTTAAACACACTAACTGTTCCCTCCTGGGTAATTCATTAGAGAGGGGGCCACGTTACGGTCATTACCTTTACAGCTCGCAGTGTCTGAGAGATTTATACGGTCGGCATATGGTGCTTTGGACCAGGAATTGTCACCACTATATCTCAGAGAGGGAGGAGAATAAAAACCTATTTCACATTCAGTTTTATGTTCATGTTAATTGAGATTAGTATAGTTACTGCATTCTTACCTCTGTATATCTGGAGGACAGACTCAGCCCTCACTTACGTAAAAATACCAGAACAAAATCATGGATATGTACCATGGCAGTACCATGGTATTCTTGGAAGTACCCTGGAGTACAATGTAAATGGCATGGTGGCATTTGAATTTTACTTTTAAAGTGCCATATGTTGCGCTGTGGTACCACCACAGGACTTTTTTGTAAGGGCTGTTCTGAGTTGACCAACTGTTTCGATTTATTTAGGTGACCAAAACCAAAGTAAATAAAGGCATCTCACAGAAAGAATATTCTTACAAGGAAATAGACGAGGGCTGTTTGAAGAGCGAAAGAACAAAAGCAGTGATTGATTCTTTGGTGAATTCAGTATTAAGCCTAGTTCTACCCTCAAAAGGATTTTCCACAGTAGATTCATTTGGAAAAAGGCTGTTTCATGTAGAACTCATTTTAATCCATGTCTGGAACCCAGAAAATGCATTAAAGTAAAAACGAAGAGCGCTGGAAGTACCACAAGCAAAATCACACACACGGCGGATGGAGAACAGCTTGAAGCCTTTTTGATATTGCTGTTATCTTAATTATGTCTGCATATTAACCAGTATTTCCATAACAACTATTGATCCATTTGGAGAGCTCTTGCTTAAGACAGCTGAAGATCTTGAGTTAATCTGGATTGTGTCCTTGTGAAGAAAACATACAAACTTGAATTTCATTAGCACCCCTCCTGAACATACATATTTAACTCAAGTAGCTTTCACCTATTCACCATGCTTTTCTTCTCTCGGGTTCCCAAGCGTGCCCCCTCTGGTGTCACAAATGCTGCTCTGCCCACAGCAAGCATGGCACCTCGCTGAGTGCGTGTGTGTATTTGGAGATCTGGCATAACGGCCGGCTCACAGGGAACTGTCATATGGCAGTGGCAAGCAACTTTAAGATATGTGTGGGTGTGATGTCTTTGGTGAAGAGTGCTAAAAACATCCATAGATGTGGACACCTGGTCACACAAACACATGGCCCCCTCAAACTCCCACACACACATAATTGTGTCTAATTAAGGCCTTTAATGTTTTTTTTTCCACAGATCTGTGTCATCATGAGGCATGGCTATAAGGCATGCGTGGTGACTAACAAGAAAAATAAAAAATGATACATCATTTTAGGTGCGACGAACAGGTTCCTACATAGTTTTTCTGAAAAACTTTACAATAAGGTTAAATTTGCTAAGTTTAGTTTGCTAAGAAGATTTGGTATCATTTAGGAATGCAAAGGACATTAAATGTAAAATGTAGGAATATTAAATTCTGGCTAATACCATAAGATAATCATATTTGTCGGAATCTGACTGAAGATAAGTGATTCATGGCCAATATCCAAAACAATTTTATACTATTTTGAAAAAAAGAAAGAAATATTTTTTAAATGTATAAATATGCGATTGTTCATTGTTTATTAATTTCCTTCCTTCCTTCCTTCCTTCCTTCCTTCCTTCCTTCCTTCCTTCCTTCCTTCCTTCCTTCCTTCCTTCCTTCCTTCCTTCCTTCCTTCCTTCCTTCCTTCCTTCCTTCGTTCCTTCCTTCCTTCCTTCCTTCCTTCCTTCCTTCCTTCCTTCCTTCCTTCCTTCCTTCCTTCCTTCCTTCCTTCCTTCCTCCCTCCCTCCCTCCCTCCCTCCTTCCATCCATCCATCCATCCATCCATCCATCCATCCTTCCATCCATCCTTCCTTCCTTCCTTCCTTCCTTCCTTCCTTCCTTCCTTCCTTCCTTCCTTCCTTCCTTCCTTCCTTCCTTCCTTCCATCCATCCATCCATCCATCCATCCATCCAAATGATGTTATATAATAAGATATTATATATTAAGTATATGATATAAGTTTGTAAAGCCTTGATGATGTTTATTATATTAGAAATTATTTACTAATGTTAATTTTCTTTCATAATACAATGTCTAATGTTAGTTAATATTAATTGAACTGTAACAAGTAAATTGGTATACGAAAATGCGTTAAAATGACATTCATTGTTTCGTGTTATCTTTGTAACCATTTAATTTTTGTAAAGTGTTACCAAATTTGCAACTTGAGTTTTATTCTATAGAAAGAGCTGCTTTGACATTTTGTTTTACACAAAAAGTCTTAGAAGTGAAAAGCAAAAGAGGGTAATTAGATGTTATTTGTTATTTGAAAATGAATCATTTGTCGAAGATGTGACTTAGATTCTAGATGGCAAATACATGAATTGTTCCACATCATTTTAGAGAGACACTAGGGGGCACGTGCCCCCCTCAGTTTTAACGGGCATGTTGCTTCTGCATAATACAAACGCTCAGTATGAAGGGACCAGTCTAATGGCTTGAACAAACGTCCCAGATACGATACAAGCTTGTCTAGGAAGAACTGCAGCCTGAACACGTCAGGAGATCTCAGCCCTGTGTTTCCTCTCGGTTGCCCTGCTTATGCATCGCTTCCTGTCCTATTACTCTGTTGTGTTCAAGGCCACTAAAGCCACTTGCTGAGACTTCATGTGTGAGAGGATCAGCCCTGTCTGGAAGTGGTTTTCTCAGGGTTATTTCTTTCAGGTCTGGTGCTTTAGAGCAGAAAGTGTGAGGAGAATTAATGTCATTGCAGTGTTTTTATACTTGCTTGGGGGCACATACATTTTGTTATCTCCACAAACACACACACACACACACACACACACACACACACACACACACACACACACACACACACACACACACACCACACATACAGTAGGGTCCAATCATCTGAGAGCACTAGTGAAAATACTTACTTACTTGCTTGCTTACTTACTTACTTACTTTACTTTCCCTTACTTTTATACTTTATTGTCAGACTAAGTATGACATTTTTCTTGCATAACAGTTCTTTCCTTCCTTCCTTCTTTAATATGAGTATACATTTTATAAGTTTTTAAACCTAATTATCATGTTCTCCAGCAATCAGCAATTTTTAAACCTAATTATCATGTTCTCCAGCAATCTGGTCACATGATCAATGAAATAATAGACAATCTTACATATTTTTATTCATTTTATGTTGCACTATTATTATTATTATTATTATTATTGTTGTTGTTATTACAGGTAAACAGGTTTACAGGTTTAAATTGCAGTGCAGGTTTAAATGTTCATTTCCAGATATTCATTGGGGATTTCTTGAGACCCAATGGATATGCGATCATGATTCTCATACAACACACTTGTCAATGTATTATAAAATAAAATAACAGTATAAAATGTAAAATAACAGGTAGATTAATTTTGTTGTAATTTATACATATATAAGTTATAATTTCTTCACCTCCATGTTGGGCCATCCCCATATTATTTTGTTCTATGAAACACAAATGCAGATGTTAAACTTCCAAACTGTTTTTTTTTTTTTTTTTTTTGCATAAAATAATGTATTATGGTGGTTTATGTTGCCAAGTTCAACCATAAAAGTCCAAGTCTTCAAATGTCATATGATAGCTTGTGTTGGTTTAAATTGATATATACTTGTGCTGTGTGTGTGTGTGTGTGTGTGTGTGTGTGTGTGTGTGTGTGTGTGTGTGTGTGTGTGTGTGTGTGTGTGTGTGTGTGTGTGTGTGTGTGTGTGTGTGTGTGTGTGTGTGTATATTTAAATATATATGGGTGTGTATATGCACACACACATATAAATATATATACACACATAATATTAATCACGTGATTAATGAATTAATCATCATGTTAAGTTCATCGTGATTAATCACTAATAATCGATTTGACAGCCCTATTATTTACTATTACTATATTCATTTGCATTCAATCACACAAAAAAACACTGATATCAGTGATGGCAAACTTGATTTTTGTGGTTTGACATCCATCATTTTAAAGCACCCTAAACATTCTGGAAAACATCTCCATTTGTGTAGTAAGAGTAAAGAAACTCCATCAGAGTAAAGAAAATTATACAAAATTGGGGGTGATTTTTTTAAACGTATTATCTTTTGATTTATCTTTTGTGTATGTGCGAGAGAAAGGAAAAGTTAAAGCACATCAGCTCATTCATTGCATGCCTGTTTTTTTTTTTTGTTTTTGTTTTTTTTTTGTTATTGGTGCAGCTGCTCTTTGATTAATAGCCGGTCTAACATTTCCCTCTAATCAAGGACAAATACTGCTGACCTTTTAATTGGACTGACAGCTCTGAACCCCAGTAGAACATCCACAGAGACAAACACACTGTGCTCATAGACTCTTTGATGCTGTGCATATACATAGCCTTTATACTGAACCAAGTATACTCGTGCAGGGAGTTAATGCCAGTATGCTTTGAAAATAACTCATTCTTCTCGGAAGCTACTCACATTTTCTCTCTTTCATTCAGTCTCGCCCAAGTCTCTCTCCCCATTAATTCATTTTCATTTAGAGGGACATTAAAAAGACTTCAGTCCTTTGCTTAATGCGTCTTCAAACATATACGCTCTTAACAAAGCTAATTTATGTGGCACCAGGACTTTGAAGGATGTCTCCCCTCTCACCTGGGTGTTTGTGAACGAGATCATCCCATCCGTGGTCACTCTGCTACGGGTGATGCATTTTAAACAGGTTTTCTATGAATCTCTACACAGGGGCTCATCCTGTCCATGTACTCTGCATAATAATAACGGCTTTGTGACATTCTTTTTAATATGCTGAACACAAAGAATAAAAGAAGGCCTGGAGTATCTGACCTCTTCTCAGCGACAGCCCTTTTCTTTCAGTTTTTTTATTCTTGCATTTTGTCACCCCGTTGCCCTCTGATTAATGTTCACAAACAGCGTATTGACATGACTGAAAGAGAAAGAGAGAGTAGGTTGTTTGGGAATGTCTTTGATGTTTGTCTCCCTACTTTTCAGTTTTCCCCTAAACCTGTCTAATGCGCTCACGCTGTTATATAATCCAGAAAGGACTAGCTTCTCTTTCCCTCTTATCTTTTCTCTCTGAATTTCAATTGTTCAACCTATGTCAACAATTGTCACATCTGAATTTTGTACTACGCCTTATACAGTAGTTCTTTTGCAAAAACCTACTGAACTGCTTATCTTTTAAGGCAGCATCCTAACTTATTAGTCACTTATTAGTGGCTAATTTGGAACACTTGCCGTATAGGCAGCAACTCCATGTGACACAACATAGACTTTTCATGGAAAGCTAATGACTAATTGATTCCAATAGTTTGATTTAGCTGAGCTTAACCTCAACCTATATTGGGTTAATATACAGGAAAAAAAATATTACTTATTGCAATAATTCATTAATAATGTTAAATATTTAAAGCTGCAGTCCGGCACTTTTTTGGGTTTAAAAATATCAAAAAAGACATTTTTAAAAAAAAACGTAATCCCGGCGGATCCCGAAAGTTTAAAGCGACAATCACCAGTGACAACTGGAGATTCACCAGTTGTAAAACCCAAAGACTTAAAAATATACATATTTTTCACGTTTTGACGTGATATAAGCAATCGTTAGATTTAATCAGCATGATATAGCTACTGCAATGCTTCCCCCCGGGACCCCTCGAATTTGGTCAGAACAAAAGTGAATGTTACTTACTTGTTCAGATGACATTTTCCGATGAAAATTCTAATGTTGACACTTTCAAAAAGTATACTCTGAGATTGCTGATGACAGTACAGTATCCACAGCGACGCGGCAGCCTCAATACATTGTGTTCATCCGCGCTGTTTCATGCCGATTTACTACCCACGCACAGTTAATAATTCCGCGAATAACTGCAATTGCAGATTTCTAACAGAGATGGCGACAAAGAGGAAAAACGACGGACTGCAGCTTTAATGTGTATAAAATATTTGTTTTGTTTTTAACTTGTCATTTCTCATTTTTTTGGAGAAAATTGGAAAAAAATTGGTTGCATTTTGGGATTTTGCACAGTGCAAAGGTCATCCGATACATCAAGCCATCACATTAGTGAAATTATGGTGAAATTAATGCGATTCTAACTTAGAATTTGGCAGACACATGGTATCTTGAGGTGCTGTCACATTAGCGAAATTTCGGTGTATTTTTTTGTAAAATCTGTCAAATCCAAATGACCAGTTTGAACCCATTGAAAAACCTGAGTGGAGAAATCGTTAAACTAGAAATAGTTTGGCTAGCCTGGAAGATAGTTTGGCCAGGCAAAATATTGTCTAGGTAGGTAGCTAACTAGATATCAGATCTGAGATATACTATGTGTATTTCAGAAATGTGTGGAACTAGCAGTGCTGTCATGGAGAGAGCTCAGACCTCACTTCTCTCCTAGACTCTGAATCACAGATGTTTACCATCACCTCTAAACAATCTGTATATCACACCACACGTTCCCTCTGCACTGACTGCTTACAGCGCTGACCACAACCCTCCCACTCAAGATCTTTCACAATGATTTTAGCTATTTTTTCCCCCTCCTTTAACTTTTGATTTCCCAAGACTGTGATGTCTAGCTTTGCTAAGGTCGTGTTCCTCTCAGGCTTTAGGCTGTTTTTGCATTTTCTTGGGCTAAACCAGAGTTCGATACAACCCCTGGTCTCTTTTCACAATGTATTTTTGGTTCCAATCCACTATACATATGCGTCATCATCCTGAGTACCATTTTAGACACGGGATAGAGTTACAACACAAGATGGGAAGATGGCAGCTTCACTTTATATAAATAATTTAGTCACTATAGAAACTGTACATGCAGCGAATTATCAATTTATTACTTTGAAAATAAGCAATTTATTTATTATTCCATAAAACAATACATTAATAAATTTAAATGTTTCAATATTTTTTTTATTCTTAGTAATGTAGATATAAAATAAAACAAACAAAGTGTTAAATAACTTGCCAAATCAATAGACATATATTACATCTCTTTATTTGACTCTTCATGTGTTTCACATTCACATTTAACTGCACTTTTAAAAATTAATTAAACATAGTTTACACTGATAATTTTATTAATAGTTGATTAATTCATATTATTTTAAGTGGCAGTCAAGGTCCTTCATATCAATGATGCAAATTTAACATTATCATTAGCTGTTCACTTCCAAGATTTTAGACAGATTGCATTAAATTCACTTGAGAACCATGGTTCACAAGATCCGTATGCAAGTTCACCATACAAACAAAACTCTTTTGAACTCAGGTCTGCACCAAAAGCTCTATTGTTAAAGCGCCCTCAGCCATGCGGCTCCCTGATATGAGCTAAAGTGCTTGCTAGGACAGCTCACTGTGTAGACCACGTCATTCTCCCACTCTCCAGGCAGCATAAAAGAAACTGTGTGTGATTGACAGATTAGATGTGATTTACATTGATCAGAGCGCATTCTGACAGCCTTCAAGCTCTGCGGCTTCATATCTAATATGAAGGGCCAGTGATTTTATCTGATTTTTCAGTTTACTATTGATCAAGGCCGATAACCAGCGCATGTTCTGCACCACCTTCCATTATCGCATGTTAACGAGCTCTTTGAATCAGATCAACAAAATGTTAGCCTTCAATCGCACCTATTACGATCTGAAAGTTCATTACATGCCCGAGGTAGATTAGAGGCAATAAATAATTTCTATAGCAGCACTTGTACACATGTGTCAGGTTGATAAGAGCTGGTAATTATAAACCGGCCAAAGCAAACAAACAGCAGTTTGATTGTTCTCCATCCAGACATCCTTTTCTCCCTTTAGAGAGCCACGGTTAATGTGCCAGACAGGGTTCGTGTGTAGAACAGAGCCATAGCGTGTAGTTATCTTTCAACAAAAGCCCAGCAACTGGTTGACAGACGTGGATTTTAAAGGCTCTGCTCTCTCATTATCTCCCTCGACTTGCGGTTTGATTGCCATGAAACCCTTCTCCTTGGGACTGTAACCTTGCTTCAAAACACTCCACATGCACACAAACAGGCTTCTCCAGTGGCCAGTATAGTTTCCAGACCTCTTTGTGGTGTATTGGAGCATCTCTTCATCATGCTCTTGCAGGCCTGTCTGTGTGCTCGTAATGAATAATGAGAGCTGAGAGGGAAGTGCTGAGGCTTCCTCTGTGAAATAACAGGCCACAATTGATCAGAGCTGCTCCTCTTGGCCTGGGGAAGAACACAAAGCTGGGAGGGTTCAGAAAAGATTGAGGAGGGAAATGTGGAGAAAAGGAAGGACAGAACTAGATGAGCGGGAGGGGAAGATGGAGTCATTTCCTCGAGAAATAGCAAGGAGACCCAGCAAACGAAGGGAACTTGTTTTTGGAGGCAGTCAAAAAGCACCTCTCATGCAGTCTGAGATGAATTAGCAACTCAAGGCCAAAATAATTATCCGTGGGCCCATCTCCAACCAGAACAGCAGGGTGGGCCACACTTTATGTTTCTAAATGGTGGGCTTTATTCTCGACCAAAGAGCTGCACAATTAAACAAAAGCTTAGCTTCGAATCAGGAGTGGAGAGAGGGGATAAGGTGTGCTGATAGCTCTCTTTCTTTCCGGGAAGAATT